>NC_047670.1:59119292-59719292 GCF_011762505.2 Arvicanthis niloticus
GACAGAAGGCTGGAATCAGGGCTAAGCTGTAATCCTGGAAACCTACCTCCTCCAGACTGACCCCACCAGCTAAAGGCACCATAGCTTCCCCACGTGGAATGAATCAGCAGCTAGGGACTAAGTGTTCAAACATGGAGCCCTTCGGGGCATTTTACTTTCAAACATTTCTGCATTTATGAACAATAAAAATGTATGGAGCTCTCCATCCTCCCTCCAGCTTTCCCACAGGGCCCACCAAACTCCATCTAATGTTTGCCTGTTCACAAGAAGAGCAACAGAGTCAACTAACCTGGACCCTTGGGGCTCCCAGAGACTGAACTACCAACTATGTCCTAGGAACCCCACACATATGCAGCAGATGAGCAACTTGGTCTTCATGTGGGTCCCCCAACAACTGGAGTTGGGGCTATCCCCGACTTTGTTGCCTGCTATGGATTCTGGTCCCCTAACTGGGCTGCCTGGCCTCACTGGGACAGGATGTGCCTCATCCTGCAGTGACTTGATGTGCTGGGGTGGGTTGGTACTCAGGGGAGCCTCCTCCTTCTCAGAGGAGAAAGGGGGAGGGGCTGTGTGAGGAGGGGACTGAGAGGAGAGGTGGGGCTGTGGCCAGGATGTAAAATGAATAAGTAAATAAATGGAAAACAATGTATGGAGCTGACACAGTGGCTGCCATACTAAAGAGCCAGCTGCATAATTGGATTTGAAGTCTAAGATCAAGGTGCTTGCGGGAGTGGTACTGTGTGGGGCTGCCCTCCAACTCTGAGGTACCCTTGTTAGCTGCTCTGTGGGAAAGCATGCTGCATGCTCACACAGTGAAAGGGACCGAGGCCGAAGGGACATGTCAGAATAGAGCCAGATACTTCACTGAAGTCATTTACAAGGTTGCTAACCCCCATTCATTAGAGATGCACATCACAGCCTCATTCCTGACAGGACCTGCCTCTCAGGCTGTTGAGTTGGGTCTCATGTCCCTCTATGTGAGTCCCGGGAACTCAGGTCCACCCAGCCACAGTGGTCTCGCGTCTGTTGATGGCCGCCTCACCGGCAACGGCATCTTTTAAACGCCTGCTTCTGAGACTCTACGTGGCTTACTTTCATCCTGAAGAGCCTTGCTGGGGAGCGATGGGTGTATGAACGTCTCTCGAAAGCCCTTGCGGCCCTCCGAGTTGTTTAGCTTCTCCCCCCTTGGCTGTTTGTCATTATTGCTCTTTTCCTTCTGTGTTTCTCTTACCAATCTATTTTTAATCTGTGGGAGGTGTGGCTTGCTCATTAGCGTTCAGCCTGCTAAACTCCAGCATCCATTTGGACACCGTTGCTCATGAACTGTCTGTTTCTTAGTCATTCAACCCCACCCCCCCCCACACACACACTCTTCTCCCCTTCCCCGCTTTCCCCTTCCCCTCCCTTTGGCTTTCACTCCCCTCTCCTTTTCTTGTCCCTGGTTTTATCAATACAGGCTCTGGTTGGTTTGCTGGCTTGGGTTAGTGAGCATAGGTGTATTTTCCGCTCCCTTCATCTTCATGTTCTGCCTATATGCTCATGCCATGAGTATCTTTTATAAATATATGGGTTTTAAACAATATTCTCATTTGTTTATTTTCTATGCATGCACACGTGTGCATGCGTGTACATGCCAGAGCACACATGTGGAGACATCCTGCTTCCCTTAGAACTCTTTATTCACAAGTGTCTAATGTGATCACTGTAGGGCTTGGGCGTAACTATTTTAATTATGTGCTCTTGCATTCTCTGTTGTTTGTTTTGAAACAGGTCTGTAACTATGTCAACCAGGGGCTGGCCTTGAACTCACAGAGATCCTCTTACCTCTGTCTCTCGAATGCTGGGACTAAAGGCATGTGTCATTTTGGCTGACCTACTCCTTCTGTCCTCTCTCATAACTACCCCGAGATCTTCCATCCTGTCTCTCATCTCCTTGATCCTTGTCAATCATCAATATGTTAACCATATCTTTGATAAACTTTAAGTATGTCATAGAAATGAAACCATATAGTAATATAACTTATATATAATATACAGTGTATTATATTATATAGCTTTTTGCTTCCAAACACTAGCTCTCAGATCTCTCTGTATATAAGCAGTTCATTTTTACTGCTATCTAATATTCCACAGGGTAGATGTACCACAGTTTGTTGTTGTGAACCTTTTCTCGCTTGGGGGCCAAAGTGTTCTGGCCCAAGCTGCCGCTCTGGTCCGAGGGTCAGGGTCTAGTGAGAGAGAGTGGGGCTCTTGGGGCAGGTGACTCAAAGAATGGAGACAAGACAGGGTGTGATCAAGTCTCAAGTCTCAAGTCTCTTACCAAGTCTCTTTTATTGAAGGGAATTCTGAGGTATTTATACGCTTTTGCCATGTGCCTTGTAGGCGGGTGGATACCACGTGCCTTGCAGGTGTTGATATGACGTAAGCCTTACAGGCGTCTATAGCGTGGATAGCACGTGCACCGTGCGCCTTGCAGGCTTGGAAACCATGTGTGCCTTACAGGCATATATGGCCTAGATAGCACGTGGACAGCACGTGAACCGCATGCCTTGCAGGCGTGGCTACCACGTGCACCTTGCAGCTGGGGGCAATAAACAGCAACACAAAATATGTGGGATATCAGAGTGTGCTTCAGCTGTTGTAGGCTATCAAAAACCAAATCTCTTATCAGGGTATATGGTTCCAGATGGCTGCAAAGATAATCTAGCCACTTTCTGCTAAAAGTCGGCTCCCAACAGTTTGTCTAGTCACTGTCCTGGGGAAGAAAATCTGTTTCCTGTTTGATACTCTTACCAGTATAGCCACCGTGAGCAGTGGAGGGTTTTATGTGGATTTTAATTTTGAATTATCTGGAACAAATACCTGGGGTATGACTTCTGGGCTATGTACCAGTATCATGATCAATGTTTAAAAAATAATTATTTATTAACTTTATATACATGAGTACACTGTGGCTGTCTTCGGACACACCAGAAGAGGGCAACGGATCCCATTACAGATGGTTGTGAGCCACCATGTGGTGGCTGGGAATTGAACTCAGGACCTCTGGAAGAGCAGTCAGTGCTCTTAACCTCTGAGCCATCTCTTCAGCCCCACATGTTCAGTTTTTAAAGATTAACTTTTTTTTACTTTTAATTGTATGTGTGTGTGTGTGGTGTGCGCGCAACACACACACACACACACACACACACACACACACACACACACACACACGAGTATAGTGCCTATGGAGGCCAGAAGGGGGCATCATATGCCTTGAAACTGGAATTATAGGTACTGGTGAGTTGCTTAATGTGGTTACTAGGAACTTGGGTCTTCTGGAAGAGCAGCCAGTGGTCTTAACTACAGAGGCATCTTCCTCCTCCATTCCTGCCCTATGCTCCTTAAAAAGAAACCAACAGATTATTTCCAGCCTGGCTGTTTTACACCCCACTGTAACGTGAATACCACCCTCTTATCCGCATCCCCATCAATGTTTGCTGTAATTCTTGACTTTGTTGTTCTGTTGGGTGTTCTGTGATGTTACACTGTGGCAGTTTTCAGCTTACTATTCTAGATCACAGTCCATCACTGAGGTAAGTCAGGACAAGGACTCTAGGCAGGAACCTGAAGCAAAACCATGGGTGAACTCTGCTTACTGGCTTCTTCTCTGACTCACGTTCAGCTACAACCAGGACCAATTGCCTAGGGATGATATCACCCACAGTGGGCAGGGCCCTCCTACATTAATCACTAATCAAGGACATACCCATGGACATACCCACAAGCCAAGCTGTTGGAGGGAATTCTTCTATTGAGCGTCCCTCTACCCACGTGTCTTAACTTGACAGTCAAGATTAGCATCACAAAGGTTAAGAAGACTTGGGCTCTGCCTGTGGAAATGAAGCAAGATTTAGGCAAATGGGAAAGACATCCCACATTCATGGAGTGGAAGAGGTGGGGGTGTTCAGATGGCCATGTTCTCCAGGATGATCTGTAGACATGACAGAGTTCCTCTTGTCACCCCAGATGGCTTCCCTGTGTAGACCGTGCGTGAGGCAGATCCTAAAGTTTACAGGTCCCACAAGGAACTGGAAGAGCTCAGACAGCACTGATTAGAACAGAGAAGGCTCAGATGTCTACAAAGCCATGCTCATCAGGACAGTGTGTTCTTGGCACTGGGAGATATATTAGTCACTGGGATGGAATTTAGAGTGTGGAAATAAACCTCACATCTATAAATAGTTGCTTTCTGACACTGGATGGTTCCTCACGGTACTGAGATATCCACACACAGAAGAATAAAGTTGGAACTAAACTTGGCCATATGCAAAATTAGCTTAGGATGGACCGAAGGCATATATGAAGGGGTTAGATTGTCAGACAGAGGAATCTTCATGGGCTTGGATTAAGAAGTCATGTTGTAGACACAAGGCTAAAAGCATATCCACAAAATTAAAATAGGTAATTGGCCTCCATCAGAATCATTTGCCTTCTGTGCTCTTGTCTATTTTGATTTTTCGAACCATTTTCCTCATCTCCTCTCCCCACTCTGCCACTTCTCCTTTGAGACAGAGTCTGACGTATGTCAGTCTCCCCTCAAACTTGCTTGTCACTGGGGATAATTTTGGATTTTTCATCCTCCTGCCTTAGTCTCCCACATGCTGAGATTACAAACCATGCTTCTTTGTGCCCAGGTTATGTAGTTCTGTGGCTTGAACACAGGGGTTTGTGCTGGCGAGGTGAGCGCTCTACAGACTGAGCCACACCCCCAGCCCCTAATTTGGAGGCTCCAGCATCCGGATGTTTAGTTCTGAATCGTCTTTATGTGTTTGGTTACTAGTTCTTTGTTGCATATGTGTTTGCAAACACTCTCCTCTTACCTACGGCTTGTCTTTGTTTTCTTCTTCACAGGAACTTTCACAGAGCAGAGCTCTTGGCAGAAAGGAAGGATCGATGTTTTTATCATGTTGGGTCTTTCGAGGTATGATCAAGGTATGTATGTCTCTCTTTGGTTTAGGTGGTCTTTGATTTCTTGCAGTAGGTTTTTGTTTGATTTAGTTTGTTTGGTTTTGCTTTTGGGTGTTTAAGTTCTGAACAACATATTCATATCTGCATCTAACTATCTAATGGGGGGCGGGGGGAGACTTGTGGCTGTTACAGCATTTTAAATGTTCTTGTTCTTATATCTGATATTAGTGTATAGAAATCAATTGGTTAACGGCTTCACACCCAGTGTTCTGAGGCCTTTTGAATTCATAGTTCTTTAGTCTCTGTAAATTCCTTGGTATTTTCTGGCATAGGCAAGCAGGTGAGTAGGTATATTCACCCTGGCTCCAGCATCCAGCACCACCCTGGGCAACATGAATGGATGCAGACCTTTGGCCTTATTTCTGGACTCATTCGGTTTTTATTTTTTGAGCAAATATTTTTAAATGTAGTTTCAAGTTCATGACACCTCCAGCCCCCATCATGTGTAGTGTCCCCAAAGCCAACATTCCACTAGAGTCATGTCCATGTCACAGCCAGTGACCCACGTTGACATATCATTGCCACCAGGCTTCTGGATTTTCCTGAAGGTTCCGTGTACTCCTGGATATATATCCTGTTGGTTTTGACACAGGTGTAGAGCTAGGAACCCAACCTTATAGCACCATGCAGGGCAGCTTTACTGCCCTGAGAATCCCTGAGCTCTTCCCTTTTGCCCTTTCCAGAATGACACAGAATTGGGAATCATGAACCAGCATAGTCTTCAGATGAGGCTCCTGCACTCAACAGTATGTACTTCAAGGCCCTCTCCCACCAGTCTTTCCTAGCTTGATAGCACATTCCTTTTTAGCCCTGTATGATATCCCATTGTCTACTGACTCATCCTTCTGCTGAAGTATGCTTGGCTGCTTCCAAATTCTGGCAATTCTGGACTGTGGTGGTCTGACTATGCTTGGCCCAGGGTGTGGCACTATTAGGAGGTGTGGCCTTGTTGGAGGAAGTGTGTCACTGTTGGGATGAGCAATGAGACCCTCCTCCTAACTATGTCTTCTAGTAGCCTTCAGATGAAGAGGTGGAACTCTCAGTTCCTCCCACGCCATACCTGCCTGGACTCTGCCGTGCTCCCACCTTGATGATAATGGACTGAACCTCTGAATCTGTGAACCAGCTCCAATTACATGTTGCTCTTAAAAGGAATGCCTTGGTCATGGTGTCTGTTCACAGCAGTAAAACCCTAAGACAGGGACAAAGTTGCTGCGACACCTCCAAGGCTGTGTGTGGTCAGGCTGTCAGTGTGTTTGAGTAAAGAGTGAGAAGCATGACTGTGGCGAAAACACATATTTGTTTAATCTCATTTATTGAAACCCGTTGCCCGGGGGACTAGAAGCAGTTGACTCAGGTTTGGGAACTGGGGGATGAGCTGTGAGGGCTCATGAATGCTAATTCCTGGGGACCAGCCTTTGGGGTCCATAGCGATCCCTAGTTCAATGCCGGGCAGCCTGGCCTCACCCTGTGCTGTCTTCTCAGTTTCCCCTCCATCATCTCCCATCCCTGGAACCATTGAGGACCAAATGTTCTCTGGGGTGGAGGGTGTGTCTAAGTGACCCAGGCAAGGCTAGCTGGCAAGCTCCTGTCCCCTTGGTGAGCACTAATAATTATGGTCCAATAAGGAAGATGAAGAAAATCTTCCACTAGAGAGAGGAGAGGAAATGGAGGGGCAGAAGTACCCCCATAGCCAGGACCTGATGCAGGCAGGACAGGCTAACACCTGTGTGGATTAGGGATGACAGTCTAAAACAGTCTTTTGGTCTGGTCGCTGCATGTAAGTACCTCCCTTGGGGACCTGGGCTGCTACTCCCCTCCTCAGGGAAGCACCCAGCCTGTCCCAGGACTCAAGGACCACGAGGGAAGCCAGTGTGTCTTTAGTGTCCACGGTCACCATTTGGCTACCAGGAGACCGGGCTAGGCTGTCTTTTCAAGTTCAAGACCCATTAGATGCCCCAGAGGATACACCAGTGAAGTCTCTCCTACCCTAAGTCTGCACCCAGCTTACTGCCCATGCCCCATGTCACTCAGCTGCATTCCCAGGGCTTGAGACTTCCAAGGCTAAGAGTGTCTGGTGTCTTCCATGTGAGGGATCAAAGGAACGAACAGCAGTTCTTCAGGAAACCAATGCTTACTGAGGAAGGTTACTCTGTCCCTTCTCCAGACACACAAGGAGCATACTGTGTTCACCTGGAGGAGCGCTGGTGTGGGTGGGTGAGGCTGTGCTCCTGTGTGCAGCCCGTGCCCTGGCCTGGGGACTGCAGCAGAGAAGATGCATTGTCTTCTCCTGAGAAGCTCAGCTGTTCCCAGGAAAGGACCCAGGAGGGCATGAGGACAGCCATACCTAGGCTCCCCCAGCAGGGTACCCAGGCTATCAGGACAGTCACACCCAAGCTCCTAAGCCTTATCTGGCTGTCACCCTCCTCCTTATGCAACTCAGGCTGCACCCACTCAGGACAGCGTCTACCTGGCCTTACTTTTGACCCTTGACCTTGAACAAACCTTGAGTTCTTCACGATGGATCTATGACTTCCCCCCACCCCTCAGCTGAGCCCCCAGGGCCCAATCCTCTCCCTCCTCAGCCCATGGGAACAAGTTACACTGCCGGGTTCCCGGGCATCTGTTTTGAAACATCAAAACCAGCTTCAACCAGGGAAAACAGTTGACTTGATTTCTCCTTTATTAAAACTAAGGACGTCGTTATAAAAACCACTATATAGAAAGACAAACGCAGCAAGACAGCTTCAGTGTAAAACACACCGTTATTACATCAGATTAGGAAGGGGGAGAATATCGAAACCAGTTTTGTTTTTTGTTTTTTTGTTTTTTTTGGTTGTTCTGGTCGTGGGCTCTGAGAGAGACCCCCGTGCCTGCTCAACACAAGCCTGGCATTTCTAGCACAGAGATACCTCCCTGCTCCATCCTGTCTACCTGCTTTGTCCCATTGACCCAGGGAGGAGCAAGTCCTTTGCAGGAAGGTCTCTTGCCTCTCTAGGGTGACTGGGCTCTGGCCCTGCAGCTTTGTTAGTTATTGCACGTCGCCCATATGCTCACCTGTGGGTATTAGAAGGGGACATTTCCCCCTAGCTTGAACACAGACAGTGGGGGGAAATGGAAAGAGACTGGATGTGAGAAACCAAGACACGGGCCTAAAAGCTCACACTAGTCAGGTACTAGCTGTAACCAAATAGGAGGCCACGGTGGCCCCATGACTCTAGCTGCTAGCCCCATGCTTAATTTACAGTTGACGCTAACTGCAAGGGGACTCTGTATGTTTTTAGAGGACAATTCTAGTTTCTCAAGGGTAAACGGGTTAGGGCTTTGACGTAAAGATAGGAGTGTTAACCACCGAGTAACTGACTCATGGTTAAATCCATTCACTCATCAAGCATTGCTAGCACCAACTACCTGGCAGGAGTCTGGACTGGAAACAGGGTGGAGTGGGACAGGCAATGCCACCTCCAAGGCCACTTTTGTGGGAGGGACAGAGAAATGTTCTGTATTTTTTGAGGGGGAGGTGGGAGTGTTTCTGTTAGGCACAGAGTCAGGTCAGCAATGGTAGACTACCAACCTGTCAGGGGACCACTGCATGTTTTCTGATACAACACCTGTGTCTGCACAAGAGCGGGTGGTTTCAGGTGGGTGCCAACGACACAGCAGGGGCGGCCGGAGCTGCTCAGCAAGTGTCAGCTGAACAGATGTGGATTTGAGCAGCATGGGGGGTAGTACTTGTCCCTGTGCTGATGGCCTCAGCTGTCAATCAATCCAACCACAGCCATGAAGTGCAGGCACATTGTTGAGACTGCGGAAGGGGCAGGAAACCATGGTGATACCGACACATGGTAGGCACGAAGCCTCGTTTTCTAGAGGGTACAGAACACCAGCTTTGCCCTCAGGACATCATCTCCTCACAGTCCTCTGACCAGGCAGACACTGGCATACGTACACACACAATGAGCTGTGTGACTCAGCCTGAGGCTGCCGCTGCCCCAGCAGAGCTCCCGGCGGACGGTGTGCTGGCACCGCTCCTTCGCATACACAGGAAAGGCTCAGGAGAACGCTCAGGTTGTCACCTGTGCCCAAATGCCTGGGGAATTTCATGTTTACCTCCCAAGCAATTCCCGTTGGTAGGAGCCAAGCAGCCAGATTGAAAAATTAAAACAAGCCACTAAGAAATGTCTGGAAGCCGGAGGATCTTCTCACAGCCTCTTTCAGAGCATTGTATGTGTGTGTTCATGTGTGGGTGCATGTGTCCGCGTGTGAATGTATTTGTGGACACGTGTGAACATGTGCATGTGATATTCATGGGTGTGCATGTATACATAAGTGCTTATATCTGTTTTCAGTATACATGTGTATGTTCACAGGTGTTCATTACTGAACATGTGTAAAGTACACTCACAGGTGTATCATGTCACACATGGATGTGTGCATATGTGTATACATTGTGTGTGTGCATTTGCATGTATGGACACATGAACAAGTATAAGTTATGTTCACATGTGCAGGTACATGCATATGTGTGTGTATACATGTGTGTGATTCCTGGGTATGCATGTTTGTGTGTGTGTATGTGTGTATGCGTGTGTGTGTGTGTATGCACACGCGTGCATGTGTGTGTGTTTGTGTGTGTGTGCACACGTGCTCCTGTTTGGATTAAGGCCTGTTGCACACTGGTTACAGTCACCATCAGATGCTTGGCCACTCCCACATGGGATGAGCAAGCCATTTCCTTGGTGAGTCCAGCCAACCAGGGAGGAGTTCTGAATGGAGGCTCCAGAGCACACAGGACAGGGCATAACACTGATCACTAGGGACATAGAGTTCCCACTGGGAAAAAATCAGGCAGACACGAGAACATTCCATGCCCCTCCATGAGCACACAGTGTCTGCAGCTTCTCTGCTTCCTGTGGCTACTTGTTGCTGCAGGCCTGTACTACAGCCTCATGGGAAGATGAGGACAGATGCAGCTGGAAGAGACAAATGGGAAGCTTGGCAGAGACACAGCTCAACAACTGTTCGGGACCTTGTCTCTACTCTGTGTCCTTTTAGGACATGCTACTAATTGGCACATCTGTCACCCACAGACACCATGGGCAGGAGACAGATTTTCATCATGGCCACCTGGGGTCCTGCAGCCCACCTGGGCTCTCACACCCACATGGCCGTAGATCCTGCCTCCAGTAGCTCTGGAGGCAGCATTGGGTAAGACCCTGACCTCTAACCCCTGTTTGCCAAGTGAAGAGAGGAGGCTCAGAGAGGTTGGGTGGTGGGTGAGCCAGGGGGTGAGCCAGGGTCAACCAACCGGGAGAGAGCAGAGTGCCCAGGGACTTCTAAATCAAAGGCTATGTTGTCCTCTGTGGATAGGAGGACTCCTGTGTCCTAGACAGTGTCGAGACTCTTAGCCTCAGACACATACATGAGAGATGCATCCCAGCAGACCCCAACCAGAAGCTTCATGGGGACCTTCAGCTATTCCCTAAGAGGCCTCTGATGGGGACCTCCATGCCCACCCAGTATCCTGCTGTCTGCATGGCCATGACCCTTCCTGTGTCTGAGGAAGGAGGCTTCATAGAGGAAGTAGCTCCAAGCCCTGTGCAAGCAGCTGCAAGAGTGTCACCCAGAGCCACCCAAAACCAGAAGTTGCCTCAACACCTGGTATGACTCCTTTCTCTCAGTTTTGGGGAAACTGAGGCAGGAGGGCCTGTGATCACTCTGCTCATGTGCTATCAGAATCTTTATCTTATGCATCCCAGGATCCTTTTCCCTGCAGAGGCTCTGCCTAGGGGCTTTAAGTGTGGCCTGATTCAGCCAGTCCACTGCTAAGAACCCTCCAGGGCGATGGCTGCCCCATACCCTAGGATGTGGGTGAGGATCCACACCCATCTTTAATCAAGATCCAAGCATAGGCTCTTCGGGGTGTGTGCAGAACACAGTAGTGTGTCTGAGAAAAACAGGCTGGGTGCAGAGACGGAGGCCAGAAGGTCCAATAGGCCTCTAGAGCCATCAGAATGACAGCTTCCATGTCTACAAATTGGGCCATCCCTCCCTCGTGTGGGCTGAAGAATGAAGAGCCAGCCAGAGTGGAAAGAGCTTTGTGTCCTAGATCACAGCATTATCAATGGTGAAGCATTGTGTGTGTACGCCATTACGGTCACCACAGAGATCAGCACGTGGATCTATCCCTTCACCTCTGCCACTCCTGGCCATCCTGGATTGTTTACTTCCAGGAACCTGACAGGCATGTGGCCTTTGGCTTGGCTGCCGCTTGCCTGGGCACACTCCTCTTTTCTAGATTCCATTTAGACCCCGGCTTTGACATCTCTGACCACCCAAGCCCCACTTGGCCTCCACGATATACCTCTGTGGTCTTCACGGGCACCCCCATGCTGGCTTGTCCCTCCTTGCTGCCCCTTGCTTATTGTTCTCCACAGTGTGGGGGAGGGAAGGTCACCAACCCTGTGGGGACAGCACTGACCAAGCAAGGAAGCAGCTTCAGGAAGAATGAGCCACAGGGCTGAGGGGAGGGGACACTTTGGCCTCCTTCACAGGGATGAGATGGCCGTGTCTACATTGGCAGTGTGACCTCTGGAGATTTACAGAGTCACTTCTGGGGGATGTCCTTCCTTTTGTGTGGCTTTGGAGCAGAGATGATGAGTTCTTTGGGCAGATGTCACAGGCACCCAGGCTTACTTGGAAACCACCATTTTAAGTGGACAGATTCACAGAACCCTCTGTTCTGAGTTTCCACAGGACCCATCATTTTGGCTGTGTGGTTTCCTCCCGCCAAGGTGTGGCACTCCAGGGCAAAGCGCAGAGCGCCCCCCCCCCCCACACACACACCTCTGGACCTTATCGCTGCCTGGCCTGGTGCACAGCAGGCATGTGGCTAGGGCGAGCTTGTGGGTGAGGCTCTGGCAATGATAGCAGAGGACCTGGGCTGTGGAGGTGCTGCACTCACTGGGAAAATGTCAGGCACGTGCTCCAGTGACCACACTGGGGGACCTGGGTTATGGAGTCGGTTACACCCTGGGAATCCAAATCTGGACTCAGGTTCCTGACATCCCGGGACTAAACTGTGGAGCAGATCCCTTCCTGCCGTATGAATGTGGCACCCTTCCCCAAGCTGCACTGTTCCCAATGACATTAGCACCCCCACCTCCCAGGGGCTGTGAAGGCACACACAGCACATCCAACCTAGGCTACCCAAAGCCAGTTAAGATGCTTCCTCTGTACTGCTGCTATGGGAACGGATTCCATCAGAACCAACCGTCCCTGGTCTGCTCCAGTCCCCACTGCCTGTGGCACAGGAAGGCTGGGCCCTGTGCCTACGGACTCCACCGGCTCACAGTTGCTGGCCACAGCAAGAGGCCTGGGCCTCAGACAAGGACAGGGGCATGACTCCTCAGCCACATGGCAACTTGTACTCATCAGAGAACCTGCAGCCAGTGGCCATGGGGCTCAATTAAAAGCTAACTGACTGAACATATAGAAACACCCTGATCACACACGTGCGCGCACACACTCAAGTTCAATATTCCGACACGGATAGGCCTAAGGGGGCCGCTATTGGAGGGAGTGGAGGCAGGGGAAACATCAGTGTTTGGACCATGGTACAACTCACGGCCCCAAATCCCTCTGGCTGGGATCAGCCAGGGCAGCTTAGTGTTGGTCACCTCAGTCCACACCAAGTCTCTTCTCAGAAGCCACCAGCCCCAGAGAGAACTATTGCTTGCAGACAGGTGGCTCAGAGCCCCTTTCCTGCACCCTGTCCCCGGACCCTGAGTTTGCTCCTAATCTCAGAAGTTCACGGAAGGGGGTTCTGGGCACAGGTGGTATTTCCTCTTTTGTTACCACGCCACTGCCCCGGCTCTCCCTGGTGTCTTGGTCGAAGCTGGTCTTGGAGGCTGCACCAGGTGCTCTGGGTTTAGCCTCCTCCATCCTGAGGCACAGCAAAAGGGTTTTCTGGAGAGAGTGGAAGAAAGAAGTACCAAGCGTTAGAGTGAGGAAAAAGCCAAGAACATATGGCATTTGTACTTTGGACACAAGAAAGTCTGTGACGCTGAGGTTCCATGGGATACCAGAGCTCCTGGCCCGTGCAAGAAGATAAGAAAAAACATATGGAGTGCCAGGACTTTGTATACAAAGACTCGAATCACAATTAACTGTATACAATCTATCTGGGAAATCCAACAGAGCCAGCAGGCTTCTTATTAAAGCAAGGATTGCGAAGGTAAATACAATTCTCACTCTTGAAGCCATCAGATCAACTTATAAGGCCAGTAACATTCATGTCCCACAGCTTGTTTATATATCTTGGCTTGAAACAGTTCCAGTGAACACCTGTCATTGAGCTTATTTTTTTTTTTAAATACTCTTTTGCCTTCCAAAGTACTCTGATTTGGGTGAGAATAGATCCTTGTGTAATGAGCTAACAATTGTTCAGAACAAATACAGATGCCATTCATATGAATTTTAAACATCCTGTTATGCCCTGTGGACTCACACCTTTGGAAGGGTCTCCATGGCTTTGGGACAGATAAAGTCACGGAAAGGAATCCAAGGCTTTCCTGGACCGGAGATGAGACAGAAGACCCGTGTGTAAGAGCAAGGACGCAAGAGAGGCCTGATGACTGAGGACTGAGGGCCGTGACTGACTGAGCCAGGCTGCAGGCAGGACAACAGGGAGCATGGACAAACTCATCTATGCCTGTGTCACAGATCACCGTGCTAAGGACAAGTGAGCTGGCTCAGTGGTGATGGTGCTTGCCCCAAACCTGATAACCCACACAGTAAAAGGGAGAATCGACTCGCAAAAGTTATTCTCTGACCTTCACACATGATTGCAGTGCGCATGGGCACACACACACACACACACAGACACACACACACACACACGAAATAATGAAATGAATGTAATAATAATTTTTTTTAAAAAAGCCCAAACAACAATGAAAAAGCAGCTACCCAATTTCAGATCCCTGACTTCCCAGAGACCTTTGCGGGTAACCACATGACAGGGTGACTGGAACAGGGAAGTCAAACAAGTCTACCCAGTTACAAGAGGGCCAAGGTGGTTCGCTGTTTCCTTATCGTGTACTTTCAGGGCCTAGGATGGCAACTAGCATACAGTAGGACCCAATAAATATTTGTTAAATGCATGAATGAACCAAGCAATTTAGAGCCTGGACAAGGGAATCATCTTTCAAACAGGAGGTCAGCAGAAAGATTTGCTTGATATGGTTTTGAATTTCTGTCCCCATGAACCCTTCTTAAATAAATCACCAGCAGGTAGGCTTGGGCACGTGAGGGGGCACAGAGGAGGCTCTCGCTCTAGGAGTATGTTTGAAAAAGCTTAAGGGTTCTGACAAGAACACAAGAGAATGGGAATGAAAACAGGGAAGTGGTATAAATAACAGACCGTAGGAGGGACTAGGTGAGGAGGAGGCGGTCTGGATAAACCAGGTCTGACTCATTTAGAGTTGGGGGTCTGAAGTATTCTTCAGAAGTATAAGTCAAATTACAAGTATGAAGATGCTGAGGACAAAAGAAACCGGTGATTAGGAGACAAGAGGAGAGGAAGGCTAAGTCAGCGAGTAATGACATTGTTCATTGTGGGGAGAAAAGAAACACCGTATCAAGAAATAAATGATTAAGCCCATCACATCCCGTTATAATTATGGAGGTAACCATGGCATCCAAACACAGCTTTCCAAGTGATCAGAAGACATTTACACGGAAAATAAAACAAAGAAAACCCAGGCCATATGGGGGAAATTGACAGCCCCCACCAAAGCTATAAACGCAAAAAATGTATCATAAACCAGGACGACAGAAATGGGACTGTGTTTGCTGCAGCAGTAGACATTAATGAGCCGTACAAACTAGCTAAAAAAGTGGGGATTGCAGAGACATTTCACTTCAGGCCAAGTGACTCAGAAAGGCCCACACTTCAAGCCGCTGGAGCCCACGCTTCAGAACGGTCAGATGCTAAGTTCTGCTCCGTGTACTCTACCTCATTTCAGAAGAAAGCATGCATGGTGACACACAGTTGCAAACCAGGAGGAACTGAGGGTCACGGTCCGAACAGCAGACAAAGGTGAAGTTGGGTAAAGCCCTGTTGAGTGCTTTCCTGATACATAGTCTTGAGGGTCCATCTTCAGCACTGAATGAACTAGGAGTGGTAGGAATTCTAGGCTACCTAAAACAAAATGGGTGTTTGGGTGGTGGTGGGCGGGGAGAAGCAGAGAGAATAAGAGAAGCAAGGGCAATTGTGAGGGTGGAGGGCCAGTTACCATCAAAGTCCGACACTAGTGAATCCCTGTGCACAACACAACACAGCCTTGGTATTTGTTCCACAGGAACAGCTTGGAAAGAGAGGCAGATGGACTATCATTGGTACCCCCAGTTCTCCCTCCATTATATACAGAGTGGCCAATTTACATAAGGGAATCTCTCTCTCTCTCTCTCTCTCTCTCTCTCTCTCTCTCTCTCTCTCTCTCACACACACACACACATACACAACCCTCACACATGTGTATATTAAACGGAATCTACCCTTTATTCAAGTGTTGTTGAAAAAGTGTCTAAATTTCAAAAGCAAAATTAAAACATTATCTGGTCATAACACAACAGAATTTGAACAAACAACACAGGTCAGATGTAAGAGGTGTAAGTGATACACACTTATAATCTCAGCTTTCAAAACACAGTTTGAGGCCAGCCTGGGCTACACAGCAAGACTCAAACAAACAGCTGGAGCTTAGCTGGGGCTTAGCTGGTGCTTAGCTGGTGCTATACCTGCCATACAAGCATAAGAACCTGAGTTCAGAGCCCCAGCACCCATGTAAAAACCTAGGTGCCATGGCACACTCATGTAATCCCAGAACTGAGGAGACAGACAGGAGAATCCTTCGGCTTGCTGGCCAAATGGTCTAGCCAAATGGGTGAGCTTCAGATTCAGTGAGAGACCCTATCTCAAAGAGTAAGGTGGGAAGTGATTAGGGAAGATGCATGGTTTTACCTATAACTTCCACATGCATGTGCACACACATGCACATATATACACGTGAACACACATGCCAGAGGAAAACAACAAGACAAAATAAAGTCTACAGTGGAAAACTTTATAAACTCTTTGAAATAACTCCTGAGTCAAAAAATGTGAGGAGGCTGGAGAGATGGCTCAGTGGTTAAGAGCACTGGCAGCTCTTCCAGAGGTCCTGAGTTCAATTCTCAACACCCACATGGTGGCTCACAAACATCTGTAATGGAATCTGATGCCTTCTTCTGGTGTGTCTGATGAGAGTAACAGTGTACTCATATGTAAAATAAATAAATACATTTTTTAAAAATGAGTGAGAGAGTGAAGAATAAAAATTGTAAAACACCAGGTAAGAAAAATGGGAGTTTCAAAAGTGGTCAAAAGTGAAAGTAACATCTCCAAATTTGAGTGGTGTAGCCAAAGCTGTACTGAGAGGTGGTTTCATAGCCTTAGATAAGCCCTTCAGAAACACAAAAACACAAGTGGATCACCAGACTCGAAGAGACAGGACAAAAAGCAAACAAAGCAAGCAAAACCAAGGAAGTCACGGGAAGCAAGAAAGATTAAAACAGAAACACCAGTGCAAAGATGACACTCATAAGTAAATCTAGCTGTTGGCTCTTCAGAGAGCAATGGACTATGTGAACAGCTGGGGATTCCAACACCTCGCGGAAGTGAGGAGAGACAAAAGGGATGATGGTAGCTGGGAAAGGAAGATGCTGCAAAATCTGTGGTCAGCAACTATTAACCCTGGTGCTGGCCTAGTGGTGTTGCCTCAGTGATACCTCCTGCTCTAGGATGCTACTGCTCTTTCTCCTGATTCTTTCTGGTTTCTGAGGCTGCTGCTGCCCAGGTCCCTGATGGCCAACCCTCCCAGACATCTTCATCTCTAGCTTACAGGTTACAGTTGCTCATGGAATAAAGCCAAGGCAGGAACTCAAGGTGGGAACCTGAGACAGAAAGAGTACTGCTTAGTGGTTGCTCCAGGCTCTCCTCCAGCTGCCTCCCTTACTCAGCACATGGCCCTCTGCCTAGGAGAGATATCACCTACAGTGGGCTGGGCCATCCTACACCAATAGACAATCAACAAAATGCTTCACAGACATGGCCACAAGCCAATACGATGGAGGTGATTCTTCAGCCCACCTTCCCTCTTCCTGGGCGTGTCAAGTCAACAATTTGCCATCACAGGCTAACGTTACTTTTCCTGTTTCAGTGACTGTGAGAAGTAAAACATGAAAATGAAAATGGACCATCAGGATCATGGGATCAGCTACGCATGATCAAGAAGTATTGGACCTGCTAATACCTGTTCATCTAACTTCCCCATCCAGGCTAAAAGTTTAGAGTAGAAAAAAAAAATTGCTAACTGCCAAACTTGCCCAATGACTCAAAGACGTTGACTAAGTCATGGACCCCATAGGCATGTAGGATGTACAGATAAAGCATGCGCCGACTTTGTGAGTGATGGATGGTGACATGTGCCAGTGTACCCATTACTCGGCCAGTGAGGACAAGGGGGAAGGGCATGGGTTCAGGGCTATAGAAACAGTCCTTTGCTGCCCGAATTCATGAAGTCAAAATAAACTAACAGTCTTTGTTACTCAGTCACTAGTGGTTATTATGAGTGGGGTTCTTCGTTCCCCACAGTGACATTTATGTGACTGGTCTTCCACACGGACCAGATTTATCTGGGTCCATGGTTTGAGGGTACAGTCCATCATAGCAGAGAAGGTCATGGCAGATGGAACAGCTTTGGGCAACAGCCCACAGAAGTAGGATGCTTCTGCCTCAGATCTGGGAGGATCAAGAGGGAGACATCAGACAGGAAGTAGAGGCCAACCCCAGTTACCTAGTTCCACTGAGGCTCTGCCTCTCAAAGGAAACTCTGATGAGGTTAGTGTTTGAATGGGAGATGAGTGAAGGGGGAGGGGCTTGTCACTGTGGCCAGCTGTGTCCCTTCCACAGAGGCTTGGGGAGGGGACATCACCTCTGCCAAATGTCTCTGGGCTGGAATGTTGGTCTCTTGCCTTCAGACCCAGCTGGGGCTGACACTCATCCCTTTAGTGCATGTGATGATTAACACCCATTGGGAACTTCATAGACTCTCGAATGACCTAGGAGACAAACTTCTGGTCCTGTCTGTGTGGAAGCTTCTAGATGAACTTCACTGAGGTAGCAACAGTTGCCCTAAATGTGAGTGACACAATTCTATAGGTGGGGTCCTAGGTGACTAAAACGCAAAGGTGAGGTGAACAGGAGCAGCCCTCCCTCTCTCTTTTCCCTTACTAGATGTGGCCTAACCAGCCACCTTTCATTCCCACTGCCACGCCTTTCTTGCTATGATGGAATAAACCCTTCTGCTCTCAAGTGGCATTTGTCAGCTGTCTTGTCACAGCATTGAGCAAACTGACACACAGTACCCCTGATTGCCAAACCCTCATCTGGAACCTTAACTGTCCTGTAGTGGTCCCTGGCTTGCCGAGGCCTGGCTCAGGGCATCCTGGTCTCCATGTCATGTGATCTGTCATTATCAGTCACTATGGACACAGGATACACATATCATCTCCCAGCATGCTCTGTCCATTCTCCCCCAGTGGTACCTGTTGGCTGCCAAGGTTAAACCATGACTCCCTCAGCTCCCTCTGTGGCAGCTGCTGACAGCCCAGGTCATTTACAATGTGTCTCTCCTTAAGCTGGGCTTGGTGTTGGTTTGGCTACACTGAACCCCCCCAGGGCCATGATGTTGGACAGCTCACATAGACTACAGGTTAAACTGAGTGAACCAACCAACCAACCAACCAACCAACCAACCAACCAAGAGGGCCAGACCCAACAGACAGTGTTCTACTCGCCCCAGCTTTATGAGAAAGCCACCCTGACATAACTGCCTCTCTGGGAAAGAAGTATGCAAAAGAGCTTGTTAAAATTAAAGGCATCTACAGTAGGTGACAGGGCGGATCAGAGCCCAGACTGCCTGGAGAGGCCTATTTCTTTACAATTCCTCACTCACTGCATGGGCCAAGTTCAGAGAGGGCTCAAAGGAGCACACAGCAGGGACACTCAAATCCCACATCAGGTGGAAGGGTCTACACCCATGGGACAGATGCCTGTGCCCTAATCCAGTGATGTCACTCAGTTCCTCTAGTCACTCACAGGGTGAGAAGAATCTGTGAAGCAACAGGGGTCACAGTGGAAGGCTGTCCCAGCTCAGAGGCACTGACTCCCACACCCGGGTGTGGCGGGAACTCAACCAGCAACCAGAGTGGCCAGGATGCTGAGCTTGCCCCAGGTCCTAAACTTCTAGGTCTCCTTCCCAGGGGGTTAACAGTGACCTGCATGGCATTGATACAGGCTGAGTAAGACCTCAGCATGGAGGTCTCAGCCTCCCCTTGAATCCCCCCTCCCCATGGTTCCCAGGCATCTTGCCTTTATCAGGTCCCACACCAAACTCCTACCTATCCCTCTAAAGTTAGACCTGCTCCTTCCTCCCTCCGTTCTGGCCTCTCTAATCCCTGCAGCTCCACCCTCGCCTCCTTTCCGTTGTTCATTCCCAGGATGTACAATCCATTGCCAGGCCCACTGAGCCCACTTTCAAAACAGTTCAAACACACCAGGGCCATCTTACTTCTGCAGTGTCTGGGTACCTCTGCCTCAGGGCCTTTGCTCCTCGGGTCTCTCTACTTGAACTGCTGGCCTGGCCATTGATGCAAGACTTGATTTTCAACAGTCTCATGTCTCAATATAGATCTCTCTCTCTCTCTCTCTCTCTCTCTCTCTCTCTCTCTCTCTCTCTCCTTCTCTCTCTCTCCTTCTCTCTCTCTCCTTCTCTCTCTCTCTCTCTCGCTCTCTCTCTCTCTCTCTCTCCCTCCCCTCGATTCCTCTCTCCCTCCCCCCTCTCTCTCCCTCTTCCTCCCTCTTTCTCCCACTTTCACTCAATCTCTCACCCTCTCACATCCCAGGCTCAGTTTCCCCTCCTGCCTCTCCTCCCAGCCCCTCCCTGCCCCCTCTCACCCCCCCCCCCCCGGCCAAATCTACCCCTCCTCTGTTTCCCTTCAGAAAAGGACAGGCTTCCCAGGGATATCAACTGAACACACACAGCATGTCAAGTTACGTTAAGACTAGGCACAACCCTCATGTTAAGGCTGGATGAGGCAATCCAGTAGGAGGAAAAGGGGCCTGGGAACAGGCAACAGAGTCAGAAACAGCTTTCCACTCCCACTGTTAGGAGTCTCACAAGAACACCAAGCTATACGACCATAGCATATTTGCAGAGGACCTAGATGAGACTCATACAGACTCCCTGATTGTCAGTTCAGTCTCTGTAAGCCCCTATGAGCTCTGCTGACTTGATTCTGTGGGCCTCATTCTCCTGGGGTTCTCCACCCCTCTGGCTTCTACAATCCTTCTTCCTCTTCTGCAGGATCCCCTGAGCTCTGCCTAATGTTTGGCTGCTGGTATCTCTCCACCTCCCTCCCCACACACACACAGTTTCTGGATGAAACCTCTCCGATGATAATCACGCTAGGCTTTGGTCTATGGGTATATCAGAGTATCATTGCACACCTGGGTTTTTAACGTGGGTGCTGAGGATGGAACTTGGGCCCTTATGTTTGAATGGCAAGCACTTTACTGACTGAAGTCAGGTAATCCCATTCCCCACCACCTGACTGCATTTTAAATAATATCTTGTACACAATGAAATGTTTTAAAAGTCAATAAAGCCATTCTATACTGGCTTCCTCAATGGGTTCAGTCCTGATATCTGAGCTGAGATTTTAGGGGCCTCTCCCTGTTGGACTCTATTCCTCTTCCAGGTTTGTGGCTTCTGCTCTGAAAGTCTCTCCAGAAGTCCCAGGATACGTTCCACATGCTAGACATATCCTCCCTGTTTTCACCTGGGAAACTCCTACACATCCATCAAGAACCCTCACTGGGTGTCCTTTATCCAAGCTTCCCTGCCTCCCACAGGCCTCAGTAACATATTAACCCAAATCCCACAGCCCTGCAGAGGGACCTGGGCTTTACTGACTATCAAGCAGTCCTGGGTTCAGAAATGCTATGTGATTCTGGGCAAGTAAGTTACTTAATACCTTAGGGCCTCAGGTACCCACTAGTTGCCACCCCAAGCCTGCAGGACTTTTTCACAGCAGATGGTTGACCACAGTGACATGCCTAGGCTGGATATTAGCCACAGCAGAGACCACGTGTGGTAGGATGTCTGGAATTGCCCTAACTTTCTGGAAGGAACTTTCACAGTGATCACAGCTGGTCACACAGAGCCCAGGATGAAGAAACTGTTCCTGATTGGTTGCTGGCACCTGTCCCACAGGAGCGCCTGTTCACTATACGTCTTGCTGGCCCCCAAACCTTCACTGGCTCCAGCCCTAGAAGAACTAGGCCCAGTGGCAGCCACATTCCTTCACTCGGTGCCAATGCCACTGTCTCCCACGTGACTTTTGGAAGCCTGTCTTAATGGTGTCTTCTGTAGCCTGTTTGAGTTAGTGCTGGGATCATGGGACTAAGTCACAGGTCACTGCCTCCCTCCAGGACTCTGAGCTGAGACAGAAAACAAGAACCCCAAACAGAATCAGGGGATTTCCTGCTATGTGTGGCTGCATTAAAAAATTGGGTCCTGGGAGACCTGGCCTGGTCCTCAGCTCAGTGGGGCCTGAGCAGAAAGTTGGTTGATTCTGGGTGATGGGTGGTTGGGGGTACAGCCAACCTGGTTGAAGATATCCAGAAAGCCATAGCAGATCTGGTAGGAGAGACAATAGCTGCTATAGACCTCAACTCTAGATGAAGGTCCTTGGACTCCATCTCAGGGCCCTGGGATTTTAGAAAATTCTAAGAAAGACAAGTTAAGGCTGGGCAGTGCTGGCACTTCCAGGCTAGGCCTTCTCAGAATTCTCCTCTGTATTCTCCATCCTCAATAGCCCACTTTCAAATTTTACTAGGAAAGGACTTTGGGCTCTAAGGGGACTGTTGACTTGCCCAGGGTCAATGTCCAGCCAGTGCTAGGGTTTGGAATCTGGCCTGTGCCACTAGCCACTGGGCAACATTGTCTCCAATCTGCACTTGAGCCAGGCAAGGGGCGGGGGCATGAGAGAAGAAGCTGTGCAGCTGGCAGGCAGGCTAGGCCAGCATCTGCAGCCTGGTTGAAATGAGATAGAGCACCTGGCAATTTGAATAGTAATGAACACTTCCAGAATGCCAGGCGAGTCTGGAACAATAAAAGCAAAGGAGAGATAAAAGCCTTCTGACTAACTGCAGGTGAAGTGTGGACACGGCTCTTGGGATGACAATAGCTCACAGCCACTTAGCGCCGGCTGGATGCCGGGCCAGGGCAGGACCGTGACACATTTCCTGGGGTGTTCTCCCAGCAACCCTATGGTTGGGACAGCGTTAAGCAAGTTTTACAAGGGAGTAGAAGGCAGGGACGCTGGAAGAGCCATGGGGTGGTGGTGGCAGTGGATGCAGTCCCAGGGCACAGCGGCAGCCTGGGCATCAGATGTGGTCTCAGCAAGTGGCAGGTCTCCAGTAGGAGGCGCTATTCCTGCAATGATGCAAAACACATTCAGATGCCACAGGCTCTCACTGGGGCTGGATGAAGATGTGAGCAGGCCAACACCCATCCTTAAGCTGCAGGGGAGCTGAGCACGCAACTGCCCTGACTGCCACACCCTAAGTAGATAGAAGCAGGCAAGGTCTCAAAACAGGTCCCCTGCCCCCATCCCCGGGAACTGTGGCTCTACCTTACAAGTCAGGGAGCTTGGTGCTGGGAATTCTGTTCAGGATCCTAACAAGAGGCATGGTCAGTCGAGCACAGAGAGGACAGTGTTAGAGACAAAAGGTCTCAGAAGCAGTTAAGAGCACTGGCTGCTCTTGCAGAGGGCCCAGATTTGATTCCCAGTACCTACAAGGGAGTTCACAAATGCCTATAACTTCAATTCCAGGGCATGTAACTCCCTCTACTGGCCTAACAAGAAACAACCTTGCAAATGGTACACTGACTTATGCTAAGCACATAAAAATTAAATTTATATATATATATTTTTAAAGAAACAGAAATAGAGGTCAGACAGCAGCTGCCATGGGTAGGGCTGTGGGCCAGCGAGGGCCTCGAGACATCCCCTCATAGCCTCCTGAGGAGGAGAAATGCCAACTTGATATTAGGGTCAGACATGCCATGGCTCTGGGGTCTCTCAATTCTATAGTCCCTGGGTTCCAGGGTCCCATGACTCTGGGGTCTCTGGGCTCCAGAGTCCCTTGGCTCTTGTGTCACTCAGCTCTGCCCCATACTGTAGGCGTCTGTAGCTTGCCTCTGCACCCGACCTCCCTGCACCTCAGTGTTGTGTCCTTTCTTTGTTGTGAGTAAGTCTTGGGTAGTCATCGAGGACTGGCTTGGCCACTAGCCATGTGGACCAGGTCCTGGCTAACCCCCAGGACAAGCCATTGCCTCCCTTCCTCCCAGTTGTTATCACCTGCTTCCACGAGCCTCCTCCCTCAGATCTGCTCAGCCGGGCTCAGCATGAGTACTATATAAGTAGGGAGAGCCTCTGAAGGACAGAAGTGACCTTCAGAAGCCAGTGGCTGGCGCCACCTTCACTCCAAGAGTTCCAAGTTAGCAGTCATAAGCTCCTGGAGCAAGCTTCCAGGTCCAAGTTCAAGCAGCAAGAGGTAGGTAGGGTAACCCATTGGTTCCAACACAGGCTCTAGAGGGGAACAGACGTGTGTGCGTGTGCGTGTGCGTGTGCATGTGCGTGTGTGTGTGTGTGTGTGTGACCCAACACAGACTCTGGCTGTGGCCTCAGTGCATAAGAGACAATTTGTGAGGGTGGTGTGCAGGAGAGTGACTCTGGCTTGCACGCATCTGTGCTGGGGACATGGAGGCCTCTTGGGACCAACTCCTCCTTTGCTGTCTGACCTCGGCTGTGCTCACGACCTTTTGGAACTACTGTAGTATTAAATGGCAGGAAGAACTCCCACCATGAGGTGGGTAAGGTAGCATCCCTTTCCTTCTCCTCACTTGGGGTCTGGCTCCCGTTCTCCCCCCACTGGATCTCCCAGAGAAACAGGGTGGCCTCACAGAGGATGATGCTGTCAGCAGAGAGGGCCCAGTGAGTCCGCCTGAGAACGCTGTGCTACTGTGAAGAATGAAGGTGTGGATCGATTGGTGGAGGGCTAGCCTAGCATGCATAAAGGCCCGTGTTCCATGCCTAGGACATCATAGAGTGGGTATGGGAAGGCAGGAAGATCAGAAGTCCAGGGCCAGCCTGGGCTACATGAAACTCTGTTTCAAAACAAAAGACTTTTAACACGATCCCTGTCCTTTCCATCAGAGGGAAGCTGTCTGGAAGCTGAAGGAACGTCCTTGTCCTACTGGCCAGGGGGCCTCTGTGGGGATGGGCCAGGCATTTCTTTGGCACAGGGTAGTGGGCAGCACGGCTTGGGAGTGGGGCTACAGGTGGGTTGTGCGCTCTGGAGCTCCTTTAATCTAATCTTTCCTGCTCCCCTCCTCCCTGTCACCTTCCTCTCTCAGCTGTGGGAGGCTCAGGCCTTTTAACACACACATCCTGCCCGTTAATTTTTAATGTCACGCTGGTCAATAATTGATGGTGCCGCTTTAACAGGAAACCCGTGTTCTACATCATCCGCCTCTCAGTGCCGCCCTTCCCTCGAAGGCCTCTGTCTGGAACTGCCCACCTCCCGCCCCACGGGAATCAAGACTCCTTCATCTCCTGCATCAAAGGTTTCAAACCACTTACCCACTCTTGTCCCATTAGCATCTCCGGCAACCCGGGAAGGTCAGGAGGCTCTGTGGAAAGGTGGAACCCAAACATGAAGGGTCATGGCTGCTCACAGTCAAACAGCGAGAAGGGGTGGAGAGAAGAATAGGGTGCCCACTCCTGCCCAGGATTCTGCCCTGGCCCTATGGACTCTGGCGATTCAGGTATGCCCTGCTCTCCTCCTGGGCAAGGTTCAGGCCTAATGGTTAGGGCTCTTACTGCAGCAGACACAGGAAAGGAGGGTCTGCAGAAGTATCACTCCGTCAAAGAAATGGCCTCAGCAAGGTTCTGAGGGATGAATAGGAGTTTGCTATGGCTGGGAGCAGTACTAAATGTTGGGATCAGGTCTATTGTGTATCCTCAGCCCTGACCTGCAGCCCAGTCTTCAGCCCTGTGTCTTGTGGAATATGTCTATGGCCCCTAGGGTGTCATCCCTGATTATCCATGGCTGTCTGTCCCTCTGGTCTCACTTGCATTCTTTTAAACCTGGGTGCAGACTGGGACGTGTTGCTGGTTTCTGCGATCTAACCTGTTAGTCACCCAGGCCCGGCACAGACCCTCTATCATGGTTAGCTTTAGCAGTCAACTTCACACAAACCTAGCCTGGGAAGGAGAACTCTCAGCTGAAGAAATGTCCAGATCAGAGCAGCCTGTGGGCATGTCTGTTGGGCATTTTTTTATTGCTAATTGTTGTGGGTGGGCCCAGCCCACTGTGGGAGGTGTCACCTCTAGGCAGATAAGCCTGGGCTGTATAAGAAAGCTAGGAGCAAGCCACCAAAGAACATTCTCCTGTAGTCTCTGGTTTAACCTTCTTCCTTGAGTCCCTGCTTCGGCTTCCGTAGATGGAACCTGCAAGCCAAATAAACTCTTTCCTCCCCAAGTTGCTTCTGGTCAGTGTTTTACCACAACAATAGAAACCAAACTAGGACACCCTCCTACCACTCTCTCACAGGGGTGGGGTACGGAAGAGACACTCTATCCAGGGTCAAACCCAAGCACAGCATGTGAACACATTCACTTCCTGCATGGTACACAAGGACATACCACGTCACATGGACCTCATAGCACACTCACATGCTGGTTCACATTCAACCATGAATCAGAGAACATGCACATACAGATACACACACACACACACACACAGACACACATACACACAGACACACACAGAAAGTCTCACACACAGAGAGACAGAACACACACACATAGACACACACACAGAAATACAGACAGACACATAGACACAGAACACACACAGACACATGTACACACAGAAAGACAGACACACAGAGACAGACATACCCAGACACAGACACACAGAGACAGACACACCCAGAGAGACAGACACAACCAGAAAGACACATAGAAAGACAGACACATAGACACAGGACACACACACACACACACACACACACACACATATTCCTCATCTTTGTTCACTGCTGCCAAGACAGCCAGAGACAAGCCATCTATCATGGGTGGTAACCTACCCAGCCTCCCTGCTGGGCCTCCATGCCTGCTGGAGACCCACCTGTCCTTTGGACATCTTCCTCTTTTTCACCTGCAGCCTATCCTGTACTTAGGATCCATCCCATCCTGCCTCTTCTCTCCTGAGACCCAGAGTGCCCCATCTTCAGTACACTGACCTACCTGCCTTGCCCAAATCTCTGGAGTCGCTGTGCTCTCTTGCCTGCCCTGCACCCACCTCTTTCAGGTCCCATCCACTCCAGAACAGACCTTGCAGCCCCCACCTGCCCTGGCCTCAGCCACTGCTCCCCTGAGCACCACCTGCCCATTGTGGCACTGGCCTCCCCAACCCCCATGTGGAGGCTCAGATTTCTCAGACTAATGGACTCTTTGCTCTTGTCTCCAGGCACCACAAAGAGCTCTGCCCCCTCCTCCTGCTGTCAGCTGGGAGACACACTATTGCCATCGACTGACTAATGGCTTTTAGGAAGACAGAGTATCGGTCCATTACATGCGTGTATTGATCGGGACCCATCTGGATTGGAGCTCTGCAAGGCAACAAAGACGTGCGTCCTTGGAAACACAAAAGTGGCACAGGGACACAATGATTACAAGAGGGAGACTTGGAAGTGCCTCTCTGAGCGTCAACTAGCCCTCCATATATCCTCTGACCCCTGATCCCATCCTACAGAATAAGGTGTCTTATAGGGGAGTCACATTCCCTCACTGTAGGGGCATTGGTCAGGAAATGCCTAGAGAGGCCACTGGGCAGCTCAGGTCAGGAGATCACGGGTGGAGGAGCAGAGGAAGCAAGGCCTGACCCCTGGTAAGTAGAAGCCAAGGGTCCCTGGATTGGAGGAGGCTCTTGTCTCCATAAGTCTCCAGTAGAGTGTCAGGTGGTTACTTGGCTGGGGTGGGGGTGTTGAGTACTGGAGGCTGTGGGCCTGGCCTAGCTGTGCATCCTGGCTCTTCTCACCCAGACCCGGAACACCTAGCTCCAGCTGCCGAGTCTTTCTGAACCCCAGCCAATGGCAGCTGGCATGACTGAGGAAGTAGATCCTGGAGTACAGAGACCCAGGGACAAAGCCGACGACGGCAACAAATCCAACCCCAGGTCTCTTCTCCATGTGGCTGAAGGAGCAATGGCATAAGATGTCCTCTACTTCTAGCTGGGGTGGGGGATGGGGCAGTGACCCTTCTTCCAACTCACATGAGTGGGAGGAGACAGGTGGGTGTGGGCTTCCTTGTGGTCCTCATGAGTAGGTTGCTGGGGCTCAGACGGTGATAATATGGACTCTGTCATGGATCTGAAGAGATGTCCCCTCTTGGAGGGTCACTCCTGGCCTTTACGAAATGCCTCTTTGTTAATGACTCGTCGCTCTGGTATTTCTACTTACACAATTTCTGTATTAGGACACTTTAGTGAAAGCTCCATACAAGTGTGTGGGTTGGGTCACCTCGGTCCCAACACCAGGGTACAGGCCTATGTGAGGCAGGCCAGCTGAGAAATGGATGTCATATTGCCAAGCTCCCAAGCTCCCAGCATACCTGTCTGCACTCGCTCAAAGTCCCTGCTCTCCCCGTGTGGGCAAGTAGAGGCTTACTCAAAGACATGGGAATCCAGACCCAGAGCTGCCCTCCCCCAGCCCGCTGAGAGGCTGCTGGTCTTTCAGACCTACAGTCTGCTGGGAACTGAGGCTGGAAGAGGCACCTGTGACCTCCCTGCTCCACTAAGGTCACCCTGGAATGGTCTTCAACATGGCTTCCCCGCCCTCAACAGAAGGCATTGATTTTTCCAAGCAAAGCAGGAGGAGGTCAGTGTGGGCCTTCTCTGAGTCGGCAGTGGCTTCTGAAGGCTCTGAGCTCTACCTTCTTTGTCCCTTGACTCCTAATCCTCAACACAGGCCTTGGACCCGGTAGGCAGCTTCCAAAAAGCACTGGTTGTCCAAGTGGGGATTCTGTGATGTCTACTGGAACCCTTGGCGCCAGCCAGGCTGGCATGGGGGCAGCCTGGAGCTGTGAGGCTGGCAAAGAGGAACCCATGATTGCCCTATCAGGGACCAAAGACATGGCAGTACAGAGCCAGTGGCCAGCCCTACATTCTACTCTCCCCTGTTTCCTATGTCCTGGAATGGGCTGGAGTTGAGGAACTGACTTTCTAGAACTATGGTAGGACCCATGTGCTGACCATCAGCTGCCTGTCTGGGGGTAACCCTGCAGACGTGTTATTTTTTAACATGAACAGAAAAGACACGTTTGTCCCCAGAGAGGTCACAGCCCAAGGGGCAGGTGAGGCTATTTGAGGAGACAACATTCCAGCACTGGAGTCCGAATGCCTAGTGACAAGGAAGGAGTTGGCAAGCACTGGACACCATGTCCTCAGGGACCAACAGAGTCCTCCTATACTGGCTGAATCCCAGCATCCTGGACAGGCATATGCCACCTGCTTCTGAGGTATAAACACCCCAGCTCATCATTACTAAATGCAGAAGGGATGCCCTAGGCCAGCCAGCCCATCCCGCAGATATCTCCTGGACAGACAAGATGTACCAGTACATACATTCCCTAACTCAGGAGACAGTCACAGTCAACATGGAAACAACAAGAAGTGTAGAGTTTTGAAGGGCCACCCTCTCCCTGTCCATTACAGTGTATTTAATCATCAGCTTCTCAGTTTGTTTGGTTGGTTAGTTGGTTTGCCATTTAACAAGAGGCTCCCAAATTCCCACTCTCTTCTTGGCCACTCTTGGCATGGGACAAGTAAAACCCCATCGCATGTGGGAGACGCATAGGAAACCCTGAGTTGTGCCATCCAAGGCAAGCCTGTTTTTTTTTTTTTTTTCCAGAAAAGCAACTTGACTGAAAGTTAATTAAAAATGTCTTCAGTAAACAGTAAGAGGGGGTAGAGGAGAACCCCAAGGAACCAAGGTTTGAGAAATAAATGCTGCTTTATGGAAACGGAGACAATTATCAACGGTCTTAGAGGCACAGTAAAATAGATGGGAGGCTCACAGAGACAGGAAACAGAATGGATTAATAATAACACCATGACAATTAAAGAGATGAAGCCCCAGAGTTGCGTCATGAGGCCATCTGTAGTGCCACCAGACCCTGCAGCTGTGCATGGAGCTGCCTGATTGTGACCTCAGGCTCCAGCTTCTTCCCGCCTGGAGTCCACCTGGAGGAAGGAACTCAAGTCAGGGAGAGGCCGGAGCCTGTGAGGTGTTTGTGCACCCCTTGTTTTCCTGCCCCCCCCCACTGTCACTGTTAGTTGTCACAGCAAAAGAAAAAAAGAAAAAGTGTGAACCATCTTAAATGTCGCTCTGTGGGGAACTAAGTTAATGCCAGCGCGAGGGAACTTCACAACCCAGTAGATGCTAAAATGATGTTTAGAGACATTAAGGAAATTCGCATGATAATGGCCAATTTACTGTGAATAAAACTGAATGCAGAATCCCACACAGCCTTTCAGGGAGGGCAAAAAAGCAGGCACAGGGGACGGCAGGAAACAAAACATCAGCCAGGTGGGGCCTGGTGACCTTCCCCTCCCATCGGTTACTAATTAAATAGCAGCAATAACAATAGCTCCTGTTCACCGAGAAACTGGCCATACCTGGACCATTGGAGTCCTCTCTAAGAGTCCCTGCAGCAATCTGCTTTATACCCACTTCGCCTATGAAAACACTGAGGTTCCAAGAAGCTAAACGATTGTGTATGAACCCAGGTACAGCTCTGAGACAGCTGCTCTCAGCCCTGCAAATCTGCTGGAGTCTGACCAGGAGATGAGGGAGGGCTGTGCCGCCTGGCCTCCTGTGGCGGGGAGGGGCTAGCTGGAAGACAGATAGACCAGGGGGCAGGTGAGGAGCAGGTGGCTGGCTGGTTGGGTGGACTGTCAGAAGGGTGGGTAAGTGTGTGGGTTAGTAGGTGGGTAGGTAGGTAGGTAGGTAGGTGGATGGGCAGGCAGGTGGGCATTGAGTGGGCAGGCAGGTGGGTGACTACTTCTGCTGGGACCTTGAGTGCTAGGAACAACCTTGGTATAAGAGAAAGGACAGAGACCTTAAACCCAGGCCCCTGGGCCAAGCATGTACCAGGACAATCCATCAGGTCTCTTCAGCCTTCAGGAAGAGGCTGGAACAGCAGGAGCCCAGGCTGAGCTCAGATCACTGCTGCCCCAAGCCAGAGAGCGCTTTTTTGGGGGCTACTTGGAACTCCGGACTTCCTGTGGTTTAGGGGACCCTTGGAGTCTCTCCAGGGATGGGTGAGGCTGGGAAGCCACACTCTCCAGCCGGCTATACACCCAGCCTGAACCAGGTGTCTCAGGAATCTCAGGAGGTAGATGTCCCAGACGGGAAGGGACCTACACTCCCAGGCCATGCTGAATTCAGACATCAGCCACGCTGAATTCTCCCTGGGCCTCAGTTTCTTGCATTAGCCTGAGGACACTCATGCTGTGGGGCTGCTGGGGAGAGTCGGTGGCCCTGCCCATAGGCGCTGTGACACTCTGTTGCCTCAGCCTGCTGTGCACTCTGTGGTCCAATCACTGAGCTGACCTTCACAGGAGCCTTCAATACACCATCCCACAGGCCATTCACTCAGAGTGTGCCTACCGTGAGCTAGGTGTTTGTTCTCTGTGCCAGAGCTCTGTTGAGTCATCCTGCTTTCCAGGGTTCCCTTCTAGTGGGACAGACAGACAGACAGACAGACAGACCAGCAAACAGGAAACCAGACACAGTGCCAGGTGTTGATAATGTGCCAAAGAGTGTGCAGGGAGTTCTGTGTGGTGGTGTTGGGGTACGGAGGAGATGGAGGTGAGGGCTGAGGACAGTCTGTCTGGGAGGAGACTCTGGGCTGGAACCTGCTGGGAGGAACCTAGCTAGCCCCACAGGTTACTCGCTGAAGTGGTGACATGCTTGTTAGGTTGGGAGCAACAGCTGAGGCCCTGGGGCAGGGAGGCCACTGTGCTGGGTGAGCAAGTGAAGAGGGTTTTAATTCCATTAGCTGGTTTTGATTCTGTTTTAAAAGGGTCACTCTGCTGCCAGGTACAAAGATTAGGGACAGGAAGACAGGCTTTTGTTTGCCTCAGTGTGGGCAAGACAGGGATGGTCAGCCTCTTCCAATCTGGCTGGAATCAGTCCACCTGTCTTCAAGTGCTGACCGCTGACTTGCTGGCTGACCCACGGCCAGTCATCAAATTGCTATGTGCCTCAGTTCCCTTGTCTACTGACAGAAGTGGCAGAGTGTTGGGCAGGGAACCCAGTAGATGGGCTGTACAGATGTTTGAAACACCCTCTCCTGGAGGAAGGGAGGCAACATAGAAAAGTCACAAGGCTCAGAGACCCCAGCAGGAGGTGAACAGAACAGTGAACCCTCTTGTTGCTGGGGAGAGGAGACCCTTTCAGTAGAGTTGACTTGGAGGTTCCCCGGGGGGCAGGGTAGGGAGGAGGTGGCGGATGTCCAGGGAGCTTTAGGAGCCACCACACATATTGGAGTGGGCTTTTTGGCGATGTGGCTCCCTGAGTGGCCCATGCTTCAGCTCTGCCCTGTGGCCCAAGTGCACATGAGGCCTCAGTTTTCCCATCCATGAAGTAGGAACAATTTAACCTTTGAGACCCTGATAAAAAAGATACCAAGTCCCAGTGAAGCTTGGAAGAGTGGTGTGTGTGTGTGTGTTCTCACACACGTGCGTGTGTGCAAGTGCATGTATGTGTGTGCATGCATATTCCCCTACACATGTGCCCGTGACTGCAAGGACAAGGATGGGGTGGCCAACATGACAACTGACCTCTCTCCACCTGTCACAGGATGCAGAGGCAGATATCCTTCATGAAGGGCACCAGCAGCTCCCTCCAGATGGCCCTGGGGGCCTGGGCTGGAGGTGACCATGCTCAGCCAGATCCTGCACCACGCCTGTGCATCAGCTGACCTGCTGCACTGTCAGCTGTCAGCGCAGACTCACTGAGCATCTGCTGTGAGCCATAGGCAGCCCTGACATGGGCTGAGAGCCTGGAACCACCAGAAACCACAGGATAATAAGCTGCTGGGACCATCAGCAGGGGACAGAGTTGGAGAGGAAACCTAGAAGCTGGTCTGGGGACAGTGGCCACTATTCTTTGTAGCCAAGGAGGAAGCTGGAACACTTCTGCCTGAGGAAGGCAGAGCCCCGGAGAAGGTCAGGAGAGATTCCAGGTGTGGAGGACACTGAGGCCACAGGGAACGGAGAAGTCTCAGGTCATCCGAACAGAGAATCTGAACAAAAGTTCCTCTGTAAAACTCAATGAAGGCAGCGACTCTCCAACTCACCCAGACTCCACTACTCCCTAACTCAGTTAGAGACATAGAGCTGGCTGAAGCTCCGTACGCCTGGCGACTTAATGTGGCGCCTGGTTTTGCCTTCAGTCAGTCATATTGCTTAAGATAGAGATGAACAGAGTAATGAGCAGAGAGACTGTTGTTCACAGGACCTGAGGGGCCAGGGCTGTGCTACAGCCCCCGGGGTCTTCAGTATTGCTGCAGAAGTGGCAACTTAGGGGCCACCCAGAGCTTGTCACTTATCAAGCCCCAGCTGGTAGCCAGGGGCCTGGTAGTAACCCTGCTGCTAGCTGGGTGGCTGGTAGCACAGCTTTCCTGTCTCCTCTATAACAGGGCAGGGGTACCCTAGAGCCTGGGCAGCCAAGACCACCCATAGCTGCCTGGATTTCCATCTTGCAGGAGCCTTTGACCTTCCCTGCCAAGGTGACATATGGGTCTGCCACCATCATCTTCTTGATGACCTGGCTCCTCTGCTGGAGGCCGTGTGCCATAGAAGCCATAGAGTCAGATAGCCAAGATGCAGAGGTCTTCTACACAAGTCAGGATGAAGAGGGGAGAAGCCACGGGCTGAGCTCAGAAGACATCCTCCAGAGTCCTGCACCTGCCCCTCTAGTCTCCCAGGGGACCATGGGGTGACAAAGGAGGAGGTCTCACAGGACTTCCTAACCCTCTCCCCTTGTTTCTCCTCTGGAAAATAAAACCCCCTGAAGCCTCATGCAAAGTCACAGCATATCCAAGGACAGAAAGTAACTGAGAAGTGGTATGTGAATGTGGCCAGAGGCTAGAACATTCCCCAACACGTAATATGCGGGCCTCTGAGCCGTGGTTTGAATGGGTAACCGGGTGGCCTCAGGCACAACTTTCCAAGTCTGAAGAGGAAACCAGGAGGCAGGGACAGTTGGGCTTCACAGTATTTGTGTCCCACACGGCCAGGTAGACACCTCTCAGACTCCATAAACTCCAGCTTCTGTACAGTTCCATGCTCTGGGCACGCTCCTGCCACCTCCTCTACGCCTGTATCCCAAAGATGCAGCATGGCACTTGGCATACAGTAAGTGCATAATATGTCCATGTTGATAAAAACCAGTGTGGGGGAGGGGAACACTGAGACAGACACAGAGCTCACAGCAGGTAACCCCAGGACATCAGGAGCAGAGGTGGGAACTACAGCTCTAGGCACTGTGGGCCCCCAGACAGCCGAACACTCCATCTGTGAGTACAGAACACTAATAACCTTCAACATCCACCTGGGCAACAGGCGGGGACCCCAAAGGAAAGGATAGAAGAGGCCCAGTCCAACTAAACCCAGGGTGCCCATAGGCACCCCACCAGGTCCTGTTAGCCAGTGGGCTCTGGGGGTTCTGTTACACAGACATGAGCTGTATACTTTGGGATTAGGTACAGTAAACAAACTGCTCACTGTCCAGCTTCTCCTGGGTCTGGGTCTTGCTCTCCACCTGATGGTGGCTCTCCACACCCTCCCCTCCTACCACAGGAGTCAGCCCAGGGCTCGCCCAAGGAAGTACAGACAGTGGCTGTCTCCTACATGATAGACAGGCAGGTCCTCATTGCCTAAGCGCAAGAGTCTGTAAGTGCATCTGATTAATTATTCACGTCATTCATTATTGAAAAAGGTCGCTACCTGGGAGCCGCTCCAGCAGTGCCTAACAAGCTTGCTTATATCTCCCAGGAGAAGCAGCAAAGGTGCACCGCGTGCCTACTATGCGCCAGGCAGTGCCAGAATAACCCAAGGAATGGTACACCACACTGGCTTCTCACAGGGATGGAAGATCAGAGGGTGATATAACAAAACTGGCCAGCATGTGCTGGCCGAGTCCAGTGGTCACTGTACTAGGAGGTATAGGTGGCCAGTCACCCACAGAGCCTGGTGGTCACTGTGCTGAAAGGTGCAGGTCACCAGTAAGAGGTTCAAGATGATCTTGCAGGCTGGGCTCTGGGCTGCAACCCCCAGGGATGCCTGTGTTCAGAATCTGAATACTACAGCTACCACCCAGGCTGCAGACCCCGCCCACCCATGACCCTGAGCCAAGGCCTTGCTTATCTCTGTCCTTGGGCTAGCTGACCTCATGAGACACCTGTTCTCAAAGTTCTCAGTTCTGGGCAGTAGTGCTACCTCCCCCCACCCCCCACACACACACCAACATCATACTGGAGTAGGGGAGAGATGACAGCTGCCCAGATGAGACCAGCCAAGCCTTTGATATGTCACATCCCTTGCCAGCATCCCTTCTCCTGAGCTTCCACGGGACAGCCTGCCTGAGTCACCTCCGGGTATGTATGGCAGAGGAACTAAAGGATACATTGAGATTTACTTCCTGACCTCATGCTGAAAACTCTTCTCCCAGTCATGGATAAGCTTTCTCTCCTTGGACCAGACCACAAAAACTTGATAAGCCATCCAACTTCCCCTTTTGCCTTGGCCACTAGGAAACTCAAGTGACAACCTATATTTTCTGGCTTCTCCTCTAGACATATGTACCGCCATGAGTGAGTGGCTTTAAGCCCTCCTTGGCAAACATTAAGGACAGCAAATAACCAGGTCACCTGCGGTCTGAACGCAGCTGCGGTCATAGAGTCCGGTCCACCCAGGCTGCTGTTGCAAACACTCACCAGGCAGATGAGCTCTGGAAGGTCATCAAGGGTGGGCTGTGTGTGTCTCCCCGCAGTGTGTGCACGGCCTGGGGGGCTTGCGGCAGGGCACCAGGGGGAGGCTGTGGCTGTGGGGCCGGCTGTCCTGGCCGAGGGGCTCGAGCAGGGTTCCCCCACCGCCGGGGGTCCTGTTTCATCCAGCGTCCCTGGATCCCCCACCGCGTCAGGTAAACCTTGCAAATATCGTAGTTCATGGCGGAATAATAGAGCAGATCCAGGACCAGCAGTGTGAGCACGAAGAAGCCGTAGATCCACACTCCCAGCAGTGCCGTGTAGTTGCTGGGAAAGAGAAGCAGAGACTGAGCCACACTTCCAGAAGCCCCAGCCCTGTCTGCCAGCATCCACCACAGGTTGACAAACATACTTCAGGCACTAGGCTCCACCCCTACCTGCCCTGTCCCTCGCACCCCATAGTCCACTGCCCTGGCTCTGCCCGCACCCCATAGTCCACTGCCCTGGCTCTGCCCATGCTCTAGGCTAGACTCCGTGGATCCTTCCCTAGCAGGCACTCTGCAAGAGCTCTGGTTTTGCTAAACTGAATATTGAGGTTCCCATGACTCAGGGGCCCTACCTCACCCACCTCTCCTTGTATATGCCAGGCTCCCTGCTGGCTTTGCGCATATCACAACTGCCCCTGGGACACTCCTGTTCCATCCCTCCTGGCCTCATTCCCAAGGGTACATGCTGGAGTCCTATCATGGTTTTGAGGAAACAGTAAATCTTGACACCCCATGTGCCTCAGAACCCCATGGCACCCCTGCAGGGGCAACATCTTCAGAACCTCTGCAGAATTCCCTACCCAGCTGTCCATCACTCCCACCTCAGCTCAGCCCCGCCCTCGCTAATCGTTTCCTTCTGACCACAGAGAAATCTTAATCTCAGTGACTTATTTATTTCTTTTAAAGATAAGGCCTTTTGTAGCCCAGGCTGGCCTGGAGCTTGCTATGTAAGCCAAAGATAACCTTGAATTTCTGGTGCTCCTGCCTCCACTTCCAGAGCGTTTCGATGACAAGTGCTTGGTTTGTAGGCCAAGGGAATAAAGCTTGGGGGCTTTGTGTGTGCTAGGAAAACACCCTACTAGCCAAAACACATCCCTGGCCACTCCATCACCCCTTTGTTCCCCCACAGAGGCTGCAGTCTCCTGGCAGAGGTGGCAAGAGTCCTTAGAATTTAATACTTCAAACGCTCCCAACCCATTGTAAGCTCGGCTGTCTCTTTACATGTGTTGGGCACTGAAGCACACAACTGGCCACTCCCTGCCCAGTACCAAGCCCTCTGCCAGGTAGCCTTTCCCACATCCCCACCTCCTTCCCCTCTGTCTCACTGTTTGGGGCACCCTCATTTGAGATTGCTCCAGTCCCCAAAGTCTTCATGAAGCCCAACCTCTTTTTTGCCCCCCCCCCCCGTCATCTTGGCATATCTGTGCCCCTGATGCCCCCGCCCCAGGTTGGGGTCTTATTCCTTCAGGGTGGGCTGCCTCAAGGTTTGCCACCACAGCTGGGTTGCTGCCTCAAACTTGTCAGGGACTGGGACGTTTAAAGGGACTGGTTTATTAACTGCTCAAGTGACACCCACTTCAGTCTGTTCCCTGCCATGGGCATCTGCTTGAGTGGGCATGGGCCAGCCAGGGTGTTGAGAAGAGGCTGCTGACCAGCCTAGAAGAAGCAAGCTGGAAACCTCCACTCCAGAAGGACCTGGAGCTACTGCCTGTATAAGCTAGGAACTGAGCTTAGCCTGATCTCCTGGGTCTGCTTTGCTGTGTGGTCTATGAGAAGCCACTCCCATCTCTATGTGGTCTTAAGTCTCTCCTCAACTAAAGATGCCCTTCCCTTTATCTTTCAAGGCTGACCCCTAGTTCCAGCGGTGGGCTCTGGTGGTGAGATAGTGGCTATCCTCCTGCCCAGCCCTGCCAGGGCAGAAGCAAAGCCAGTAAGCCCACTTTCTTTCTATATTCAGGAGTGTTTCCCAGCTGGCCAATTTCTTGAACAGAAGACTTGTCTTGGGAGTCAGGGCAGTGGGGGTCTAGGGGGGAAGGGCTATTGGTAAGGCTCTGCCATGCTGTGCACATGGAGCTTGGCAGCCTCAAGACAGGTGCTTAGAACTCAGTACCAGTCAGTACTTGGGCTCAGTACCCAGCAGAATCCTAAACAGGGAAGTCTTAGCTTCTTTCTGCAACCTCAGCTCTCAGCCAACTACTACGATGAAAAGGTGTGAATGACTGACAGCCAAGCGTTGAGCCTTTTATTAATGGACACTGGCTTTGCCTGGAAGTGTCAGGGCACAGAAGAGAATGCCTGCCAGAGGAAAAAGGCCAAGAGCCCAATTCACTTATAGGCTGGAGTCGCGTGGGAGACAGATGTCTAGGTGGGCTCTGGTCCCAGGCACCCAGCTCTCCCCAGATTTCTCTCTCTTGCAGCCCCCATGGCAGGGCTTTGAAAACCAGGCTGTTCCTGGTGGTTCCTATGGCAGCAGCCTGGGGGCTGAGGAGGCGGGGAGGGAGCAGGGCTGCTCTCTGCAGATGCTGTTTGGCATCCAGAGCAGGAGGGGTGGTGGCCCTGTCTAAAGCTAGAAACACTGGAAAAGTGAGCACAGGGCAAGGGGCAGCTGAAGGTCCCCTCTGCCCTGCACAGTGTTAAGATGGAAAGAAACAGACCTGTCATGTCTAAGGTGGAAATTGGGTAGGGAGAGTTACCTCTAGGGGACCAAAGTCTTCTCTACGATTTCCCAACCATGACGACAGTATCAGGATTTGAATTTCCCAGAGCACCTTGGTGAAGCCCAACATATGCAGTTCCAAAGTTACCACACGAGACTTAGAGATCTAGCCTCACATCTGTGATGCACCTCTGCCAAGCCGGCTCCCTGCTTCCTGTGCCCGGCAGATCCTGATGCTGGGTCGCAGTGTGGTCATCAGGAAGCCTCCTTAAAACTTCATGTGGGTCACAATGTCACTAGGTTTTTGTAAGACTGTAGTAGCCCCATGAGACAGCTCTAAGGCAGGTTGGGGTCAACCTTGTCCTTGCATGTCAAACACACCCGTGTGGTGCCGACACTGTGAGAACTGGGAATGGGCAGGACACAGCATGATACTGACCAGCACTGGCCAGGTGCTACAGTTGTGTGATGAACAGGGACACTTTCAGTTCTGACCCTGTGCCACGTGCTCTGGGCACAGAGTGTGGACCCCATTTTACAGGTGAGCCCCATATAGGCAGCACATGCCATCACTCACAGTGACTAAGCCATTTGTGTTTCGCAGAATTGGAAACTGGGGCTCATCTCCTTAAGACTACAGAAAGTGACTTTTGAATTTGGGTCCCAGTGGCTCCCACCTGCTCAGCCTGCATCTCCATTGTGAGGATGACAGGGTCGCTTCCACAGTATGTTCTGTGATTCCCGGTTTATGGATGAGGTCTGAAGAGGGCTATTCACAGTTCCCACCCAGCCAATCCAACCAGCAGGGCTGGACTGCTGCAGCCAGAGTCTTCCTGCTCTGACTGATGGGCTGGACCAATCCTCCCATGACTTCCGGTTGGAGGGGGACAGGAATTTCCATGCCAGGCCAAAAGTTTGGAGTCAGGTCCCTACAACCTCAGAGTGTGCTAAATCTTGGGAAAACCCAAGGTCAAATCTAAAACAGACACCAGAGAGGGAGTCTCCAGCCTCTGTGTTCTCCTTCTGGCTCCGCCTGTATTAGGGATGAAGAGCAAGTCCTGTCTGAGCATTCTCTCTAATGAAAGCCCCATGTGTGTGGAGCTTGGGCTTAGGCCTTTGCAGCCGGACAGTATCCCCACCTGTCTGTTTATTTATTCCCAATTCTGCAGAAGGTGCTGCCTACAGGGGACATGCCCTGTGTGTGGCAGGTGGGGTGCCAGGACCACAGAGCTCTCCACGACAGCTTGCAACCCCCCAGGCCATGCTCTCTAAGGCCTGCCAGCTGCAAGGATTTGAGTCTTTAATTTTTAAAATGCCATTTAAAATATGCAATCTGGAAACTAACTGCACCCAGATGCCGGGTCTTGGCCACGCCTGCGTGGAGGGCAAAGATAAAAGACAGATGCTGCGGCCAGGCTTCTGTGACCGCCCAGCCTCAGACGGTGGCAGGCGCCGCGTGCAAGTCTGTGTGAGTCAGCTTCCTTGGGGTTTCCAAAGCGATAATAGAACCTTCCCGCTGGAGGACTTGCAATGTGTCTGCGGAGCAGAGAAGCCATTAGCAGACAGCTGCAGCCTGGCCCAGCCTGGGATGGAAATCACCACCACCACCACCACCACGCCCAACCTGGAAGTCATGGGAGCAGTAGCCCAACCCATCAGTCAGAGCAAGAAGACCCTGGCAGCAGAAGTCTTGTCCTGCTGGTTGGGTTGGGCAGGTGAAAATGGGAACAGCCTGTGCAGACTTGATCCATGAAGTAGGAACGCAGAGAATACTGTGGAAGTGGCCCTGTCAGCCTTTCAATGGAGACTCAGGCTCAGCAGGTGGGAGCCACTGGGACCTATATTCAGCTCCTCAAAATTCACTTTCTATTAGTCTTAGGGAGATAAGCCTCAGTTTCTGCCTTGAAGTAGGAGTGAGTACATGTCCTGCTTTGGGGGTGTAACTGTAAGCCTTTACAAACTGGTATGAGGTCCAGAAAAAAGAAGGGACTTTGGAGGCAGGGGCTGCAGTTCAGCTTGTAGAGGGTTTGTTTGTTTGTTTGTTTGTTTGTTTTCTGGTGCAGGAAGCCCTGGGTTTTATCCACATACTACATAAAAGGTACATAAGATGCCTTTAATCTCAGCTTTTGGAAGGTAGAAGTAGGAAGATTAAGCCTTCAAAGTCATCCTTGGCTTCCTAGAGAGTTGGTAGCTAGCCTTGGCTACATGGGACCCTGTCTCAAACAAAACAAAACAAAACAAAACAGATAGAGAAGAAACCTATAAGGACAGGCTCATGTGAAGCACAGAGGAAGCCAGATGTGGTGGTGCACACCTGTAATCACAGAGGAAGCCAGGTGTGGTGGTGCACACCTGTGATCACAGAGGAAGCCAGGTGTGGTGGTGCACACTTGTGATCACAGAGGAAGCTGGGTGTGATGGTGTTCACCTGGGATCCCAGCACTGGAGAGACTGAAGAACAAGGATCTCGAGTTCATGGCTAGCCTGGGCTATAAAATGAGACCCTGTATCTAAACAATCACAAATAAAAATCACTGAGGATGCCTCAATAGGTCTAGGTGCAGACAAGCATGAGACCTTGCCTAAGGTCGAATGTCCAGGAAAAGGCTGGCTGCTGTGGTCATGGGTGGCATGGGTCTTATGTTTACTAACTTGGGAGGTAGAGCTCACTTGTATAAAAAAAAAATAAAATAAAATGTCCCTTTCCTTGCCAGGAGATGGATGTTCCAGTGGGGTCAACTGCTGTCTCTTTGGGCCTTGCTGCTAATAGGCTTAACCAAAGCACAGGACCACAGGGTCAGGAGGCAGGATGCTGCACACAGAGCCAGTTCGACCTATAGCCCACCCAGACTCGGTCCCTGAACAAACATGCAGATGCCTCTCTCCAGGGCTGGAGTGGAACTGGGTGTGATGTGGACAGCACTGGCCAGAGCCACGTGACACTTCATTTTTGTGGCTTTTCCTCTGCCACAGATCATCCTGCACTAGATGGGGACCACGACACCAGCCTGGGCCATGACATTCCATGTACAGAGCTACAAGTGTCCCATGAGGATGTTACCTCAGTACAGCTGGGTCCAGGTGACAATGGGATAGGTATTGCTATGGCCTCATGAGCTGTGTGGTTTCAGGCACACTTCCTCCCTCTCTGGGTCTTAGACCTGCTTATTGGACTTGCTCACATGTTATAACTCTGTATGGATGGCAGGGAAGTCCTGGGGGGGGATATCTATTTGTAGGGTTCGGGGAAGAGGTGTTCAGGCAAGAAACTATGATAGTTCTAGAAGGCCCTCTCAAGAAGGATACTGTGGAAAGAGATTTTACACCTGACAAGCCTTGGCGAGACTGTGACCCAGTGATTCCTACCCTACTCTGGGTAGCCAGGCAAAATTCAAAGCTAGTCAACATTCAAAGCTGGAGGCCACATGATAGGCCACATGGGGTCACTAGGGTGCTGGGACTCAGACTGATAACTCCACACTGGAAGCTTCACTATGACCACTGAGAAAGGAGGGCTTTGGCAGAGCCCAGGAAGAAGAGGCCTTGACTTGTCTGTGAGGCCCAGGAGCGCCAACTGCTCTGTTTTTTTGGAGACTCATCTCCACACCTGCAGCCTCCTCTTCCCTAGTCACTGCCTGGCATCCTGCCCCTGGTGGGGGGGGGGGAGAAAGAGAGAGAGAGAGAGAGAGAGAGAGAGAGAGAGAGAGAGAGAGAGAAAAAAGAGATTCAGAGAGAAATTCACACAGAGAGACAGAGACAGAGACAGACAGATTCAAAGAGAGATTCACACACAAAGAGAGACAGAGAGAAACAGAGAGAGACAGAGAGGGGGAGAGAGAGAGAGAGAGAGACAGACAGACAGACAGACAGACATAGACAGAGAATGAAACAGACACCCACACAGAGAGAGCATGCATGCAGGCATGAGAGAGAGAGAGACAGAGAAACACAGAAAGACAGACAGACAGAGACAGAGAGACAAAGAAAGGGTGCTGATTGCTTTCTTCTTCAGCTCTGAGCAAAGCTCTCCCCTGACTTGTCAGGGACAAGGCCTGCCTGGGAGGGGTGCAGGATGCCTGGCTGGCCCTCATTTGGCCCCTGGCTGCCTGCTGGGCTGGAAGCAGGCATCTCGCTGTGGTGGTGGAATTGGCAAAGCACCCTCCTTTCGTTCAGTGGCTTGCTTTTCTGCCAGGCAGCCGGAGTCGCCACACAACACTCTGTTCATCCAAAAAACACAAATAAATAAGATCAGGTCACCAACCCACCTCCTGCTGACTCACTGCGGTGGAGGGGGAGGAGCCTGCACTCTGAACAAGGCCCTCTGGGGGGTCACAACTGGCTTGAACCATTAGGACAGGTCTGAGATTCTGGATCTCCAGCCTCAGTGGAGAGTGGACAGCTTCCCTAGCTTCAGACAAGGCCCAGCTTTCTGGACCTGTGGCTGGATGACAGAACAAGGGTGTCTGTGTCCCCAGCCTTGACTCTTGTCAACCTGCTGGGGTTTAGGACAAGGGATGTCATCAACATGTTTTTGGTCCCTCCCTTCTCCCTCCCAGAGAGTCTGAGGCTGAGAAAGACCCAGGGCGGCTACGACTTTGGTATGACAAAGGCCCTAAATGGTAGTGAATCCACAAGGGGTCTCCACACTGTGAGCCCACCCTACAGTGACCTTCCTTGACCATGTTTCAGGCCATCATCCTGACTTCTAACTCCCAAAGATTCACCTCGTGTCACCCCTCTATAACTGAGTCCACCTGGAAGTCAATCCCTGCTACAGGTCCCTGGGCCTGGGTCCTCGCCACAAAGCCCCAAAGCCTGGAAACAGGACAGAGGCCTCCCATTGCCCCTCTGTGGAGCTTGATTCCCTTCTAAGCTACATTCTGGCTTTTGTGGACTGATTAGGTCCCCAGGGTCCTCATGCCAATAACTTGCTCTATGATACAAAAATGCAGCTTAGAGCTTTCAGGAAATCCCAACCAATTGGGATTTTCTACCTCTAGCTGAGAAGCCCCGCCCTTGGTTGGGAGGACCCACCCCTGACTAGAAAGCCCTGCCCCTGGCTGAGAAGCCCCACCCCTGGTTGGGAGGCCCTGACCTTGCCTTGGAAGCCCTGTCCCATCTGGGAGACCAGGGCTAACACAGTCTCATGTTTGTCCCCTCCTCCTCTTCGAGGAGTCAGCCCAGAGTTACTCATCCCACCTGCTTTACTTTACTTTGCTTTACTTTAGATCTGGCTGCCTTGGCTCCCTTAGAAGAGGTGCGGGCTTGGTGATGAGGAGCAGGTTCCGGCTATCTCACCTCACACCCCCATCCATGGAGAGGAAGTATCAGGAAGACGGCTAGACACTAACAAAAGGTGGATGCCCTAAGTCAGCAGGCCCCACATCTGTCAAGGGTCACTGGTGTCAGCGGGGTGCGTGTAGGATCTCCCTATGATCAGCACAGCGATTCACAGATACCTTGCCCCGGGAGTGCTTCTGAAAGCCAATGATTAAAAACCCAAGTGAAGCTTCAGAGCATCACGGTTCCCACTCCCTCTGGGGGAAGGCCCTTGGTATTGGCAGCCAGCAGCAACAGCCAGGCCCCTGTGCCTGCTTTGTGGGAAACCCTGTGGGAGCAGATTATAGAAACCTGTGGGCTTCTAAGGGAGGCTCCCAGACCCCAGGTGCCAGACCTCGAGGAAGTCTGGTTGTGGAGCCCAGCCTCTTGCCTGACTTTCACAGGGCACCTGTAGCACTCTGAGTCCCAGCCCCAGTCCTGGCACTACCCTCCCCCCTCATGGAAATAGCCCGTGGTCTTACAAAAGGCTTAGGCCAAATTCCAGGCTCGGTTCCAGCCCCTGCTATGATGGACGGGGCTTGCTGAGCCACTTCACACACAGGATTATTCAGAGGCCCAAGCAGATGGCAGGATATTCAGGGGAAGCACCGTGCATCTGAGAAAGGAGCTCTCAGGAGCTTGGCCATGGTGGGAGGAGGAGAGGTTTGGATGATAGTCAGAGAGTCTGCATCTCCTGCCCACCCAAAGGAAAGAGGCACCTTCTCCAGAGTGAGCAGAGCCTGGTAGCAAAGCCTCAAGCTCCAGAGGCAGACAGAGCTAGAGGCTCAGCTCCTCAGCCCTGTTGCTCCCAGCGCTACCACACGTCTTATCAATAGCCACTCCATAATATCCACATTCAGTCCATCCTTCCTACATGGGAAATCCTTCAACCCCCCAGGGAAAGATTTGAAGCTTCCCATAACGACAAGGATAATAGAATGCCTGACCGTTGGCATGTTTTAGGGACACTAGCCTATGTAGCTGGAAAAAGAAAACCAAATAACCAAACAAAATCAAACAAAACCAAGAACAACAAAAAGCCACGCCTTTAAGCTCAGCACTGAGGAGGCAGGGGCAGGTGGATCTCTGTGAGTTCAAGGCCAGCCTGGCCTACAGAGAGAGTTCCAGGACAGCCAGGGCTACACAGAGAAACCCTGTCCGAAAAAAACCAACCATCCAACCAAAACCCTGAGGCCACAAAATGTGAAAGTAAGGCTGGCATCAGGACTCAGGAGGCTGCACGCAAGTTCGCAAGTTCAGGACCACCCTGCCTCACAAGCCAGGAAAGGGGGATATAGGGTTATTTCTTCCAAGTGGCATAACTGGAAACAGGAGAGAATCGATTGACAAAGTGTTACAAAAACTGAGGACAGAATTCATGAATAAAGATTCCTAATTTTTGATCATCCCTAGTCAGGAGGGTAAAAGGAAAAGAGGCTATTTCTGAAAGCAACGTGAAAAGAACAAGCTAGAAACAAATGCAGACGTCACCCACGTCTTCCCTACATAGAAAACCAAAAGCATTACAAAAGAAAATCCGAAGGGCTGGGGACAGATAGCTTGACGGTGGAACATTTGCCTAAGAAATCTGAATCAATGGGTAAACAGGCTGTGTGTTCATGAGTGGAAGCAGTCAACACCAAAAACTGAAAAAGAAACAATATCGCAAGAAGTTGTTCCTTATGTGAAGCTAACTGCAGTAGGGGGATACTAACAGGACCTTTTGGTTTTGTTCTGATGGGGCTGGCAGAGCAGGAGAATCACATAAGCAAGTTTTAAAACTTGGGGTCTAAAGAGCCGGGACGATTGAACCATAGAAACATGAAGTCAGACTAGAAGTCAGCAATTCACACAGTGTAACGCTAGCATATGACACGGACCAGCAAAGGCCATAGAGTTGTGACACTCTGCCCTAGGGTTCACATGTGGCACATTATAGCATAGGGTGAGCTTGAATGTCACACCAGTAGACAGAAAGAAGGCAGACAGCTCAGCAGGAACATGGGGCTCCACAGGCTGGAGTGCTTGGACACTGGCCTCCAGCTGGTGGCGCTGTTGGGGAAGGCTGTGGAACCATTAGGACAGGGAACCTTGCTGGAAGAAGTGAATAACCAGGGCTGGTGACCAGTCCTTATAACCTGGACCCAGTTCCTCTTCACTCCCTGCTTCCCAGGTACAATGTGGCCAGCCAGCTTCCTTCTTTTTCTGCCAGACTTTCCCTACCTGCTGCCATGTTTGCTTCCTCATGATGGACTGTGTTCCCAGAAACTGTGAGTCAACTAAGCCCTTGTCAGGGTATCTTATCACAACAATGGGAAAAGAAATTAAGACATTCTCGGTATGCAAAAGATAATAAAACCCAGTTCTTGTTGGAATATTTACACTAGAATAAGTCTGACCCTAACAACAGGTAAGAGACTGGGAAGCAAAAATTTGAAACATGAAATAGAAGACGGGAGAATTTTTCAATGCTCTTAGAAGAAAAGGCCTTTCTCAAGAGGGCAAACATTAGACGCCATAAAAAAATAAATAGGTATTCTGTGATTCCCAAGACTGTGAGCATGCGTAAAAAGCACCTCAAAGTGAAAGACGTGCACTGGAAAATATTTGTAGCATGTTTCCGTCATATATCAAGATTTCTTGTTAAAAATTAAAAAACACCAAAAATGTAGTAGGAAAAGAAATTGGCAAAACCACATTGACAGCCAGCACACAAGAAACACAATAATCCCTCCTCCCCCCAACACAGTAAAAGACGGTCAATTCAAATAGAATTGTGTACCACTTTAACCCGCCATGCCCCATGCAGTACAGCTCCTGCTTCTGTGCCAGCAAATTCCTCTTGGAGATTTGATCTCGATGTGTTTTCACTACCTCTGAAGGATCGAACTCAGCATCAATGCTATTACCAATATTATTGAGTGAAAGCCATCAAAGAGTTCTGAGGAATTCCAAGCTTCACCGACATGACCCCACTCAACCTCTGCAGCAGGCCCCGCCAGGTGGGCTCCCTATGCCCATTTCTCAGATGGGAACTGTAAAGCTCAGAGAGCAGTCAGGCCAGGAACCCAGGTTGCCTCAAGTCTTTGCGAAGCTCCTTCTAGGCCTGCCTCCTGGCGTGTGTTGTCTGGAGCATCCCCAGGGCAGGGGTGGGCCAGTGGCCAGTGGCCAGAGCAGTTGGGAGGTGAGGGGAGTTGTTACTCACTTGTGCATGTAGCCCTCGGGGCCGGCCGTAAGGTTTGCCTGCATGACCGCCTGGAACTCCGTCTCGTTGCAGCAGTATTTGAAGACCGTGTTGTTATGGTGACAGCAGAGGACAAAGGTTTTGTTGTCTGAGAGCCGGGGGCAATGGAAGCCAAAGTGGTAGCGGCCTTTGTGGTCCGTGTAAGGCTCACAAACCCGGAAATGTGCAGACAGGACTGGAATACAGAGACATTGGGTTTGCCAGGGACCCCTTGGCAGCCCACAGGTGATGAGCAGAAGGGACTGGGAGCCTGCTCTGGGGTCCTACTGCCTCCTCCCTTCCTTAGGAATTCTTCAGGGTCCAGAAAGAGCCTCACTTCTGCCCCAAAGCCTCCTGGACCTCTTATCCCCAGCTCTGACACAACAACAGTCCTAACAGCCCAGGCTGGATGCTCCCTGGGGCTCCGTGAGGCTCACCCGTAGGTGGGTCACCTCCAGCACCTCAGCCCATAGTGACTAGGCACCTATTCTGTGTCCCGGGGGTCTCCTCACTAAATTCACGGTCACCCTAGCAGGCATGTGATGTCACTTTGAAAGTAGAGACACTGAGCCTGGGAGGCCTAAAGGACTAGGCAGGAGCTGGTCAGTGGTGATGGCACAAGACTCGAAGCCAGCTTCTGCAAACTAACTCTCTCTCTCTCTCTCTCTCTCTCTCTCTCTCTCTCTCTCTCCATCTCTCTTTTTCTCTCTGTTTGCCCCAGAGCAGGTTGGTTGTGAGCCAGGCTTTCCTGGTGTCAGGCCACAAAGGAGTGCATGACCTGGGGTCCACCTATATTGAAGGTAGTAACTCCATTATAGAAGCTGTTGTCGTAGGCCTGAGCAAGGTCCCCTCTGGGTTCCACACATACAGTGAGACAGCTGTGCTGGCCCATGATCCTCTCTCCCTGGCCCACAGAACGAGGCCCCTATTCAGCCTTCTCTGCCTCAAAGCAGGATGAGCTGATAGTGATAAACAGGACCGAATTCGAACAGAGCAACAATGGGAAAGCAGAGCGGCTGTCTCTGGTTTAATTAGTATCTTCATAAAGGGCTTGCTGTATCTAATTTGTATCACTGAAAAGGGGCTTCTTGGCACAGGCAAATCGCAGGCACAAAGGCCCTGGCTTCTTAGAGCTCCCACAAGAAGCTGTCAGTTGAGAGGTTATTAGATTGCAGCCCACACAGCGCCACCACAGGGGACCCCAGCGGGCCAGCTGGCAGGGGGGCGGACGCCCTGAAAGCTGGGGCCTAGGCTGGCTCCAAAGGCCCTTGCCTGCAGGATAGTTTCTCCTTCTGTGGACACACTGGGGAAGTAGTGACTCTCCAGTGTACCCCTGATCTTGAGAAGAGCCTATCCAGGGACACAGAGACCACTTGGTGTGGTGCCCCAGGGAGACATACCACCGAGTCCCATCTACTCCCACCAAACAGAAGAGAGAAGGGAGGCTCAGAGCCTTGACCCACCAAGCATGCTAGTCAGAATGGAAGCTCTTTGGCCCTGCCATAGCACAGAGCTTTAGGGTAGGGAACATGAGACATACCACTGCCCCAAAGCAACTGCACATGGGGAGACTAACAGTGGAGGCCGAGGACAGCAGTCAATTCCCACGACTCCTGCATGGCTTGAAGCCCTGCCGTGGCTCTGTGTGCTTAGCATGGACACCTAGGAATGCTGGACACACCTAGGGTGCTAGCAGAAAGACCAAGCCTAGCTCTAGGACTGCCCTCTTAACTATGAGATACAACATATAGCAGGGGGCTGTCAGGCCTTGGCAGAGGGCGAGACTGGCAGGTCCTGCCCAGGACTTAGCTCACAAGCCCATAGCTGTCCCTGGACACTCCGGCCTTAGCCATTAGCCAGTGACCAGGAGACCCTGCTGCTTCCCCAGGGACAGAGGATTCCTGGGCTGGGGACCAGGATTAAACCTCCCCCTTGCCTTTTCCCCTCTTTGGAGAAGGATCGGAGCCCCTGAGGTGGGGTTCCAAGGAGCTCTGAACACTGGTGGGTGCAGGTTCACTGCCTTCAGCTCTTGTGAACCCCAGTACTCCAGTACTTATGTGAAGCATGGTGAACCCCAGCTCTGGTGGCCCAGGCAGAGTCAGCTCTTGTTCAGCTGTGTGACCACCACTCACGTGTCTCCTCTGTGTCCCTGTCCTCAGTGGCAATAAGAGGTGACTGGGTCCTCACACCCAGCATAGTGAAAACCAGGGCCCTCTACCCCATGGGGAAGAGCTGGGAAAGTGAGAACCAGGGCCCCCCATTACATAGGGAAGAACTGAGGAGGTAAGGACCAGCCCCCCATTATATAGGGAAGAGATAGGAAGACACAGCACATAGCAGCACATAGTCAGGCCTCCCTCCATAGGCTTGCCTTCACATGGGAAAGAACTGGAGAGGTGGGGACCAGGGTCTCCATCACATGGCAAGAGCTGGGGAGGTGGTGGCCCCAGACTCTGGCCTCAGCTTGGCCTCTACTCTGCTCTCCTGAGAGTCCTATCACAATTTCCCTCCAAACTACATCTCAAGCAAAGGATGAGGGAAGGAAGCCACCAGTCCCAAGCAATGGCTTGGCCAGGGCATGAGGAGGGTCAGAGAGAAGAGACAGAGCCACACACAATAGAAGAGACAGACAGTTGTGCAATAGAGGAAGAGGGCTGGGACATATAGAAGAGATACATGAGAGAAACAGAGGGGCACATAAGAGAGATAGATGAACAGAGATGTGGAAAAACATACAAAGTAACAGAATGATATGAAGACTGAGGAATGAGACAGACAGATGGTGCCATGAGGGCCTTTGTGAAGGGCCAGGCTCTGACTAGGTCCTGGCTGGCCGTGCTGGGCTGTCTCTGGTCTTTGCTCAAATCTAGTTTGGAGACATGGAGAATCTGGTTTCTGTGAGTCCAAGCTTGCATGCAGTATCAGCCCAGGTACCAGGAGGGTGTGGCTACAGTGCCCTGGGTCTGAATCCCGGCCCCGCCACTAGCTGTGATCTCCAGGGTTAGTTTTGACTTGCAGAACTAGAGAAGCAAACGTGAATTGAAGGTTCCTGGCAGCCCCACCATCCCCCCAACATCCAACATCCAACGGACCTCAGCTTATCTCAGGGCTGGGAAACATCATCTGGAGACTGAGGTACCCTTGCCCTGTTGACATGCAGAGCCCCAGCAGCAGCCGTACCCTGGAAGGGACCCCCCCCAACTCTCCCTTGAGCCCCCGAGCCCCACAGAAGTTTTACCTGCGGGAAACAACAGAGAGAATACTGCGAGCACGTTCCGGGACCGCTGGCCACAACTGGTCATCATCCGGCTGGCATTGACCCGTCCGGCGCTGCCTGTATAAGACAGAGAGTCTCAGCAACTGTCTCCCCACACTATTTGCTTTGTTACCCGCAGAGGACAGCAGACAGGCAGCAGCCAGCAGGAGCTTGCGGGAGCCGGGAGCCAGGAGCCGGGGCTGGCAAATGGAGGATAAAAAACACCTCCATTCAATTTCCTCTCTGGAATGAGTGACCTTCCCCCAGCAGCCCCGGCACCTCCTTTGCTTTTCACGGCAAAATGAGACTTAATCAAAGGATGCCGATGGCTCAGGTGGTGAAATCACCATCCATCCAAAGTGTCCAGGAGAAGGGGATGACAAGTGCTCTACCTCTGCCATCTCAGGGCTAGGAACCCTGCCTCTGTGTTCTGTCTCTAAGGGTGACTTCCTTACTGCAAATAGATGCTGGCTTGGCTACCCTTCTAGGCACCAGGGACACAGCAGCCGACTAAAGAGGAAGCAAGCAGTAGAGAATAAGCTTTTCCTGATTGTGTGTGTCCCAGAGAGGAAGCCACAGACAATATTCCCAGGACAGCGCTAGGAGACTCCAGCCACAGCAGAGGCTTCGCCGTGCACTCACAGCCCCATAACCAAGGCTTTTGTTTACAGCAGCTAAAATAACCTAAGTCTCCACAGACAAGAGGGGATAAACAGACCACATGTATACACACAGTGGAATATTACTCAGCCTTAAAAAGGAAGGCAATGGAGAGTGCTTGGCTGGCACACAAAAGGTCCTGGGTTCGAGTCTCAGTACTACATAAATGACAGAAAAGGGAACTCTAAAACAATCTACCCTATGCAAGAATTTGCCAGCCGTTGTGTTTGTGGAAATACAACAGACCCAGAAATGCAAACATGGAATGGTCTAGCTCACTGTCACTCGGGGAAAGTGCCCAGAACAGTCATATCATAGAAAAAGGGACCCAGGACCGCAGCCTATGTGATGCAAGGGGTATATCTTGGCTGTATTATGCCCTCCCCCCAGTCCCTGCCATCTTCAGGGCAGCCCACATCTCCTTCACAGGGTTCTGGTGTCTCTACAGCAAAGACCAGCCTCCCAAAACCAATCTGGGACTATGTCCAGGTTCAGTGCCAATAAAACAGTTCAGCATGGAAGAGCCACGCCCAGGCAACAGAGAAGCGCCCCTCTCTCGGCCCACACTGTCCCAGACCCTAGCTCAGCCTTCTGCCCTCAGACACTCTCCACCTGGTCACCAAGGGAGCAATGGACTCTGCTTCCATCTGGATCAGAGAGCTGACGGCCACCGGGGTAATTCAGAGGTTGACAACTAGCTCTAGGCCTGACATATATGTGTAGAGCCCCACTTCTCCTAGTAGCCTGAACCTTGAGGTGTGTGTGTGTGTGTGTGTGTGTGTGTGTGTGTGTGTGTGTGTGTGTGTGTGTGTACCTCTAGGGACAGATGCTGACCCTGGACAGTTTAATTTGTCCGAGGGAGAGGACAAGCTTGACTATCACACAAATGTGACAAAAGCTCAGAACTGAGTCCTGATGGTGGCACAGCTCCTATAGCCTCGGGGAGGACTCCTCTAGCCCTTGGGAGGACTTCTCTGTACCCTACTTGCCTTTCCATTTCCTCTAGAGCCCTAAGCTGCTTAATTGCTCTGTGCTTGGCCTCCCGCCCCTGGCCCTCCTGGGAGGAAGAACAGAGATTAAGGCTTTTGAGAGCATTTAGGAAAGGATTTCCATGTGGAAACCCACAGGGTCAGCTCTGAAAAATGTACTGTGAGAAACAAGTGCCTCTGAGATGCCCACACCCCTCAGGGCTCCTTACACTATAGAAGTGAAGCAGGGAAGGTGAGGCCTCCAGAGGCTGCCAGATTCCCAGCCCTGCCTCCAGGCATGAGAGAGGCAGGGCTGCTCCACTTCTGTCTCTGTACGGAAGGGTGGTTGGAGGGCACTGAATCTCAGAGCTTCTAGGCTTGAGCCCGAGGTATCCACCTCAGCCCTCTCTGGTCAGTTTCCAGCCCCTGAGAAGGCCCAGTGTATTGGCTGATGTTGAGGCTATCGTTCACACTGGGGTGAATCCTGCTATCTTGGGGGTCACAGAAGTACAGCCCCCTCCAGGAAGTCTGCCCTTATTTCAGCTTGCCCCTCAACCTAGACCCATGAGACCCCATCTCTTCCTGACACCAATTACTCCCCTGCTAGGCTCTCCTCCCTCTGCTGGCCACAGAAACAGGAGGCAAAATGGACTTAGAACACACTCTACCTCCCAGAGTGAAACAGCACCCATGGCCTGTGAGGCTTTCTGTGGAATGCATGCCACTGGCTTCCTCTGAGACTTACACTTGTGTATCCCAGCACTTTGAGGATACACCAGACCCTGGGTTTAGTGCCAAGTACACTGAGGTAGAAGTTACTGTCCAAGGGTTCCTGGTGTCCAAAGCTGGACTTTAGAGGGTTCATTCCTGGGTTCCTCTGTCAGGCCAGAAGGGTCCTGGGGTAGGGCCTGACTGCAGGGCCCAAGCAGGGGGCTTAGCTTAGGGTTCCCAGGCCTGTGGGAATCCTGGCCCTACAGGATCCCAGCCTCATATCTGCAGGCATCTCTGGAACAGTGGCATGAGGCCATCCCCAGGCCCAGCTGTGTACACTTCACCCTGTGGTCCAGCAGGTCCTGCCCATAGTAAGTGACCCTGTGACTGAGTCTGACAGTGACCCAGCCTTCAAAGGTCTCAATGGTTTTCAGCTCCATGGTTCAACCGAGCGCTCAACCCTCATCTGGGTGTGGCCTCAGAGAAGTCTACCAGGATTGTCATCCCTGGTCAGGAGGGAGCATCATAGTCAGAAGTTCCGATCCGGGACATGCAGAAAGTGACACCTGTTGGAGTTCACTGCACTGAAGAGGGACAAGAGGGACAAGGACGGAAAGAGATCTGTCTTGCCTCTGAGGACTGTGACACCCCTAGAGGTGGCTGTCTTATGCTGGCTGGGTCTTCATGGAACATGCTCTACTCTGCACACAACTATATTACCTTGGCTAATGTCCACACTAACCCAATACCCACAGACCAGTTCATCAGAGAGGAAGCAGAGGCTCAGAGAGGTAGAGCGAGTTGCCCAGTCGCACACAGACACTCAGCCCCGAGGCAGGAGGCGAAGAACATTCTACCTCCAAGTGCCAAAATAGCGTGGAGGCTCAAGAGGTCTCCCTGGGAGCGCAAGGCGTAGGCTCGTCTGAGATTTCTCCCTGTGTGTTCCAGCACTTTGGAAAAAATGGTCAACTGCCTAAGATGTTAGCTCCGTCACCAACAGTAAGACCTGAGTATTTGAGAGTGACTGAGGTTTGACAGGGTCCAGGACCATGGTCGGCACGCACCGCCACAGCCCACCCTCTCTGTGGGTCAGCTGGGGACTGCTGCTCTCAGAGTTCAGGGTTATTTTTAAACACTGAATTTGGCGAGGCCGGGAGGGGAGGAAGAAGGGCACGTGAAGAGAAACAGACCTTGGTGAGACAGATGAGACCCCACCGCCAAGAATGGATCTGTTTTCCCATCAGCAGGGCTCGCCGCGGCAGGGGCATGCTGAGCAAGGGACAGCAGGACCTGAGGGAGATACTGGAGGGCCTCATCAATGGCCTGGACACTCAGCAACTTCAGTGACCCCCTGCTGCCTGTCTTTAGTCCTGACAACAGCTTGCTGGGCAGGAGCAGGGTATCCCGATGTTCTAGAGAGGCAGAGGTTAGACAGACTTGTGGGTGGAGTCCTCAAGGCCAGCCACTCTGCCTGGGGCTACTTTCTGGCCTTGCCACCTCTTGTAACCACATCTCTGGTGACTGGGAGAGCCACCTTCAGTCTTATGTGCCCTAGGGCAAAGAGTGAAACTGTGCAAACTCACAGGATCACGGTGCTACCCCAAGATTCTCCCCAAAGCATCAAGCCCTCACATGCAGCTGCAGTCCGGTCCTTGCCTTTAGCTCTCAACATAAGTGCCACCCACCAACGCAGCTCCCAGGCAGCCACGGTCCCCATCCCACAGAGCACGCCAGACCACTCACCCACTTTAGAAATCAAGGCCTTGCTTCATACTGGGGCCTTGACTCTGCCTAACCACCCATACTACCTGCTGCATAGATTTCTGTCTTCAGGGCCCGTGTCTCCCCTGCTAGCTCCCAATCCCAGGCCACCCCCCCCCCACCCTTCAGCCAAGTCTAGAGGCTCAAAGGGTGGAGCCCACTTACAGCTTTCCTTCCTTTCTCACCCCTCAAGGGCCTCCCAAAATGGTGCCCACCCTAACTGTCCAGATGCTCAGTCTGGGCAGGGGCTGTGTGGCTCATGTGGCTTGTGTTCTGTCTTGAGAGCGAAGTGAGGGGTCAGAGGTCTTCTATGCAGACAGGAGCCACAAGGACAAGTCCCCGGTCAACTCCAGTCCTCAAAGTATAGGAAGAAGCCGAGAGCCATGGAGAGGATGGACTGCTCTGCTTTCTGGGTTCCAAGTGGCCTCAGGGAGGTCCAGAGTCTTGCCTGTGTCCTAGCCTGCCATGCCCAGTCACTCTCTTCTGAACCATCTGGGACGTCCCTATCAGATCTGCATATGTGGCACAGGTCAACGTCATCTTGCCTCTGAAGTAGCCATGGTATCCTATGAGCTGCCATAGGGAGTTAAGCAAACCTGATAGACAAGGTCTCATGGCCACGGATGAAGGGCCTGGTAGGGACAGGCCTTACGTCAGTCATGTGATGAGCTAGTGACTAAACTTGGACAGCACTAATAGTGACACAGCAGTGGCGTTAGTGTTCATATAAATAATCCCACCAGGCCAAGGCCCTCCAAGGTTTCCAAGGTCTCCTTGTGGGCAGCAGTGCTAGAGCCAGACATAAACAGGGGAACAGAGGAACCACAAACAGGGATCACAGGTGGCAGCTGACAGGACCCATCTGTGTTAGCACAGGACTCAGCATCTTCCCATTACCTTGGCTCACCATCCTTGTCTGTGCCAGGGCCTGTGTACACGTAGAGGGAATAACATGGCAGGAGAAAAGTGTCAAGCCTGGGTCTATACACCAGAAACCGGGGCGTGAGGCTGCAGAGCCGGCTGACAGGGTGAGGCCCACATGCATTCAGACACAGACGTCAAGAAAGCATATACGCCCTCATGTCTCCTTGGCATATATACAGCTAAGAAACATGCACTCATGCATGCACCCACCCCCAAAACAACCCAGAGGCGTGTGTATGTATACCCCATGCCCAATAGCCCGCTCACAGCCTTGTGTATATGTGTCACCAGGGACAGTTGTCACTCAAATTCCCAGCAGTCAGCCTGATGTCAGGTGCGAGAGTTTTGTTTTTTAGGACAGCATGTACCTGGGACTTGGGACATGTCACTGAGTGTTTGAAGGCAGATCAAAGCATGTGCCTCTGATCTGGTTCAGGTAGTAGGAAGACAAATGGTGCACTCCCTCACAGTGTTAGCCAGAGTATGAATAGGGGAAGGGCCAGGAGAAGTGACCTACCCAGTTGCCACCAGGATACATGGTCCTCAGTGGGAGGGGCAGGTTAGCCCCTAGGACAGCTACTGTGTGTCTGTCACTGTTGGTGCCAGTCCAGTTCATCCTGTTTGAGATCAGTTTGCTTTGGTTCTTTGCCTGTGGGGCAGCGAGTGTGGCCCATAGTAGGTATAAACTCATGATAAGTTGGTTGAGGTCATCTTCTCCTCCCCCAACCATACACAGGGTTTCTTTATGTATCCCTGGCTGTTCCTGAAATTCACCCTGTAGACCAGGCTGGCCTTGAACTCGCAGAGTTCTGCTTCTGCCTCTGCCTCCCAAGTGCTGGGATTAAGGGGGTGTACCATCATCCAGCCCAATCTCCTTTTATGAGAATCACAATTCAGAACTCAGAGAGGCCTAGGGATGTGCCAGACCTGTAGGGTGGTGCACCATAAATGCTGACTGAGGCTGTTCAGCCCCAACTACAGAGGGACTCACGCTGATTCGGCGGCACTGAATACCTGGGCACTGAACTAGCTAGGTGAGGTGGCACAAGTTGCTTCACTGGTCTGTTTCCTGGTGTGTGACTGGACCCATGCCATCCACCTTGAGAATCACAGTGAGGCTAGACCGAAGGGCTGTAGCTAGCAGGGCAGCAGACGCATCAGCCGTGGCTCTGAGCTCACAGGTGGAGCTGCTCCCAAAGGCAATGATTAGGTCCTGAGAGGTTCCTTGTCCTATCAAAGGTGTGCCGGCCATGCCAGTCATAGATGGCACTCCCTGCCCAGCTTTGCTCAGCCCTTCCTCAGCCCTGTTATGTTTTACTACGCTTGCTGGTGATAGGTTTCCTAGGCTGGCAGTCTCCCAGATTCTTAACACACCTATATATTTTGCACAGGGTAGGCACTAAACATCGCCCCACCCCCCACCCCTGCAGAGTAGGAACCCTGCTGACACTCAGCCTGGACATTGGCAAAGCTTTAGAAACTTCTAGATAGAAAAGAGAGGCCAAACAGAGGCATGGTGAGAATGGCTAGCTCCTTCTGCCGAGCTACTTGGCTTGGAGTGATGGGGCAGGCATAGGGCCCAGAGCCCCAATGTGTATGAAGCCATCTTCCCTAGGAGCCCCTGTCAGGTGAGGGAGAGGTGAAGGCTCTGAACACTTGGGTCTAACTGGGGAAGAATGCAGTGTTACTGCCTCTGGTCTCCCTAGGCCCTCCCTTCCAGAGATGATTTTATCCCCATTTAAGGTTCCTTTCCCTCAGTGACTGCTCCCTACCTCACAGCCAACCAGGCTCTGGAGGATTCAAGTTCTGAGCCCAAGCAGGGCTGCCCCTTCCAGAGGCTCCCCACGCTCCACCCATCAGAGGTTCTGTGCATGCCACTTGCTAGATGTTTAAGGCAGGTCCCCACTGCCAGTCATCCCATTTCATAGGAGAGGAAACTAAGGCCTGAGGAAGGCAGGCAGTATGGCGACAGATAACTGTGGCTTTCCAGGCCTGCTGCAGGCCTCTGGTGCTCTTCTCTTTGGGGGCCACCACCAGCTCCCCATTGTACTTCACTATCCCTCTGCCCCAGGTAAAAGAAGATTCTGGCTGAGATCACCCTTGGCCTTTTCAGTATGGCCAGCCTCTGCCTCAGGCCTCCCAGCAATTGGCTGTTTAGAGGAGGGGACCAGCATCAGGAAGCCCAGGCTGTCTGGAAAAGGTGTGACTTGAGGGATGTCCCTTATAGAGATAGGCAGGGGGAAAGGTAGGCACACCCACTGCCTATTGGAGCGTGGTCTGGTTTCTCTCCCAAGACCTCCTCAGTGTCAGGGGGCTTCACCAGGGAGAGGAGCTATGGCCCTGAGCCTGTTTCCTCTCACAGTGGGGCAGCCCACCCATCCTAATAGATGTAAGAAGGACTAAGGAGGAGATGAGGCAATGATTGACTGGTTCATTCATTCACTAATTCACTCCTTCACACAGCGTGTGAGACTAGCCTGGATACCAGAAATCTGCAGTGGGGCTAAACAGGAATCTTGACAGCAGAGGGAAGGTCCAGATTGGTCTAGGTTGAAAGCTGAGGTCTGGTAGGTAAGCAGGCCAGAATCAGCCCAGAGGAGACTGAGTCTGTATGCTGGGGTACATGGCCAGCAGTGAGCCCAGTTGTGCAAATGTTCTGAGGCAGGAGGTGGGTATGGCCCACTGCCCCCTGGGGCAGCTTCTGCCTAGCAACCCTGGCTGGCCTACTGGCTGTGCACAGAGAAAGAGAAAGCCATCCCTGGACACTGGGTAGGGAGGGGACCACATGGAACAGTGCATGTGTCTAAAGCCACTTGTCATCAGGGTCAGGGCTTCTAAAGGTGGTCAACTTTCCAGAAATAGAGGATTGTCCAGAAATTAGGAAGTCTGGGTCAGAACTTGATTCTCCCCCGCCCCCCCACACACCCCCAAACCATCACCATGTTGGGCTGGTCCACAAAGCATTCAACTTACCCCACCTCAGACCTATAGCTTTTGGCACACACCAGGCCCTGGTCTCTCACCTGGCTCTCTCTTCCCAGGTACCCTCCATGTTAGGCTCTTACCACCAAGGCATTGAGGCTGAGAGAGGGTCAGCACAAGCTCAAAGTCACAAAGAAAGGTGTGGCAGAGCTAGGACACAGACAGGCCATAAGCTGCCTATGCTTCCCCACAGGGCTTCTACCCCTGAACACCCAGGCTCCCACTAACAACCCCAACTGTCTTTACCTTCTTCTGGAAACTTCCATAAGACTTTCCCTGTTTGCAGAGTTCTGTAAGGCAGGGGGCCAGAAACACCTGTATATACTGCCTGCAATCTCCCTGCAGCCGTTGGTCTCTCTCCTGGCTCTCCAGTCACCATCAGCCCCTAAACCCCAACAAAGGCAAGAGGCTGGGTCAGGCCTTGTATAGGCAAAAGAGGCTTCCAGTCTGCCAGCCTGCCACCACACCCACCTTTCGTGTGCTGAAAGGACTCCGTCTGCTCCCAGGGATGCAGAGGCTAGGAACATGTCACCGGTGACCCCTCACTATACTCTACAGAGGCCAGACTCTGGGCTCACCGTCCCACGGGGCCTTATCAGCTCCCAGTGAGAGTCAGTTCTCAGGTGAGCAGCCCTGTGAAATGCCCCAGCTGTGCTGGGGTTCTGAGGCCTTTTAGCTGTGGCTCAGCCCACATGTGAACCCCCTAAGTCTTGGCTAAGAGGAGACAGATAGGAGTTAGGGTACCATTGTATGGACCCCTCCTATACCCTCACTGCCCTGAGGCATGCAGGAAAAAAAAAAAAAGAACCTTCAGCATCAGCAATAAGGACAGATGTCTCTGGAGCCAAGAGAGATGTCTGGCACCCTAGGCAGTCAGTTATCACTGGTTGACTCCATAATGACTGTTATCTCTCACCCTCCAGCCCGCTGCTCAGGGTTGAATCATGTCCTGCTGGTTTATAGAGCATTCAACTTACCCCTGCCTCAGGCCTGCAGCTCTAGCATGTACCAGACTCTGGTCTCTCACCTAGCTTTCTCTCTTCCCATCACCTTCCATTCTAGAGCCTTGCTATAAGGACACTGAGGCACAGAGAGGGTCAGCACAAGCCCAAAGTCACACAGCAAGGACATAGCCAAGCCTGAGGGGCTTGTATATTGTCCTCTCTGCAGGGAGAGCCACCCTTTCCTGCTCTTTGAGATACTTCAGGTCCAGGACAACCCTGGCCCCTGCATCCCAGTTTACATGTCAACTCTGTTTCTGCCTGCCCCCTCCCCCCACAACATCTCCTAGACTGGATTTGTGTGGCTCAGCTCCCCTGCCTGCCCTGGGCTGGCATTCCTACAGCAGCCTGCACTGCAGCTTCTGGGTGGCATTAAGAGCCAGGCCATAAAGGAGGCCAGCTCCCTCCCGCTGCCCCTGGAATCCACCCTTCTGAGCCAGGCCAGAGATAAACCTTTTTTATCCATCTTGGCAGGCAGCACACATGGGTCTGTGTGTCCTTATCTAGCCATAATCCAGATGGACCGTGGCAGCCCAGAGGGCTGGGTGCCATGTAGGGCACCCATGTGACAACCTTGTGGTAGGGGCTGGCAGGTGACATCATCCTTAAGGATGGGGTGCTGTGCTGATCCTCAGTGTACAGCGGGAGCACAGGGTCTGGGGGGGGGGCGGGTTATACCCAGTTAGCTTGTGACAAAGCTGAGACCCAAACCTAAGTGGCTGACAAGGAGAGGGAAGGGCTCTGAGCTTGGAGTCTGAACACAGGTTCAACTCTCAGTTCCGCCATTTCTTAGCTGTGCTGCTCTGGGTGAGTCCCTTTGCCTGTCTGGACTCAGGCCACCCGGCTGCTTTTGTTACTGCCTTCTGAGGACCATGGTGATACAAAGTTGATACGCCTTTTAGTATCTTCTTCTTCCCCCTCGTCAGATTTAGAGCCACACAGAAACCAGTTGCATGCCAGCCGAGCAAAGAGTACCAGGAGGAGCCTGTCAGGGAGGCTCACTGTATCACATCCTGGGTCCTTCCCCCTCTACCCACCCAGACCCCAGGTATGGCTATCACCCCCTCCTTGGCTGAGCAGAGGCCCCACTGGTTCAGGGGCACCAGGTTCTAGAATGGTCTCACAGTAGCACTGTTTATAAGAAAGAGACCTGGAAATAGACCAAAGGCCAAGAGATCAAACTGTGTCTCGAGATGGTCAAAGGCAGGCACCTCCTCAAAGCAAAGCATGGTCACACTGAACATCCCAGACCACCCCAGCTGGGCTAAGCCAAAGGAGACACTTACATTCCCCACACCGAATTCAGATCGACGCTCTTGTACAAGGCTGAAGAGAGCTCTAAAATGTAGATCTTTTAGATGTATCGGAATACATCCGGCTGTGACAAGGCCCACCGGGGAGGATGGGGGGCTCTGGCAGCTGGCCCTGGTGAAGACTGACAGGGATATTTGCTCTATCACTGACCAACAACAAATGGGTATCTATCAAGGCCAACACATGGATTTAGGTAGGAAAGCGCTAGAAGCAAGGGCAGCAATAGCTCTAATTCCATGGTCTAGGTCCCTCAAATAAAATAGCAGTAGAGAAAATCCCTACATAAAAACCAGAAGGGGGGTTGGGGAGATAGCTCAGTGGGTAAAGTGCTTTGTCACGCACATGAACACAAGGACCCGATTTTGGATCCCCAGCACCTGTGTAAAAAGCTAAGTACAATGGCGGGCGCCTGTCACCCTGACACTGAGGAGGGAGAGATGGGAGAACCCCTGGAGCTCAGCAGACAGCTGAATTGGTGAGCACCAGGCTGAGTTAGCAAATGACACCCCCATTGCCACCCCAGTCTCAAAACTTAAGATGGAAAAGCAATTGAGGGAAACACCAATGTTGAACTCTGACTACATAGCTACACACACACACACACACACACACACACATGTGCACGCGCATGCATACACTCAAGCTTAAAAATAAAATATAAATGATCATGCCTCCTCAGGCAGGCACATGGGACACTGGAACCTCCTCACTGAGGTTGTGCTTCCTGGGGGCCGGGCTCGGATGCTCTTGTCCCAAGAAGGACTTGTTTCCTAGTGATCCCCAGCCTCCTTCAAGGGAACCCCAGAACCCTGTCCTTTGGGAGACTCTTTGGTCAGGGACTCCATGTCTGGAGGCCAAAAGTAACAAATACCTTTGTATCTCAGTGTTTTGGTCTAACATGGGCGATTCCACTCTGAGAGCCCAGGTCACCTCTTATGCGGCCATACACTCCTGCCATGATGCTCTGCCTTACCAGAGGCCCAAAGCAAAAAGGCCACTGACCATGAGCTGATGGTCCAAAGTGATGAGTCCAAACAACCTTTCCTTGTTTTAAGTTGATTGTCTCAGGTGTTTTGTTACAGTATGGACAGCAGTTCCCCAGATATGAATGATCACAGTACCAGGAGTGTGGCTGTTAGATAGTGGAGTGAATGGCCAAGGAATACTTGGCCTCTTGGGAGCTCACTCCTTCCTCTGTAAATAGTCCCTCTTAGCTCAGGGGAAGGGAGAAGCCCGTGTTCTGGTCTTCTTCTTGGCCTTCCATGAATTCACAGCTCACGGGGGTGGATACCTGGACAGATGCTGGGAGCAGAAATCCAGTTCTGCAGATTGTTAGAAGGAGGGTGAGAATAGCCCTTACTGGTGCCGGATCACATGCCTTGCCCACGTCCATAGGGAGACCACATAGGTCATTCTAAGACCTGTCTGAAGTGGGGGGGGGGGGGGGGGGCAACTAGTCCTAGCAGAGGCTTTTGTTTGGATCCAGACTGTCAAGAGATGAGAGTGACTGGCCAGCTGGCTGGCTGCTGCTCTGGGGCAAGGGAAGTATGCCATGGATGCCAATGAGCATGGCTTACCAGCTTGGAACCTTGGGCAAATGAGGAGCCTCTCGCAGCCTCTGTGTTTCCATCTGTCTAATGGGATGGTGCTTGGGTCCCATAGTTTAATGTCTATGTGCTGAGGATTTTTCTCTTGTTTGGCACTATTGGGAGGTGGTAGTTAAGAGGTAGGGCCTAGTGGGGACATGAGTGAAAGGGCATGAGACCCCAGCCCTTCTTCTTCTTACTGTCTTTTGTTCCAGTCAGAAAGTAAAGGAATTTCCTCTACCATACATTCCTGCCATGATGCTCTGCCTTACCAGAGGCCCAAAGCAAAAAGGCCACTGACCATGAGCTGATAGTCCAAAGTGATGAGTCCAAACAACCTTTCCTTGTTTTAAGTTGATTGTCTCAGGTGTTTTGTTACAGTATGGACAGCAGTTCCCCAGATATGAATGATCACAGTACCAGGAGTGTGGCTGTTAGATAATGAGGGATGGATCAGGAAGGCAACATCACTGTTCCTAGACCTGCTATAGCTCCAACACTGATGGTCTAATCAGAGGCTGGGCAACTTCCTATAGAGGGTGGGTCACCTAGGTCTCTGTCAGTGCTGTAGTCAAGAAGTGGCTGTAGACAGAGCTGGTGAAAGGCAGGTGCTGTATTCAATAAAGTTTTATTAACACAAACAGTTAGCCCAAGCTTGCAAGTCCCCAGGCTACCCCTGGCCCAGCAAGGCCCCTTCTCCTGGGAGCTGGTTGGAAGTGTAGGCTCTGGGTTGTCCCATTCTGCCTAAGAACCTGGATACTTGCTAACTGTTCCCAGTGTCTACAGGGTTAAGCTGCCCTAGGCTGGAGTACCCTGGCGGGAGCACACTGAATCCAGGGAAAGGGAGATCAACAATGCCAACTGTAACAAACCAAGTCTCCAAGGCGGCCAATTGACAGAGGCTGCTGTCCCAACCAGAGGCTTGTCATCTATGATAAAGTAAATGCCTCTAGGCCAATCAAGTTCAGATTTATGCAAATAGGACTATTGCAGAGGTGGCAGAGCCCCTGACAGTCACAGTCACAGTCTCTTAGCTGACCTGGAGGACTGTGGCCACTCACACATCTGCCCCCAACCTAGTCCGTGGCTGAAATTAATGAGTCCCCATGCACAGCTTCCAAAAATGGCAGCAAAACGGCCACCATGAGCTAGGCAAGACTTGAATGCTCCTCTCAATGGTGGCAGTGGCTTCAGGAATTACCTATGACAGGGCCTCAGTGGGCCAGCCTACCTGTTCTCATTAACTGTCATCCAGGATGGTTTCTCAGAGGCATAGCTGGGCATGGAGAGGACCAGGTACTTCCAAAGGCTACAAGGAGTGGCTCTTGATCCCCTTGGTGAGCACATGTAAGCTCTTACTGGGCCAGATCTGAGCAGGCAACAGTCTCTCCCTGCTGGCTTGCAACTCTGCAGTCCTTGGAACCCCAAATGCATCAAAGCCCTCAAAAGAATTTCTCATCAGTCCAACCCCCAAACGCTTCTATCTCAGACTGCTACCTCCCTGTCCTGCCTCTCAACCCAGGATGAGTTACTGGGCTGAGGGAGGGGCTATAGGGTAGGTAAAAGACACCCCCATTTATGACCCCCAAAGAAACACCAGCTAAGACCCAAGTGTCCTGTCTGAGCCTACACCTGGGACCCCCGTGTCTCCTTACCCAGGCATGGCTGGAGTCACTGGTTCTAGTTGAGAGCTTCCCTGAGGACCACACCAAACATCTGATTGTCTCACCTAGAAGTGGGAGATACCCAGCTCCCAAGGGCTTTCTTCTCCTGTCTGTGCTTCCTCCTAGGTCAGATTCAAATTCAGCTACAAACTCCTCCTTCACTGTCTCCTCAGCCCCAACCCTGCACCTCCAATGGAGACAAGAGATCTAATCACACTAGGGCAAGACCATCAATACAGCATTTCTCTGAGGGCACTGGGCCCGTCCTTCCCACCACCAACTAAGATGCCAAGAGGCAATCAAGAAGGGGCCATTCAACAACCCACACAGCTTTGGGGACACTCACCTAGTTTATTTGTGTGTGGGGGACTCACCCTAGGATTTTCATCAACTTCACACAAGCTAGAGTTATCTAGGACCATCAGCTGAAAGAAGGCTTCCATCAGACTGGCCTGTGGGCATGTCTGTGGTGAATTTTCTGGAATGGTGATTGATGGGGGAGCCCCCAGCTCACAGTGTGCAGTACCTCCCCTGGGCAGGTAGTCTTGGGCTATATAAGAAAACAAGTCATGAAGAATAAGCCAATAAGCACCGTTCCTCCACGGCCTCTGCTTCCGTTTCTGTTTTCCAGGTTCCTGCCTTGACCTCCCTCAGTGATGGAGTGTGACTTTGGTAGGGTGTGTGAACCAAAAAAAAAAAGCATTTCCCATTGGTTCAGCTCCATATTTTATCACAGCGATAGGGAGCAAACTAAGAAGTTTACCTTGGAGGCTCACACCCTGGGTGGGGGTCTGGGGGACAGAGGCCTATCATGCACACTCAGAGGGAAACAGGTCCCCCTGGTCCACCCTAGGAAGTTTGCCCTTTCCCAACTGGAAAGGGTCTGGTTATGGAGAGGAAATTGCTCCCGTCTTGTGGTCTTGTGGTCTCGGTTGATGGTTGATGTTCGGGTAAACAATAAACATTTTGGAAGTCTAATTAGCATCGCTTTGGGAGACTGTGAGCTCAGAACTTCCTTCCACCAGGGAGGTAAGATCAGAGGCTTTTGTGAAAAAGCTTGTTCTGCAAAAAAAAAAAAAAAAAAAAAAAAAAAAAAAAAAAAAAAAAAAAAAAAAAAAACAAGGAGACTCAGCAACAGGGGATTTGGGGTGGAGGGCATGCCTGCAGAGGGTGGCCACGGCTACAACCATTGAAGACAAAGTGAAGCCAATCTGGGAGGAATGACCCTGCACACATGACTTACTCTTTAAGTAGGGTGCCAGTTTTGGCCTGATGCGGGAAGGCTTGAAGGTGGATTTTGATCTCAGGATTGTCTCTCTCTCTGCTGGGCCTCTGTGTGCTCAAGGAAAGCAAGGAGTAGCCGGGGCCACTCATGAGCCTCAGAGGAGGCCACAGGCCTGGTCTGAGACACCACCACTTTTAGGGGCCACACACCCTGTAGCAGATCACTTGTGGCAGGTGAGAACTGGAGCCACATCTCAGACTTCTGGGCACTGGGTGTCTCTACACTGTCTCTAGCAAGTCCAGCCCCCGTTCATGTGACACCTGAGTGGCTCAAGGTAGGAACTCAGATACTCAGGGCCCAAAAGCTTCCTGTGGTCTTACATTAATCCTACTGTCTGGGGAAACACCTTCTTGTCCCAGAGACTAGAATCCTTAGAGTGAGGCAGAGGTTTAACTGCTTCCAGTGGGACCAGTTAACAGTGGAACCAGGAGGGAAAGACAGCCCTGAGCACCTACTGTGTGCCCAGCTCCCTAAACCTTGGCTTGGCACCTTAAATATTCTAAAGTAGGGCCCCGTTCTCAGTTTTCAGAAGAGAAAACTAAGCCCAGAGAGACAGGCCTGCTTGCCTAAGGTCACACAGCAGCTGAGCTCCTGGAACTTAGACCTAAGCCTGTCTGATCTCCACAGTCCAGAATCTTTCTGAGCCTTGGCTCTTGGCTTTGGGCTTTTTTTTAAAAAAAAAGATGGGGTTTAGGGGAGATTAACTTAGTCCCTGTGTCCCCAAACCAACCAGCTTTACTCACCAGAAGTCCCCTCCCATCCCTGAGAACAAAGAAAGAGCAGGAACATTTAAACCACTAGTGTTCCCATTGCCCAGAAGTGCCTATAGACACCTGCAGACAGCAGCTCCCAACAGCCCTTGAGACCCCTTGGTCTCAGTGTCAACTTTCTGGCTCTTTGGTCACTTTAATTAGCTTGTGGCTCAGATTCCAGCTATTGGGTAATAAAGAATGGAATGCCCCACATAACCTGGGGATTGGGGGCGGGGAAGGGGATTGGTCATCAACATGGAGGCTCTAAAACTTCAAGGCCTGCCTCTTGGCTCCAGAGGTGAGGCACTGGAGACCCACCTGGCTTCAGTGCCACCCTCTACCAGGAACAGTGTGACCAGAAGCAGATGCTTGAATCAAAGCCTCAGCTTTTGTCTTTCTTTCCCTCCCCTTGCCCTTCTACCCACCATTCAGATTAGAACCATTTACTGAACAGCTACTACATGTGCCCAGCCCAGGGCCTGGGGGAACGTGCCAGACTAGTCCCTGGGATCTTGTGCCATCCTGAGGCCCTGGTGTGCAGGGCCTTGGGTCAGTGGAGGGGCAGGGGACGTGCTTTTTCTGGGAGCTACCCCCACCAGGTGTCTGGGGAACACAAGGCCCATGGCTGTCTCTGTGGTCTCTGCCAGTGTTGACTTCCCAAGGTTGAAACAGGCTGATGTCACTCAGAGAGCCCCCCCAGGTGTCCAGCTGGAAGTGGGTGTAGAGGAGGCAGCTGTGGGCAGGGGGGCATGAGTGGGCAACGGGGAGGGGAGAGGCCTGGCTAGCCTTGGCCAGGTTACAAATAAACTCCAGCCCAGCCGCTTCCCAGCCGTGCCGGAGGGAGAGAAAATAGCTTTCACACTGTATTTGCTGGGTTTTTTTTTTTTTTCACTCTGCCGCTTCTAAATCGATCCCGAACAGATTGTCCGATTGTTTGGATTTCAGGAGAAAAGTCACACGCCTTTGGCTGGTCTCTCTCCAGGTGACATTCTCCCCCTCCTCTGTTAGCCAGGGTTTAGATGGATACCCAAGGCTGTCTGGGCTCACCCTGGGACCTGAAACCTGCAGGTGACAGGTGAGGGACCAGTTCCAGAAGGAAAGGCTCTGCATTCCACAAGGTAACCCTTACCTAGGGCTCCATAATGACATTAATGTCGCTAGTGGGCTATCTCTGTTGCCCTAGGAAGGACAGGACCCTCCAAGCCTGGGGCCATGGAGCCACACCCTCCAACTCACTTGTCCAGGAGAGTACTGTAGGTGTGGGGCTGAGCCACAGACACAATGAACCATGCCAGCACTGTGGTCCCAGTGCCCATAGCAAGCAAGGTAGATATGTGCCTTCTTAGGGACTAACAAGACCATATTGCACAGAGGACTGAATCACCTGTTCTGCTAGGATGGGTTGATTAGTAATGTCTGCTCTGGGCACAACAGTGGGTGGTAGGGGTATTCGTGTCATTCTAAGTCTCCAGGGTAAAAATAGAGCTCCGTGCTGCATGGGTGGGGTAGGAGTTCCATGGCCTGTACCTCCAATCAGCTTTCCATGGATGCTCAGGGGTAGACAGGTCACAGTGTTAAGAGAGTCTCCAGTTCACTCCTCAATGCTTCACTGGTGCTCCATTTGCCTCTCTAGCCTTACCAGCACCTGGGTTGCAACTCTTCCAGGCAGGCCTCCTTGATGCCCCCAGCTCTGCTAGACAGAGTTGCTCCATATCTGTCATGCCCAACATTTGGGAGTTTCCTCACAAAGAGTCACATCCTAGGGTAGGGAAGGTAACTTTCCCATCTGCACCAGAGGCTCTGACTTTGTTGGATAAGCCCTAGAGGTCAGTCAGATCAGAAGAACCCATGCCACATGGGACAACTGGCCCTCCCAGTTCTGCTTCCCTGTCCTGCCTCTAGTCATTGAAACCAGGCTTCAGAGTTACCACCCTTCCTCATTTGTCAGACACCCCAGAAAAGCCAGAACCCCTAGAATGGGGTTCCATGTCTCTCATACAGGTCTGTCTTTCCTCAGGGCTTGTTACCCTGTCTTGTTGTCCCAAGCATTTAGATAATAGGAGGTAATAAATGGACCCTGCACCTTCAGCAGTCTGATGTGGACCCACTTTACAGAGAAGGAAACTGAGGTAGAGAGGTGAAAGAGCATCAGCATTCTGAGGGCTGGGCTCAGGGCAGAGACCATTCTCCTTTTCTTGCTAGCTGACCAAAGCATTCTCCTGCAGGCAGACGGGGGAAACTGGCTGGGCTCTGAGTCCTGCTTTAGAAAGCCCCTCTGCTGGGACCTACTGCTTGCAGAGTGGCAGAATAGGGCTGTGGTCAGGAAGGGGCTCTCCCAGCCATTGGGCCCCAGGGTAGCTAGCTAACCTGCCCAGCCCTGTGGATGGCTTTCAGCATCCCTGGTTTCTGCCATCCCGTCGCTGTTCTGTCCCCTGGGCTCTTGAACAGAACTGGCATTGAGGGCTGTGTGGTCCCCACAGCTGTGCCATGATTTTCTCAAGCCTCCCCTGCCCCCATTGCTGCAGCTCCGAGCCCAGGCTCCTCCTCTGATTTTGTTCCCTTGCAGGTGACAGGTGCCCTTCAAACACAGTTTCTGCTCCCAGGACTCTGAGCAAAGATAGCACAAGGCTGCCTCTTGCATGATGGGGAGAAAAGAGTCAGACCCACTCCAAGGCAATGGGGAGGAAGTAAGTTCAAGCCGAGTGTTGCTCTGCCCAGCTGTAGGACCAAACTCTGGGATGCCAAGGGACCTGGCCCCAAGCTGGATCACCAACCCAGTGAACAAATCATGACAGGGAGAAACCACAGAGTGTGCCGCCTCTCTGCACTAGCTCTTTGAAGTTTCCTTGGGCTGCCTTGACATGAAGCTGTAGAGCTTCTCCTGCCATGATTCATTCATTTATCCATCCATCCATCCATCTATCCATCCATCCATCCATCCATCCACCCATTCACTTGGCCATCCCTGTCTCCCTTCAGTCAGAGCAAACCTATCCAACCTGCTGGGTCTAAGTAGAAGCAGAAGGCTTCTCCACCCAGAATAAAGAAGGCTAGCCCTGCCCTGGCTTCTGTGGTATTTATGTCATCCTATGACAGTGTGCACTGAGCATTTACTATAGACCAGACTCATCTAAATCCCACAAGACCCCCTAAGACAAGGAAACTGAGGGTCGGAGAGAGTCAGAGGTGGGGTGGGGCAGATGAGCCACCAATGGAACTGGTGGGGTACTCAGAATGCTACAGTCCCTGCCTCCACCCTCTCTGCATGCGTGTGACAGTTGTCACCATGCTTATCCAGACCCACCAGACTTTGAAGACACTGAAGCTCAGAATAAAGCACAAGGCCCTTGGCTGGCTAGCAGGGGTGGGGCTGGAAGAGAGTCACAGTCCCTCACTGCCTCTTCACCCACCCCCAACCCCCACGCTGGGCAGTTGACACTGTGCTGGGACAGGGATGATGCTGGGCTTCAATATCCTTCCATGACATTCCAGTTATCATTGTGGATGCCCCTGTCGTGGGGGTCCAGGCACCATGGGTTGCTTCTTCCGGGTCTCCTCAATGCTGAGGCAGCCATGGCAACAGAGCAACTGCTTTACATCACAGAATGGGGCTTCTGAAAGCTCTGGCTGGGCACTGAAGGCAACAACCAATGCATTCTAAACAGTCACCCATTTTTCAGAAGAGGAAACTGAGGCTGCAGGGCCACATAACTTACCCAAGATCCCCCAACGAGCGGCATGCAAAAGAGACACTTGTCCAGAATAGAGCCCAGTACAGCCTCTGTGACTCCCAGGCTCGTTGCCTTGGTGACAGGCCCCAGCACAGCAGCTGGGCTCAGTCCCAAAAGGGCTCCAATTCCAGGCAGTTACACCCAGTAATGTCACATCCAGGACCTGCTCTTAGAAGCCTGAACTATCTAAACACCACAGTGGAACAAACAAGTTGATGGGGGTGTCCTGCTGTGCTGACAGGGGGTGGGGTGGGGGGTGGGGTTGATCGAGGATGCCAACCTGTCTGCCATTTCACAAAGGCTCCATCAGCCTGTTTCCAGGTGTGCAGAGAGTGGGACTCAGGCAGCCTCAGACCCCACATCCTAAAGCCCCAGGTCCTGCCACAGCCCAGGAAGGAGGGCTCTAGAGCCAGGGTCTGGAGCTTTTCAGTTTAGTAATGAGTTTCAACAACAGCCTGTATGCTGCCCCCAACCCTTACAGAGCCCACTCAGTCCAGGGTCACGCCGGACTGACTATAACTGGCCACCTTCCCTCTCTTGCTTTCAGGATTCAGCTCTCCTTAGAGAATCAGAGATCTGCTTCAGGCTGTCTGAAGGTGACAGTTGACAATGGGCACAAAGGTCTAGGAAAAAGACACATGTCAGGCTAGATTGTGACAAAGGAATGTATTCAAGCCTGAAGATGTCACTTTAGGGCCAGGTCTCTGTGGGACATACAGCATTCCTTCCAGAAATGTCCTTCGCTTCCTCTGCCTGCACACTCTGCCTTTCACTCCTGCACACCCTTCAAGACACCAGCCAAAGCTCCCATCTCCAACAGTCCTCCCGGCCCCCCTCAGGTACCTCTGTTCTCCTGCCTCCAGTCTACGCAGCACAGCCAGGCAAGTGGGTCAAATTCTCTCTGCCGCTCTGAGCCTGGCTCTGAGCGAAAGGCTTGCAAGGTGCTCTGGGAGCCGGGAGTGAATGGACGCTAACTATGCTTGTTCTCAGCTGGGTTCCAGCTGCAGGTTTCCCACAAGCCTCTGTGAAGCAGTCCCCATCACCGCTGAAGCACGCCTGGTAGCGCCAACGAGATGCTGGGAGGGCTCTGCCTTTAATTTGTGCTGATGTCTAAGAAAATGACATTTTATCCTGAGCCCCTCGTTCATCCAGGAGCTTCGGGACCTGGCACAGGAGTTGAACTTTCCCAGGCCCGCTTTCAGAGCAGGGCACTCTGCCAGGGCAGCTATGTCCCTCCTCCAGCCTCTCCTCTCCCTGTTCCTAAGAGGCCACCAGGAAGGAATAAGCAGATTAGAGACCTGGCTTTTAAGAGACCATGATTGGTCTTGTTTTCCATGGATGTGTGAACAACAAAAATAATTTTTTTCTCTCCCAGGCTCATAGAACTTAAAACAGGCGTCATCTGAAACGTGTGAGGAGTCTTTCTCTAGTCTCCAAGGTGTGTGTACCCATGTCTGGTGAGGTCAGCAGCTGTGCAGGGAGCTAAGGGGCGCTCAGTGCCTCCCACAGGAAGGTGAGAGCTGGGTGCTTGGCACGTGGTAACCTGTATGCCCTATTCACGGAGGCTTACTTTAAATTACAGATGGATGAGTGTTCCCCTGGACAGAAAAGGGATTCCAGAGGTGACTCTCAGGAGGTAGCCTGGAGGGTGGGGTGGTTGCAGTGAAAGTTCATACTTTATGAGGCATCTACAGCCCTCCCCCAGGCTCTGAGTGACATCCACCATCTCCAGCTAGATAACCTTGGCCCTCAAGGACCTCCTGGGGACATCTCCTGTCCTCTCAGAGTTCCAATGTCCACATCTACCTATCTTTAATATAAGCTATGGAGGGCAGGGTTCACCAGCTTCAATTGTCAGTGTTGTCTAGTACTCTCCAAAGGCATGTGTCTCCAACCTGCCAGGGATAGGCTAAGTCAAGACACCCAGAGACAGTCACTGAATATCCTCAAAGGAAGGGAGTGAGCTGAGGAGTGTGTCTATGGAGGTAACATCAACAGGACCCGGACAGCTGGGACAGCCAGGGCCCAGTTGGAAATGGTCTGTTCAGATAGCCACTGCTGAATGAGGATCTGGCCCTGTTTCTAGATGGAGTTTCTTAGGGGTAAGTCTGAGTAGGCCCAAGATTCCCGCCACCATCCCAAGGAGGTATCATTTAAAAGCGGCCCCCTGGAACATGATGAGCTTGCTGGAAGGAGGGAAGGGCAGAAAGGGAAGGAGAAGAAAGAGACAGGACCTCATCCACCAGGCCTATGAGGAGCACCTACAGTGCAGGGGGCACACAACGCACCAAGGAGGTGTGACCCAGAACAGGCAGGACAACCTCCTCACTCACCCCTGCCGCTGAGCTTCTAGAACCCACCGTATAGGACAGTGACTGAGAAATAAGTCCCCACAATGCCTAGAGATTGCCATATCAATGGAGGGTGAATTAACAGAGGAGGAGTACAGGAAGATAATATCTTCCAGCACAAGAAGAGCCATATTCTAAGACCATCCTGAGGAAAACCAAGAGGATAATACTGGCAAGAAGATGCCCAGAGCACGCTCCCCAAATCCCCAGTGGTCACACAGCGTCTGCAGAGCCAACTCCTTTCTCTCCCAGAGAGTCAAAGGCTGAGTTCCAGACCTGTCCTCAGTAGCAGGCTGCACGCTGAGCTCTTATTAGCAGCCTCTCCCAAGACAGGTCTTCCCATTTCTACAGAAGAACCAGCAAAGGTACCCTTGACGGCTAAGGTAAGAGTCCGTAAGACTCCAGGCACAAGGCTGGGCTTTGCTCTGAACAATAGTCCTGTGTGCTGCCTCAGGCCAGCCTCATGGAATCCCATCACTGCGGGCACAGCTTAGAGTCTGTGTCAGTGAAGTCCCTTCCTGCAGACACCGGCAGCTGACACAGCCAGGCCTAGAGTCCACCTGCCACCTTCCCCCCAGAAGCCAGGCCCCAGGCAGCAGGAGTGGGGCCGGCCAACGGCTACATTTGTGCTAGACGGACGCGGCCCTTCCTCTGGGAACCTCTCCTCTGTGCTCCTCTGTGGGAGTTTTGCGAACTAGGGAGCTTCTTTCTTCACTGACCACCCCCTACGCCCTATCTCCATCCCTAGACTTAAGATACAGTTGTCGGTTGCTAGGGCCCTCCTGAGCCACCTCCTGATCCCGTAGTGTAGCCTCCCAGCCCTGCCTGGCCAACGAGGGACTGTCCCCTCCGCGATGTCTGCAACTTTGCTGTGGAGAGTTAGTTTATCTCCCTTCTAACGGATCCACAACTTTCGAAGCCCTACCCTCTCCCGTGTGCCCACCTCTTGTGCCCCACGATCAAATGGCTCAGCAGGGCCTCTCCTCAGCTGCTTTCTCCAGAGCCACCAAGTCCCAGGCACTGCACGGGGCCACTAAAGCAGGACAGGGCAGGAGCAGTGGATGGACAGATGGATGACAGGTGATGGGGAGTGGCCTTCAGCTGCTTTCCTCTTGGACAGGTCCCAACCGCTTTCTTTTCTCTCGCCTCCATAAAAGGCTGAGCAAGCAAAAATGCTCCCAACCCCAGTCGTGCCCCTCCTTCCTGCCCAGTTGCCCGACAAGCTCCAAGCTGAATGGCCCAGGACAGCAGGATGCCCCAGAAGCATGCCCCCCCCACTCCCAGTCTCCCAGTTTTGTGCCCACCCTGACAGAAACCTGAATCAGCACAAGAACTCAGAGTGACTGTGAAGGTAACCCTATCATCCCCCCACCTCACCCCCACCCCCACCCCCTGACTGGCCAGCAGTGGTGGCTCCTGCTGGTGCAAACCCACCCTTTTGAAGCTGAAACAGGATGATCGCAGTGAGTTTGACCCGATCCTGAGCTACATCATGAGTTCTAGGCCATCCTGTGTTACAACGTGAAACCATGTTTCAGCAAAACAAACAAATAAACAAACAAAAACCTAAACTAAAACAAAATTTAAAAAGAAATCCTGATCGGATGCTTTTGGCTTAGCTCGAGCCTGGAGGCTCAAGGGCTGTTGGGTAACAGAACTTTCTATCCAGCTCTGTTCCAGATTCTTCCTCTACCAGGACAGAGGCCCAGCAGGCAGCCCTGTGTAGAGGAAAGAAAGATAGTCCTAGGGAGGTCTCAGCATAAGGGGAAAACCTAGGTTCTGGACAGCCCTGACCAGCCTGAGTTGATACCAGGGACCAAAGTCTGGTTTCGAATTCTGGTTCCAAAGGACATTTCCAATCAGCTCCCTCAGCGGTCAGGGGTAGACAATCTCAAAGGTTCCCAGACACCTTCGGGCAGTTGAAATCAAGCAAGAGAACAAAGGGACAGAGGGGGGAAGTTCTGGGTTGCCTCACTCTGGGTGGAGCCCAACTTGCAGTCACAGAGTCTCAAAGTGTCAGTGGCCAAGGCATCTATCTTAGCATCCTGAGAAACCCGCCTGGGGTCACACAGCCCATAGCAACTTCACCGGGCTTGCTTTCTCGCTACGCTCCGGGTTACAGCAGCCTCTGCTGATGGGAACCACCCCCCTTCTATCTGAGAGGTGAGGAAACCGGTTCAGAGGAGTTGAGAGCCCTGCTCAAGGTCACACAGCCTCAAGAGAGGTACCTCTAGTTTCCCACGCAAAGCACTTTTCTCTTCCTATGCCAGGCTGGGGTTCCCTGGCAGGAGCACCCACTAAGCTCAGGGCATCAGAAAACACAGAAAAGTCGTGGGGGTGGGGGGGCAAGGATGCTTACATGTAAATACTCTGGAGACAAATTATGTAACTCCGGTTCCTGGTCCCTCTATGGCCCCAGGGGTCCGACTGGGGCAATAAGCACCCACTTCAGCACCCACCCGGGGACCCTAGCCTGGGGGACCCTGTCAAGAACCAGACTCTGCTTGGCCCATCAGGCAGTCGGCGCTGCTCCTTCCAAGGAGAACAGTTGGAGGCGCCAGGATGCGCTGCCCCCCTTTCCTTTATTTCCCCCTCTGGCTGGATAAGAAATACTAATACTAATAATGATAATAATAATTAGAATAAATAGAACCCGAAGACGCTGGGGTCTCGTTGCTATGACAACAGCTGGCGCTAATGAGCTTCTCGGAGGCCGCCGCCGGGCCACCCAGCCCCGGGCGCGGGATCACTATGGATCCGGCCCTGGGAGGCGGCGGCAGCTGAGCCTCGGGGTTCCCGATGTCGCCGAACGGGAACCCAGGGCAGCCAAGCGTCTCCCAGCACGGCTCCAGCGCCCTGCCTCACGCGCACTGGCTCCCCAGCCGTCCGCGCTCCGCGGCGAGTCCCAGCCCGGCCCCGCTGTTGTTCCCCGCTGTCGCCCAGTCCTGGCGACCACCACCTCCCCCTGCTCCGGCTCCCCCGACGCCGTCCCGCCCGCGCTCCGCAGCACTGCGTGGACCCCGCAGCCCCGCTCACCTCGTGCTCGCGCCGGTCGCTCCTCGCTATGCAGCCGGGAGCCGGCGCCCGCGGGAGCCGCCTGCAGGGGCGCGGGGCTGCCCACGCGCGCCGCCGCAACAGTTGTCCGCCAGGCTGCGGGCGCGTGGGGCTCCGGGGCTCCGGACGCGCTCCGCCCGCTGCGCCCCACGCGCGTCCCGCGCCGCGTTCAGCTCTGCCGCCGCGCCCTCTGCTGCCCCGCGCCGGCTCGGCCTGAGCTTCTCTCTCTCTCTCTCTCTCTCTCTCTCTCTCTCTCTCTCTCTCTCTCTCTCTCTCTCTCTCTCTCTCTCTCCCTCCTCACTCTCTCTCTCTTCTTCACTCTCCCTCTCTCCCTTTCTCTCTCTCTCCCCCCTCCGCGCGCGCGTCCCAGTCGCTTCTCCACCTTGCTTTCGCTCCGCCTTTGTTTTTTCTCCATCTTTCTCCTGCCTTTCTCCTTACCCTCCGTTTTCTTTCCTCTCATTCTCCACTTACTTCCTAGCTTTTTACTTTTTCCTCCCCCACTCCATCTTCCCCCACCACCCTCTTCAGTTTCTTCCTTCTCCCTTCCCTCCTTCCCCCTTCCCAATCTCTACCAGAGGGTTCTCCTCAATCCGCCCCCGACCCCATCTCCTTTCCACCTGCTCCCCAGCTCGGTACCTGTTCCGAAAGACTCCCGACACCAGCAACTGCCTGCGAGGATGCAACCTCTCCCTCCAGGTGGACAGATTCCGCTCCCTTGCAGCCAGCGACATTCTGCCCCACCCACCCTGTGCACCTCCCCAGCCTCTGACTGGGAGATCTATTCTGCTAGCTACCCCTGAGGCATTGACTTGGTCTGCATTTCACTGGGGCGTGGGGGAGAAGCCCTGCTTCCCCAGCTTCCTAGACCTGGGTCTAAACCCTCAACCGATGTCTCATTCTCCCCAGCACGCCCCTAGTTCTGACTTCACCCCTATTTCATTGCTGACTTGCAGGGCAAGAAGGTACTGGACTCCACCCTCAAGCTTGTGGGCCTATATTTCCCCATTCCCTGGACAACCTCAGAAAGTCCTGTGGGAGCATGTGGCAACCCTGCATTCCTCCCAGGGGACAGCCAGGACGGAGCTACGTCACTGTTCACTGAAGGAGAATACCCTTGAGCATCTGGAAAGGCAGACCCCCAAGATCCACTCCTCTAGACCCAACTGCTGGCATCTACCTTTCAGGGTGACCTTTGACTTTTGAGACCTCAATGGGACCTCAAGGAAAATGGAGCTGAACCCTTGATACTCTGAACTCACCTCTTGCCGTGGCACTGAGTGGTTCATTTGCACTCTGCCTACAGACAACCAGGCTCAGAGCTGTTGAGAAAGCACCTCAGGGGCACACAGCTGACAAGGGACAGAATCAAAGCTCAAACTGAAGCCCAAGCACCCTCCACAGATGCCTTGCTGACATGGAGGGAACAGACCATCTCCCTTTTTCACTGCAGACTCTTGAACCCCGCGGAATACTGGAACCTGCCTTGCTCTTTGCTACTTTCGAGAGAAAGGGACTCAGGGAGGTGCCAGCCAGGGAGAACCAGGGCTTCCTCTCACCCAAGCCTGTGCAGGCGAAGGGGCCGTGGCTCCCATCTGTCACAGCATCCAGGCCCTGGTTCTCTTCATGGATATAGCCTGGGCTGGCCTACTGGACTCACCTAAGACTGGGACTGCACATAGGAAAGACTTCAGCCAATGGCCAGGGCACCAAAGCCACCAAGTTAGGTAAGGCCAGGCTCTGAGAGGGCCAGAGGGGAGGCAGAAGTGTAAGTGTGTGTGTGTGTGTGTGTGTGTGTGTGTATGATCATGGACACAAACCAAAGCAAGTCTGGGTTCCTTCTTGTTAATAAAAACCTTCCAAAGAGGAAATTAAGGAAGACCCTACTTCAGCTGGGGTCAAAGCTGGCAGGATGCCCCTCTAAGCCCTTTGTCTTACACCATGTCAATGTGGGGGCCAGACAAATTGAGACAACTGCAGGTCTTGGTAGGAGCAGGATTAGGTTAGGTTAGGTTAGGTTAGGTTAGGTTAGGTTAGGTTAGGTTAGGTTAGGTTTGGGCTCTCTGGCTTCTGTTGAGACCCTGGCCCCAAGCTCTCTGCAGTGGAGGCAGAGACTAGAGACAGTGTGGACAGCAAGGGAGCAAGGCAGGCTGGGAGAAGTGAGGTATAGCATGGGGTACACTGTGTGTGATGCCTGTGTGACATCTGATACGTGTGTGTTAGGCACTGGTATTGTGCAGTGTGTTGTGCCTGTGTTGTATGTTTGTGTGTGTGTGTCATCTGTATATGTGTTATATGGCATGGCGTGGCGTGTTTGCATATGTGGTGTGATGTGTGTATGGCATATGGGATGTATACAGGAGCCAAATGTAGCCTGCTTTGTGTGTGTGTGTGTGTGGTGACTGTGGGTAGCTTGTTTTCTGTGTGTACATGGGTGGTGTGTGTTGGGTGAATGTCATGGGGTAGATCACAGTATCTGAGGGGATGTATCCACAGATATTTGGACACAAGGGGTAGGAGGGATGAATGGGCATCTCACTTTGCCTGGCACTCCCATGTGACTTCCAATGCATGGCATGTCTGTGTGTGTTCCCACGTGTGAGGCAGGCTGTCTTGGTGAGAGGGATCTGTGTATGGTGTCTTCTGGGTGAGGCGTCCCCTCCCTCCCTCCAACAGGAAGCTAAGCATCTCATGTTGTAATGCATGTAGGCACCTGAGCACATGGTGGCCACTGAGGCCAGCATGGACACATGAGGTCCCCCACACCTCTCTAAACACGTATTTTCTCCACAGGTACAGGGTCCAATTCTGCCCGCACCCCATTGCCCAGGTGTCCCTCCCCTGAACAAAATCCCTTAGCCTCCTTGAGCCTCAGCTTCCTCATGTGTAAGTCGGACGACCACCAGGACCAACGAGAAGATTAATGACAGACCGCATCACACCAGCCCTGTCAGGCCAACAAGCAAGTGCTGCCTTAATGGGTCTTTGGTCTTGCCAATGTCCTCCTGTCCTCTAGAGGAGAAGGTGGCCTTGTCATTTGTATGGCCCCGCCCCATCTCTCTCTCTCTCTCTCTCTCTCTCTCTCTCTCTCTCTCTCTCTCTCTCTCTCTCTCTCTCTTGCCTCTGCATCCCGGTGCCTGTGGTTGCTTTAACAATGACCACACGCTAGGAAGCCCTAACTTTTTTATTCCACTCCTCACAGCTCTGAAGTTATGCTGCCCTGGATCAAGAGGCCACCTCAACTATTCCTGTTAACTTCTCATCTCAGATTTTAAACTCAACTCCAAGCTATTTCTCTCTCTCTCTCTCTCTCTCTCTCTCTCTCTCTCTCTCTCTCTCCCTCCCTCCCTCCCTCCCTCCCTCCCTCCCTCTTTCTCCCTTCCTTCCTCCCTCCCTTCCTTCCTTCCTTCCTTCCTTTCTTCCTTTCTTATCATTTAGCCCAGACTGGGCTCAGATTCCTAAGGGTGACCTTGAACTTCCTGATCCTCCTGCCTCCACTCCGCAAGAGTTAGGATTACAGGTATGCACCACCAATGCACGGGTTATATGTTACTGGGGACAGGATCTAAATATGTATGCTAGGCACACACTCTTCCAACTGAGCCACACCCCAGCCTCCGTTTCCCTTCTTTTTATTACATTCTATTTGTTTACTTTTCTATGTGCATATGTCTATGTGCGTACATACATGCCATGGTGCACATGAGAAGGTCAGAGGACAACTTTCAGGAGTCAGTTCTCTCCTACCATACTATAAGGGTCCCAGGCATTAAACTCTGGGTCTGTCAGTCTTGGTCAGAAGGCCTTTACCCACTGAGCCATCTTGCCAGCCCTCCAGGGACCCACCACAGGCTCACCACAGGACCCACCACGGGCTCAGGAAGGGCGCTGAGATGTCAGGGGGAAAGGGGAGCATTTCTCAGCTTCCTTCCTCCTTGCATATGCAGAGACAGACTGCCAGAGCAGGGAGGACCAGGTGAGGCAGGCAGCTCAGGGGTCACCTATGGAGCCATTGATACATCTGTGCTGCGTCCCCTCCCCCACTGGGAGCCGCGCTGGGAGGTGGGCTTGGTTTCTTCCCAGCTGACCAAGCAGATGCTCCCACCCTCTCTCGGCACCTGCAGTGGGGAGCCCTGCTCTGCACCCAGCACCACCCTCATCCTCCGGCCTTATTTACTACATCTCAGCCTTCGGGAGGCCTGCTCCCCCGCAAAAGCAACTGCTCACCGGGCGGGTGAGCGGCAGGCAGGCCGGCCTGGCGGATGACTCATGCTCTCTCCGTGGAGTGCAGCCTTTTCAAAGGGCTGGCTGGGGAGGAAGCTAAATTTAAAGCCAGGCTTCCCGAGAAGATCACCTGCCACGTCAAAATCGCTGCCATTTAATTAGAAGTTGGGGGCATAAGGCTTTCCACCCTGCTCTCTCTGGAATCCTCCTGGGGAAGGCTGTGGGGGAGGCACAGCCCCAGGGGGCAAGAGCCAGCTGGCTCCCCAGCTGTGACATGTCCCTTCCTCCACCCCTCCCCCCAGATTTCCTTCAGGGAGTGGCCCCCACCTTCCAGGGACCATCAGTCTCTTTCTTCTCTTCAAGGGTTCTAACCAAGGGCCCCAATTCCCCAGTGTACATGCAGTACAATGTAGAACAGGACTCAAGATGTCTAGAGGTCCCTGTTCCCCCAAGAAAGGATAAGGCCGCATCAGGCTTCAGTTCTGTCTTCAGACACATGCTGGGCCGGGGGACTTTCCATGGGACTTTCTGATCTTTTCATGGAGGGAGTGGGGGCACCTTGTTGCCTTGTCTATCCACAAAGAGTGAGAGACGTTTGCTGGAACAAGTACTTGGAGGAGCCCCGGAAGAAAGGCTTCCTGGTGGGAGGGAGAGACCCTGAGGTGAAAGCTACCCAGATAAAGCCTATTGGCCTCTGAAACCCTTCCATTTTGGACAGCTGCATGTTCGTCTGTCTTCCAGTCTCCTCGGGAGCCCTGGCTTCCCTGTGCTGCATGAACAGGGCTGCCAAAGCCAGGCTGCCCAGAGACTTGGAAAGCCAGTCATGGCGTCAGCTCTCCACAGATGCCTCGAAGGAAGCATGCATTCCTTCGCTGCACTTATCCAGGAGGTACATGCAACTGACTGACCAGGTCAGGCAGGGTGTGGATGCTCAGACTTAGAGAACTGACCCAGGGATCCAGAAAACTTCCCAAACCACATGCCCTAAAAGGTGGCCAAACACCTGGTTAGTCTACACTAGGACTCCATGGAGACGCCCAGTTCTCTTCCTCTCCTGGCCACCTCCCTTCTGACTGTAGATTTAACAACCATTTTCCATGCTTGTCCTGAAGGAGGTGAGGCAGGACAGCATCCAATCCTCACAGCTGTGGCTGACCCAGGTCCACGATGGACCCAGCATCTTTCTCCCGCTGCTGACCTGGAACTATGTGGCAAGGAAGGAGGAGGGAGGGTGCAGACATTACTAAGAATGTTGATCTGTTGCATGCAGGATGAGGAAGCTCTGGGTTTGAAGACTGTACTCTGTGAGCCCTTAGAAGCAGTGACTGTCCCCAATGTCCAAGTGCAGGAGGGGCTGGGTATGAGATTGGCAGATGCTGATGAGGTTCTCCAGGCAAGAAGGGGAGGGGTTGAGAACACTCTGGTCCCAGCAGGGAGACAGGTCCCTGATTTCACCTAAGGATACCGCTCTGACAGCCTGTGTGGTCTGAGCAGAGGGACCTCAGAGCCGAATTGGATATGTTCCCACTGACCACAAGGCCACGAAGAGATGCTAGTGGTATACTAAGTATAACTTTCTAACCAGCACACTCAAGAAAGGCTCGTATCTGTGGCTTCTACAAAGATCCTGCCTGATAGTTCATCTTTCCTGCTACAAAAGGACAGTACCAGCACAGATCTGAACTGTCTATCCCCCTGCTTTACAGACCTGTGGTCTAGCCTGGTCTGGAGTGGGTCTTGTCTGATGTTTTTCCTGGGAAGCTAAGGCTCTGGCCCTGTTAGTTCAGATGTAGCATCGAGGGCCTTCAGGCTCCCAGTTTACTGTGGTGACTAAGTCAGGCCCTGCTATGTGGGACATAAAGCTATCAAGGGGAATCTGCCTCTAGGGTCAGTAGGGAAGCCAAGGGACAGGCCACTTACATCATTGTCCCAAACTGAAAAGCAAGAGCCCCTAGGGGGTAGTGTCATGCCTCAGTTTCCCTACCTGTGACATCACTGATAGTTCCCCTACTCCATACCATATACCCAGGAAGTGCCAGGTCCCATTCTCAGGATAGAAAGCGCATCACTTTGTAACACCAGGGGAGGTGTTACAGCCTGTTTTCACAAATAACTTCCCAGGTGACAAGTTGACAATAAGGGCAAGCCAAGGTGTGGGATTCCACTCAGGCTTTCGGTGATACTCTGAACCCTGAACCTGAACCTGAACCACAGTTCACCCTGTGCCAGCTAGGATACCCCAAAGACCCGCCTCTCACTGTTTATTCCCAACAGGAAACTGTGCTGACAGAGGGGAGGCCAACCCAGGCCTTGGGAACATCGTTTGTGTTTGTATCGGCAGTGGTAACCTCTCTCATTTGGTCCATGTGGGTTTGGATTCTCTCCCAGCTTGTCTTATCTTCCCACAGAACCAGCACAGACCCGAAGCTGAGACCACAATAGAGTATCCATCAGTTGGCTCATCAGTTGACCTCCCCCCAGCCCTGACTCTCCGAAGCAGACCCAGAATCCCTGTGCCAGCATAAGGCTGATCATGGCCCTGGCACAAGCAGAAACCTTCCCAGCTCACCAAGTGCCCTTGAGAAGTACGAAGACCAGGGCCAGGGACAATCTGGTGCTTAGACTGTGGGAAGGGGGCTCAGAGAAATGGTATAACAGGCCCCAGGCCACATAGCTCAGATGCTGGGTTAAAGGGGCAATGTGGGGATTCCCAATGGCCTGGGATATCCCTTCGGGGGTGGGGACTCTGTCTTGGAAGATAAGACTGAGGGGCCTTGCTCTACAAGCCAGTTGTGCAAGGGCTGAGCAAAGCATTACTGACCAGAACAGAAGGCTCAGCTTGACTGTGTGGCCTCACATCACAAGATGACACTCTGCCTCTCTCTCTCTCTCTCTCTCTCTCTCTCTGACCTATTTATTGGGGCAGGAAATTGTCCTCTAGGGTTAGGTGAGATGGTGGGGCTCAATAGCACATCTGTTTAACTGAAGCTAGGTAAGGTGATACCTTTACCTCAGTACCACTCAGATGCTCTCCCCGCCCCCCAACCCCCCAATCTTCACAACTGTCATGGAAGTCACTTCTCAGTTTCTGTTAGAGAACAGAGCAAGCCCAGAGAGGTTAAGAGCATAGAGCCACACAGTTGGAACTGCCACTCCCACTCCAGGCTGCTACCCTTGACAGAGTAGAAGGCCCTTGAATGGGATCATGTCTGTCTCTGCCTTCCAGACCTCAGTTTCCCAGATTGTTCCATTGCTTACCTGCCCACCAACAGTGCAAGGTTCTGGCAAGCTCACTCGTGATGGCTACTGGACAGCTCTGCCCAGGTATGAGGATGCAGGATACAGGTGGTCCAGGGTTTAGTGGCACAAGCCCTGGGGTCCTACAGGGTTCCTAGCTCCTTTAAGATGCTAAACTGTTGGCTTGGTGCCCCCAGACACCTTCATCACTGAAAAATTGTGTTAGCACACAGCCCAGGGAGTACATGGTCCAGGGAGCAAAGGGCTTGAATTCTCTTCTGGGGAGGCTCCTGGTAGAGAGCCAGCTATAGGTTGGGCAGCAGGGCAGAGTCACGGTCCAAGCCAACTGACCACTGGCCAGCCACAGTAGCTCATATATATAAAGATTCTAAACTTACAAGGAGACTGATGGGCTGTGAAGAGGGAGGCTGAGGGAGGGTGTGTCATAACCAAGGGTTTAGGGACACCTACAGATCATGTCAGAGGGTTTTCCTAGCTGACCCATCAGCTCAGCCTCAGTTCCTTTGGAACAGAACACAAGGAAATGCAGCTGTTTAGAGCCTAGGTCTGTGCACCTTGCTCAGGCTTTGTCCCCACACAGGTTTCCTCATGAATCTCACTGGCCCGTCAAGAACAAGATATTAGTTGTGCATACAAAGACTAGGGAGGACCAGGAAGGTTAAGTATCTCTGACTATCTCACAGCTGGTAATCGGAAGATGTTACCTGCTGTATTAAATCACAGCAGCATCCTTTGTGTACAGAGAAGCAGAGCCCTACCATGGAGGCCTAGAGGTACCCTTACCTAGCCCTCCCCACCCAAGCTTTGCAAGGGGCCAGAGCTATTCGGACAGATTCATTCATGGTTGGTGCCCAGTCTCCTTTGACTACCGAATTCCAGGCTAAAGAAAACAGGTTGACTTCTGCCCCAAAGCACTATGGGAGCATCTTGGAACCACCTACCAAGATGGAACCCAGAGTCAGAGCCCACCAGTGAGGCTATGACTCTAATTACAGATGAGGAAGCTGAGGAGGAGCACTTAGAGATTTGTCCCAGGCTACCCTGCTTTAAGGTGACTACGTAAGCCCAGGCCTCTGGGTCTGCTGCTTACCTGGAACATGCCACTTGGGACAAGTCTCTTTCCTCCTCAGTAAGCTCATCTTGGAAGCAGACTAATCATCATATCTTCTTCTCAGAGACCCTGAGATGTAGCTGTGTCTACCAGAACCTTGGCAAGATGTGGGGATGGTGCTGGCCCTCAGCAACCCCAGCTATGTAGAGGCTCGTGCCCAGAGCTTGTCACTTCACTTGTATCAGCTCCCCTGTGTGGAGGGCTCCCAGTAATGCATTGGCAGGAGACTGTCGGTGACAATATGGTCATGTGTCACTTGATGACAAGGATGCCACTAAGAACCAAGACACTAGGGGACATGTCACAGTGCAAATGTCCCACAGGGAATCTATTAATCCCAGGGCCATGGTGAGCAAATCCACACTAGGGTGACTCAAGTATAAGGTAAAACAGTGTCATCAAGAAATGTCGTCAGCATAGAAAGGGTGAGGCTGTCGCTGGCCCCCATCAACTTTCCCTTCTTGAGCAGAGTGCATGATCCAGAAGAACAGTGTCAAGTCAGGCAGTGCTAGTTACACAGCCACTCACGGCCATCAGTGCCTGGAACCTAGCAACACACTAGCCACATGTTCACTACTCTCGATACCACAGATTCACGGGGACCTTGCTGCCTGCAGTGTCACTAGATGACAGGAGCTTTTCCACTGCCATAATCCTATGCGGTGAATGCTGCCCCTGAACAAAATGTCCTCACTTTATTTGTGACCTTAGCCAAAGCTGTAGTCTGGGCCATGTATTGGGTACCACTCAAGCAGGAGCCAGATGTCACCTGCACGACCATGAGATAGCCTCCATCATTGCCACCTCCTCCTCACAAACCCACAGCTGAGAAGCAGCGAGCTTTGAGCCCTAGCCTGGCACCCTTTCTTGTTGCTGTGACCATTGCCCAATGAAAGCAACTTAAGGAAGGGTTTGATTTGGCTCACAGTTTGAGGGTCCAGTCCGTCAAGGTAGTAAAGGCACGGAGGCAGGAACGTGAGGCAGATGCTCACTGTTCCCATGGGAAGTTGAGAGAGATAAATGCTGGTGTTCCATCTGCCCTCTTCATTCAGCCCCAAATCCCAGCCCAGGGGATGGTCCCGCTCACATTCAAGATGGGCCCTCCCTCTTCAGTGAAACCTCTCTGGAAACATTCCAAGAGACAAACTCAGGAGTGTGTCTCCATGGTGATTGTAAATCCAGTCAAGTTGATGGTGGAGATGAGCCCTTGCAGTTCCACCCCTCACAAACTTGACACAAACACATCACTGTAAACCACAGCATCCCTCCCTAGCCCATAAAATCTCCCTTCCACCTCAAAATGGAAGACACATCTCGTCCATCTCTGAAAGTCCCCATAACCTTTACACCTTTAAAACACTGCTCAAAAGCACAAAGTCTTTTCTGAGACCCAGGCAATCTCCTACCCATGAACCCCTATAAAAATAAAAATAAAATAGTTACATATTTCTAACAGTGTTATAGAATGAGTGTTCTCATTCCAAAAGGGAGGAATGGGAACACAGCAAGGAAGGGTAGACATAAGCAAGACTTAGATCCAGTGAGCCACACACTGCAGATCCATATCTGGCATCTGGGACTCAGGATGGGATTATCTGCATGCCAACACCCTTGGGCCACCCCTGCCCCTCTAGGTCTGCCACCTAAGCACATCTGACCACTCTGCTGGGCCAGCTTCACTCTGTGCCTGTAGCTTCCCTCAGAGGTTGGCCCATGGTCCTAGCATCTCCAATATCCAGGGATCTTCATGGCAATTTAGGCTTTATCTTCAAAGCTTCATGAAATGGTCTCTCAGACCCTCCCTTCTTGCAAGGACCCTGACCCTAATCTAAGTGGTTTTCTGGAATCTCCATGGAAGTCCTTGTAACACCTTTACTTTTGTATCTTTCATGCCTGTAAAAACATCTGGAGAGATGGCTCAGCAGTTAAGAGCACTGACTGCTCTGCCAGAGGTCCTGAGTTCAATTCCCAGCAACCACATGGTGGCTCACAACCATCTATAATGGGATCCGATGCTCTCTTCTGGTGTGTCTGAAAACAGCAATAGTGCACTCACATACATACACACACACACAAACACACACACACACACACACACACACACACACACACACACATAAATATCTGGGCCATGCTGTCCCTAGAGATGTAGCCCTGACCTTTGGACCACAGATGATCTACACTCATCTCCAAGGGGCACTCTGGAGTGGGGATCCCTGTGGGGGCCACCTCAGCTCAGCCTCTCTCCTTTCAAATGAACTTGCATCACTACTAAAACCTTTAATGGGTGAAGCCTTGACCTGGGGGCAGGCATCTTTCCAGGGAGTCCCAGTGGAGACAGGAGCTGCTTTCTCTGAGCCTTCTTGTCTGCACTGTGAACTAACTCTCTCTCTCTCTCTCTCTCTCTCTCTCTCTCTCTCTCTCTCTCTCTCTCTCTCTCTCTCTCCTCTTTCCCAAATTGTAGGCTTCCCCATTCTTTCTCATGCACGGGTTACTTTCTGTTACTATAGACCTGGATAGAAGCATTGAGCAATTGCCACGCCACGCCCTGGCACTCTGCAGTCTGGAAATTTCCTTACCTAACAAATCCACCCTTTACTTTTGAGTCCAGTCTCATCCAAGTTCTCAGGACACAGACAGAATGAAGCTGGATTTTTTGGCTAATCTATGTGCTCTTGCACAGTTCCTGATAGAGTCCCACTGGCCCTCCGAAACTGCACAATCCCACTAGGCTCAGTTTACGGCTCCCTCTAGAGCTTCTTAGCCTATAGCTCCAAACTGCTCCACATCCCTCCCACAAACCAGTCCCCGAACCCTAAAAACCACACCCTCAGGACTCAGGTTTATCAAAGCCCTACTACTTAGCGGCAATTTTCCTCAGGGCTCCGACCAAATACTTGAAAGAAATCAGGTGAAGAAAAGGAGGGAGGGAAAGAGAGGAGCCTCGTAGTTTAAGAAAGAACAGGCTCTGTGATGGTGAGGAAGGCAGCAGGAATGTGGGGCAGAGGGGCAGCCCACTTCTATTCATTCAGGGACTCAAGCGCGGAGACGGTGCCTCCCACACCCAGGGTGAGCCTTCTCAGTGAAACCTTTGGGAAACCCTCACAGACACACCCAGGGCTGTGCTTCCGTGTCTTTCCAATCCAGTCAAATTGACAATGAAGATCAACTCTCATCGGTGTGGAGCCAAGATCCTCCCGTCCCTGTGAGAGACAACCTCCACAGCAGAACCTGGCATAGCAGGAGAGAAAGCAGAAGCAACAGGAAAGGTGGGGGAGGGGAGGGGATGCCCAGGACCTCCCCAATGGGTGTCAGAAAGGCTGAGGAGCCCTCCCCCCCCCCAAGGTTCCTTTCCAAAACTGAAGTTGGAACTCAAAGCAGGAGCTTTGTACAGTGGTGAGGGGAATTGGGGGCACGAGGGGGGGGGGGCTGGTCTGAGAATGACAGGAGGGACCCACCCTTGCCATCTCAGACTTGCTCCCTACCACCAGCAAGCTGGCCTAACTGAGCAAAGATCTTCTTCTCTGCCTTCCAGCTCTCATCTCTCAGCTACGACTTCCCTACACTCCCCCTGGATACCCACAGGTGCCACTTGACCCAGTGGTAGGCAGCAAGTCTTACCCCAAGTCCATTCCCTGGCCCCTGCGTTATCAATTACATATGTATATGAAACTCTGATCCAAATCGGCACTCTCCTGCTCTCAACCCTTCTTTGGCTCTCTACTGCCCTCAGTTAAGGTCTACAGTGTACTTGCTGTTCTACAAGCAGAAGGTATCCTCCTAGCCTTGTGAAGGTAGCCTTGTGTGGCCTGTAGGTCCTTGTGGTCTTACAGGCCACAGGACCCAGCACTCTGTCTTGGCTAAGCATCTTCTCAAGCCCTTGTTAGTCTTGGGTCGCTTCAGTCATTTGATTCCTGTAAATTCCATTCAGGGCACCTGCATCCCTTCTGCCTGGCCCAGCCCTAAGCATGGAGTCTGTCTATGCTTATATGTCACCATCAGGAGTTTCCCGAGGACTCAGTGCTCCCAGTGTTGCCGGTGGTACAGGGATCTGTGTGTCAGGCTTCAGAGTGCCCTTGCAGGCCCAGGCTCAGTGACTCCTCCCAGAAGAAGAAGCATGTGACAACCCTCAAAGTTCCCAGGCTGTCCTGTTCTGCCTAGCCATTGTGCAACTTGATGCTGGTGCTTTATTAGTGAGCCCACTTGCCGCTGGCCTCGCACCTTCGTCCTCTCCCTTGGAATGTATCCCCCAGTTTAATTACTTCTTTCCACACCCCAAATGCTGAGACTCTTCCCCTCAGCAGATAATGATGTGTGAAGTCTTTTTTTGTACACGTGCTGTAATGAACTTCATACAATGTTAGGATTCTCTTCAGCCTTCTGGCCAGATCACTGCCTCCAGATCTCTGCAGCGTCACTAGAAAGATAACAAAATAACTGGAAGAGAGTTCCTGCAAGTCATTGGATCTGCTCAGGGGACAATGGAAACTCAAAACTTCCCTCCTCCAGGAAGCCTACCAGGCCTGGCCAGTCCACTCAGTGTGGCCTCATACTTTGCAGCCTTCTGTTCTTAGAGCAGTTAGACCTGGCTTTCCTGATTACACTGAGAGGCTTCATTGTGGGTTCCGATTTCCATGTCTGTGTATCTGTGGGAATGATGACAAGTGGGTATCCAGAAGGTGATGTGTATGAGTAGGGGGTTGCAGGAATGAGTAAATGGTAATTAGAAAGATGGGTATGTAGGTGAATAGATGAATAGGTGTGTGTGATGAATATGTAGGTGATATGGTAGATGGATATGTAGGTGTATAGATACAAAGGTGTGTGTGTGTATTGGTGGATAGGTGGGTGGATAGATGGATGAAAAGTTGAGTGGATAGATGGTGGTGGATGGATGGATAAATGGAAAGACTGGTGGATGGTTAAATGGATGGAAAGTTGGGTGGGTGGATGAATGGATGAAAGGTGAAATGGAAACTTAAGGGTTCTTTGGAAAGTTGGTTAGATGGTGTTTTGCTGGGGCAAACTCATGAAGGAAAGTTTAGCTAAAGTGGACACAGGTGAAAGCCTAAGGTAGGCTTGTGAAGGACATTTAGCTGAAGCAGACACAGGAGAGATGTCCTACTAAAGCAAGCACATGAAAGGACACGTGATGAGGGATTCTTTGCTAACAGCACTTGTATTGGTTCACCTTGCACTGTGTAGTTGGGCTGCATTTGTTGAGACTCTATAGAGAGAAATGCACCAAAAAACTAGTGGTGTGCTGCAACTTTTTGCCATTCAGGTTGATTGGCAGAGTGACCCAATCACCTCAGTTGATTGTCAACTGAGACAGATGCATGTGCTGAGGCAAGACCCGGGGAGGACATTTGGAGGGTATAAATAGGACTCAACAGACAGTGATGGAGGCTGAGCTAGGCTTGCTTGAAGAGCCAGCTGTGCAATGCTTGTTGGTCTTGTGTGTTCACTGATCTTTGATTCACTGAGAGAGCCACAGCAGAGAACTTCTCCTGGTGTCCCTCCTGATCCCTCCTGCTGACTTCTGCAGAGGCTGAGGCCTGGCTGTCTCTGCGAGGTCCTGTCACCACTGTTGCTAACCTGAGTCTGTGGAACTGGACTACTGGTGTATCTGTGAAGTGTTTGCAAGTGGATTGAGCTGTCACCGCTGACCTGTGAACTGAACTGCTGGGTTTCCAGACAACATAGATGGGGGTTGCTCCAAAGAATCTTTCAAAACAGGTTCACTTCCCTGTTGGAGGCCGACTTTTAGCAGAAAGTGGCTATCAGCTTTGCAGCCATCTTGAGCCATATACCCTGACCTGAGACTTGGATTACAATAGCCTACAACAGCTGAGCACACTCCGATAATCTTGGTTTAGATGCCTTGGGTGTGTGAGATTAAAGGTGTGTGAGATTAAAGGTGTGTAATTTAGAAGTGTAGAGATCAGAGTTAAAGACAAGACCTAAGGGCATGATTATAGGTGTGACCAAAAGGCATGGCTTAGAAGTGAGAGATATAAAAGGCAGAGGCAGACAGGAGAGAATCAGACACTTAGGAGAGAAAGAAGACACTTCAGAGAGTACAACTTGGAGTACAACTTGGAGTAGGAATTAGGCATTAGGTAGCAGGCACTTGGAAAAGAACTTGGAAGAAGTAACTTGGAACTTGGAGGCACTAGGGACTAGGAACTAGGGACTAGGAACTTAGGACGAGAGACACTTAGAGGAAGAGAGACTGAAGAATAAATGGGATTGAAACACACTCTGTCTGGTCTCCATTCTTCGAGTCTGCCCTCACCCTCTCTCTTGCTGAACCCCAACCCACGGACTGGAGCGGCAGCTTGGACCGGGATACAGTGGCCACCAGACGCGGGGCAGCCCGGGCCTCAACATTTTGCTCGGGGCCGTGACATTTTTGGCCGCCTGAACGTGGGGCTAGTGCGGCCCCCAACACTTCCCCTGTATCCTTTCTTTCCTACTACCTCTGGTGGTAGGTGAGCTAAAAGGGAGGTTAAAGTGTTTAAGAACCATCATTAAGTGTAGACTTTGAAAAAAAAAAATAGTTATAGAAAGGTGGGTGGTGGGTGGTGGATGGATGGATGAATGGATGGATGGAAAGGTAGGTGGATGGATGAGTGGGTAGATGGATTAGTAGATAAGTGGGTACGTTGGTGGTGGTTGGATAGGTGGGCTGGTGAGTGGGTGGGTGAGCCTTTCTACTTCTACGTATCCTTGAACTTCCCAGAGCTCTGAGTGTCTAGACCCCCAACTTTGCCCCCTCCAACTCTTGCTGGACTTTGTTACAATCTCCTCATCTGTCTTTTACATGAGCCCCACCACCACCACAGCAGCTAAAGGAGCCTTGCCAGCCAACTTAATTTTATTGCCTCCCCGCCCCAAGCCCCACTCTTTTCTGCCCCTTACACACATCTAGCAGGTGCAGCTTCCAGCAGACTGGACCACTCTCTAGCCATGCAGGAGCCCAGGGCCCCTCCATCTCCTGGCATAGCCACTATCACCATCACCTTCTAAAAGTCAGCGCAACCTCACTTTCATCCAGGATGGCCAGCACCTGGCGGTAACCTTAGCTTCTTCTGTAGCTTAAAACCTGCCCCAGCCACACAGGAGGGTGTGAGTAATGGCAGCTTGTGCTGTGTCACGTGGACTAGCCAAGAGAAGCAGTGGTCCACGCTTTTGTTGCTATTATCACAGTACTGGGACCCAAAGCCAGGGTCTCGTACATGCTTGGAAAGTGTTCCACCCTGAGCCACATCCCCAGCCTTGATTTTACCTTTTATTTAGAGACAGGCTCTCACTAAATTCCTCAGATTGTCCTTCCACTCACTGGATGTATCCCAGGATGACCTGAAACTTGACTGTCTCTGTCTCAACCTCTTGCTTGAGTAGCTAGCATTATAGGTCTCCAGCATGTACCACCCACATTGGGCTGTGATATGGCTACCTTCCCCACCAAATGGTGGGCTTCTGGAAAATAAGGCCCCAGCTTCCCTGCTTCCCCAGGGATGCATGGTTACATCTGATAATAATTCGTGAGATGCCTTGGGGATGGGCACCCCAGTGAGTATGGACTATCCCAAGACATGGTCCAGGCCAAGCTACCTATTGAAGAATGGTGACCAAATGGTGGGATCATGAATCATGTTTAAATGACAGCAAACAGGACAAGGCACAGGGCCTACGGACCCCACTGTCACCTGGCTATTTACCTGTGCCAGTTGCTAAGCCTTGAGCATCCCTTCTGGAGCAGGGCAAACCCACTGCCTGAGTATCCTAACCAAAATCAACTGCCTCCCAGGAATAAAGGTGACATTGTTCTACAGCTCGAGGATCTGAAGCTAGCTTGGGACACAGCAGTCCCATTACCCACCCCTGCTGTGTGTTGTGTCCCCCCACAGTGTGGACAGCTGCTGCTGGAGGCTCTGGGCACATGAATAAGCCCTGCCAGCTGTTGAGAGACAGGAGAGGCCACCTTCAAATGTGCTGAGCCAGTACCTGGTTATTATTCCTGTTTGTGAAGTCTCTGTAGGATAAGGACATCCTCCTGCCACTTACGAAGGGGTAACCTTAAGTCTGTTGCCCAGAAGAGCCTGGCCTTGCCTGGCTTCAGGGTGTGATTCCCTACCACCTAGATTCTGCTCCCATTGAGAGACATGAGGATGGGAGCCCCCGATCAGCCCCCATGCAGACCTGCAGCTGTCCAGCCTTGCTAGCTGCATGCTTAGTCTTGACCTCCCATAACTACTTGCAGAAACAGGAAGGGCTACCTGCTGAGTGCTTCTCCAAGCCCTGGGCCTGGAGCAAAGCTCAGGTCGGGCAGTCCTGAACCTGGTGACTTCAGAGGAGTCTCTGCATCTTTCTCAGACTTCTGTCCTGCATCAATTGGGGATGTAGGTGTACATGTCATATGGTAGGAGTTTCCAACTCAGTGGGTCAGACAGTCCTGGACCTGGTACCTTTGGAGAAGTCCCTGCATCTCTCTCAGTCCTCCGTCCTGCATCAAATGGGGATGTATGTGTACATGTCATATGGTAGGAACTTCTGACTCAGTGGACGGCTCCTGCTGCCTCATAGGACAACTACTTTGGTGATGTTGCTTTTCTATTTGGAGAATAGAAAGCAGCCTTGCTCACTGTGTCTGAGGATAGGGGAACCCGGGTGGTTGTTCCATAACAAGAGCCCCAACAATTACTTTCTGAGCTGGAAAAGACCGTCCACACGGGCTGCCACTCCTGGTAGGATGCTTCCCATTCCTAGAGGCTATCAGCTATCTTCTGGGTCTCTGCTTGGGGATATCACAGCACAGATGCACATGTGTGGGTCAGGGACTGTCCTAGGATTTCATGTAGTCTCACGAGTGACAAATTCAGACAAAATAGACCCTCCAGCCCTGGCCTCCCACCTCAGTCCCCGATGGAGCTCTGTGTCTCGAAGTCAGTTAAAGGCTGGGCAGTGACATAGGTTTGCCCTTCAGAAAAGTCTGTGGACAAAACAGAGAAAAGGTCAGCATCCTAAACTGGAAGCAGGAAGAGCTTTCTCCATGCTGGCCCAAGGGGTAATACCCTGACTGTAGCCCTGCCCACTATACCTTTTCTAATGCAGAAACTGGCCGGTTACATCAACCTGCAACAGAAACACCCCAGAGGCTTCTGGGAGTGAGGAGGCCCAGGGATGCCAATGGTTCCCCACACAGAGGTGAAGTGGAAACTTATGGCTACTTTAGAAATTCAGTTGTATCAGAGGGCGCTTTGCTGGGGAAACTCAACGTGAAGGAGTATTGTCCTGAAGCAGACACAGGTCAAAGGGATCCTTGGCTAAAGCAAACAGGTGAAAAAAACTCGTGATGAAGGATTCTTTGATAATGACACACATATCGATTCACCTTACATTGTGTAACTGAGCTCCATTTGTCATGACTCCATAGAGAGAAACACACCAAAAAATCTTCTGGTGGTGTTCTGTCGGCTTCTTGCCACTTCCGCGGACTCAGGCTGGTTGGCAGAGTAGTGTCAGCTAATATAGAGTTTTGCTAAGACAGACTCACATGCTGAGGTAAGACAGGTTGGTAAGGCAAGACCTGTGGAGGACACATGATATTTGGAAGGAGTATAAACAGGACTCAGCGGACAGTGACAGAGGGTTGCTTGTGTAGCTGGCTTTGCAAAGCTTTGTTCGCCTAGAGTCTTTGCTGATACTCACTTCATTGAGAGAAGCACAGCAGAGAACTTCTCCTGGAGTCCCTGCTGGTCTCATTCACTCTTGCTGAGCCATGCCAATTCATCAGAGGCCTGGCTGTTTTGCTAGGTTGTACCACCTCTGCTGATTCATGTTGGCTATCTGGACCCTACTGAACTGGACTGAAATATACTGAAATATACTGCTGGTATATTTGTGAAGTGTTTGCAAGTGGATCGAGCTGCCGCTGTTGAGTCCTGTGAACTGAACTGCTGATTTCCTGACCATGCAGATGGGTTTTGTTCCAAAGAACCATTTCTAAAACAGGTCCACTTCCACCATAACCTAATAACCTTTCTTTCCCACTACCTCGGTGGGTTGTGGGCTAGAAGGGAAGTTAAAGCATTTAAGAGCCGTTATTAAAAGTAGGGTTTGAAAAAAATCTAAAGCTTCCAATGGAGGAGCCCACAGATGGGCTTCCTGGAAGCCTGCATTGATGATGGCGGGTCACAGCCAGCTGAGATCTCTTCTGCAGCCAACTGTTTCTAACTGGTCACTGGGAAGATTGGGGGATCCAAGGAAAGGGTATTAGAGCCACGGCATACCTGGCTACTCAGCCCTCCATGTTCCCTGTGTGGCACCAAGCCAGCCCACAGGCCTCCTCTTTCTAAAAATGTTCCAACCTAGGGCTAACCGGATTGGCTTATAGAAACCTTCCCAAGATGCCAGTGTCTCATCAGGAGCCTGGCACAGCTCACTCACCCCGGATGTCTTCCCTTTTGTCATCAGTCGCTTAGCCCAGTGGCCTCCTCCCAGCGCCTAGGCAACTTGCTTTTCATCCTTGTTACAAACTCACACCCTTTGATCTAGGTTTGATCTTCAGAGTGGGTAGGCACTGGTGAGTCTGTGTGTGCCTCCCATAAGCCTTAGGGACAAGCCAGCAGATGAATAGATACACCCTCAGGGACCACTTTGAGGGCAGCAATTGCCTGGAGCTGTGGAACCTGGGTGGGGCCGGGGCAGGTGGCTCTCACTCAGGAACTGAATTTTTCTCGATTCGTTTATCAGCACCCAGGAATCTAAACACAGAGTAACCCGTTAGCAGGAGAGGGATGCTTGGTGGTAATTAAGGTGAGGCCAGAGGACACAGGGAAGTCTGAGGATTCCTTTGTGCTTTCTCTAGAGAGGGGATCTGATTCCCACACAGCTGTGGGCTTTGTTTCATTATTTCTGGGACTTTCTTCAGCTCTCTGCCCACGGATTACAGGATATTATTACATAAAGTGATCCCAATAATGAAACTCAAGAGACTTGGTTCTTGCTGGTGTAGGCCAGGCTCAGAGTATACAGGCAACCACCTCTGGGGCTTGCATGGGACTCAGGATTGGGATTTAAAGCTTCTCCTGATGCCAGGGGGCAGGGAGTAGAAGGGATTAGGCTCTGGAGAAACCAAGACCTGGGCTGGGTTGGGCTGGGACATGGTCTCCTGTATTCAGCTCCGTGGGCCTTCAGCTAAGCACTCAGCTACCTCAGGACCTTTGTACTAACCACTCTCCTCCTCTCAGGAGAGCGTCTCTGACATACCTACATCCCACACACACATTACTCTCTTCCTTCTCAACCACCATTCCCTCCCCATCCTACCCTGACTTACACACTTAATGGAAGTGAGCGACTAGATTCCAGAGTTCTTCAGAAGATATGGAAGTGGGGGCAGAAGGACTTAGGAATGAGGAGTGCTCCCTTAGTTTCTGGTTTGAGAGAGTGAGGTATAGGTGAAGCCATTTAGGAAGGTATTCCAAGATAGTATTGCAAGCTCAGGTTTCCCATGTGCCCCAGTAGCCTCAGAGACCCACCCATGGTCTCCCCCTTACCTGAGCTATAGCTATACATAGTAATTGACTTAATTGTAATGGGGCCCCAGACTTAGCACAACTGACTCCATGATGGAAGTACCATTCAGACTGTAAGACTCAGCATGTGGACAGCATCACCTGCCAAAACTAAAACAGACCTAATCCATCAAAGTCTATTATAGTTCTGGGAAAGTCTCTGTATGTACTAACCTTGATTTTTGGCTTTTGTACTTCTGCTTCTGGCTAACTGTTTTTGGTAACTGAAGTATGTCAACTCAGGATATGGTTTTGTTCTTAAAAGATCACCCTGGGAAAGGTTTGGGGCTACTCTGGGATCCCAAACACCCAGTGTAGTCACTGGCTGGCTAATAAAGACTTTCTATTGACTTAAACCCGTAGTCAAGTAGTCTTCTCTGGTGGATATCCCACAGCACAAGCCGGCTTCCCAGGTCTGCAGCCGGCTTCCTGCAACATTTCCATGCTGCTGCCTAGAGTTAAACTATCTCCAGATCCACATGTAGAGCCCAGGCCATGGCCCTCAGAATGCAGCTTTGTGTAGACAGAAACTCCTGCCCTGTAGCTGACTGAGAGGAGAGCATCCCAGCTACTCCCTTATCCAGTCAGACTCAGGGCTCACAAAAGCTCAGTTGGACACAGGAGCAGGTACGCTAGGAAAACCATGCACACATGTAAAGACAGGGGTGGGTCTATAGGACCAGAAGGGCAAGGGTAGATACTGAAGAAAGCCTAGAAGTCTGTTTTCTCCATGCCACAAAAGGACTTCACCTGTGCTCACTCCATCAGTGATTGTGGGTGTTGTACTGCATACCCCTCCGCCAGTGGTACCCATGAAGACAGCCTCAGAAAGCTAATGGTGTTGCCATGCTGAACTGGGCTGTACCCAGTCATCAACTCTCTGCCCTACTCTGTCCGGGCAGCTCTCTGTGTGCTTCCGACGTTTGTGGGGAGCCCAGGAAGCCTGAGTTGATGTGTAAAGAACAGATGGAGTCTCCAGTGAGTGTGTTTTGTTGACAGCCATGTCAACAACCAAATGCATCAGACCCACGGGAATGGCAAAGCCTTCCCCCTGGGTCAGGCTCAGAGGGATGGCAAACTTCCTCTGATCCAAGTACAAATGTTGACTGTGTGCGAAAGCTAGCAACTAAAGCTGAGGAGGACGAGAAGTCTAGGAGCAATCAGGGACCTAGGTGAAGGCAACCTGAGACTCCCCGCCCTCAGAGGTCTCCTACAGAGACCCCTCCCCCATGCCGTACCTAATAAATGTGCTGGGTTCGGTTCCTGGAGTTGTGGTCATACTACGCTATCAGAGTGGGCACAACCCACTGGGCACCAGCTTTTCTGCACATGTGTCTTTGTGTCTGTCCTTTCTCCATTTCCTACCTCCCCAGTGGGGTCAAGTCTAAAGCCATGTAGGACATATAGACATTAGCATCCATGTCTTTACTGTCCCGATGGCAACTCATTGACACCAGCGTCCGAGGAGGGAGTCATGTCCAAAGGCAGCTTAGATGATCAGGGCTCTGAGGATGTGACTTCAGAGGCTTTGAAGGCCTAGGGGAACCAGACACAGTCTAAGAGAGGCCAGACTGTTCAAGGAAGTGCCACGGAACGGGCAGTCTTGAATGTTGCATGACAGAAAGAAGGAAAGAAAGAAAAGAAGGAAGGAAAGAAAAGAAGGAAGGAAGGAAGGAAGGAAGGAAGAAAGAAAGAAAGAAAGAAAGAAAGAAAGAAAGAAAGAAAGAAAAGGGAGAACCCCCAGCTGCCAAGTTCTGGGAAAGGACCAGAGAATGCACACTGGTTGAGCCTTAGTGTCCCCAGGCCCTGCCCTTAAAGTCAACCCAAATAAGGATAGTTGTTAGTTACCCGTGAGACAGAGACACTCAGGCAAGGTCAGACCCGCTCTGCTGACTTCACAGTCAGAGCCCAGAGCTGTGTGCCCGAGGATAAGAAAAGCCCCCCTGACCAGCTGCTGAACATCCCTTAACAAAACCCAGAGCTGGTCTGGAGGAAGACCTGTGCCCAGCGCTGCGGCTGTCACTGCTGCTGCCAACAGCCTCTCGCTCTGATGAACAAGGCTGGCCACCCACCGGTCCTTTTGTTGGCTGAAAAGGAGGGCTAAATGGGGAAGCTGGCAGATGTGGCCAGCTCTGAGAGATGCCACCTGGGACTTTGCTTTCCCCATTGAAGACAGAATCCCCCAGCGACACAGCCTCTCTTTGATGGCAGGTTTAAAGCTTTTGTGTAAACAGGAGCTAGAGAAAGAAAAAGAAGCAAGCTTGCCAAGGCCCGATCCTGGCCAGGCTCTGGGTTGTGGACTCTGCGTGTGGTTTCTTCATTCCATCACGATTTAAAAGGAGACAATGAAGGAGCAGGAGCTGAGCCCACTCAAGAGGGTCGCAGCCTGGATGTGGTTTGTGTGTGTCACCTCACACCATGAGGCTAAGGTGTCCAGAGGTTGGATTCTAGAGCAGATGGGTGAATAAGAGGTGAGGGGACCTTTAAGAGGCGGGGCCTAGTGGGAGGGTGTTAGATCACAAGGATTGCCCAGATTAAGATCATTTTTATGGGATCTCTCAAGTCTAACTGTAGTCACACTGGTTTCATCTCTCTTCCCCTATACATATACCCACTATCTGCCTAGCCTTACGCTGTTTAGACTTTCAGCCTCCAAAACAGTAGCCTAAATAAACCTTTTGGTTTTTCTTTGTAAAACAATCTGCCTTGAGCCTTTTACTATAGTAACAGAAAACAGACTAAGACAGGGTACAAGGGGGTAAAGCTACCCCTCTGAATGTTTGGCCCCAGCTAAACCTAATCATGGACTAGTTTCAGGGACTTTTAATGAAATGTTGGGAGACCCAGGGTTTGTCTAAGGAAGAGAAATTGCACCCAGTGCTGGTTAAAACAAAGAGGTTCCAGAGTTCAAGGCCAGCCTCAGGGACATAGCAAGTAGATGCAGGATTGAGTTGGGGACGAGAAGATGAGCTGAGGCAGAGTTGTCCTTCAAGGAATTCTGCTGAATGGCTGAGGGCTCAGATGGGGTGGGAGGGACGGACGACAAGGAAGCTAATTGAAAATGGGGATCCCCAAAGCTAATCTGGTAAGTAGGGCTCTAGGTGGCTAGGAGCAGCCTCCTGGGGAGCTCAGGGCAGCTGCTGGAGCTTGGGTCAGGTGCAGGAGTGGGGAGTTGGCTGGGGGTTGGGGGGGGAGAGAATCCTTAACCAGACCAAGACCTCCACAAACTTGATGAGGCTCAGCTGTATCCTAGATATGGTGAAGGGTGAAAATGGATGTCTAAGACCAGGAGAAAGATGGTTAGGGTCACACCGAGCAGCACTTTGGGGCCTCCGTGGGTACTGACAAAGCTGAGGCTTCCAGTCATGGTCTTGAGAGGAGTGGGAGTGGGGGTGATGACTTAGGCAGGGTGAGTTGGCACGGGGAAGGCAGTAGACTCAGGGTTGGGTGTGAACAATCACTCAGTTCCCCATGCGTCAGAAGGGAGGCCCTCTCCTATAGCTGTGAGCACTTCTCAGGGGGGTGTGGGGTGGGATAATCACCCCCAAGCATCTATTTCTCATTTCCTGCTAGCAGAACACAGATTTTGGCATGGGGCATGGCCCCCACCTGCCACCTAAGGTTCTCCAGTAAGGCCAAAAGTCAGGGTCCTTGTGGCTACAGAGGCCCATCCATCTCTGCCATGTTTAGGCAGGAAAACACAACATTGGTCCAGGTCCTGCAGACAGAGATAATCAGGGCACCTGCTCCCTGGGAATTGTCGTGAGGTTTACACGTCCTTAGCCTGGCCCAGATAGTGACTTGACGGGACTGAAGAATTAGCTTACCCCACAGGCTCATGCTGGGCAAGCCTGGCTGATATATTAAGTCCCTCTTCTGTGCAAAGGGTCAGGGGAAGCTGGTGGTGACATCCTTTGACACTTTCTTTTAGAAAGCCATTCCCTCCTAGCTCCCATCCGTCTTCTCTTGGTAGGATGATGCCTACTCGCCTCTAGCCTGTGATTGCTCTAGGGAGGAAGAAACTGAGTGAGTATGGGAAGGTGGCTGCCCAAGTTCCCTATGAAGGACACTGGGCTTTAGGACCCAAGAGGGGCTTCCCTGTTCCCAGTGGGGGCTAATGTGGGCTGAGAGAGAACAACTCAGACCAAGAAGAAAGGAGCTATGACCTGCAAACTAGGGGGAGGTGTGACAAATGGCCTCCACCAGAACATACTCCAATTACCCTCTGATGTTCCCTGACAAAACTCCACTCTGTCCCTTTCTGGGGCAGAGCCTGGGCTATTGAGTTGAACCTCTGACACAGGATTTTGACAGCCCAAGTAGGTGGTTATGAGCACCTTGTATACACAAAAGAGACTCTGTCACTTGTCCTTTGCTGGTCCTCTTCTGCCTGGTAGCTCAGGGTTTTGCAAATCAACTGTTCACAGAGCAGATTCACCACATGCAATTCAATCTGTGGGGAAATTTCTCGGTGGGAGGCAGGCACGCATTCTTCACAACCTCAGCTTTATGCCCTGCAGTGGCTTGGGCTGGTGACAGCTGGCAGGGCCTGGAGACCAAAGTGAAGGAATTCAGGGCTGGGGCTAACACGGTGTGTCCTTCCAGCTAAGACGTGTCCCTGGTGCATATTTCTGGTGGTGTGTCAAGTGGCTCCATCCGGCTGGTGAGGAAGAGGCAGAGAGAACATATGGGGGCCAGATTTCCATGAGGAAGGCACCGTCTTCTCGGTGACTCAGTGAGAGCTTTGGGAAGAGCCATTATGGAACCAGTCTAGACTCTGACTCTGGCTCCCAGTCATCCTTGGTGTCTAGCATGGGCAGCCAACCTGCCACATGGAGGACTGTGTATACCTCTTGAGGCTGGAAACCAGCACTGTGTGACCCACAGATTCAGCTGACAGCTTCCAGGCAGCAGCGGATGCTGAGAGAAGTGTACCAGGTTCCCTCCTTATCCAGTCTGCAGCCTGTGCATCCCTGACATGGCCCCTGCAGGTAGCTTGGGAAACTGTGGTACGGTAGAAAGATGACAGTCTTTGGGTCCAGTTGTGCTTCAGCATCTGGTGAGACAGCAGACCCGATGGTGCAGTCATGGGTCTTACTAGGAGATGCTGTTGGAACCTCCATAATGGGTGCGCCATAAGCTCTGGAATCCCGATAAATCCTGTGGCTAGGGTCACACTGTGCTCCTCCCTCAGTGAGATCCAGCCCCCAGCTCCTGAGGATGTGATGATGTTACAGACAGGGTCTCAGGGAAGAGATGATTCAGAAAGAGGAAGTTAAATAGATGGGGTCCCTACAGGAAGGGGTCAGGACACCAACCAACACAACCTTCTGAGGACAGGGACAAGGTGGTCTCTCTACAGTAAGGAGTGGGGCTCCTGGCCTTGCCTCAATCTTGAAGAGGCCTTGAGCAAGAGTAAAGCAGTTGAAACTGTCTGTCACTTAGCCAAGCACACAGACTCGGGTGTCTGTGGTGGTGGCAGATAACTGTAGCATGGTAGCGAGGAGGAGACCGGTCTGGCCATCAGAGCCTCTGGTGGTCACCATGGGTTTCACTGACCTCAGGTCCCCTTCCTTCTTGAGATTCCAGGATGAGATACTACTGAGCAGTGGAAGTCTGTGCAATACATCTGAGGCCCTGGGGTCCATTCCCAGCAATGCAAAACCAAGAAGCAGCTTGCAGCAGAGGGTTGTTCACCGTGACATTGTCCTGTTCACAAAACCTCTGGGGAAGTGGGGTACATGGATACAGTTTGTACCAGCTCAAACCTGAAGGATCTACAAACTACACTTGGGGAGAGGGTACTTACTGCATGATCCCCAAGTGGCTGCTGTCCCCCAACACACCTTTGTCTTATGTGTTTTGTTTTTAATCACTTGTGGATGCTGGATTTTTATTTTATTTTATTTTATTTTATTTTATTTTATTTATTTATTTTTTTATTTTTTGTCCTGGCTTTACTCTCCAGGCTGAAAAATACATCCTGGATCATGTAGCAGTTAGCCTCAGTACTGGAGTTAATTCACTGATCCAAGGGGACAGATTTAATCCAAGCTCAGGGGAACCTCATGGTAGCATCCTGGGAAGGACAGGGTGGTGGGTTTTTTTTTTTTTTTGCATGGGGGAGGGGGAAGCAGGAAGCTTTCTTTCTCAAATACCACCATCACAGACAGAACAAGAGTTTTCAATAGATTGTCTTTGTGAGACCACTCCTGTCCAGGCTCACACTGTCTTCTGTCTGCCAGCATCATGGGCATCGTGAAGGCAGGAACAGTGACTTTCTCACCATCCCATGTCCCTGCGCCCTACACGAGGCTCCATGGCAGAAAGCAACTGGGAAGCAAACATTGGGCAATACCCTACTATGTGCTAACTCATTCAGTGCACAGACCCATTGTACAGATTCACAGATGGAGTCCAGAGGGACAAATAACCCGCCCAAGGCAATCACTCAAAACAGCCAGAATTTGTGTGTATGAACTCATTGTTTTCTGGCTCTCAATACCTGCCTGCTGAGTGACTGCGTATGTGATTGTGATTCTGAATAGCTCCAGGACCTGGGAAAGTCCCTTAACCTCACCTGCTAATTGGGCCTCTGTATGTCCCCACCAGAGCCTCCTCAGGGCACTGTAGGGGAAATCGGACAGGAATTGGTGATACACGGACAAGATGTCCAGTTGTATGAGTGGCAGACTTGGAAGCAGAGAGGGTGGTGGCCATGAAAGTCCACCAGTGACTTGGGAGCTGGGGATACTGCGTATGAATGACAAAAGTAGTCTCAGACTTCCAAACATGATGACTTTCGGCTCCTTTGGTCTCTTTGCAGTCCCAGAGTTGGCTCCAGGGATCTCCAATGGGACCATACGCATATTAGCATGCCCGAGTGCCCTGAGGGTCAGTCAGGCTCACTTCCAAGCTATGAGGTCATGGTGACCAGACCCTGTCCCTCTGCCCAGGACAGCCCTGGCCCTGATGGCTTCCAGTTCTCCAGAAGGAAAGAGCCTCTCCTCCTGGATCTGGGATGCTGGCCGGTGAAGGATTCCCTATGAATGAGAGAGATTCCATTCGGCTGATGATGTGGCCTGGATGGTACCCAGCGCCTCCCCAGGGCATTCCGGGAATCCCGCCCTGGCGCTCAGTCTAAAGAGGCTGGAGTTGGGGCTGGAACCAGCTGGCTCTGAGCTGACCCAGAGAGAGTACTAGAAAAGGTCATAGCCCTGACGCAAACCTCCCATTTCACAGATGTAAAGGTCAAGGCCTCGGGCCTGCCTCCTGTCCATCATCCTCATCCTTTCTCTCCCTGTCATATGTAAGGTTGGACCACCTGTACTCCATCTCTTGATACTGGGGACTCACTTAGCCCTGAGAACAGGAACTTTGGGTGTGGGGGAAAAGGCCCTGTAAGGTCAGCATGGGAAGTCAAAGCTAAGGGGCCGTGTAGCAGAGGCAAGGATGCTCTCAGGATACCCACCCCAGTCCAGGCTCCCTGGGCCACACTGGGTCTGGTCCCCTTTCCCAAGGAGTTCTGGCTTGCACACACTAGCTGAAGCCTTCAGTTGTCTATGCACCCTCTCAACACTGGCTCAGGTCCTTGTCCAGGAAGGTTTCTTTGCCTTGAGACCTTGTGTGGCAGTGTGACTATCTCTTACCATGGGAAGGACACAGTGTGACCAGGCAAGCTAGGTTGGGAAGTTTGAGTTCATGCAGAGAAGACACCCTGTATGACTGGCCCTTCCAATTCTCTGCCTGCTATGGCTCCAGCAAAAGCCACAGCCAGTGGCCATCTAGAAGGGTCAGCAGTGGCCATGGGCTGTGATAGGAGCTGGGATCAGACTCTTGTCCAGCTAAACCTGTGAGGCTACAGGAAGGGCCTGGCTGGGTTTGTCCACATCTGAAGCAAGTTCTGGGAGCCATGCAAGAGGGTGGGTACAGCAAGCTACTCAAGAGCTAGACACGTGTCCTAGTGGCCAGGAGCGATCCTGTGCTAGAAGCCACTAGAGAAAGGGACTCTGTCCAGTCTTTAACTGGTGTGAAGTTGGAAAAAGCCAGCAGATCCTAGATAAGGGGGACATTGGCCACCAGGGGCCGGTAGAGAAGGTCACCAGGGAAAAAAAGGCTGGAAGAGAAACAAGCCACACTTGGTTCTTGTTGCCTCCCAGAGCTCATGATGGTCCCTGGGAATGAGAGGGCAGGCAGAGGCTCTGGGATATCGAAGTTCACCTATGGTGGCCTTCAGCCCCCTAGGCTGCTATGAGGAAGGTGACCAGGGTAAAGTGGAAGCTTAACGGTTCTTTGGAAAGTCAGTTGTGTCAGACCGTGTTTTGTTAAAGCAGACACGTGAAGGAGTGTTTCACTGAAGCAGACACAGGTGAAAGGCTATTCTGCTAAAGGAAGCAGGTGAAGGGACTCGTGATGAAGGATTCTTTGCTAACAACAGGCACTTATTGGTTCCCCTTACATTGTGTGGCTGAGCGCCATTTGTGACTCCATAAAGAAAAACACACCAAAAACTTCTGGTGGTGTCCTGCTGCTTCTTGCCATGTCTGCGGACTTGGGCTGATTGACAGTGATGTGAGCTGAGACAGACTCACATGGAGATTTGCTAGGTCAGAATCACGCACTGAGACAAGACCAGTGGAGGACACGTGATGCTTGGAGGGAGTATAAACAGGGTTCAATGGACTGTGAGGGGCTTGCTGGTAGAGCTGGCTATGCAAGGCTTCTTGTTCTTACGTCTTCGCTGAGTTGAGAGAGGTGCAGCAGAGAATTTTGCCTGGTGTTCCTGCTGGTCCAAATCTCTTTTGCTGACTTGTGCCAATCTAGCTAAGGCTTTGCCGTCTCTGGTGGGTCATACCACCGCTGCTGTTATCCTGACTCTACTGAACTGGACTGCTAATACATCTGGGAAGCATTTCTGAGTGACTCGAGCGGCCACTGCTGTGAACTGCTGATTTCCTGACAAAACAGATGGGAGTTGCTCCAAAGAACCATTTCTAAACAGGTCCACTCCCCCCAAATCCTTTCTTCTCCACTACCTTTGGTGGGTGGTGGGCTAGAAGGGAGATTAAAGCATTTAAGAACCCTCATTAAAAGTAGGCTTTGAAAAAATTAAAGTTACACTAGGTTATGGGGCAGAGCCCTTTGTGGATTGGGCCCCCCCCCCAGCCTAAGAAGAGATAGCAGGGGCATGAGCTGGTGACCTTCTGGGAGCTGGCAATGTGTCCTCCTGCCCATGGTAGCTACCCATTGCCATAGCCTGGTGCACAGAGGGGCTTTGTGAGTCAGGTATGGGGAGTGGGAGAGGCAGTCTCCCACCCCAGGGTCTCCAGAAAGGCAGCCAAGCCCTTGTTCCAGGAGACCCAGAGCCCACATTAACCATGGGGCTGGCCCTCAGGATCAGCTGTAGTTGGCAGTGCCATCTCAGCATAGAGCGACCCTTTCTTCCTCACTGCCTGAGTGTCCCACACTTCCTGAAGCTGCGCCTTTATAATGGGCCTTTCCATCTAAGCCAGGGATATTAAAAAGAGGCTCTGGTCTTCAAAAGCTTTTTGAAGCAAATACATCTTTTCATGACATGAATGACAGTTTGAAGAAGCCAAATCTGGGCTACAGCTCTGATCTATCCTTAGGGTCCTTGCACAGGGAGGGAATGGCTAGTCACACACACACACACACACACACACACACACACACGCGTGCGCGCGCATCTACTTATGTCCATGCACACATACAGTATGCTCACATGCACACACATGCACACAATATAATATGCACACATGTGCACACATGCACATACACATACATACACGTCACACACACACATATGCTCAAAACCACACTCATTCGTGCATACACATACCTGTGCACACACATCTATATATATATGTGTGTGTGCCATATATGCTCCCACACTGACACACATGCACATTCATTGACATGCACATACATGTGCACACATACATGTTCACATGCAGATACCCACACATTTATTAACCCTTATCTGAGTCACGTGGTCACCACTAGTAACAAATTGCCTATTAACTGAAGCACCGCATCAGGAGTACAGTGCATAGTGACCTGAGCCAGCCCTGGCGAAGAGCCTTAAAGCTGAGACCCCGAGAGTGGTTAGGGACCAGCTGGTTGGTGGAAGGGCTGGCCTTGGGGAAGCCTGTGCAAAGGCCCTGAGGCAGCATCTTGGGATGTAACTGAAACAGAGAAAGACCCAGGGTGGTCCATTGAGATGTTGTTTTTTTTCTGAGAGTCAGGATCCCTTGAGGATTTCTTGTGGAGATGTCACCAGGCTCCTGGGCTCTCAATTACCATCACCCTGGTATCTGGAAGCATTTGGAGCTTTTCTCCAGCACTGTCCAAACCAGATGCCATGGGCAGCGGTTAAGGAAGTGTTGACGCTTGAACATCCGGGACCAGTTTCCTCGTTGAGAGAGGGAATGGGTTGCAGCTGTCCCTGGCAAGGACAACTGTGAGTACAGGACCCTGCAAGGTAGCCTTGGGGACAGTGACCTGGCTCTGATTCTGGGGGAAGTTGGCTAGAGCTGGGGTCCCAGTGCAGAACCCTATGGGGAAGGTGTGACAGTTTCTTGGTGGTTACATGTGAGAGCACACTTCCTCTGGCTCCCCTGTGAATAACAACCAGGCTCTTGTATGAGGTGACCAATGTTCCAAGACCATCTGGGAGCTCAGAGTATGAATGTGGCTGGTGTTCCTATTTCCTGTCTGCTGCTGTGACAAACGCTATGGCCAAAACTACTTAGGGGAGGAGATGGTTCATGCGGCTTTCATTTCCAAGTCATGGTCCATCACTGAGGGAAGTCAAAGCAGGAACTCAAAGTAGTCCTGCTTGCTGCCCACACAGCACTGCCTCCAACCAATGGACTTGCTTCATAGCCAAAGTAGTGTGGCAGGAACCATAGAGGAGCTGCTGGCTAGGTTTCTTATACAGCTCAGAACCTCCTGCCTAGGGAATGTTGCTTCCCATAGTAGGCTGTACCCTCCTGAATCAATTAGCAGTTGAGATAATCCCCACAGACACATCCACAGGCCAGTTTGATCTGGACAATCTCTCAACTGTCACTCCCTTCTCAGTGACTCTAGGCTGCATTACACTGACAGTTAAAGCCAACTGAGAACTTGGAAACAGGCTCCTATCAGATGTATTCATCAAAATGAGGTTGTGCTAGACTTGGGGAGTTCTATGCCCATGACAGAGACACACAGCTAATGAAGGGACAGGCAGAGACTCGAGCAATGCAGGGGCATTGCCGCCGCTAGGATCTAAAAGGAATAGGAAGACTTCTCCCTGGGCCCTTCAGAGGGGATCAACTCTGCTGATACCTTGATCTTGATATCTGTGTCCAACACCATGTAGCATTGAAAATTGGTCATTTCTAGCCTCAGGTTTGAGATCATCTGTGTCCACAGCTCTAGACAGTGACTATAGGTATCAACTCACAGGAATCCCTGCATTGCTCTGACAAGAGACCTCCAACTGGAGGACTCCAGTTATCTGTCAGATGACTGGGGTCACACAGCACGTGAGCTCCCACCCACCTCAGGGAACCCACAATCTTATGCCTTTTCTACTAGAAATGTCTCATCAAGAGATGGTGATCATGTGACCAGCTTAGCCAATCAGAGGCTCATCAGAGCTTTGCCTGGAGGTGAAGAAACAGGAGCTGTGGGCTCTTAGAGGAGATGACATCATCGGTGAGCCTAAAAGGCATTCAGGGGCCAGATAGCCAGATCTGCCTAGGTCCTGGGCTAGGAGGACCTAGGAGCCAGGAGCCACCACATGGTTCCTGTTCCTTTCCTGCCTGGGAGTTAGGACTGCCGCCCAGCACTTCCTAAGTGTGTTGGGGCTGAAGAGATGGTTTAAATCATTGAGTGCGCTTGTAGAGGTTCAGGCTCACAACCATCTGTAACTCTAGTTCCAAGGGATCTAGTATACCCTTAGACCTTCTACGGCAGCAAGCATATACATGGTACACAGACATGTATGCAGGCAGACACTTACACATAAGATAAAGTCTTTTAAAAAAGAGATAGATAAAGATACAACTTTTTTTAATGCTAAAAAAAATTGGTTTTGTGTGTAAGCAGCTCCTGATGCTGCCCTTACCTGGGCTTTATCCACTCATGATAGATACAGAGGTCTGTATGTGACCTATTTAGTTTACCATGCAACTCCCCCCCACCATTGCTGCCACCAGAGGAGGGGGACTGAAGGGACCCATGCAGGGTATGCATCTCAGCTGTTGTTGGATGGATCCAATCCCTGATGATGGCTGCCCCCTTCCCCTGTTGCCTCCAGCCTGTCTCCTCCTTCCATACCCTTCAGGAACAGAAGTTCTGTGCATGACCAGTGTGAGTATTGGGGGTGCCATGGAGACGAAACGAAGATGAGATAGGATGGAATGGGTGGAATAGGACGGGGATGATGGAGATATGATGGGGATGATGGGGATGATGGAGATGTGATGGGGATGATGGGGATGTGATGGGGATGATGGGGATGTGATGGGGATGATGGGGATGTGATGGGGATGATGGGGATGTGATGGTGATGATGGAGATGTGATGGGGATGATGGGGATGTGATGGGGATGATGGGGATGTGATGGGGATGATGGGGATGTGATGGGGATGATGGGGATGTGATGGGGATGATGAGGATGTGATGGGGATGATGGGGATGTGATGGGGATGATGGGGATGTGATGGGGATGATGGGGATGTGATGGGGATGATGGGGATGATGGGGATGTGATGGGGATGATGGGGATGTGATGGGGATGATGGGGATGTGATGGGGATGATGGGGATGTGATGGGGATGATGGGGATGTGATGGTGATGATGGAGATGTGATGGGGATGATGGGGATGTGATGGGGATGATGGGGATGTGATGGGGATGATGGGGATGTGATGGGGATGATGGGGATGTGATGGGGATGATGGGGATGTGATGGGGATGATGGGGATGTGATGGGGATGATGGGGATGTGATGGGGATGATGGGGATGATGGGGATGTGATGGGGATGATGGGGATGTGATGGGGATGATGGGGATGTGATGGTGATGATGGAGATGTGATGGGGATGATGGGGATGTGATGGGGATGATGGGGATGTGATGGGGATGATGGGGATGTGATGGGGATGATGGGGATGTGATGGGGATGATGGGGATGTGATGGGGATGATGGGGATGTGATGGGGATGATGGGGATGTGATGGGGATGATGGGGATGTGATGGGGATGATGGAGATGTGATGGGGATGATGGAGATGTGATGGGGATGATGGAGATGTGATGGGGATGATGGAGATGTGATGGGGATGATGGAGATGTGATGGGGATGATGGGGATGTGATGGGGATGATGGGGATGTGATGGAGATGATGGAGATGTGATGGGGATGATGGGGATGTGATGGGGATGATGGAGATGTGATGGGGATGATGGGGATGTGATGGAGATGTGATGGGGATGATGGAGATGTGATGGGGATGATGGGGATGTGATGGGGATGATGGGGATGTGATGGAGATGATGGAGATGTGATGGGGATGATGGAGATGTGATGGGGATGATGGAGATGTGATGGGGATGTGATGGGGATGATGGGGATGTGATGGGGATGATGGAGATGTGATGGGGATGATGGAGATGTGATGGGGATGATGGGGATGTGATGGGGATGATGGGGATGATGGAGATGTGATAGAGATGTGATGGGGATGATGGAGATGTGATACAGATAGGATTCAATGGAGGTGTGATGAAGGCTGAGCAAGGCTTCCCAGAGAAGACAACATCCAAATTCTGAGGGATGAACAGGAGTCTATCATCAAGACCTGGAGGTGGTTAGGAAGTAGTTAGGAGCTTGTCTGTGGACCAAGAATCTTCTGGAACTTTAGAAGAATCAACCATCCTGGGTCTAACCTTATGTCTCAGCCCACATGGCCTCAGATAGCCATTCTTCTGGTCCTACCTACAAACCCATCACAGGTCCTCAGGAAGTCTCCATATGATACCTGTGAGTGGGTCCTCGTGAGGGGTTTTCAGTGAGTGGCCTTGTATGTCCCGCTCCCTCCAGCCTAGTGGACCCTGTGCCATTTCTGCCCCTGTGTCCTTGTACACCTGTTCCACTGGGGTCCACTCCACAGGTGACTTAGTCCCCCACACACGTGTCACAGAGAGTGATGCTGCCTTTTAGCTTTCCCAGGCTCCTCTCAGTCTCTCCAACCTGAAAGTGGGAGGAGGCTTGGCCCAGACTGCTTGGAGGCTGGAGGTAGCCGGGAACCAACGGAGTAGCAGAATAATAGGCTTGGGACTCAGTGGCCCAGTTAGAGCTGGGTCCAGGCGTGCCAGCTGCTTAGGGGACAGATGGTATGGGATCTGGGGATCATCCAGCTTTCCCATGCCAACTCAAGCCTGGGTAGGGTGCAGGGCAGGGCTTTCCAGGAGCCTTGGGGCTCACCACAGCTCACTGTTCATCAAATCCTTGTACCTTTAAGCACATCATTCTTTTATGGTGACTGAGTCTGGCACATTGTTTGGAACATGGTGGGTGGGAGAGGTTAAACCAAGCTCCCTCCAGGTGGGCAAGGAGATGGACAAGGACACACATCATGGACACATGGAATGGTTGAAGATGTGTAAGGTGCTCAAAGAGGAAGCTAGGAGCTCTGCTGAGCTGGGGTGGGCACTTGATATAAACTTTTATCTCGAAGGGATAGAGGACATATATTCACTATGGTTCATAGTCCCTTCTTTTCATGGTGTGAATCCTCAGAGACATAGTCACTCCCTCTCTTTCTCCCTTTCCCTTCCTCCCTCTCCCTCCCCCCTCTTTCCCTCTCCTCACTAGTAGACAAAATTTTAAAATTTAAATTGCTTACAATAGCATCAGAAACACAGAGCACCCAGGAATGCATTTAAAGAAAGCTGCACGTGATCCAACCAGAAGAATCAGAAAGTTACCAAGAAAACAAAGTAAGGTTTCATAATAACAGAGATGCCCACCTGGGAGAAGACTGGGCCCTGTGACGATCCCCATCCCACCCATGGTGACCTATGCATGCAACACTCTCCCAATCCCAGCAGGCTCTGGAGTATGCATTTATAAATTGATAAATGGCTCATAAAAGTTGTAGAGACACAAAATATCCTGTCATATCCAAAATAGCAGAGTTGGATGTCACAGTGCTGGATCTGAGACTTCCTAGTGAGTCCAGCATACATAGTTTTGAACATGGAGGACCAGACAAAGTAGGCACTTAGGGGTGCAAAGACAGCAGCCTGTAAGGATAAGGTGATGAGGATATATTGCTATTTGGGACACCAGGACACACTTTGTAACTCACGCATGAGCCTCTGAGTCATCTGTAGGACCTCTTGGTATCCCATTTCATAGATAAGTAAACTGAGCTCAGAGAGTAAAATTCACTCACATTAAGTCACCCAAGATTAGAGTTTTCGTAGATCTAATTTAATAGTCTAGGCCTGGACCAGAGTAGAATGTCAGGGACAATCAGGAAACAGCTACACAGATAGGCCAGCATCCTTCCTTAGAGGCAGGACCCTTTTGAGGGGTAGGTATAGTGTGTCTGGGCTGTCTGCACTGTTTTCCTCCTATTAGAATGGTGTGGGCTCCTGTGGTCCCTGTAGCTGGGTGGCACATAGTCCAGGTGGCACCTGTCTACACCTCCTAGGTCTGGGAGGGAGGTGAGTGGTGAGAAGCCAGGAGGAAGAAAAAGGAGAGGAAGAGAGGGAGGAAGAGTAGGCGAAGGAGGAGAAGGGGAGGGGAAGGAGGTAGTAGAGGAGAGTGTGGGGAGAGGGAAGAAGAAGAACAGGAAGAACAAGAAGAGGAGGAGGAAGAAGGAGAAAGAGGAGGGTACAGGGAAATGAGGGAGGAAGAAGAACAAGAAGAGGAGGAGGAAGATGAGGAAGAAGAAAAGGAGGAAAAGGAGGAAGAGGAGGAGGAGGAGGAGGAGGAGGAGGAGCAGGAGCAGGAGCAGGAGCAGGAGCAGGAGCAGGAGCAGGAGCAGGAGCAGGAGCAGGAGCAGGAGCAGGAGCAGGAGCAGGAGCAGGAGCAGGAGCAGGAGGAGGAGCAGGAGCAGGAGCAGAAGCAGAAGCAGAAGCAGAAGCAGAAGCAGAAGCAGAAGCAGCAGTGACCGCAGCAGCCTCAGAGTTGGTGAGCAAGGCAGGAATGGGCTCCTTGTTGAGCTCAGCCCCAGCTGGGGTGGTTGGTCAGCCACACCCTGATCCTGTTCCCCAAGCACAGGAAAGCAGAGCCACGAGTTTACCTAGAACAGCTCCAGTACCTGCAGCTCCTGCAAGTGTATTTATTGCTGCTCTCATTAGTGCTGTTACTGTAGGATTTGTCCCAAGAAAGGGTGCAAAGGACTAACCAGGGGTGGCAGGCTTGTGACTCCACAGCAAGGAGTCATCTTAACAGATGTCCCCAGGTGCCCTTATCCTTATCCTCTGTGGACATGATGAGAAGGACCCAGGAAGGAGTCCACAGGAGACTGGAACTGTGAGAAATGCGTGGCCCACACCATCAAAGCCTCTGGAACCAGGTGTGGAGCAAAGGATGCCACAGAGACAGAGATGGGAGAGGCCCGGCCAGGAGTAATGCTTTCCCCATGCCCACGGTCAGACCACCTGGATTACCAGGACAGTGGAGATTGGGAGTGAGCTTTCCATTAATCAGGGTGCACAAGCACAGGCTGGGTATGTGAGAGGGGCTCCGGGGTGGGGGGTGTCTCTGATTTTCTACTTATATATGGGACAGTACTTAACAAGCGACGACTCCCAGTTTATGGGGTTGCGGTGAATTCAGAATACACCCTCATTTGCAAAGCTGACACAGACTGCTGGTGTGCGGGAAGGCTGGCTGGGACCACCATCCCGTGCTCGTGGGCTCCAAATAGATGGCAATTCAACCTGCTGGCAGGCTCCTTGAGACGTTAAAGCCCTGGGTGGGGGAAGGCGGCTCCGCTCGGCCCTCAGAGCATTCGTCTTGATCCCAGATCTCAATTAGCGTTGCTAGACCGCAGGGCGGCTTTATGGAGTGGAAAAAATCCATTAAGGATTTTAAAGCAAAGCTCAGGACATAATCACCTCATTGGCAGGGCTTTCGCATGGGCTGCGGTCTCCGCCAGCTCTCAGGAGGCCCTCGGCCTCCACCCACCTGGTTCAGGTGTGGGTTGTGCCTTGGGGACTAAATGAGCCAGGTCCCTAATAGCAACCCTCACAGCCTGGGCCACAATCACAAGAGTAATGTGCCTTTGGATCTTGGAATTCAGCCAGCCAGTTCCTCCTCCACCACCACCCCCCCCCAACCCCCTGCCCCAAAACATTCTGGAATAGTTCAGACCTGACACTGTCTTTCCCTTGCCCGACGGCCTGGCTGGGACACTGCTGTAGCCAGGTCTCCTCTGCTAGATGCCAGTTCTGCCAACTACTAGGGGCCATCTAGCCTCTGTGGACCTCCATACTCTTGCCTGTTTCATGGTGGGAAGAGAGGAACTGCCCAGAGGGGGTTGCTAAGGAAACGAGGGAGGTGACAGTGCAGTGGACAGTATGGTGGCAGGCCTCCTCTGCCTCTCTGCCTCCACTTTTCTCATGCATTAGTTGTGTCTCTGTCAAGAATCTTCACCACAGGCCTGGCTGTTGTGCAGGCACAGTCAGTCTTTGCCTCCAGGAAGCCCTCCCTGGTTACCTAGAGCAGCCTGGCAGTATTGGAGCACACAGGAGGGATGGGGGTGATTGATTTCGAATGACCAGTCTTTTATAAGGCAAGGCCCAGGTTGAAGACCCATCACAGAAGGCTTCCCAGGGATTCCAGAAGCTTCCGACATAGCCCTGAGTCCGGCCAAGCCCTCCCTCCCAGTCCTCCTGTCCTGGCTTTCCATCTAAGCGTATGGAGTTCAAGTCCACCTGCTACAGGGAGCTCGCAGCTCTCATTATGTTAAAGCAGGGTTGTGCATGCTCGCGCACACGCACGCACATGTCCACACACACACACACACACACACACACACACACACACACTCACTGCTGGTCCCAGACATGGGCGCTTTGCTCCGAGAGCAACAATGAATGCAGAAGACTGAACCAGAGGGGTCTCCCCATAGCTCATCCAGACTACCCAATATCCCCTGCCTGTCTTGGAGCATCCGAGTTTGTTCAGGATCACACAGTAGGTGTATAATGTGAACTCACCCAGCTCAGCCCAGTCTCCTTCCACATGCAGACCCTTCCTCCGGCTCCCACTGTGCAAGGTACTGAGCCCCTGAGGCCATGGCTCATCGTGCTAGGCTGAGTAGGGAGAAGAGCTCACAGGGCCCTAGAGAGAGATGAAGTGCACTTGCCTGGAATTAATGGGGGGAAGCGGAGAGCTTCTCCCTAATTACCCTCGTTTCCAGTGTTTACAAGCCCTGATTTCCCCTGGCTCCAGGCTGCCTGTCTGTGGGGCCAAGAATGTAAAACCTCCAGGTTCTTATGAGATCCTGGGCTTGAACGCTCTCAGGTGTGCCGTGGGCAGAAGGATGAGAACAGTCTGCCTTGAAGAGAGAGAGAGAGCATGGGGGTGCCTTCTGGGACCTTCTGAACCTGGAAAGCTCAAGAAAGAGCTTTGCATCCCAGTGGCTGGGTCCTGGTTAGAGGTGTGTGTGGGGCGGGGGAAGACAGGAATATGCGAAGGTCTACATACTGGGTTCCTGTGCCTCCTCTGCTAACAGATGGCCAAATGACTGTGACTTTAAGGATCAGGTCTAACTCAGAGGCAGTGTGTACAGATCTGTCTTAGATACTGTAAAATGCTAATCCCTGCCGTAGTGAATTCAAAGGCTTCTCATAGTACAGGCAAGGATGTCTGGTCAGCTCCCAGACCCTGATGGTCAACTTTACGGGGCAGTAACTATTAGCTTTACTGCCTGTGCACACTGTAAGGTGGCTTTCAGCGGTATCTGTACTTGGGTCCCTGGAAGCCATGAATGTGCGCCCTCCCACAGCGAAGGGGGTCACCTACCAGAGGTCACCATGTTCTTTCTCTTTTCCACAAGGATGCAAGGTACCTGGTCAGCAGGGACCCATCCAGTCCTCAGACTACAAGCTACCATAACATGGCCTAGGGGACCTGTGGCTGCCCTCTTTGTGACAAAGGAACTTTCCAACTGGATTTCAGGAAGAAATTCTTGGTGGGAAAACTGGGCCTTGTTGTCTGCCGAGGCTGAGTTAACTATTGGTTCCTAGAGTAGAAATCAGAAAGGAAGATCAGGTGGAGATGGGCAGACCCGATCTCCAACACTGGCCAGGATGCTGTGGACGAGGTTGTGAGCTGGGGAGTACAGGCTCCTTCTGGAAGCTGAGAACACCTCTCTACCTTCATCTGGCAAGGGCACAGGGGACCTAATACTCCATCTCAAAGAACAGATTGCCCTCAAACCCCCGAGGTTCCAGAAACTTCACAGAGGTGCACATCTGCTCATGCCTTGCTTTCAGCCAGGGAAAGTGACTGGGACTCTCCATAGACAGTCTGGAGAAAGTAGATCAGGGGCGGAGTCTGTTTGTTTGTTTGTTTGTTTGGGGTGGCACAGGTGATACAACCTGGGGCCTCACACATGTTAGGCAAGAGTTGTCTCTTTGAGTCATACTCCAGCAGGAAATGCTGTTTAAACCCCTGTGCTTGTAGTTGTTCAAGACACAGCAAAAGTAAAACAATCTACCATCAAATCCCTTCAGAAAGATGCTGCCCTGGAACTTGGGGTGAGCCTCACTGGTCACTGGCAGACCCTGAGGTACACGTATCCTCAGGGCAAAGAGCCAAGGAGCCATTGGAGATGCTGGCAGAGCCCCAGGTGAAGTCATGCCGGGCTCATTTGCAGGGCTCATCCTAATCCCTATGGTAGGTGGTTTCAGAGGCTTAGGAGCTGAAAGGGAGGTGGGGACCATGGAGCTCTCCTCTGCCTCCTGCTTGAGTGTTGCTAAAGACAGAAAGACTGTCCTGATGGCCATTGGATACTTTGGGTTGTCACTGGAGATAAGACTGTCGGAGCAGAGAAGATCCAGGGAGGTGGGTCGAACCCAGAACTCTGCACAGCCAAGGCATACCAGTGGATCCCCCACTTCTTTTCCCTCCCACTTTAACCTCATATGGCATCTCCTGGGGTCTTGTGTCTATTGTTGCCAGGCATTCCTGGAAGGCAGGGATGTACTGGTGCCCATGTGTCTCCTGTCCCGGGCAATGCAATAAGCACCCACCACAGGCCAGGCCCTGAGCTGCAGGAGTTGTGTGAGTCAGAGGTCTCTCTCAAGGGGTGCTGAGGCCTGGATGATGATGATGGGGAGACCTAAGTATCAGCGGATATGGTGAGCAAAGCAGCTGTGGACATGCTGGGGAGACACAAGCAGATGATGGGGCACACAGAAATGGTGATGGTTATGCAGTATGAGAGGAGAGAAGCAGGGACTCCCTGTGAAAACCGAGGCAGTGTTAAAATCATGTAGGGGCTGAGCTGAGGAAAGGGTATGTCCCAGGTGTCATGTCAGTGAAATGTGGTAGATGGGCTGCAGAGGTGGGGGGAGGGGAGGTGGCAGCATACAGGAGCACATCCCAGGCCCTCAGAGGAGCTGAGATTTTAATGTGTGGATAGCTGGGAGATAAGGAATAGACTCCAGAGAGAGGGACTCAGGCGGCTTTATGTCTTGAGAAACTGGCACCAGACTCCCCCCAGAAGTCTGCAAGTACTGTTACTAGAAGTGCCTGGGTAGCCCTGGTGTAAGGAGGGATTCAGGGACGAGGTAGGCCCTGGGATCCATCAGAGAGGAGGTCCAAGCAGGCCCAGCTCCTTCCTGGGCTGCCTGCTGCCTCTCCCTGACAAGTTGTCTAAAACTGTTCTTGATTAATAACAGAACACCGAACGACAGAATTCAAACAGCTTGTCAGCCCATCTCTTCGCAGGATTAGCTGCTGGGAACTAATGATTTGTATTAATGCCATTGGTTGTCACAAGTCTGATTACAATGACCACAGCCCACAGTCTCTCCTGAGGGCTGAAGGAACATTAATCACACCAGATGATCACTTCTGAATGCTGATGGGCTGTGCTCAGAGCCCACGGCCAAAGGCAGAGACTAGCAGGATAGCCAGGCACTTTCTTCCAGGCTCTGATGGCAGTGGATGAATACCAATTCAAACAATGAGCTGCCTCTCCTTCTTAGGATCTGAACTCATTTCACCTTTTAGACTCATACCACCCACCGCTCCTGCTAGAGAGAATATTGTATTCTCTGGGATGCAAGAGTTGTGGTTTCAGAGAGGTCATGTGGTTTCCTAAAGGTCACACAGCATGCTGGTGCTCAGTTGTACAGTCTGGAAACCCTGGGTGTGGTGATTTGAATATGCTTGGCCCACAAGGAGTGACGTATTAGGAGGTGTGGCCTTGTTAGAGGAAGTGCATCACTGTGGGGGTGGGCTTTGAGACCTTCCTCCTAGTTGCCTGCCATGCCAATAATCCTTTCCTGGTTGAATTCAGATGAAGATGTAGAACTCTCGGCTCCTTCTCCAGCACCATGTCCACCTGCATGCTGCCATGCTTCCCTGCCATGATGATAAGGAACTGAACCCCTGAACCTGTAAGCCAGCTCCAATTAAATGTCGCCATTTATAAGAGTTGCCTTGGTCATGGTGTCTGTTCGCAGCACATAAAACTGAAACTGAGACACTGGGTCATATCTCATCTTCCTCTGGGCTGATGCAGTGAGAATTTTAATTTCTTAAAAAACCCAGTTACGTTACGTGACTGTGTTTTTGCTTTAATCCCAGGTGTGGGATATGGGGCCGCTTCAGATTGTTCACAGCCGCTGACTGCGATTGTCTCGTGTTCTAGGAGGGCTGTGATTTTTTTTTTTTTTTTTTCAGCTGCAGATAGTTTCAGGTTTGGAGTGCTGAGGACTCTTGAGAGGATATAAATGCAAGCACCCCAAGAGCGTCTGTGGTGGCTGCTTCTGCTGCTGCTGCTCTTCCTCCTGCTGCTCCTGATCTCTGCTGCTGCTGGGTTTGCTATTGCTGGACTGCTGGTTGGAGATATTCTGGAGATGAAGTTGGACTTGCCCCAAGGAACTTGACAACCCTAATCAGGAAACAGTCTAAAGAGGTTCACGGCCCGTTTCCCCTCTAACCTCTTTCTCTCCTACCCAGTGTTGGGGCTTGGGAAGGGATTGGAATAAGGGTAGAAGGGTGGTAGATATCAGAACCCAATAAAGCAGCCCCCCAAAAGTACGCCAACAGGATGATTCTCAGGGAAGCGGAATAGGTAGAGACGTTCCCTCAAGAGAAGTGATGGGCATCCTTTGTGTTATCCACCTAAGGGGACCACACACACGAGTCCTAGGTGCTGGCTTGTGCCACATGACACGGATCTCATGCCCATCTCCCCCTGTACACTGTGTGGTTTTAAAACGTGAATGTCATATGATACTTTGAGTCCTTCCTGGTACCCAGTCCTGGTCTGTGAGCCTCAGAGCAAGCCAGTGAGCAACATCCCTACACAGTCCTGCTCCAGGTTCCTGCATTGAGTGCCTGCCCTAGCTTCCCTCCGTGATGGACCTTAACCTGTAAGCTGCTTCTAAGTTGCTTTTGCTCATGGTGTTTATCACAGCGACAGAAAGCAAACTAGGACAGGCTGGTAGCAGCCTGAGGGACTCAAGGAACTGAGGCAGGGGCATTGCTGCTTTGTGGGCCAGACACAAGGTAAGCAGAGGCTCGGAGAGAGGAGGTGTCAGAGTGGAGTGAATACAGCAGATGTCCCAGGCTCAAATCAACTGGACACTGGACAGATGGAATCCAGCCTTGACCAGAGGTGCTGTTGAAGTGTGCTGGGAAATTTGAAGTGGGGGACAGCCATGATGTCACCAGCTATTGTCTGATGAGGGACACAGGGACAGAAGGATGATAGAACCGGGAGTGACGGTTAGAATCAGGCAGCCTTAAGTGGTCTAGGTTTGAAATCATGAAGCCAATTAGACTCTGTAAGGGGAACAAAAAAACACTGCGGGGGGGGGAGGGGGAGAGAAGGGCAAGAGATAGAGGAGGATGGGCCCACGGAGAAAGCCACACTTCAGAGCAGAGGACCCGGGTGTGCGGCAGAGCCACACCCGGTAGATGTGTGGGGTTGTGCTGTTAAAGGTAGAAAGAGGACAGACAGTATTCAAAGCCCAAACTGAGAACAGCCTTCAGCTGAGGGGAGGGAGCCTGGGTGGAGGATGGGAGCAGGTGGGGAAGGCTGGCACTCTGTTTTATACTCCGTGAGATTTGCATGTGTAATTCGCATGGCCGTGCTCGTGTGTAACTTTTTTTTTTTTTAATTAAAAAGGAGGGGAGTTGAGAAGCTAGGAAGATGTAGCCAGGGCCCCCTTCGAGAAGAATCAAGTCACTAAGGCTAACTCCATGAGGGGAGAAGACACGGTTAACAGTGTGACCTTGAGACACACAGCTGTGACCTTGAAGCAGGTGGGAAGAGGTAATCCATCCATGAAGCCAGGACCGGAAAGGGTGTGGAAGTACTGACTGGTGAATCTTGGGGAGGTGGGAGCTGAGGGGTCCAGAGGAGCTGTGAGGATGTGGGGGTTGCCACGGGGAGGGGGACAAGTAGGGAGACTTGGGGCTGTTTGGTGATACCACCCGTAACTCATGGCTGTGTCTGACAGTCACTGTGGACAGATGCTCCCTGTGTCATGCCCACACCAAATGTAGGACACAGGTGACCTCCTGACTCTTTGAAATGGGTACAATTGTACCCATTGTGTGGATAATGAAGCTGATAACCAGCCTCTGAGGAGGGATCAATTAGCTCACCCACAGTCAGAGGATGTGTCAACAGCAGATGCAGTACTTGAACCCAGGGAGCTAGGCTACTGGCTTTCTATGGGCAGCCCCTGCTGCTTCCTCCAAGGGCCAAGATCACCTCTTGCAGTCCCCACTTACAGATAGGCGACAAAGGCAGAGATAGAAGCCCCACCCAACAGCTAACCATTGAACTGATCAAGGGGTTCCCAATGGAGGAGTTAAAGACTGAAGGAGCTGAAAGGAGTTTGCAGCCCATGAGGAGAGCAACAATACCAACCAACCAGAGCTCCCAGGGTCTAACTACCAGCCTGGGAGCACTTAGGGAGAGACCCATGGCTCCAGCTGTATATATAGGGGAGGATGGCCTTGTCGGGCATAGGTGGGAGAGGAGATCCTTGGTCTCATGAAGGCTGGACACTGTGTGTGTGGGAATTCGAGGGTGGGGAGGTGGGAGTGGGGAGGTAGGTGGGGGCACATCCTCATTGAATTGAAGCAGGAGGAGGGAGGATGGGATGGGGGTTCCTGGGCGGGGGGGGGGGTTGGAGGGGAGGAGCAGGGGATGGGGAAAGGGGATAACATCTGAATTGTAAATAAAATATCCAATTAAAAAAAAGAAGCCCTGCCCAACAACAAAGCTGAAGCAGTAGCACCAACTGGGTCCAGGACTCTCCAGGAAACAAAAATCAGTTCAAATTGTAAATACAGCAGCAGAAGCCTTGGGCCTGTGGAGACCCCAGAACACAGAGGTAGGAGGCAGCAACTGATTCTGCTTCCTGACCAGTCCCCCAGAGCTCAGCTTAAGTGTCCCTAGCTCCCTGAGCTGGAGCACTCCTTGTCCCCACTTATATAATGACATCACTCTTTCTCATGTTGTGCTCTGCTTCTCAGACATCCAGCTCTTCTACAGACTCCATGCTCTACATGAAGGAACAAGACCCAGGCCTCGCCCTGAAGAAGTCTGAGGAGAGAGCAGAGCCCTGAACCTAGACCTTGAACAAGACATTGGAGTCACACAGGAGGACTAATGGAAGGCAGAGTCAGGGTTCATCAGACATGGAAAGGCATTCCAGGTATACGAAACAGCCTTGCAGAGGCCCAGAGGTATCTGACTGTACCAGTAACATACAGTCTCCCGTGGTGGCTGAGGTCTGTGTACCCTGTGGCAATGAGTCTAGACATAACCTTTTGCAAGGTCAGGCCAAAGTGGAAGGTAGTATCTTGAGAGCCTCCAGTGTTCATGCTGCACCGTGGATTATGGGAGTGTCCCCAAAATGACCCCTGAGGTCCAGCTCCTCTTGGCTTCAGGTTTAAACCCTCATCAAGAGTGTGTGGTATCCAATACCAGATCCAGATTGCCTAGTCCTGAGCTCTCTCTTGGAATGCATGGGTTCTAAGTCCCATTTCCAGGATGCAGATTAGTGAGGCTCACAATATATGGGCATGGACTGCCAGGGGAGAGATGGAGTGTGCAGGAGCCGATTGGAGGTGCTGGGGTCCCAAAGGAAGCCGAGTCAAAGGCCTTGACTCTCTGGAACAGAGCAGGGCAGGGGCAGAAGCCAGAAGGAGCTGCAGAGGTGAGAAAGGGCAGGGATGTGGGAGGGGCTTCATGGTGGGAGGTGAGAGTAGCTGATGGACCAGAGTGAAAGGCCAAGGAGGTATTACCCAGTTCTGTGCTATGCAATGCTCAGTTAGGTGAAAGGGGAGGTTTTTTACTGCTAAAATGGACAGACCTCCTTATAGACATGGTACTTTCGGGTCACAGATCATACAAAGTCATACAGCCAAGGCAACGTTCATTCAAAACACGTCCTCCTGCCTCCTGAATGATACCTCTGGGGACAGACCACACAGGGCTCCACACAGAGACCAACACAAAGCCTGTCCGATGCCCTGGTCACACATGCTCATTGACACATAAGGGTTCTAGCAACTTCCTTTGCTGTCCATGCAGCGCTGCCAACAGCAAAGCATCTGGCTGTGTCATCCTATGAGATCTGGACAGCAGCCTGGCAAGGTACAGCTTATTCTCTTTCCCAAATGAGAGGCGGGACCTGCCCAGATACATGAGGAGCCAGTTACCTGTGCCTGTCACCTCGCTAGCCTTGCATTTAGCAGTTGTTTACCGAGAGCTGTCACCACCAACTTTGTTGGCCTTTCAGACCTTGCCATCCATCCCAGTGATGGAGGACACAGGCCAGGGTCAGCATTTTGCAGCCCCTGTTCTGTTTCCCTATGATGCTAGGATTGAAGGCATTTGGTACCTTCTACAACTCTGATCACAGGTCCAAGAAGGTTCTGGAGTCTCAGTCACTTACCAAGGTCGCAGGTCACCAAAAAGGAGACGAGCCCATTCACACCTCAGCCCCAGCCTTCCCTCCGAACCCTGCTATGAGAGTTCAGATCTGACAGCAGGGTGAAGCTATCCCCTTTGGGTCCCCTTGGCCCTGCCCACCCTCGGAGCTCTAACCTCAGACCTGGAACATCGAGAGTCTTGACAGTGCTCGGAATCCTCGGTGAAGTGGCTGTTCTGAGGAGCAGAGGCAAGAACCAGGAGGCGCAGAGACCCTGATTGCTTCTAGGCTTTTATTGTGTGTGGTGTTCTCTCCACACATCTGCAGGGCTAATTGGCAGGCGAGTGCAGCTTGCCAGAAGCAGCTCTTCCCTCTAAGTGACTGATCTCAAGGAGATCAGAAAGCTGAGAGCCACCCTCTGAGAAGTTTCTGTGGCAGGACTATGCAGGGCTGGGGGCTTACTGCAGAATGACTGCATGGGACTCTGGCACAGAGGTAGCAAAGGGATTTATGACTTGAGGCTATCAGCTGAGGCACTGGGGACTTGACTCTGAGGTAAGTTGCCCAAGTCAAGGGGGATTGGATCCTGACTCTAAAGTGATGGGCACAGTGACGGTTAATAGCTTCTGGGCATAGGAATTTCTGAATCTTTGCTATGTAATCTAACCCTGGGAAATCACCAGCCCCATGTCCACATTCTGCATTGGGTCCCAGTCAAGGAAATGGCAAATGACCAAGAGCGGATCACAGAAGATTCTGTCCTTGGGTTCATGTTCTCAAAGGACCAGAGAGTCCAAATTTCTACACAGAACCCCTCATGTTCTTCCCAGATGGAAATAGATGTATTCATACACAATGCATACATTCATATATACTTACATATATGCATGCATACATACATGGTATCCACTTCTAGAAGCTATCTCAGGCCCTCTTTGTACATCTCAGGCTCATTTGCATATCATTTGAATACCGCCTCGGTCCTCCTCAATGGGTTTCTCTCTGCTTCACTGACTACCAACTGCCATGGAGAGTAGCCACGCGAAGAAGGCTCCAAGATGGACCCAGCTTTCCCCTTTCTCTTGGCTCAGTCCTGTTACCCAAAGCTCATCCTCAAATTCTATATCTCAGAGATCCAGGGACCAGCTGTCCTCAGGACCGTGCATGGACAGATCCCTGCCTAGGAGACAGTGCATAGTCAGGGTTCCTGTGCATGGGCATTGTACCGCTGGGGTTCATGGGAGCTCAGGCTGCCCCCTCACCAGGTTCTATGCTACAGACCCAATCAGCCACTGCTCCAGGCAGCCCTCCAGCAACAGTTGAATAGGGACTAAATATTTACCAGAAAAACTGGTGTCCTTGGAACAAGAATAACAGGGGCCAAGGGACAATAGAGGGAGATAAGACATGTCATTGTAGTATCCAGGTATGGGTTGCTCCTTCTGGGTCTGCACAACACATGCTGGGTCCCTTTAGCTACTGCCACTAGCTAAGTGGCCAGCAAGGTCCTTTCCACCTTGGTCCTCATCAGTGGAAAGGACTGATGGAACGTTCTATAAGGAAGCAGCCAACAAAGAGGTTGGCCGGTAGGATCCCCACACTGGGCAGAGTCACCTGTGTCTGAGACCCTGCCAATCATTCTGTTCCAGTGTACCAGGTCAGGGCTCCACAGGACAGAGGAGAAGGGAGCTCTGTGCTACAGAGGCTGAGCTGTGAGTCTCTGGAAAGGGTGATGAGGCTCACAAACACTGTGTGTCCCTCACCGGTTATCACAAGCACTGCCATCACCCGATGACAAGGAGAGACCCGGGTTTGCCCTTTGGACCCAACAGGGCAGGTTCCCAGCATTAAGTTCCTCCTGCTGAGGGGGATTAACATGAATGACGAGGCCAGAGGCCTCTGGGGAGGGCTGGAGGACGAGGACGGCTCAATTAGCTCAGGCGAGTGGCTTTTATTGCACATTTGTGAGACAGGAGAAGAGAAAATGCCCCACTCATCCACGTTTCAAATCAAGAAGGGAAAACATGCCCTGCATTTGAATTGCTGACGAGGCCAGTTGGGGTGAGAGAGGGAGAAGAGAAAGAGAGGTCAGTAGCCGAGAGAGGCAGTGGTGGAGAGGAGAGGAGAGGCAGGCAACCCACACTGGGTCGCCTGCAGCTGTCTCCAGGAACTCAGAGGTACATCACAAGGACCCCAGGTAACCCATCTGCCCACACAAGTTTGGCGGTGGCTCCTCTCACCTATCCTGTCCCCTTGGTTCAGGGGATGTGTCCAGGGCAGGGACCAGGAAAGGCTGAAAGTGAGGAAGGAGCCCCAGGAAGGATAACCCTGAGTTCTTTGCCTCTTCCAATTGTCTGTTGCCCTAGGGTCAGATGTGTTTCCTGGAAGAGAGAGGCTTGGCCAGGAGTTTCCATACTATCTCTAACCAAGAATTCAGTAGGTGATACCCACATGGAGAAGCTGGCCTCACAGCTGTTTCTTATATCTTCATTTTCAGAACCTCTGCTTCTTAACACACTCCTCTCTCTCTCTCCTCTTTCTGCTCTCTTAGAGGATGGTCCCAAGCAGAGAGCATCACCACATTCTACATATGGATAAACAGAGGTTCAAGGGGGCTATAGATATGCCAAGGAAACATTCTCAATGGACATAAGGACCCAGGGCTCCTACCTCCTGGGTCTCACCAGAAGGCTTGTGTGAGGAGGCACTTCACACAAATGCCATTGTCTCAGATTCATGTCCAGTGTCTGCACTCTGCCCAAAGCCTCGAGGTCTTGGGGGACCTGGGAGTATTTAGCCAGGAAAAACAACTTCAGTTTTCTCAGTCGTCTGCATAGGCTGGCATTAAACACCTTCGCCGATTAAGGGCGCTCAGCCACGGATCCTTCATGCCATGGATGAATGTAAAGCTGTGTTGGCGAGTGACCTTTAAGCCATGGGCCTCTCTTTACTCAGCCGGCTGGCCAGCTCTCCAGAGCCCAGCCGCTGCCTCCAAGGCTGCACTGGCATGAATTGATTTAAGAGTGGGTAATTCCAGTTCCAGGACTGGGATCATGGGGTCCTGGCACTGAATCCAGGGCTGGAGCCAGAGGGGCTCACAGGGGTTCTGAGGGAACAAGTCTGGTGAGAGGTACAAACACCCGATAAGGTCCTAGGGTGGCCCCTCTGCAGTGTCCACACTGGAGAGAGATGGGCTTGCTCAGCGCGAGGCAGCAAGACAGCCAGAGTACAGGTAGCCTTCCAGCTCATCCCAGTCTGCTATTCTGCCTGTGGGACCCTGGCGTCTTGCCATTTTAGGACCTCCCTGGGAAGAGTCTTCTATCTTCTCCAAGATCTTCAGATGCTTGCTGGTCTCCTTTGCTCATCTTGGACATTGTGTAATCAGGGGGTTGGGGGATGTTTCTACCTGCTGGTGACTCCGAACTTGACTTTGCTCATTGCAAAGGAAGGGAATGATTATTTGGGTCACAGTTGTAGGACACAGTCCATCATGCTGGTGAAGGCATGGTGACAAGTGCCCGGGGCAGCTGGTCACACTGTCTCCACAGTCAGAACCAGAGAGAGATGAGGACTGATGCGCAGCAGGTCAGGACCCCGGCCCACCCCATGACACCGCCCACTGTTTAGATGGGTCTTCCCTCCTTGGTTAACATAATCTAGAAACTTCCTCACGGGCATGCCCAGGCTTGTCTGTCTCCTAGGTGAATCTAGACCCTGTAAGTTGTTGACATTAGCCATCACACTTGCTGACCTCTGTCTCCTCTGCTTCAGGCACCTCTATTAAGATAAAGCGTCAGAAAGGTCCCCTTAGAGGTTCTGGGCCAAGGTTTGCTGCTAAGAGAACACTTGACCCAATAGATCTAATGCAAGAGGCTTATTGGGGGAAGGGGGAAAACGAAGGGCTATCTTGGAGTGGGAACATGAGAGAGAGAGACTGGGAGACAAAGTGAACAAGACAGACAGATCTGGGGTATCAAGGACCTTTCAAAGACAACATATGTTGTTGTGCAATTCGATGCATCTGATGGAGGTGGGTGGGCCTCCCAGGAAGACACACTGGCAGAGCGCCCCTGATTTAGGACAACCTCCACTCTCCTCCCCATAGGGCATGGGTGGGCCTGCCTTCAGGAAGTTGTGGCAAAGACAGGAGTGGGTAGATGAATCAGAGAGAGGAGGAGGAAGACGGATGTAAGGCCGGGGTCCTCTGCAGAGAGGCAGATCTTTGCTGTTTTCCCTACTATTTGACCTTGTCCAGGAGAGCAAAGAAACTCTGCGACCTTAGGTGTGGCTCAGTGAATGAATGCTGTGAGCCTTCAATGGACTAGTGGCATTTGCTTTGGCCTGTCTGCCATTACCAAGAGAGGCGTAGGCCCCAGACTGGCTGATAGGCCAGCATCCCAGCCATGTCACAGCTAGAAATTGAGAAGAAGCTGGGCATGTTTCTTTGAGTCAGGAGGTTGCTTAACACACAGTCTTGCTGCTTCAAGAGCTGATCAATGTAGCAGAGATGCATTGTAGACCAAGGAAGGGTCCTTTCTTCCCGGTGGGCAGTTAATGTTAACGAATGGTACAGTAGTGAACTAGGGTACACCCCTAGGCAGAATTCACCCTCTGTACCACCAGCCAGGCAGGCGATGCCCTGATCAAGGCCTCTTTGAAGACAGCACACACAGCAGCATTTGGATCTGATGTGCTCACATTGGAGTGTGAGTGGAATCAGATTTTTTTTTTCAGTGAGAATGGCCAGCAAAATGTCTTCTCAATCTGTAAGGAATAAGTAGGCTGTTATTGCTACTCTAGGACCTTGTTTTGGTTTTCAGGTGTCCTTTACAAAGCCTGCCTGACCATGGCCTGGCCTCTCAGACTCCATGGGTAACTGTGGATACAGCCCTCCATCCTGCACCATGGGTGTATATGAGCAGCCTTAGAGAACAGGCTAGAATAAGAGGTATCAAAGAAAAGGACATGGCCGCAAACCTGCATTAAACAGGAAACCAAAGAGCCGACATAAAGCCACTGTTCCCAGAATAGAGAATCAGTGTGGTTCCTGAAGTGGCAGTGGCTTCTGAACTAAGCTGGGCCCCAGATCCACCCTCAACATGAACCTTTCTCCCACAAAATGGAGTTGTGTAAGGCTGTGGACCAGCCTCTGTCTACAGTACTGACTGGACTCTGAAGGAAGAAGCAGCAGCAGGGGGAGGAACGGCTTCCAGGGCATTGTTCTGACCAGGTGGGGTTAGAGTGAAAGTTGGAACCAAGGACAAGAAGCCCAAGGAAGAATTGTTACTAGCCTGTGTGTGAGTGCGCATGTACGTGGGCCGTGAGCATGCGAATGTTCATGTTCACTGGGCTTTGTTGTATATCTACGATATGCTGAGAAATACTAGCCCTGGAGTCACAGAATTTGATCAGCAGACAGGAGCCATTCCTGCAGATGCTGAGGCAAGAAGACAACCACAAGTTCAAAGCCAGCCTGAGCGACATCACAAGTTCTAGTACAACCTGGGTTGCAGAGTCAGACCACGGCTAAAATAAAAGTTCCATAGAATAGAAGACTGCCAGGTAGAAGGTATGCCCCTCCCTGGCTGCAATCCTGAGGGTAATGTACAAAGAACACTTCCCCTCTGGGCGCGACCTCATGCTGCCCGCCCTCTTCTGCCCACAGTACCTGAGCTGCTGCTAATCCTCTGGGTCATTGATGACAAGCTGAGAGCCTTCCATTTTTATCATGAGAAAATGGAGTTGCAGAGGGACCTAGGGCTTTGTCAAGTTCACAGAGCAAAGGTATGCTGGCTGCAAGATCAAGCCCATGATGAAATTTTAGCCAAGATGAGAATCGCCTGGTCTTAGTCACACATGTCACATACAAAGATTGGACATGGTGTGGGAGCTTGGAGTCGGGGTAGGTGGACTGGGACAGCCAGAGGGCTGGATCCCTAATGTGCAGAAGCAGCCAGAGAGAGCAGGGCTAACCCTTATATGATGGTGAGCAGGCAGTAGAGGAGGCATTGGTGGGGCATGGGCATTTTGGGTATTACTAGCAGGAGCCATGTGTCCAGCTCTATCCTCAGCCCCAGCTCTCATGTGGTCCTGCCCCAGTTCCAGCATTGCCTGCCTGCCATTTCTCAGCTGACCAATAGAATGTCTCCCTCCCAGACCTGGGCCCCTTCTTACAGCCAAACACTCCTGAAATGCCGCTGCACCATCCTTTCTGTCCCACCAGCCTGACGGGATTCAGTGTGGAAATTTGCCAGCTCTTCCACAACAAGGAGAACCAATCACAGCGTATTTTTCCCTCTGAGTTCCACAGAGTATCATCCCAGTTCCCTCAGGCCTGTCCACAGCACCCACACCCACAGCCCATCAACACTAATGGCCTCATCATTGGGGAAAGATGCTGTGTGTCCAGGGACAAGGCACAGAAAGCCAGGGAGGCAGAAAGCCCAAGCCGACAGCCCTTCTGAGCTTCCAGTCCAGTCCATGATGGTTCCTGTGCTTTTACATCAGTCCCCTTGGACCTGGCTTAGCACCCAGTGCAGAGCCCACTCAAACAGGCTCCTCCTGATGAGCTTCGAAAGTTCCTAGAGTCAGGAAACCAGAAACTCGGGCCCAGAACAGCCTCTATCACTTTGCAGATCAGTAGCTGGCCCCACAGCGATGTAGATCCTCAACCAAATTTGTGCCACTCACCCCTCAGAACAGGAAGGACCCACCCTTCTCCCAAAGGCCCAGGCAGGCTTCTTGCCACTCAATAGAACATCTCTTCTGAAATGGCACTGCTGTCTCAGCAACACATCTGCCGGAGGGGACGGGATTGTGATGCTGGGAAGTAGCCAGAAGTCGTGAAAGTCAGAACATTAAGCAGGCACAGACATTGGCCCCTTCCCCCGGAGCTGGATCCTTATTCTTGGCTTCCCAACTAAAGTAGACACAAGAACCAGGGGAAGCCACCCCTGCCTCCCACCAAATTTCTTTCATCCCAGGACCACAGACAATAGCATCCCCAGGAAGCAGTCCCCTACTCCTTACCTGTACAAGATGGTAGTCTCTGTCCAGCAGAAAGGGAAGGCTGGCTCTCTAAGCTAGTCCAGGCATTCCAGGGCCAGCCCACCCTCCCAAGGCATGCACGTCTCATGCTGGGGCACACGTGTGTGCAGGCTCTTCTTAGGGGTGTTCAAACCTCAGGTCGGATATTCCTAGAGGTCATTGGCCACCAGCCCACCCAAGGGGGCCACTTCCCCAGAGCAGGGCTCCAGAGCCAGGAGGGGTCACTGTCATCTGTGTAAGTGTCAGGCACTGTGCTCAGACTCCAGCTATGCTGGCCACTCTCTGGCTGAGGCTGGGTTTATTTTTAGAGCCCGGCCCTTCCCCAGACGCCAGGATCCCAGCTGAGATTTCCAGCCACTCAAACAAACCCATTATGGGCAGAGCTGTCCCTGATTTGGGAATGTTCTAGAAGAAGAGACACTTAGAAGATTTGGTCCTAAGTGTTCTCATGACAAAATTGAGGGCTGAACCTGAGTCCCAAGGTTCTGGGGATAACAGAAGCTCTTAGGTTATCAGTGCCTGGAATGAACTGAGGCAGGGTGCTCCCTTCCAGGGGCTGCCTCAGTTTCTTCAGTATTCTTCAAAGGTGAAGCAGACCAGACCCACCCTGTTTGGAGCAGGTCTGGGTTGGCATCACCAGCAATTCCTATCCCATACTTTCCTCACTTGGGGTTACACAGGGGCTCCTCCACGGCCCCTCTTACATCACAGAAAGTGCTGGACAGTCTCTAGTAAATCAAGAGATAGTCGATTTCCCTACCCGTATACTAACTTCAGTCTCCTCCTATCCTACCAGCACCCCAGAAAGGCACATATCTAACCAATGGGATCCAAGGTCTAGAAGCACAGGGAATTTGTCCAGGGGCCCACCAAATGGTGGTAGCGTGAGGCTCCCAACAAGAGAAACTTGCTGATCTTTGCAAACTGGACTCGGCAAGCTCTAGCCTCACTGCAGTAGCAAAGTGTACTGACTGCAGGCACTTGAACCTGAGCTGAGGAGGTTGGATCTTTATGGCCTGTCCACCACCCTCCTGGGCAGGTATTGCTCCAGAGTTTAGGAAGTCTCTCATCTTCCTTTCCTACCTGGAGGATGCCCCAGAGCCCCCAGGCTGACACCACTGCCTCTGTCTTCTGAGACTAGCTTGTGTTCTCAGAGTCCCCAGAGGGCTGGAGTCAGGAAAGAGGAGCTTGATGGATCAGATGCTGTAGTGGGGCATCTGGGGATACAGGCAGAGATCAATCCCCTCCCAGTACGGACATAGATGTCGGCCCATCCCAGTCTTGCGACAGGAAATGGGGAACCCCTTCACCCTCCCCCAATTCTTCAACCACACTGAGCATTCCAGGATGGCTCACCAGGCTCAGCCTGTCTTAGAGAGATGCCTGGGGAGGTAGTGACCTGTCCCTCTTACTCTGGAGGAGCCAGGAGAAGCAGGCCACTGCCCACCCAGCCTGCCCTGCAGGAGTGGCTGTCCTGACTTGACCCGTACTGCTCCCCACAACAGCGGACCAGTCCCCAAGGTAGGAACACAGCCTCAAAGGGCCTGTAATTCTCATTCAAGGACATTGTCTCCCAGGTGAGGGGGCACTAAATGATGGGTTCCCCATGATGTCACCCCACAGGGACATTTCAAATTGTTTTCTAAAAAGTATTTAATATCCTGGGGAATGTGGCGAGGGAGTAAAGTAGATTACAGGCTGTAAATATAGAATGATTTCAATTTTGTCTAAGGCATGTATTTATAGTTGGATATGGGGAAAGGAAGAGGCAGCTCCCAGCACCAGCCTGGTGGGAGTGCTGTGCCAGGATACTTTCCTTTTCCTGTTGAAGTTTCATGTGTTTCCCTTATTTTACACCCTGAGGAGGGCTTGTTCAAGGATTCATAAAACAATACCTGAAACAGTTTAAAGAAGTCTTCTCTATACTGCAGTCCTTAACCTAGTCTCTCAACGCAGAGGACTCTGTCAGGAGCTCTTGCTGGTGGTTCACAGGAATGGTAGCCATGGCAACCACCACTGTGGTTGACCTCTGACCTCCAGAAGACTTAAATCCCAGGGTCACCCTTAGTCACCTGCTTCATCCAGGCAAGAAGTAGCTCTGTATGCTTCTACCTCTGATCCCAACAGGCAGGCACAAGTCTTCCCTGACCCAGTGACCTCAGGAAAGTGACAGCCAGGCCTCACTGTAACTGGTGGAGAAGGGGTAGCCTTGGAAAACCCCTGGAGACAAATGGGAGGGCCGGGCACTTGGAACCAGGGTTTTCAAGGGACTGATTTGGTGCTGTCACAATGAATGTGTGCTGTGAGGAAACCAGTGTCTCTGAGGCCAGATTGGCTCTAGAGGGAGGAGGGTAGGACAGTGCCTTGATGGACAGACATCCCAAGATGGCTGTGAGTGAGGAAAGGCAAGGCCAGCATGGCAAGTGGGAACTGGCTCTGGAGATGTACAGGCCTGACAGAGTGTGACATAGACAGGTAACTGTCCTCTCTGGCCTCAATTTCCCCATCTGTTCAAGGGGTTCAGATTGCAGGACCTCTGAGGCTGTGTGCAGCTGACTGTATGAGGCAGGCTAGGGCTTCACTGTCAGGTGTCCACACCAGCCCTGGCAGGAAGTTAGATATTAGAAAGAGGGGTATGTACTTGTCTGCTTGGCACCAGCCATTCACTTGCCTGGTCATCTCTTCTGTGCCAGTTCTTCAGAGGACAGGGTGGGCCAGTGTTATGAGTGCTGTTAGCCCATGCTTGAATCTTTCCACAGGGTCAGAATGTATTCAATAACAGTTCACATGGGTTCGGCGGTTTCAATGGCGGCAATGCACCTCATGTTCCCATTCTCCTTGATGGTGAAGAGAGTTCAGGCTTTGGCTTCAAGCTTAATTACTAACAAGGCAAGGTGTTTCAAAGCGGCCTGCGAGGCCAATGCTGAGAAACAGATGGGACGCAAGAGTCTCCATACTGATAACAAATCCTACTGAGCTGGGGAAACTGCAGCTCCAGAGTCAGGCTCCAGAATCAGAGTTAAGTACAGGACCAGGTCCAGACAAGCAGGCAGGATGGATGGATGGCAGGTCCTGGTGATGAACAAGAAAATGGATGGGTGGCAGTTCAAGGAGGCCATATGGACAGCAGAGACAGAGCCAAGCTGAAGCCCCAGGACAGTCAGGAGTTCTTTGCCCTCCGGTCCCTTGACACAATCAGTGGGGCGTCAGAGGACAGGTTGGTGGGGATATTGCCACTGCAATGTTAGATGTCTGTGGGCCCAGGTGAGAGCTTTTCCTTGGCCTAGCATATCTGGTAAGTTCTTGGGTCTGTTTTTACTGAGATAATACACTCATGTGCCCCTACATGTTAAATTGTCCCCATAAATTTATAGAGTGGCACCCTTTCTACTCTTAGGAATAAGTAGCTGGCATGGCTCACGTGCCCAGTGTCCTGTAGCTTCATCTACCTTGTGGCAAATGCAAGGACCTCCCAGGTTCTGTGGCTGGATGTGTTTCACTGCAAAGCGTGACGGCACACCTGGTGCAGGGTGTGAATATACACGTGTCTGTGAAGTACAGGGAAGTGCACTTGCTCACCTTCTGATGGACTTGGAGGCCATTTTTGCTCTCGGTATCCCAGACGGGGCTCTGACTTCCACCTCTTTCTCTTTGGATTCTTTCTTTCTTTCTTCCTTCCTTTCTTTTTTTCCTTTTATTGGATATTTTCTGTATTTACATTTCAAATGTCCCCTTTCCAAGTTTTCCCTCTGGAAACTCCCTATCCCATCCCCGCCCCCCCTGTGCTTCTATGAGGGTGCTCCTCCACCGACCCACCCTCCCTTTGGATTTTCAACCTGTGTTCAATATAATATACTGGGGTCCAAGGTGGGGGTGGGGAGCATTAGACAGAAATAATGTAATACGTGGAGATCAGAACATGATCAGGATCTTAGAGGAAGGAGAGGTGTCCCTTTAAAGCCTGGAGAGGAACTTCATAAAGAGTGTGTGTGTGTGTGTGTGTGTGTGTGTGTGTGTGTGTGAGAGAGAGAGAGAGAGAGAGAGAGAGAGAGAGAGAGAGAGAGAGAGAGAGAGAGAGAGAGAGAGACCTGGGTGAAGCTGCAGGGAGGTGTGGCCTTCAGCTCTTCAGACTGTGGGTGCTGGCTTTTTGGGTAGTATGCCTGTGTTCTAACACTCCTCAGAGTGGTGGCCTGGAATGCCGTATTTCCCTTTGTATGTGTTTGTGGGGTCTCCAGACTGCCTACCATACTGCATGGTCCCTACCTCCACCCTGCTCTGGTTACCTCGTGCTTCCTGTAGCACTAGTGTCCTCTGGGCTGGGAGGTGACACAATGACTGATGCTAACAACCATGCTGTGTTCCCACTGAGCTTGTCTCAGGCTCATTCATCTTTCTTTAAAAAAAATTATTTTGGGATTTGTTTTGTTTTGAAGACAGGGTCTCTCTCTATAATCCTGGCTGTCCTGGAACTCACTCTGGAGACCAGGCTGGCCTTGAACTCAACGTTTATTTATTTTTAACAGTGACAAATTGACAGTCTTAAAAAAAAAAAAAACACAGAGATTTATTTCTTTACATTTTATGTGTATGGGTATTTTGTGTAAGACATGACTATGTACCATGTGTGTGCCTGGTGTCCTCAGAGGTCAGGAAAGGTATTGGATCCCCTGGAATAGGAGTCACAGGCAGTTGTGAGCCACCATGTGGATGCTGGGAAGTGAACCCAGGTGCTCTGGAGGAGCAGCCAGTCTCTTATCCACTGAGCCATCTCTCCAAACCCAGCTCTTGTTTTTATACAATGCTTTTGGTGACTGCATAATCCTAGCCTGATAGAAATTTGTTTTTCATTTCAAGTCTCTCTGCACATTACGCTGATGGTGTTTTCATTCTCATTGCTTCTGCTTCTCACTGCTTCTGTCTTCCAAATGCATACTCACCGTGCTTCCCTCCTCCTCTCCCTCCTCCCCTTCCCCCTCCCTTTCCCTCCTCCTCCTCTTCCTTTTCTTCTGATGTGACTTGCTTTCTCTGGCTTCTTTTTCTTCTCTTTTTTTTTTTTTTTTTTTTAAACAGGTTGTATTCAATACTTCTTCTGACCAGTATTGAATGCCTGGAGTCACAGGTGGTTGTGAGCCGTCATGTGGGGGCTGGGAATCAAATCTGGTGCTCAAAGTACTGTGCCATCTCTCCAGCTCCTCGGATGCCATTTTTACATTCAGTTTTGACAGCTTCAATATGACTGTGTGTGTGTATATGTATGTGTGTGTGTGTATGTCTGTGTGCATGTGTGCATGTGTGTGTAAGTGTGTATGTGTGTGTATGTGTGTATGTGTGTGTGTATGTGTGTATATGTGTGTGTATGTGTGTGTATGTGTCTGTGTATGTGTGTGTGTATGTGTGTGTGTATGTGTGTATATGTGTGTATGTGTGTGTATGTGTGTGTGTATGTGTGTGTATAAGTGTGTGTATGTGTGTGTATGTGTGTATATGTGTGTATGTGTATATGTGGTGTGTGTGTGTGTATGTGTATATGTGGTGTGTGTATGTGTGTGTATCCAGCTTGGTTTTACAGACTTATCAGTGGTTTGCCCTTCCCCATAAAATTAATGTTGTCTTACTTCTTAAAGAGTTTTCTTCTGCAATTTAAGTTTTTACACTACCAACTACACACAGATTATATGATATTGTTTTTCAGCACCCCCCTTTCTCTGTGTGTGTATGTGTGTGTGAGAAATAAATAAATAAATAAATACCCCTGTAGACACCACCTGAGGTTGACTCCACTCCTTATGTGGTTGTGCACACGCGTGTGGAGGCCAGTGGCCAACCTGAGGAGCTTCCTCCCGGTGCCATTCATTGTTATTCATTTATTTACATAAGACAGAATACTTTGCTGCCTTGGGGCTCAATGATGCAGTTAGGCTGGCTGGCCAGGGAACCCCAAGGGTACTCAGCAAGCACTGAAGCCCTTGCTCACCCCATCCAGGTATCTGCTTTTCAATATTTATTTCCAGTAGTTTTGCATCTGCAGGATTTTTATAGAACCAGCATGGAGTTCTTGTGCACCTAGGGCTACGTCTCTGTGGTCACCCGTCTTGTCACATGGGGAGTGGCTCACTGTGAGAGAACAAATATTCTACATGACTGTCAACCAATGCAGACACTTTATGCATTTTTCCCTAGTCTTTACAGCCCCAGGATCCTGCCAGGAGGCCACTTTACAGTCTTTTGTTCTTTCTTTCTTTCTTTCTTTCTTTCTTTCTTTCTTTCTTTCTTTCATGGTTTCTAAGTGTCTCTAACGTTGTTTCTGATGCCCTTATGGTGTTAAGGCTTAGTGTATAGATATTTCATAGACTGAGGACAGTTTTTCTTATGGTTAAACTGAGGGTACAGGTTTGGAGGAGGAGGAGGAGGACCATGAAGGCGAGGTGACCACATAACATCCATGGGACATTTCTCTGTTGCTGCTGGCTATGTGACTTGATTGTGTAACTGATAAAGCAGCTGCTGGTTCCCCCCACCCCCACCCCCGAAAGTTCATTCCTCTCACCTGACCAGCCCGTAGTCTTTGGGGGAGAGTCATCATGTTCCTCACCCACTTCTGGTAGAGCTCCCCAGACCCTTTCAGTGTGGAGCAGCTACATGGTTGCCTTGGAAACCCTCAGCCTAGGATATTTGAATTCTCTCCCCATTTACTTGTGGCGTGTGTAGGTGTGGGCACACGGGCACCTGCCTCTTGCTTGCCTTACCCACATGGGCACCAGTATTTTACCAGTGCTTTACCAGTACTTTATGGCTCACAGCACTCCATCATCCTTGGCAGCTCTTTCATTGGCTTGTGTGTCCTGCATCCTCTCTTACTTCCTGATGCTCAGATGTTCTAGGCTCACATTGTGTTTCCAGACTCGGTCCTGGAATCGGCCAAGGCACCCTGAAAAGATAGTAGAAGGTCAGACTTCAGTACTTGTTCCATGGGCTTTTCCAGTATATTACTGCCTTTAGGTGGTTGTAGCTGGCAAAGCAAAGGAATGTGAGTACATATGTGTGCTTGTGCATTGTGTGTGTGTGTGTGTGTGTGTGTGTGTGTGTGTGTGTGCAAGTACATGTCCCATCATCTTCTACTGACTATCACAATAGCACAGGGAATAGTTTCACAGGCCAAGAAAGTCTCCTGTTCTTCACCTCTTCAGTCTCCATCCCTTCACCCGGTCTATTAGCAAACACCACTTGGTTTAAGATTCTGTTCTTTCCTGTCTGCAGCACTCCTTACTCTAGTAAGCTAGCTCAGCCTCCTGCACCAGCAGGGATGAGCGGTCCTGTTCCTGGTGCCTCATGCTGCTTCCTCCTGACAGCTCATCCCTCTTTATGGCCGCATGATACTCAGCTGTAAGGACTTGCTACAGTTTAGCCATCCTCCTACCGGCCAGTGTCTGACAACTGTGAATAATAGCTCTATAAATAACTGCCTGCCGCAGGTTTTTGTATGGGCATGAGTTCTCAAGTCTTTTAGGTGGATACCAGGAGAACAGCTGCTGGATTGTCAAGCACACCAGCATCTGGTTTTGAAAGAAACTGTCAAGCTGAGTTGCTGGGTGGCCAGGCTGGTTTCCATTCTCCCCCGGCAGGAACACAGAGTCTAGAGTTTCTTTGCTCTGCATTCTCACTGGGGCCAGACGCCATAAGGAAACTCAGCCGAAGTCCCAAATCAAGGTGATTTTCCTCACTCTTCTTCGACAAGTTTTATATATTTCTATTTCCCATTTCGGTCCCAGATCTGCCTCTCACGGACTCTTTTTTTTTTTTTTTCCTTTCATGCATCTGAACGTATTGCATATGTCGTATGCAGGTGGTGCCTGCTGTTGTTGCCATATGCAGGTGGCGCCTACTGTTGTAACACCATTGGTGCAAAGGCTGTTTTCCCGCCTTGTTCACTTCTTGCGTTTTCCCTCTCTGTTCTTAGGTTTGGGTGACTTCTGTTGACATTTCCCCTGTCGTTTCCGGTCTGTTGCAGGCCCACCCTGTGAAGTTATCATTGTACTTGTTATACATTTCATTTTCACATTTGCATTTTTAAATAGGTTTTTTGGGGGGCTGTGGGGGGCTGATGAGATGACTCAGAGGGTTAAAAGGCTTGCTGCTACACCTGAGCTCAGTCTCTGAGACCCACAGTGGAAGGCGCAATCTGACTCCTGCAAGTCCTCACACGTTCTATAGTACATGCACACACACACACACATACACACACCACACACACACACCACACACACACACACACACACACACATACACACACCACACACACACACACACACACAAATAAGTAGATTGTAAAAGAGGTCATCTAGAGGACCAACCAGACCCCTAAGGTGTGTGGCGTGTGCTCTGCGGCATTCCCACAAGGAATGGCCCGATGACACAATTCTCAGAGTGTGTCCCCATCAGTAAGCGGGGCGCACTGTATCTTGATGGGTTTCTCCCCATGCTTAGCTCTGCCTTACATACTTACTATTTCACTTTCCTTGACAGAGCTGTGGCAAGGCCTCCTGCACCCCTTTGCCATCTGCCGTGCCGAGCCTTCCGCCAGCACCCTGCCCCCACGCACACACATTCTTATTCATCCTTTTCTCTCGCAACAGAACCAAGTAGACACACCATCCTGGTGGAGCCAAGTCTATCGGGAAGCCTCCATCACACTCCCACGCCTGGGCCCAGAACAGAGAAAGCATAGCAGGAAGTTCCTGAAACACAGGATGTGAAGAGCAGGAAGCAGGGCTCACACTGGGGGCTGGGTTCTGAGTCCTCTATCTTGGGAGAGGCTGCCCCAAGGTTGCAGCCATATGGTCCTGAGTCCCTAAGGCACATGGCCCGGTACCCTTAGAAACTGAGGGAGTTGAGAGCTGGTGGATCTGGCATCTTCATTATACAATGGTGCTCATCACTCCTGGCAGATCGGGGCATCACAGCAGGACTTTAAAACTGTGTTGACCCGCTAGATGACTCAACAGGTAACTGAGCTCCCCCACAAGCCTGATGACCTGGGTTTGATCCCCAGAACCCATACAAAGGTGGGAGGGGAACCCATACAAAGGTAACCAACTTCACAAAGTTATCCTGCTCTGACCTTCATGCATGTGCCAAGACAAGCATCCACACACATTATTCATGAACGCAGACCCAAACCAGGAATTTTAAACTCTGCCTGCTGCTAACGTCTGTCCTCACCAGAACCACACACCCGAGTTGGCATTGTATCCTTCAGAGCAGTGGGGAGATTCAGAATCCCCACCATTAAGGGACAGAACTGTGCCTGACACCCTTGTGCCCCCAGGTGGAGAAGCTGAGTTGCCTCTGTTCTACCGTACTCTGCAGGCACCAGGGCCCAGGGCCCATGAGGTTCATGGGTGACTTCTGGAGCTGCTTGCCGCGCAGGCTTAATGAGCTATTTGTAAATTCAGTGGCAAGCGGTGGTCAGAGTCTTTCCAACAGGCAATTCTGCGGTCATTGGTGTTTGTTTTCCTTTGTTCCCAGAGGAAATAGGAAATGTTAACAGTTGCTAAGTCTCATCCCAGCATAAGACTTCAATAGATGACATGGGGGACAAGTGACCTCCTGTACCACAGCGCCTTCTCTTCTGTGGCCCCAGCCAGGCAGAGGTGAGGCCTGTACACTTGGACAGCCAGTGCCAACCACAAAGCACATCCTCAGAAAGTATACCAGCACTTCATGAAAACCAAACGTGTCTCCTGTAACCAGATTCTAGAATGTTCTACAGGCTGGCACTGGTGTAATGAGTACCTCCAGGCCCCTTCTCTTGGAGCAGTTGGAGAGAGTAGACAGTGTGGGGGAAAAAAAACCTCGAGGGGGAAGAGGGAGTCCGGCGGCGGGGGTCCCGGACAGGCTTTCCACACCACCGGCGGCGGAGGGTCCCACATTCACGCAGCCACTAACTGGAGGCTGCGACAGGAGGTTCCAGGGTTCCAAAGGCTGGGAATCTGGCAGCGGCAGGCCCAGGAGACACGTGGAGTCCGGTTTTCCAAAGCTTTTATTGTTCATGGCGTGGTGAGTGGGTGTAGATGGCGTGCGCTCCTCCCACCCCCACCCCACCCCCAAAAGTCAGGGCGCCTGGCTTTTTATAGGGAAAGGGGGTGGGAATAACTTAATTAGCTATGGCCCCCTTTAGATAACTCATTAATATTTTAATCTCTGTAGGTGGAGACTTGCTAATCACACCCTCTACCTGTGTGCTACGTGACTGAAGATATACAGGTTAAGTGGAGTTACCTCATCCAAGGCTCAACAAGACAGCACATAGGATGGGAGACTGTGGGTCCCGTATTCAGTTCTGTCTATGCCACACAAAGCCATTTACTTTGTGAAGCTTGATTTCTCCTCACTGTGATATGGGGGTGGGGGTGGGGAGGATGGGAGGAGCTGCAGGGAGGGTCCTTTCACCCTTACTACTCAAGGGGGGCCCCCTGTCAATTCTGCTGTCCCCCCTTACCTGGGTTACCTCCCTAAAAGATGATGCTTGACATCTCCACTTTTCTCCTAACAGCTCTAGTGCAAGATGACTTTTATCGGCCTTGCAATATTCTTTTGCACACACCTGCTTGATACTTCTCTTAGCAGATGTTTCTCTCCAGTGACAGAGGCTGCTTTCAATGCCCCATTTAGACTGCATTGCCTTATTCTGCACCTCTGAACACATCACCGGATGATTCTTCAACATAAAGCCCCCTAGGGGAATTTCCGGAACGAAATAATCAGATTTTTCAAAGCTTATCTCTGGTGTTTCTATTGATTTTACAGTTAGGAGCTATTACCTCTGCTTTGTGGACGCCAAGCGATTTCTCTCCGACCATCTGGAAAAGACTCCCTGCCCACCCTTGCCCTCAGCCCACACTACCTATCTCCAGGCTTCCCTCTAGCCTAAGACATTCCAACCCTGAGAGCTTCCCTGGGCTCTGAAATGCACATTCTGATGTTGGAGTGTTTGGAAGAGGGGCTCCCTTCACTACTGAGATTTGCATGTGTTTTTTTACTTTGGTCCTTGAGCAGCCGACAGGCAATTGCTTCACCCCTCTGCCCACAATACCTGGCCCCTCTTTATCTCCCTCTGGAGCTTTCTCTCCAGCTGATCGGCTGACCCTCTGATCACTAGGCTGCGAATTAATTACTCACAGTATGTCAGAGGACTCAGGAAAAAAAAAAAAAAAAAAAGGATTTTAGAAAAGAAAGCCTTTTTTTTCTTTTTTCCTCGCCTGGTGACTTTTGTCGGTGGGGGCAAGGGATGGTTATGAATTACATCAGAGCTATTCTGGGATATGGGGGCAGGGCAAGAGTTCCAGTTCCACTCTTTGAGCAAGCGCTGGATTTCTGGGTACTAGAAGAGCTAATGCCCTAATGTCATCCCAGCAGGGACAAGAGTATCACCCTGAGCTGCTCAGGTTCTGATTGCTGAGTTTACCTCTGTATGGAGGGCTGCCCTCCCGGAACAGGATGCTCCTGATTCCTAAACAGCATCCAGAACAATCTTTTTATTAAGGAACTGGGAGCCCTCAAGAAGAAAGGGAGTGTTCTACATTACAGAAGGACTGACAGTGGCCTGGGCTTTGTCCCCTTCACCAGATGACCCTTAGTTTATAGAGGGAGGCATCATCTTCAGTTGGTTTCCCTGGAAACAATGATCTCATCACAGAAAGCAGTGGTTGCTGAAGCCTTGCCATAGACAAGTCATGTGGACTTGCCATGGCTGGTCAGTGGGGGGGTGGACTCTCCATAGATGCTTCTAACAGGTTACATGCTGGCCTCATCCCAAACCTTGATACCTGAGAACCTGATTTTCTTTGGAAATGGGGTCTCTGCCAATGTAAGCTACACATCTCAAACCTTACTCGGGGCAACTGGGAGGAGCTGTAAATGCAAGGACATGCATCCTTATAAAAGAAGAGGTGACAGGGACCAGAGAGCTATATGATGACATATGGCAAAGTCTGAGACTTGATTTATGGGGCCACAAGCCAAGAACTCTGAAGCCATAGGGAACTGAGGAGGCAGGAGGGCCCTCCAGGACCAGATACAAGGGAGCGTGCTTAGTGGATAAAGTGCCTTCCAGTTTTGAGTATCCTGACTCTACATTCTGTTGCTTTAAGCTACTGAACACTGAGGCCTTTAGTATGGCAGCCTCTGGGAGCCAGCACCAGGCATCTGTGGGATGGTGATTTCAGAAAAAGGAGAAGAGGCCTAGATGGATCTTCTAGGAAGCTTGAGGGCTGGGTAGCTCTTCAGAACATTTCCATTGCCTCTTGGGAGGCACGAGACCTGCCCATGACTCCTGGATCCAAGTCTAGGTCCAGTCCAGGTGCAGCCGAGCTTGGCACTATGGATGCGCTGCAGAGAGATCTGTGACAACATAGTGGGGGACCTTGACTCCTAAAAGTAAAGAAAACAGAGGAATCCACCACAAGTCAGGGGAGAGAAAGAGCTTACCAGCCCCATAACAGAGGCTTAATCGGTTCCTTCTGAGCGGGTATGAGAAGCAACACGAATGGCATCCCCAACAGGATGAGAATGTGGGTAAAATATGGCAGGAGACACACAAACACACACACACACACACACACACACACTCCGCCTCACTAGCAATCAGGAGGCAGAATGAACGCAACACCACATTATCCTCCCCCATCAGGGTGGCTGGTGATGCTGGAAGGGGTGAGGATCTGGAGTTTGCCGGATCTGGATGGTGCGGAGAGGCTCAGCTACTGTGGAAGCCTCAGATTGAGCCGCACGCACCCTTCTGAGTAGGCAGGTTTGCACAGTGAGGAATGTCGGCTGAGACACTCCACAGGTGCACAGAGCTGAGCCCTCCTCTGGCTCCAGCGCTCTGCTTCACAAGGCGACACACATGGTGTGCGCAAGCCGACGCCTAGCACACCAGCTGCGCTGTGATTCTCAGCGGCATACATGCAAGCACAGGATCCGTTTCTCCCAGCTAGGAAAGGTCTCCACAAGGACACTCAGCAAGCCAGTTCTAGTGTGACCACCACGAGTGAAGAGGAAACCACATTTTGATCCAAATGAGGCTGTGAGCAGATAGCACTCAAGGCCTCTCTATACACGCTCTGATCTCTGCTCAGCCATAACCTGCCTTCACTCTCTCTAGGGAGCAGAAGCCACCAGGTAAATCTGACCTGGGTCTTTTCCACACCTGTCTCCTAACACAGGTACACATCGCTGTCTCCATACAGACCCCCAGCCACGACATGTCTCCTCTTCATCATCCATTTTCTCTGTCAGCACAGAGCACCCACCCTGCTCTCCAGAGAAGCTTGTTCTTCGGTGTCCTTCAGAGCCAAAAAAAAAAAAAAAAAGTCAATCCCCCCAGCTTCCCCTGAAGTCTCAGGTCACCTCCTGGACCCAAAGGTTCCTTCTCTGCTTCTGTCTGTCTTGGTGCTAAGCAGCTTGCACACCCCTCCCCCACACCCCTTCTCCACAGCTCTCTTCCATACCCCTCCCATACAGCCCTCCCCCACAGCCCTTCTCCCTCCTCCTTCTCCTCCCTCCTTCTCTCTTCCTCTTCTACTGCCTTTCTCTCCACTTCCTGTTTGCATGAAGAGGCCAGAGAATAATCTCAAGTGTTCTTTGGGCACAGCCTTGTTTGTTTGTTTGTTTGTTTGTTTTCACAGAATCTCTCACTAGCCCCCAGGCTTACCAATTCAGTTCAGTAACTAGTAGCTAGTGAACCCCAAGAATCCTGTCAAGGGACCCCAGCTTTTCTTTTTTATCTGAATTCTGAGGATCATGTGTGGCTGAACCGCCTTCCCAGCTCAACTCTCAATTAGTTTATTTTTAATTTTAAAATGATTTTATACAGACGGGTGTTTGGGTGGCATGTGCATCTGTATACCATGTGGAAGCCACAAGAGGGCTCCAGATCCCCTAGGATTGGAGTTATAGACAATTGTGAGCTTCTGTGAGGGTGCTGGGAATCGAACCCATGTCCTCTATAAGAGCAGCCAATGTTTTTATCCCCAGAACCATCTCTCTAGCCCCTCCTTTAATTTATTTTTGTGGTAAGACACACGTATGGCAAATGCATGGCTTTGAGTATTTTCATTGCATTGCTCTTACCTGCAGCTGTGCAGCCTTTGTGATGTCACCTCCAGAACTGTCTTCAGTCTGCAAAACCATGTCAGTATCTGGGTGCCTAGCCCCAGAAGCTTCCATTCACTTCTCATGTCTGTGAACTGGACAACTCTGGGGAACCCATAAATGGAGAATCATTCTGTGCTGGTCCTTTTGTGACTTGTTTTTTAAATTAAAAAAAAAATTTTTTTTTTTTGAGACAGAATCTCTTATTTCTCACTTTGACCTTAAGCTCACTATGTAGCTGAGGATGACCTTGGGCTTCTGATTCCCATTCCTGTACTTCCCATGTGTTGGGGTAATGGGTGTACACCACCACGTCTGGTTTGGGAGGTGCTGGGCATGAAAACCAGGTTCTCCTGCCTACAACGCTGCATCCAGCCCTTCCCCATGCTATAGCAGGCGCTGGGATCCATCCTCCTTAGAAGTTGAGTCACTGTTCCTACCCAGCATCATGCTTGCCGAGGCTCAGCTGTCATTGGCATTCATTACTCCACAACCCTAGCTGAGCACCAGAGAACATGTCGAACATCACTGAAGGAGCTCTGGGTACCACTGAGCCAGAGTCTCCCCCGTCTGTGGCCCCAGAACTAGAATGGAAGCCAGCAGTTTGTCATAGCGAGATAATCTGTGAAGGCTGAACGGGGTTCAATACAGAAGGCACTTTCTGAGTAGCTACAGTTACTGAGTCTGCACCCCACACCTCAGAGCCTGCTATAGATTCTGCACTTTCTGAATGACACACTTCAGCTCCCAGAGAAGACAATCCGCTTCTGCCCCTCCATGGGGTATCTCTAGGCTCCACTTAAGACACTGAGATAAAAAAGAGACTGGACCAGTGCGGGACATCTGGGCTCAGCTTTGCAGTCTTCACCTCAGGCAGCCAGTCAGGCTTGGAACTGCAAGAGGCTAGAATAGAGGGGCTGAACTACCCTCTCCCATAATCAGGACTACCCCTCTTAGATATGGGAGGATGTGGATATTGACCCGGTCTCAGAGGCACAAGCTCTGCTTCTAGAAGTTTCCGGCCCTTGCCCAGACTTTCAGCTGGATAGGGTTTGTTCAGTAGATTCTGGCTTGTGCAAGAGTGGGCTCACCTCAGAGCTAGGATGGAAAGCTGTGGATTGGAACTCCATTTTAACTGGTGAGTGACAGCCATGTGACCCTGTGAGGTATTAGTGGGTGGCCGTGAAAAGCTCTGGAAGTCCTTAACCCCTGTGCCATCCAGAGCAAGTGGGGGAGGGGTGATTGTCAGCCGAATGCAATGACTGTTGCATTGAAGAAGGCAGAGGCTGAGGGAAGTAGCCCTGGTTGGGGAGGGGGGGTTCACACAGTGTCTGAGAGGCCACACTGCCATCCTGTGCCTAGCATGGTGGCCCAGACTGGCTTACTAGGAGGACACCTAACAGTTGGCAGAGGAGCAAGCCATGTTCCTGTGGTGGCTCAGTGGATGGAATTGGCTTCACGGCAGTGGCATCTTTACCCAGGCTGTGACTAAATTAGAAGTGACAGGCTGCAGAGCAGGACCAGGTGGCAATTTACCCGCTCTGTCAGACATCAGATCTGCAATGAGGACCCCTCAGATCCCCAGGGCTAAGGGACCCTAAGCAAGCAGGCAGGCAGGGCTAGGTGAAGGGTAAGACAAGGACACCTGGAAAGGCTTAGGTAACAGAAGGCTGGCCATCCCATCCCATCAACCCATGTGCCTCTCAACCTCAGCATTGGGAAACCAGGACTGAGGATCAAGATGTTAGGGTCAATGAGGACTCAGGCTAAGGCCTAGTGAGCTCTCCAGGGGACTGCTGAGACATGACTACTACCACGCTGATTTTCCAGAAAGAAAGGATGGGCCAGCATGTGGTGGAGACTTGGGGTTCATCAGAAAAGGAACTAGACCAGAGGCATCAAGGTTGAGCCCCCCAACCAGGACTCCTACTTCCCTGAATTCAGTCGAATCCAGCCTCACAGGTGCCAAGCTTGACCCACTAACTTGATCTCCAACCTCTGACCTCTATCCCTGCCTTGCATTGGCTTTAGCAGCCACCCCTACTGTGCCTTTCCTGTCTTCTTTTCTATCAGGCACTTCAAACAGTGATCCCCATCAACAGTGGGGAGCAGAGAGAGGAGGTGACTGGGTGATGCTCACTTGTGTGTGCTCAGCTGGATTAACCCACTGTCATCATTAGGGTTTCTATTGTAGGATAAAACACCATGACCAAAACCAACTTGGGGAGTGTGCTGGCTAGTTTGGGCTAGTGTCATTTGAGAAGAGGGATCCAACAAACAAACAAAAAACCTTCATAAGATTGACCTGTAGGCAAGCCTGTAAGGTCTTGTCTTGATTGGTGATTGCAGTGGGAGGGCCCAGCTCCCTGGGAGCAATGCTGCCCCTCGGCAGGTGGTCCTAGGTGGTAAAAGCAAGCAAGCCACAGGAGCAAACCAGTAAGCAGCACTCCTCCAATGGCCTCTGCATCGCTTCCTGCTTCCAGGTTCCTGTCTTAAGTTCTTGCCTTGCCTTCTCTCCTGCGACCTGAGAGCTACAAGCCAAATAACTCCTTTCCTCCTCAGCTTGCTTTTGGTCAATGGGGTTTTATCACCGCCATAAAAAGCAAACTAAGACAAGGAAGAAAGGGTTTATTTCATCTTACAACTTGTAACATTAATACAGGGAAGTCAGGGTAGGAACTCAAGACAGGAACCTGGAGGAAGGAGCTGATGAAGGGGTGTGGAGGGGGCTGCTCACTTGTTTGCTCATGGCCTGCTCATGGCCTGCTCATGGCCTGCTCATGGCCTGCTCATGGCCTGCTCATGGCCTGCTCGTGGCCTGCTCGTGGCCTGCTCGTGGCCTGCTCGTGGCCTGCTCCGCCTGCTCTTTTATACTACTCAGGACTACTGCTGTTCTGATTTTTTTTTTTTAAAGGTGAGACCAAGATATGTTTGACAGAGTCAGGTTTATTTAGGGCATGGGAAGGGGAGCTGAGAAGGAAGTAGAGACAAGGAAGGAAGGGGGGGGAGAGAGAGAGAGAGAGAGAGAGAGAGAGAGAGAGAGAGAGAGAAAGGAGGGAAGAAGGGGAAGGAGAAGAAGCAGCAGGCCAGGAAGAAGTGGCGAAAAGAGGGGATGGGAAGAGATGGAAAAAGGGGTCAAGGAGAGAAGAGAGTCAGAGAGAATAAGAAAGTGAGGAGGGGGCAAACGGGCCCTTTTATAGAAAGCCAGATCTACCTGGCTGTTGCCAGGTAACTGTGGGGCGGAGCCTAGAAGAAATGCTAACAACTACTCCGAGGGTGGAACTACCCCACAGTGTCCTGGATCCTCTTACATCAATTATAAAAGAAAGAAACAAAGAAACAGAGAGAGTGGGGGAGAGAGAGAGAGAGAGAGAGAGAGAGAGAGAGAGAGAGAGAGAGAGAGAAGAGCATGCAAACACCTCCAGGCAATCTGATGGAGTATTTTCTCAGTTAAGATTCCCTCTTCCCAAATGACTCTAGATTGTATCAGGTTGGCATGAAACTAGCTGTCACACCATTTATACAGTTTAGGACCCACTGTCTAAGGAATATGATGCCACTCACAGTGGGCTGAGCCTTCTCATATCAACTAGTTTAATTAAGACAGTCACCCTACAGATATGCCCATAGGCTTGATCTACGTAGACCATCACTGAGAAACTAGGGGCAGTGAGGAAACCTGGCTATCTGCCCCTCCCTGCCATGCATTCTGCTCCCTGTGCACCAAGGAACAATCTTTCAGTAGCCTTCATTCTCATTGGCTTCTGTCACCAGCCATGGCTTCTGAGATTCACTGGAATTTTCTGAGACACACTGGACCGTGCAGTTGAGGGATTGGACAGTTTAGCTGCAGAGCATGATTTACCAGGAGTCCTGCTCTATCCCGAGCCTTAGAGCTCCAGGGAAGAAGGGTGCTCACTCTGGCTGTTCGGTTGTTGACAAGTCAGGTAGTGCAGAACTTGGGAGCTGTAACTCAGGTTTCTTCAAAGACTTTGGAAGCTCATGTGACGTGATTGCCTTCCTGTAACTAGGGCTGGGAAAGCAACTCTGAAGCAGCCTCAAGAGCCCCAGGCAATTTTGCCAGAACATAAGAAGAGCTGACCTCCTGAAGCATCTTAGGGCTGGGGGCAGCCTTTGCAATCTACAGCAGGTTGTAAGAAAGAAATAGGCTGTCTACAGGGGACTTCCACCTCAGCCTACCAGCCCCTCATCCCCTCAAACACTCACTCATCCCACCCACACAGTGGCTTTCCTCTGTATCTAGATGACGCCCTCTTGGCCACACGGGCCTCTCCACACATGGGACCCGAGTGCTTGCCCTGCCCCTGAGGTTGGGCATGTTTTCACTGTCCAAGCTCAACTGTAAGGTCACCTCTCAGAGAGACACCCCCATCTTCCTGTCCCTATCTCTCCTCTGCCCTCTGAGCATGTGTACATGTGTGTATGCACACATGTGTTTATGTGCATACATGTGTGAATGCAGGTGTGTGTGTGTTCATGTGTGTGATCCCTTAGGTGCTTATGTCCCATGCAGGTAAACACCATTCCCATGAATCCTGATTCGGCCACCAGAGCAAGAATGGGTACAGGAGATCATACCTTCCACCAGGAGTCTGGGTCTGTGAGAGACAGACCTCTCTACCAGCTTCCTCACTGGGTGCTTCTCAGAAACCACAATGTCTGAGTGAGGCATTAGTGTGTGTGTGAGGGAGGGGCGGGGGGGTTTACAACCATCCAGAGAACCATGAGGTGGCAAGCAGATGAAGTAACAGAATGAACAGATTTCCTCCTCCTCTGCCTGTGCAAACAGCCAGGACAGTTAAAGAAGAGTCCTGAGGAGCCCTGAGGGAGCAGGTGCCAAGGACTGTCATCCACACTTAGCACAGGAAAAGGGAGAGGAAAGACAGGGAGGAGGAGGGAGCAGGTTGAGAGGAGGGGGATGCAGGGAGGGAGAAGCAAGGTTGTGGTGGAGGGAGGAGGAGGGAGTAAGTGGGGAAGGAGAGGAGGCACAGGGAGGAAGGGGATAAATGGTGGAGGAGGGAGGAGAGAGCACATGGGAAGGGCGAGGGGATGCAGAAAGGAAGGGAATGAATGTGGGGAAGGAGGGAGAGGGTGGAAGTGGGAGACAGACAAGGAATGAGGGGGATAAGGGGTAGGGAGAGAAGGAGGAGGAAGGAGAGGGGTAGAGAAGGGAAGAGAAGAGGGGGGAGGGAAGGAGGCCAAGAGGAAGAGCACGGGGAAAGCTGTGGAGGCAGTGGATAGAAAGACACTTAGCTGGCCTGGCCTTGAAGGAGGCAGCTTCTGTGATGCGGCCAGAAAATTCCCTTCTAGCCCCGGGGACATGAGGATTGTTGGGAGGATGGCTCTCTGCACTCTTCCTTCCCTCTTACTGGGGATGGGGAAGTGGGTTCTAGGATCACAGAAAAGTCTGGAGGCTCCTTGAAACCAAAGCCTCTCTGGAGACCTTGAGGTAGAGCTCCTCAGACTCAGATGGATTAAGCTGTCCCAAATCTACCAGGATCCTGGACCTGGGAGACACAGGGGCCTCAGGACCCTGGGCCTGGGAGACACAGGGGCTCTGGTGGACCTGGGAGACACAGGGGCTCTGGTGGGCCTAAGCCCCAAATTTAGACCTGAAAAGTTGGTGCCTGAAGGAAGCAGGCAGTTGCTAAAAGCAGGAAGCCTTGAAAGCATCTGCCTTGGTCTAAATGGGTTTGATGTGCATGGTCCAGCACCACGCCATCCACGCATACCTACCTACAAAAGGAGGTGGTGTCACCAATCCACACAGATAAACACACACAAGGTATGCACAAGTACACACACATGTCATACACACACACACACACACACACACAACGCACTTCATACACATACCACATAGACAAACACTATGCACACACCACACACACTATGCAAACCACACACACTGTGCAAAACACACACACCATGCACACACCACATAGACACACACCATGCACACACCACATAGACACACACCATGCACACACCACACATACTATGCACACACAGAGACACACACACTCACTCAGAGGAGGGTTGCATTGGGTATTAGGACTCGTCTGAAGCTCCACAGGGTCCCTCCTGAGGACAAGACCAGGAGACAATCCAGCTGTACCCAGCCAATCCAAAGTCAGGCTGGCTTTGCCGGAGAGTATATGACCTTGGACAAGCATCTTTTCTTGATGAAGCCAGGGAACAGCCCCAATCAACTGTGTCTTCACTTGACACTTGAGTGCAAGCAATATAGCTCCCATGCCCTTCCCATGCCCTTCTGCCCAACAGAGAGATCTCTGATTAAAATATTCTAAGGTGGCCATCCTCGGTGTGGCCAGGGATCATCTGGACCCACCAAGGTTTCTGTCACAGCTTCATCACCTTCATCACCATGACCCTCTGCCATGGATGGTCTCCAGGCAACACACAACTGCTCCCAGCATAGGCCATCCCATCCACCACCACCCCCAACACGCCAGATGCTGGGATGCACCGGGTTCTGCCTCCCCAGGCATACTGAGTAGAGATGGAGCAGGTCATAGCAGGATAACATGAGAGATAATTAGTGGGTTTGTCAGTAACATGTTAATCCCGCCACTGTCTGTGCAGCCCAGGCTCTGAGCCAGGCACCAATGGAGAAAATGAAATTTCCTAACCTGTTCCAAGCACTGGCTCTTCTCATAGCCCTCAGCCTCTGCTGCCCACTTAATCCCAACAGAGTGATGACTAGAAGCCTGTGACCCACTTACAGAGGAGCAGAGAGGGCAGGAGAGGCTGAACTGTGTTAGCTGCTAACCCCCCCCACCGCTCCCCCCCACGTGGAATGCTAGGTGTCTCTCCACAGAGTGCTAGGTGGTCCCTGCCCTCCCAGAACCCTGGCTGACTGATCTAGCACTATGGAAAATGGTATGGCCATCTGTCCTGGCAAATTCCCAGGTAAAACTGGGGAAGGCTTCCTGGAGGAAGTGACACTTGAGCTGAGGTCTGAAAGTGCAGCCAAAATGATAGACCCACTCTGGAAGCCCCTTACCCAACCTCAAGCTCAACCATCATGCTCCTGTCTCCGTTCATGCCTGGGCCTCTACCACCCTGGGTGCAGCTAAAGCAGGGACCCAGGAATCACAGAAGGATCCAGGCATGACAGGCAGTGTGGGCTGAGGTAGGGTGGAGGGACCTGTTTCTCACCCCCATCAGCTATGTGGGGTAAGATACCGTGTAGTTGTTGAGAATGAAGACTCCACCTCTTGGGAGAGTTTTAGGCCAGTGACTGTTCCCGGGGTGCTCCAGTGTGTCCAGTGGAGCAGGCAACCTGACAGACCACAGTGGTACCTTCCAGGCCCAACTTGCAAATAGTGTATGCAAGCAGAGCCCAGTCACTGGCCCTGCACTCTAGCTGTTCTGGAAAGAGGATTTTTTTCTTCCTTTGTCCTTAGAATGCCATTCTTGTCTTCAGTTGGACAAGCCAAAGTGACTTCCCTTCTGTTGCCCTCATCCTCCCTGCCCCTAAGGCAAAGGTAGCTTGGAGGCTATAATCAGGGACAAGCTTGCTTCACCTGTGTAGCACCTGAGCCAGCCCTGTGGCGAACTGTACATTGGAGGAATTCAGGTTCCCTTGCCCTAGAGCCTGAATGCTAAAGCAGAGAAGCCAACACTAGCTCTCCTTAGGCTCAGGCCAAAGGCATCTGCTGGGGCTGGGGGAGGGGTGTCCTGGGTCAGCCTCTGCATCCTCATGACCTCAGTTTCTGCAACTGTAAAAGGCAGGGAAAGAGGAGACTGACCTCATAGGGTTGCTGTGGGCGTGAATGGCATGTAGACGACCACCCGCTAAGGTGTTCAGGACAGTGTGTGTAATAAGTAGGAAATTGTCACCCCTTGATACCCAGCAAGTATCTTGTATCTGTCACTGTAAGACTCTGACAAGCCTTAGTTTACGGAGACCCCCTGAGTCAACAATGCTGAGCTGGGGGAATCGTTGCAAAAGGAAGAGGAATTTAATTGTTCCAGCATGCTGGGGTCATCCTGCATCCAAAAGGAGGGGCGACCCAGGGGCAGCCCATTTGGTGAGTTTTTATAGTTTTTAGGGCAGCAGCTATTAGGCACAATGTGGTTGGCAGAACAGCGTGACTTTTTAAACTGATTGGTCTTTAGAGAATGAGGTGGCCGGGACTTCCCTTGTCTGTGGATGGTCTGTCCTGTGGGATGTGTCCTCTGGGCCTCCCCCACCCGCAGGCAGGTCCCCACCCCCTGTGATCTGAGGAATGTTAATTAGTCTCTCTCTTCTGGAGGAACAAGTGTCCTAAAGTTCCTGAGCTGACCTCTTCAGCACTACCTAAGCCTCAGACACCCTGGATAACAGCGGATGATGTAGCCTGGATCCCAGGACTACAAAGACTTCTATGATACTTTGTGTGTGCAGGGATGGGGGAGCCCCTGGAACTGGAAGCCACAGCAATCACCACGTACCAGCCAGCTCACTCGGCTGGGCTCTGCAATGCCTTAGGACTAGAACTTGGATTGAAATGGTTTCCTCTGGCTTCTCCCAGACAAGTGCAAGCCGTCTGGAGGATCTGGGGTGGGCTTCTGAGGACTATGGGTCCTGAACAGGCAAGCCACTAAACAAGGGAACTGGGCATGTGAGTGAGATCCTGCAAAGCCCTGGAGTGGCTGGGCTAAACCTACAAGGTCTTCAGATAGTAACATTTCTAGATACTAAATATAAAATAAATGCTTTTGATGAGATTAAAGAGACATCAAAGGAGGGGGATTAAAATACTAGGAGTCAGGAGCCAGCCATGGCAGAAACAATCAAGCAGATTGAGAAAAGAATAAAGAAATTAATAAGTGGGTAATTGTATAAATTGGTGTAATTACTCTGGGAAGCAATGTGCCATTATCCAGTAAATATGGGATGATCAAACCATCATCCTACCATCTCCTGGGAGACAGGTGCCAAGTTCTGAGATCCCTGTTTGGGAGGGTTAGTTGGTTAGTTGGTTTGAGAGTGTCTCTTTATATAGCCCAAGATGGCTTTGAAGTTGTAATCCTCCTGCCTCAGTCTCCCAGAGTTATAGGTATGTGCCACCAGACCCTGCCTGGGAGTGTTATTTGTACAGAAAAACCAACCAACAAACCAATAAACTAAGAAAACACAACAGAACTAAAGAAAAGAGGAAAGCAGGAAGGAATAGAGGGAGGGAGAGGGAGGGAGGGAAGGAGGAAGGGAAGAGAAGGGAGGGAGGGAAAGACACAGGGAAAGGGAAGAGGGACTTTTCAAAGGCAGAAACAGCTACTATCGGGAGGACTTGGCTTAAAAGGTAGTAGCTCTCCATCACAGGTAGGAAACTGAGCCAGACAGTTCCCTGTGAGTCTATTTAAGATTCTCAGAGCTGCCTAGCATGAGATCCAAGTCTGAGAATACCTTCTGAGACCCCAGCTTTGGAGCAGGTACTGGAGCCCCACACTAACTAGGTGGCTTGTGTGTGAATGTATGAGAATGGGTGACTGCAGTTGTCTTCTTGCTATACCTGTGTACCCATAAGCAGTCCCACCACACCAACTCCCTGGAGCCTGGTCTGCACATCTGTCTCCCAGGCATCTGACTCCCATGTTCTGAGGAACATGGAAGGCATCCAAGCATGGATCTGTCTGGCCCTACAGATAGAGCTGGCCTCCTGTCTCTTCTTACACATGCCCAGCCAGACCTGGTCCCTCAAGCTGGCGCCTGGGGGTGGAGGTTGGTGCCTGGGCATAGGGGATTGACACCCCTCTACCATCAGACCGTCCTGGGAGTCAGTACTGCATCCTCTAAGCAGTGTGACCTTGGTGGAAGAGTGGAAATCTCTGAGCCAAAATTGCTCATTTGCATAATGGAGAAAAGAATAAGGCTCTTGGGACTGAGTGGGTGGGGGAAGCTGTGTGATTTTTACTGATTAGAAGACTCTGTATAAACACTCTGGGTACAACCAGGGGCTCCTAAACCCTCTGGGGCGGCAAACACCATCCCCAGGGTCCCCGTGTTACCCATTTCTCCCATTAAGCCAAGTCATCTAAGCTATACAGGTCTCTACCTCACAGGACAAAACTGAGGCCCCGAGAGGACAGGAACCCAGGAGGGATGTCACTGACCCCTGTGTGACCCCTGCTGTGCACTTGGGGACAATTTTTGCCCTCTCAGATGCAGTTCCTACTCACCTAGGTTAGTTTCAGCTCTAAGAGAGACACGGGGCCTTAGGATGGCCTAATAGCTTACATACCCTAGTGACCAGGCAGGAGAAGACCTACCTGTGATAGCCTATCCCCAGGACTGCAGCCTGAACTGTCACTAAGCAAGGCCAGTCTGATCAGCTACAAGAATGTGGTGGTCACCTGGGTGAGCTGCCCTAGTCGGGGTCCTGCTAAGCTGACTTACTTTGGTTGAAACTAACTGACGTATTCTCTGAACTTTGTCCCTGTATAAAACACAGGGTTAAGGTCAGCATGCGCAGGCAGAGCCCTGGAGAAAGAAGGGACACCCTGAAAGTACTATGCTCATGTGACGTTCAGAGTCCCGTGCAGCACTACACGAGCAGTCACCCCAACACCTCCAGATCTGTTCTATTGGCTGGCCTAGCATCACACTTACGGACAGCATCTTTTCTACATCAGCTTGTCCATTGTGATCCTGACTTGCGGCATTGCTTAGGGTCAGCTTGCTCTTAAACCTGGAACAAACCCTCTGGTGCCTCCTCACTGTCCCCACGAATCCATGAGGTCACCCCGAATGGGAGAAGCAGGCAGATGCTGATGTTTTCTCTCCGATCACCTGTATTTGCCCTGAAGCCAATGTCCACACTTGCAGGCTGGGGACACGTGGCCTCAGCAGACTAGGAAGGGACTTATCTCCAAAACACAGGGACAAGAGCAAGGCTGGTCACTCCTACATCAGCATACCAGGGTCACATGTCACTTGCTGGCAAGCCAATGTAGCACCAGAATGCACTGGCCAGGGAAATAGAGATACAGCCAAAGGACCAAAGAAGAGCCAGGAGTCAGGGAGGGCACCTGTGATCTAGACCTGGCCCCTGCCCCTGCAGCAGCAGGGTACATGAGCAGGGCCCACCACCCTCCAGGAACACACAGGCACAGACAACAGAACCAGAGGTCCCTGCTCATGCCAGCCTCTGCCCCTGCAACATGAGGACACTGAAGTACAGAAGGAAATCATACAGCCTCTGCTAAGCCATCTTTCTCTACCCAGATCAAGTGTCTGAGAGGCCAGAATGTCAGCCTCCACCATAATAGTCACAGTCTTGTCCAGCTGCCCTGCCCCAGTCCCAGAAACTAACCATCCACTCTGAGAACAGGCTGGAACAGATAGAGACAGCAGTGAGTCACAGATGCATAAGAGACAGCCACAGTGTGACCTTTCCCGGTGTGGGGACAAGCACTGTTCTAGACTGTGATGACTTCCTGTCTGAGCGAGAATGATGTTTCCGAGTCTGTCCACCAGTGACTAGTCCCTGTCACCCCAATCACTGTGCATGAGTCAGGAAGCCAAACCCTTCGATCCAGCTAAAGTAAGGAAGCACTATACCCCCACTAAGAGCCAGTATATCCCTACTGCTGTGCCCATTTCACTGAAGGGCAAGCTCAGCCCTGAAGACATGAAACCCCTTGCCCAGAGTCATGATGTATCATGGGACACAAGATCCCACCCCCACCCCCAGGTCATCTATCAGTTCATCCATATGTTGTTCTGGTTTTGTGGGACAGGGTCTTACTATGTAGCCCAGGCTAGCTTTAAGCTTGTGATTTTCCTGTTCCAGTCCCCTGAATGCTGAGGTGAGAGGTGGGGGGACACCATTGCCCGTTGTTCATTCACTAGTTCTTGATTGTCTGGGCTTTGCCAGATACTTGTGAGACTGGGAAGCTGTGTTCAAGCTGCCGGGTCCTGCTGGCACTGTGTGACTGCTGTACCCTGGGATAGCTGCGTGTGTTGTAGAGGGTGGTCCCATCTGGTTTGCCATTGCTCAGACATTAGCTGTTGGTGTGAGGAACGTCACTGTCCAAGTAGGGAGAGTGACTACCTCTGGGACAACGGTCCTGTGCATCCGTTCCTGAACAGCCTGCTGCAGCCAGAGCAAGAAGACAAGAGAAGGTGTGCTTGGCTCCTGGTTCTGGGGATTTTATAGTGGGTGGTAGCAGAGGCTAGACAAGGCATGGGGCCTCATCCCTGAGAGATACAGAGGGCTGTAATGTGTGGTTTGAAAGTTCCCCAAAGGTCCGTGGTTGGGTGCCTTGGTGCCAGCTCCTGGTGTTACTGGGAGGTTCTAGAACATTAGGAGGTTGGCCCTGGTGTAAGAAAGTCAGATTGTTGTTGGCAAACCCCTATGGGAGTATTAAACACTGGACCCTTGGCTAAGGCTGCTATTCTAGTCACCCAGACACTTAACCTGGGTGGGGAAGCAGAGGCTGTTTAATTTCCTTCTAGCATATCAGTGTGTTTGCGTTGCAGGGCAAGGGTTGGCAAGAGCAGGGACCTCTGCATTCTTGGAGAGTGGTGTGTCCTGTTGGCACTCACCTGCTGACGTGCCCACTTCTTTTTCCTGCCACCACAGTGAGGAGCTTTGTTACTCTGTGTGCCCCTATCATGATGCACAAGAGGTCCCAAAAGTAGCAGAGACAACTGACCATGGATCAGAACCTCTGAAACTGTTGCTTCTTTAAGTTGCATTTCTCCTGTATTTTATTACACAGGAAGCTGACTACCATGGAGAACACTGTCTCTTCCTATGAAGCCACAGGAGTCATCACAAGGCTCTGCCCAATGAGGATTTGTTCAACCATAGTCACCTTCTGAAGGCTCCCAGCTCTGGATAAGATGGTCAGACCAAGCTTCCCTGCTTGGGACCTCACAGTAGGGCTTCAATTTGAGTGGGAAGAGTCAAGAAACAGGCCAGCTCAAGCTGCCAGGGAGACCAAACCCAAGGTCAAGAGAGCTTCCAAACACGAGCACACCATTGGCAGTAGAGTAAAAAAAGAATGTTCCAGATTTATATCCACAGATGGGTGTCCCTTGAAGGTAGCCATGGCTGCCTGGGCATGTCGGTCATTTACCTTGTTGTGGTAATAAAAGACCTTGAAGGAGCTTAAAGAAGGATAAGTTTATTCGGGCTCACGGTTTGAGAGCACACTTCATAATGGCAGAGAGATCAGGTAGCAGGAACCCAAGGGAACAGCCGGTCACATGGCGTCTGCAGTCCAGGACCCCAGCCCATAGAATGGTGCTCCCAGTCTAGAATAGGTCCTGGTTAACGTACCCTAGATCATCCCTCATGGGCATGCCTAGGGGCTTCTCCCAGGCCATTCTAGATGCTGTCATGCTGACAATATTAAGTCCCACCCTGATTATCTTGCTATGACCAAGTGCCAGAACTGGAGAGGCAAGCCTCTTGTCTTAGACCCAGGGCCCTGTCACTAGCAGGCCATAGCCACAGCTCTGAAAGAGTCAGAGCACACGTTAAGGGAAAGCCATGTGAGTTTGGAACTGTGTGTTACTGCAGTGTCACTGAGGTTAATGACAGATACAAACCCATCTCCCAGCTCAAGTTCAGGTCCCATCATGGCATTGATTGGTTCCTCAGTAATTTATTGAGCAGGTGTCTGTCTTCCTGGCCCAGGCCTACACTCCCTGATGGCAAATTTCAGGTTTATTGTTTAGACAGACTCAGACCCATCTCAGTCCCCCAACACATGTGTGGAAAAGCTGCAATGAGCAGAATCCAGGCTGTAGCTGTGGCTCACGGAGAGGATGCTGGTTATCACAGTGTGAACCACAAAGAGGATGCTGGGTACCACAGTGTGGACCAAGGAGAGGATGCTGGTACCACAGTGTAGACCACAGACAGGATGCTGGTACCACAGTGTGGACCACAGACAGGATGCTGGTACCACAGTGTGGACCACGAAGAGGATGCTGGGTACCACAGTATGGACCAAGGAGAGGATGCTGGGTACCACAGTGTGTACCACAGACAGGATGCTGGTACCACAATGTGGACCAGGGAGAGGATGTTGGGTACCACAGTGTGGACCAAGGAGAGGATGCTGGGTACCACAGTGTGTACCACGGACAGGATGCTGGTACCACAGTGTGGACCACTGAAAGGATGCTGGGAACCACAGTGTGGACCACAGAGAGGATGCTGGGTACCACAGTGTGGACCTAAAAGGTGGCCCTAGAATTGTAACTCCTGGAACTTTCCCTCCTCTAATCTCCCTCTGTCCACACATTCATCCTCAGGGTCCTCATCCAGGTACCAAGGACCAATGCCATCTTGTCAGTGAACCTATTACATCAGTTGAGAGAGGTCAAATTGGGCCCTATCAGGGTTTGTGGCTCCGTCTAGGAGCCGTGACACCTCCCTGCCCCCATGCTGATAGCCACAGTCTGTGTGTTCACCTCATGAGGGCCATAGTGGGGGGTTCAGTTAATTAAATCTGTACTGGGAAAGACAGCCACCCTAGGGTTACCTCCCCCAACCCCAGCTTATTAATCGGCTTCCTGGCCTATCACTGGTGCTGTGTTTAATTGGAGGGAGACGGCAGCAGGCAGGCAGAGGTGGTGGTTGTGTTGTTCCAGCCCACGCTCTTGCTAGCCTCAGGCACAGCCTGGGCAGTCTTGACTCTTCCTTCACTGGGGCCTGGGTGCTACTGTCCTGTAACACTCAGCCTTGAGCGCCCTCTAAGACATAGAGTCATCTTGCTCAGTAGCCTCAGCTCAGAGCCAGCTACGGAGGGTAGGAATAGACAGACTGCCACTAAACCGGACTGCACACAGTAGGACCTAGCTAAAGCTGAACTGTCATTCTTCCTGTGAGACGTGTGTGCCCTCCCCACACCATGCAGAGGCATCACTGATAAGTCTATTTTCCTCTTATGAGTTGGGTCTCTTTCATACAATCTAAAGAGTCTAGACAGGCCACCCACAGGGACTCAAAACTTAATTGTATTTGACTTTACTATGAATATCAACAAGGACACGTGCAACTCAGGGAGCCATCAGAAGCCACTGTTGGGAAAACCCAGGGTAAGAGGTCTTATTCATATTCCTCCCAAGGACCAGGTCTCTTTGCCCAGTGTTCTTGAAAACAATCTCAGCACCGTACAGGCTGTGCTTACTATCGTACAATTCCCAATATGAACCAAATTCCAAGGTCAGAAAGATGGAACACACTGATTGGCTTAGCTCTGGTCACATGATCCACGATCAACCCACTGCCCTTTGAGAGACTCAGAGAAAGATAGGGACGGTCAGATCTAATGACATCGAGAACCAGTCAAGCCTTGCAGGAACCATTCTGTGGGCCATGTCAGCCTTGGAAGTTGATTTCTGTATAGTTCTTACACTTTCCCCTTTACACCCTGCAAAAGTCCTTCCAGACCAGAGGGAAGGGCTGCCAGGGTCCCTGGGACAGAGCGCCTGGAGCCAGCTGCAGGCCTGGCACAGACGCTGGTCTCTCTCTTCGGGTCAGAATGATTATCTTTATGTGGGCATGGGCAGCTTTGACTGTTCTTGGAAGGAAGAAGAATCCATATGAATGATGGGTAGCCAGGCATGGACTATACTGAGCAAGTGCTAGTCAGCACCCAACGCTCATCTCCCTCTTGACTATCTGTGTTCACCTGGGAGGTGGGGGGATAGGGAGAGGGGACAAGGAGACTGCTTTATTCTCAGGGCCAGGACAGGAGCTTCATCTTCACACCCAGCTAGCCTCACGCACAGACATCTCAGGAGCCCTCACACTCGGGTGTGCTCACACCTGAGAGGTTCACACCTCAGGGGCCTCACACCCAGGAGCCTTCAGACCCAGGGGCCTCACACCCAGGAGCCTTCAGACCCAGGAGCCTCACACCCAGGAGTGTTACGCTTAGAAGCCCCCATACCTAAGAGGCTCACACCCAGCTTCAAGAGTGGGCTCAAGTCTAGGGACCTCAAAGCTCATTGAGGCTGCCAAAGCATCACCCAGAGAGCTCCATGCCAGGTATTGGCAGGCTGCTCATTTCCCCACAGGTCTCTGTAACAGCACTGCCCAATCCTTAAGACGGATCACTGTTCAAACCACACAACAGCCTCTCTGTTATCTCAGCGTAACCAGCCTCCACGGGGTGATAAACAGCCCCGAATTGAATCGTTCCTTCTGCAAATTAAACTCTGTGGGGCCGGAGGACTGCCATTACCTTAATTATATTCCAGAATTTTCCATTCATCTCTTGCCTGCTGCTGCAGGTCCCATGTGGATCTGTCCGTGGACATTGATGGACGGGCAGTCCTGGAGCCAGCAGCTGGCGATGTCCCCCTCGTGGCTGTCTCTGCAAGAGGCTCTAAGCAGCCTCTCTTCATCCTGATTCACTCTCAGGACTCTGCCTCTCTTCATCCTGATTCACTCTCCAAGATAAATCACCTTCCCAGCATTTCAGCCTTCCTTCTAAATGCACATGGGTTTTGGTCTGCAGGTTCAAAGCCAGGGGCAGGCAGCCCTGGAACACCATTTGCTTTATTGTCTGGTTCTGGCATTAACATATCACTACATCATCGTGGTCTGTTTTTTTTTGTTTTGTTTTGCTTTGTTTTGTTGCTTTTTTGAGGCAGGGTCTTATTATGTATCCCTGACTGGCCTCAGACTCACTATGTAGATGAGGCTGGCCTTGAACTCTGAGTACTGGGATTAAAGACGTGTGCTACCCAGCACTGTTCATTACAATCTGCTTTTAAACCCCAAAAAGGGATGAAATTGACCAAAGCCCCACAGCAGTACCTGCCTGAGGACCCAGGGTATCCCTCGGATGTTCCTCAAGAAAGAGACTCTGGAAGAGAGAGATGAAGCAAAGACAGGGACAGGGAAGGCAGCCTGTGGGGCTGGGTCCAGGGCTGGGATCACATAGCTTGCACGCTCTTGGACTTCAAAGCCCACTCCAGAAGATCTGATCTGAGAGAAGGTAAGGGTGTCTGCGTCCACCACCAACTCCCACACGGCTCGCAGCAGCTGGTGAATGGGCCCAGCAAGCTTAAGTGGCTGATGTTCAGAGAGGAGGTGCTGGGTAACACAGACAGATATCCACACATCTGCTCACGAGTTCCGTGTGCAAGCCAGTCTCCATAATGGGTAACAACTATGTTCATATTTCATTAAAAAACAATTACAGATGGTCCTTGACTTTGAATGCTTCCACTTGGGAAGCAATGACTTTGCACAGTGAGGGAGCAGTGTGTAATTCGGTAGAAGCCACGCTTCCAGTGTCCGGGTCAGGGGTTAGGGGTCTGAAGCTCGGCATCCTCCCTACAGCCAGCTATAGCCCTCTGGAGTCCGCCAGCACGGCCAGTCCTGCCATATGTCTTGTGCTGTGTTCCTGAACTAGGAGCCTTGCTGGGCTAGGGGGATTTGATCCATTTACAGTTCACAATGCAATGGGCTTGCCAGGGCATGACCCCATCATAAACCAAGGACAGCACACACAGGTGCATGCTCTCTCTCTCTCTCTCTCTCTCTCTCTCACACACACACACACACACACACACACACACACACACACTCAGCAATAGAAAAATCTGGTAGAGGAGTCACGAGTTTATAGAGAGCGGTTGCTGACTCTCCCGTCCCAGGGTCTCTGGAGGGTTGACCTCCATTAGCCTCAGGATCAACACCCACACCCTCCCCCTTGCTTTTTGTCCAAGTGGCTTAACCAGTTCCCTAATGCACAGAGTCCTGTCACAGATTCTCCACAGGTTCCCCTCTGGATTCACTCTCTCCCATTTATGAAGTCTCAGCTAAGCTTGGACCCAGCATACAATCTTCCTGCCCTCCCCGCTGTGCCTGCCAGCAGGGCATTTTCTTATGGCATCTGTAACCTGCAGAACATTTGGTATGTTCATGGTGAAGTGCTTATTTCCCCACTACACACACTCTCCCCACCCCATCCTTCTTGAAAAGATTCCCTAGATCAGGGACTTTGTTTTGTACACAGCTGTGGTCCAAGGCATTGGGCAGGGCCTAGTTCATGGTTGGTGCTCAAAGTTATTCTATTTTTCAAGAGCATTGAGACCATTCAATGGGGCAAAGCATAACATATCCAACAGACAGCGCTGAGACAATAAGACATCCATCCATAGAAGCTGAACCCCTACTCCACAATACACTCAAAGGCTGATGAAGATGGACCCCAGTCCCAGATGTAGGAGCTAAGACCATATAATCCTTAGAAGTATACCAGGAATGAATCCTCATGGCTTTGGGTCAACTAGTGGTTTTGTAGCTCAGACCAAAAAGAACACAAAATAAAGTATACTTCATCACGATTAAAAACATCAGCCGGGCATGGTGGCACATGCCTTTATTCCCAGTACTTGAGAGACAAAGGCAGGTGGATCTGAGTTTGAGGCTAGCCTGATCTACAGAGTGAGTTCCAGGACAGCCAGAAACCCTGTCTTGAAAAACAAAAAAACCAAAACAACAACAAAAAATTAAAAACATCTTTGTTAGGCCTAGCGGTGTACTCCTTTAATCCCAGCACTCAGGTGGAAGAGGCAGGTGGATCTCTGTGAGTTCCAGGACGGACAGCTTGGTCTATATAGTGAGTTCCAGGACAGTTAGGACTAAATAGTGAGACCCTGTCCCCCAAACCAAATAACCTCCCCCACCAAGAAAACCCCCAAACCTTTATCTCAAAAAAAAAAAAAAAATCAAAAGTAATAAAAAGTAAAAAGGCATTGTAAGAATGGAATAAAAGACTATGTGTCTTATGAGAATTACATCTTTGTTACATTAAAACAAACTCACTCAATTCAATAAAGACAAATAACCCAGTACAGCTGGGCATGGTAACTCTGAGGGTTCACTGCAATTGTCAACTTGACTAGATTTAAAAATCACCTAAGAGACAAACCTTTGGGTGTTTCCAGAGAGGTTTAGCTGACAAGGAAGACCCCCCCCCCAGCCCTGGCTGAAGACCATCCCATCAGCTGGGTTACCATGCTAAATAAACAGAAGTTGAGCTGAGCACCGGAATTTGTCTTTCTGCATCCTGACTGCAGAAGCAATGTGACCAGCTACCTCACTCCTGCCGCCATGCATGACAACCATGATGGACTGTACCATCAAACTATGAGCCTTCCTCTTGCTTGTCACAAAATGAGAAAAGTTAACTAATATGGTAGCTCAGGCCTATGGAGGGTAGGTGGAGGCAGGAGCTCAAGTCTCAGTAAGTAAGTAAATGTACACACACATATATATTACCAACCTAACACATACAGGAAAATGGTTTTATTTGAATAGACTTTTTCTCAAAGTAGATATACACAACCGCTGATAAGCACAGGCCATTGTTTCCTTTCTGTTACTGTGATAGACACTCTGACCTAAAGCAACTTAGGCAAAGAAAGGGTTTGTTTGATTCACACTTCCAGGTTGTGGTCTACCACTGAGGGAAGTCGGGACAAGAACTTGAAGCAGAAACTATGGATGTACACTGCTTGCTAGCTCACTCACAGGCTCATGTCAGCTAGATCTCTTGGACAGCCCATGACCACCTGCCCAGGGAATGATGCCGCCCACAGTGGGCTGGGACTTACATCAATTAACAATCAAGACAGTCCCCCACAGAAATGTGAGCAGTCACTCCCAGATGACTCTATGCTACATCAAGTTTATAATTAAAACTAGCTAGGACAACACAAAATATTCAACATTTAGGCTGAAGAGATAACTAAGAACATGTTACACTCTTTCAGAGGACCAGAGTCCTGTTCCCAACACTTGAGTCAAGCATCTCACAACTACCTCCAGCTTCTGCTGTCATCTGAACTCATATATAAGCACAAGTACATACACAATGTGCACATGCTCTCTCTGTCTCTCTCTCTCACACACACACACATACACACACATGCACACATGTGATGATGATGACAATTATTATGATGATGTTGATGAAGTGGAAGAAAAATAGGAGAAGGAGGAGAAGTATATTTTTAAAAAAGAATGGTGGCCATTAAAAATATATATCCAGTGGGTAGTATCTGGACCCATTTGTGTTGCTACCACCAATATCTCCTTGTTGTCCAGACTTGTGTTGCTGTGACAAGCTGCCGAGAGGAACACTTTAAAGGAAGAAATGTTTGTGTTGTCTCCGGCTTCAGAAGTTTCAGACTGAGGTCTCTTGGTCTTCTGGCTGTGGCCTATAGTAAAGCAGAACCTCATGGTAGAGAGAGAGAGAGAGAGAGAGAGAGAGAGAGAGAGAGAGAGAGAGAGTATATTCTAGGGCAAAAGTGATTGGCTGATGGGCATAGGAGGAAGGGGAGGGGCTTGGGACAAGTATGTCTGTCCAGAGCAGTAACCTAGGCCTCTGTCCTTGTCACTGTTCCATTGCTGTGAGGCAACACCATAGCCAAGGCAACTCTTATAAAAGAAAGCATTTGATTGGGGCATGCTTACAATTTCAGAGGTTTGGTCCATTATCATCATGGTACTGGAGAAATAGTCGAGAGACAGACACTGGACTTTTCATGGTCTTTTGAAACCTCAAGCTGCTCCTTCAATTACTCACTCCCTCCAACAAAGCCACGCCTCCTGATCCTTCTAATCCTTTCAAATAATGCTATTCCCTAGAGACTACGCATTCAAATATAAGCAGCTATGGAAGCCATTCAAGCTACCACAGCCTCAGTTCTCATAGCTACCCAACACTGTCATCAAGGACAGAATCTATCAGGACTGATCCATTGAGACAGGCCCTCAGAATCCAGCTACTTCCTAGAAGCCTCCTCTCTGAACACAGCTGCCTTCAACACTTGAACCTTGGTAGGAACGCTCCACACTCAAATCACAGTGTCCTGCCCTAGCCCTAAAGGCCCATGTCCATTTCTTATCACAAAAGGAACTTAATCTGCTGTTGTCCAGAATCCCCAGAGGCTTAACAGCTCTGAAATCCTTCAAACAGCTAAATCAAAGCGTCCTCTGAGACTTCAGGCAAATTCTTAGCTGTGTCAAATACAAGGGCATGGAGTAAACTTCCCATTCCATAAGCTGGGAATGGGCTGTTCAAAGAAGGGCAGAGAATGTTTGAAAGTAGCAGTGCAAATGTGGTGTCCTGGTTTGTTCATGGCTGGCATAGGATTGTTGTGTGGTGGTGGGTGAGCTCCAACAAGCTTGGGCAGCCCTGTCCCCATGGCCTTCCATCTACAGCACAGACACATCCTGGGCTGGCTCTACATGCTGCTTGTGATAATCCTCAGCCAATATTCCACATACCTGGCATCGCCAACATCCTGGGGTTTCCTGAGGTTTACCCAAAGGAGCTCTGGGTACAGCCCTATAGGATGTCTCTACCCTGCTTCTCTAAACCTATCTACATCTGCCTGTAAACTGGTTTTAAGGGGCACTATCAGAGAAGCCCACTAACACCTGCTCCCCTTGATCCCCAGTCTCTGTGCTGGACAGATGGTCACTGCAGTGACACACCCGAGAGGAAGAGTCTCAGGGAGGAGGGATTTCATTCGGCTTGTGGTTTCAGAGGCTTTGGCCCATGGTCTCTTGGCCCAGTCTCTTTGGGAGTATGGTGAGGTAGAGGGGGTAGTACAACAGAGGTGAGCATACCATGGTGGCTAGGAAGCAGAGCAGGGATGGTGAGCCCCTGCCCCCACCCCGGACAATATACGTCTATGAAGCATGTCTGCAGTGGCCTGCTTGTTCAAGCAGGGTCCTCTGGCTAATTTCCACCACATTCCGGCAGTGTCAACAAAGTATGAGGACATCAGTAGATTAATCCAGTGGTGAGGGCAGAAGCCTCAAGCTTAGGTCACTTCCCTGAGTCCCCACTCTGACCCCACCACACTGGGGACCAAGCCTCCAACTCATTAGTTTCTTGCAAGACATTTTATAACAGTGCCTTTGCAACCACAGCCCATCTGATCTACAAAGCACAGCTTTTTGTTTCACATCAGCAGGATGGGGCACCTGGTGAGATTACTCTGTGTTCCTAACACCAGGCAGGCTGGGATGCCTTGTCCTCTCACAGTGGGAGGGTTGAAGATCAAGAGCTTTCTACCTCCGTTGTCAAGCCCTTTACTGTGGGTGCTAATCACATTGGTGAAGATGGTGCCCTCGTGATCATGATTTAATTGCCTCTCAACAGGCCATGTCTCTGTTGTTCCTGGCATCAAGTCTCCTCAATATGAGTGTGGGAGGGGGCAACGTCACGAAAGCAACAAGAACAGGTAGAGAAAAGTCACGTCCATGTATCACTCGTAAGAAGGTTCATGATACTGCCTGGGGGAACCGTGCAGACCTGTCAAGGGTTAAACATGTCGCTGGTGTACAGTACACAACCAGAATGGAAGGCGTTGTCGTCATACAGTGCACAGCCAGAACTGAAGGCAGCCTCCACATAGACATTCACGGCAGCTTGGTCCTCAAAAGTTTACAAAAGCAGAAGTAAGCCACACCAGTCCACAAGTATATAACATAAGTATATAACATAAGTGTGCCTTTTCGATTGAATACCCTTCATCTGTAGAAAAAGAGGGGAATCACTGAGACGTGGAAGTAGTCTAAGAGCCAGAGGACCACACAAAGCAGTGTCTTCTGGACAAGGCAGGACCATGACCTAATTGGCTTTCTATTGCTGTAATAAAACACTAACCAAAAGCAACTTGAGTTTATTTCCGCTTACGTCTTGTAGTCCATCACTGAGGGAAGTCAGGGCAGGAACTGGAAGGCAGGAACTGAAGCCAAGACCACGGAGCAGCGTGGCTTGCCAGCTTTCTCCCTATTGACATGCTCAGCCAGCCTTCTAACACAACCCAGAACCACTAGTCCAGGGGTGACACCGCCCATAGGTAGCTGGTGCTGCTCACATCAACCATAAATTAAGATGATGCCCCACAGACACACAAGCCAGTCTGATGGAGGCATTTTCTCAATTGAAGTTATTTTTCCCCAGGTGACTCTAGTTTGTGTCAAGTACAAACAAACAAACCCCAGACAACAGACTCCACTAAGTTGCTTTGATCAGGCCATTTCATCGCAGCAAGCGGCAAAGTGACAAATACTGTTCAGTATTTGAGAAATGCTTTGCTCAGAACTGTAATTCAGGGTTAACTTGGCCCATGTTCTTGCCAGTGCACACATGTGTTTCTTCTACCCCACTCTGTGCTCTCATTAGCTCTAGCACCTCCACTCCCCCAAGGTGCATGGCAAGGCCCAGAAGAAAGAACATGTTATGCTTCGGTATTTGGTCCGGATGATGGCACCAACCACAGGCGGTACTCAGAAGTTCCTGGGCTAGGTCACTGGCTCCTTTGCCTGCAAACCTCAAAGTTGGATGCTTGCACTCTCAATGGGGAAAACAGCTTAGGAAACTTCCCACAGCTGACATAAAATTACCAGATTGTAGCCCACCCTAGAAAATCAGTAAAAGCTAGCCCCTCCTTCAGCCCGCCCCTTTTTTCTGTAAGCTGCTTGGCTCTCTCCTTGGCCCGCTTTGGCTCCCTTCTGCTTGCAAGCTGAAGCCCTAATTAAAGAGCATCGCCAGTCCTGTTCACAACATTTGGCTTCGCCTTGTTTCCATTGTTTCTGTGCCAAAAGATCCTGTCTCTGCCCAGATCCCACTGCCAGATCTCAATAACGGCCACAAGAAGCAGACGGAAAACAATTGTGGATGCAGAAGATTCCCGATGCATCGTCAGCACGCGGGACCTAATTGGGGCGTGAGAAACCTACACATGGCAGCCGACTGCTCATTATCCTCAGGCACATGTGGAACCTTTTCGAAATTTACCCATATTTTGGCCATAAAAGAACTCTTAATAAACTTCAAAGGATGTCACGTGTAAGAACCCACTGCAAGGTAATTAGGTTCGAGAATCAGGGAAAAGATAGCTATGAATTAAAAATGCTCATTTCAATAATCCACAGGTCACAGAAAGGAATGCCATGCAAATGAGAAGATATTTTGTCTTGAGTGGAAAATAGAAACAAGAACTTCCAAGCATGTGGGAGGCAGGCAGCGCCAAGAACACCCGAGCCGTGAATATTAAGAAATAACTGAGGTTGAAAATTAATGAGCTAAGCATCCAGTTCACACACCTAAAAGAATTAAAAGAAGCAAAAATACCAGAGGAAATCAAGTAATAAAGATGAGCCCAGAAATTAATGAAACGGGGGGTGGGGTGGGGAATGTGAGAAATTAATGAAATTAGAAATTAATTCTCTGAAAAGTCCTGGAGGATGAGAGTTGACTTGTCTGAGCCCGTTTCCCTGGAGACCAGTCTCTCAGCATGAGAGCTAGCCTCATGCACACCTCAGTGACAGCCAGATGGAGCCCAGGGCTTGAGACAAGGCTTCCTAGCAGCTGTAAGGCTTAGAGCCAGACCCTGCCTGGCACCTGGCAGGTGCTCACATAAGAACAGGGCAGAATCCAGCCCTTTACCAGGGCAGAGGAGGACCAGAATTTCCTAACCTCACAGCATCCTAGCCCAGCAGGCCGGGCTGGAAAGTCCCTGTGTAACCCCAGATGCTTAGGCAGGCTAGACCTTTGTGAGTAGTAGCCTGAGTTGGTCACATGGATGACTGCTCTTTCATGAAACACTCCCTCATACTAATGTATACTCTGTATCAAAGATCCTGCACCTGGCTTGCATGACCCAATTGTGGAAAAATCTCTGGGGACATTGATTATGGAGAGAGAGAGAGAGAGAGAGAGAGAGAGAGAGAGAGAGAGAAGAAGAAGAAGAAGAAGAAGAAGAAGAAGAAGAAGAAGAAGAAGGAGAGGGAGAGGGAGGGGGAGGGGGGAGGGGGAGGGGGAGGGGGAGGGGGAGGGGGAGGGGGAGGGGGAGGGGGAGGGGGAGGGGGAGGGGGAGGGGGAGGGGGAGGGGGAGGGGGAGGGGGAGGGGGGAGGGGGAGGGGGAGGGGGGAGGGGGAGGGGGAGGGGGAGGGGGAGGGGGAGGGGGGAGGGAGGGAGGGAGGAAGAGAGAAAGTGTGAGAGACAGGCAGACAGAGACCTAGAAACAGAGACAAAAAGGGAGAAGGAGGGAGAGAGGGAGAGAGAGGAAGAGAGAGCGAGACAGAGAGAGACAGAGACAAAGAGAGACACCAAGAGACAGAGAAACAGAGAGAGATGGGGAGAGACAGGGAAGGGGAAGGAGGGAGGGAGGGGAGAGAAAGAGAGACACAGACAGACAGACAGACAGAGACAGACAGAGAGGGGGAAGGAGGGAGGGAGAGAGGGAGGAAGAGAGAGAGTGTGAGAGACAGACAGACAGAGACCTAGAAACAGAGACAGAAAGGTGGAAGGAGGGAGGGACAAAGAGAGGGAGGGAGGGAGAGAGGGAGGGAGGGAGAGAGAGAGAGAGAGAGAGAGAGAGAGAGAGAGAGAGAGAGAGAGAGAATATGAATATGAGCAGAAACTGAACTGGAAGGGAAAGGCTAACTCTGTGAACCCTGAAGACCCAGAAAAAGCCAGAGAGATGATGTGCTGAGCGACGGTCTTTGAGGAAACCCAGAACCTCGCTCCAGGAGTCTTCGAGTGCTACGGGACTGAAGACCTTGCAGGAAGCTGAGCCTCTGGAAGTGAGGAGATGAGATAACCTGCACTGTCTGTTGACCAGTGATGTCATCACAGGGGTCCCTGAAGCAGAGAAGGGGATTTTGCAGTAGAAGAGGAGGATATGATAGGGGACCAAGCTTGAGGTGATCTCTTGGAGATGAGAGAGGCACAGCCTAAGGGATGCTGGAAGGCCCCGGGGGCTGGAAAAGGCGGGGAGTGGATTCTACTGTCCAGCCCTGAGGGCATGCTGATTCAGTCCAGTGTAACCCATTTTGGCCTCTGCCTCCTACAATGTTGGAGAGATTAGATGAGGGTCAGCTATGGAAAACCATGGAGCTTTAAGAGTTGGGGCCAGTGAAGGGTCTTGGGTCTTTGGAGATATGTCCTAGAAGGTGGTGTGGTGCAGCAGACTCCTTTTCTTTTTGTCTCTTTCACTTCCTGCAGCAAAGTGGTCAGTCTCCCACTCGACTTCCAGGAGGCTGTGTTGTCTCAGCACAAGCCAAAATCAGTGGGCTCAACACACTGCACTTGGAAGTTTTCAAAACAATAAGCCTGAACAAACCTTTTCCTCTCCTTAAGTTGGCTATCTCAGGTCTTTTGTTACAGTAACAGAAATTGGACTAACACAGACTGTAAAGGAGTAAGTTTTGCTGTCTTTTAAAAACTGTGCATCTGTATATGTGCAAGCATGCATGGGGGGGCCAGGGTCAGAGGACCAATCTCAAGATTCAGTATTTTGTTATTTCTGCTGTGCTTTGTACCCCACTTCTAGGCAATTCTTCTGCCTCCACCTTCCTATCTCCCTGAGGAATGCTGGGGTTCTGGATACACGCCACCTCATCTGGTTTATTTACATGAGTCTGGCTGTTAATTCAGGTTGTAAGGCTTCAATGGCAAGCGTTTCTGCTACTTTGAGGAGGAGTTATCGGGGAGAGGGATGTCCCTCGGTGAGGGGCGGGGGAGTCATACTTGTGTGTGAAGATCAGAGGACATCTTGCAGGACTCAGTTGTCTCCTTCCACCATGTGTGTTCCGGGCACAAACTCAGACTCTCAGGTTTGGCAGCAAGCAAGCCCCTTTATACACTGCATGGCACCATCTCACAGGCTCATCATGGCCACCACTCCCACAGGGTGTTAGTACTGTAGTTAGTGCTGTCAAGATGTCGATCCTCTTCTGGATGTCCACATCCACCGTCTTCTGTTGAGGCCCACATTCTGCCTCAACACTTTTGCCTCAACGCTTTGGGGGCTTAGTGCTCTGGTCAAGAGAGAGTGTGGGGCTCTTGGGGCAAGAGACTCGAAGAATGGAGACAAGACAGGGTGTGATTCAGTCTCTTCTATTTTCTCAAGTCTCCCTTCTTGAAGGGAATTCTGAGGTATTTATATACGCAAGCAGGAGAACACAGGTGAAAACACTTTACCACGTGCACCATACAGCTGAGGTCACTAAACAGCAAAACAAGCTATGTGGGATAAACAAGATATTTATCAGAGTGTGCTTCAGCTGTTATAGGCTTTTGACAACCAAGTCTTTCATCAGGGTATATGGTTCCAGATGGCTGCAAAGTTGATCCAGCCGCTTTCTACTAAAGTCGGCTCCCAACAGTCTTCTTTGCTACAAAGCTGTCTTAGTGGGTGGGGGCTCATTCTCCCAGCTCCAGGCTTTCTATCTGTAGTGTCTTCACCGTCCAATTTCTCCTATTAGGTTCCACCTGAGCATGCCAAGCTCCTTCTACCAGACTCTCTCAAGCAACAGGGAATTAGGTCTTTTTCCAACCTACTTTGCCAACAGACGTTTAAGCTGGTGCCTCTGGGCTGTACCTGGTAACACTGTTGCCTTCTGGGAGACTTTGGTTGCTGATTTGACTTTCCTGCTCTCTCTTCCGTTTTGTTTTCTCTGTTTTATCCTCCTTGCCTCTGGGAGACCCTAGAGTATTCCTTCTTAGAATCAGGTTTGATCTGCCTGGTGGAGTTTTGCACGTTCCTTGTTGAGTAGAGTTTTAAAGTATATACTGTGGATTTTACCTACCAAGCTCACTGCTGTCCACTCACCTTTTAGAATAAAATAGGAACCCTGACCCCCTTTTCACTTGCTCCACTCTCCTGTTTAGAATATAACTGTCCTAAATACATCTGTATCTATCAAGAACCACACAGACAGTGGGAAAGGCTTTACTTTATCCCTGGACACACTTTAGGACAGTTGAGGAAAGTCTCCTTCCCTGCATTTACTCAGCATTGGAGGCTACTGAGCTTCTTCTCCTGCCCTGTTGAACTTCAGGGTCTGTTGACTTAGATTCTGTTTATCTTCCTTCACTTGAGAATGGCTACAATGTTCTTTTGTTCCTAAGGGATACTTTTGCTAGGTATAGAATTCCCAACTGTCAATACTGTGAGAATCTCAGTGCAGGGCTGCACAGCACCCAGGAGGATCTGCTCTTTCTGGTGGCCTTGTCACTCATGTGTGCCACTTCTTTCTTGCTGCCTTTGAAATGCCCACCCCTCCCCCCACCTCACCCTGCACTCTTCTTTAGTTTATGGATGTTTGACTCTGCCTGATGTGTCTTGGTATACATTTCTTTGGGCTTATCTTTGTTGGGATCAGTTCAACTATTCATATCTGTAGGTGTTTGTCTTTCACCAAATCTGGAAAGTTTCCATATGTATTTTTTCACAGTTTTCTAAGGGAGGGGAGATTTATCTTAGTCATAGTTCCAAGGTCATATCCTTTCTTCAAACCCACATACTCTCTCCTCTCCTAAACGCCTAGTGGAAGGAATGCCAGATCTTTTGTTGTGCTTCCACAGGCCCTTGAGGATCATGCTGTGCTTTTTTTTTTTTTTTTTTTTTTTTTTTTTTTCTGAAATGGGCCCCACTAGGTAACCCTGGCTGTCCTGGAACTCACAATATAGACCAGGCTGGTCTTGAACTCATATAGAACTGCCTACCTCTGCCTCCCAAGTGCTGAGATTAAAGGCCTGCACCACCATCCTGGCCTGAGGTTCAGCTGTTAATAGTCTATGTTTCCATGTGCCCAGTGTGGGGATTGAGTCCATGTGTCTGTCTATGGTGTTCTTCCCCAGACCTCTTCACTCTGTTGCTGAGACCATCCAGTAACTCTTTCTTTTTGACTCTCACTCCAGAGCTATCATTTCCACCTGACTCTTCTTTACAGCATCTATTCATTTGTGGGGGTCTTCTGTTTTTTTGTTGTAATCACAGGGGTAGGTTACCATGGCTACTGTGCAGTCCTTGCCAGATATTTCCAGTATCTGTGTTGTCTTGATGTTTGAGCCTATCGATGTTCTTTTTTTATTTGAGATTTTCTTGGTTCTCAGCATGACATATGACTTTTTTTTTTAAGATTTTTATAAAAACCATGTGTATATGGGGGTGTGCACGTGAGTGCAGTGCCTAAAGTGGTCAGAAGAGGGCAGCAGAGTCCTGTGAGCTGGAGTTACAGCTGGTTGTGAGCCACCTGACATGGGGGCTGGGAACCAAGCTTAGGTCTTCTGCAAGAGAAGCAAATTCTTCACTGCTGAGCCATCTCTTTAGGTTCCACTAATCTAGTGTGTAGGATGTGTGGGGATGTTGGGCACTGAGCTTGCAGGGGCCAGAGTAGTGACCTGTCAATCTTAGCTGGGCTGCCTCTGCCCTCCAGTGGAGAGGAGGGGGTAGCTAAACAGAGTCTTGCCGTTATTATTTTTTAGTTCTACAACTTTAGAGCCATGCTTTCAATTCTCCCATTGTGCTTAGCTTCCGGTTCTTCTGTTTTGTTTGTGTTGTCTGCAAAGACAACTGCCGGAAGCTCCTTACCCTATCCAAGTCCCTCTAGTCTGCCCTCCTGTGTACATAGAAAATCTCTCATTGCTGTTGTCAGCCCATGGTGTGTCTCGGGGAGAATCTTTATGGATCATGCTTGGACTTACTAATGCCGGGGAGTTTCTTTCTCTTGATTGAAGCTGTTAATTTTACAGCAAGACTTAGTTCAAGGAAGCCACAGAGTGGGAGGTGCCTCTAGGAGAAACATTTATGAATGATGCTGGCAATATGACAGAGATAGGAGCAAAACCCCAGCCCACCCAGGAAAAACAAAAGGGCATTTCTGGTTTTCTTCTTTTTGTATGTATGTTTTGACATGTATGTATGTATGTATGTATGTGTGTGTGTGTATGTATGTATGTATGTATGTATATGCTGTCTCTTCACAGTAACAAAACACGAACTAAGAGACGTTTTCTGGGGAGATGTGAATAAATGTGACCCAGTCAGCACAGATCAAGGACACCATCCATGTGTCCTGGATGCTGAACTAGTGAGTGTTTGGGGGTTACTTAAGGAACACTGGTAACTTGGGGGTGGCTATATCACCAGCAAGTCCTCTCCAGAAATTTCTCATTGTTTTTAAAACCTTGGGGAGGGCCTTGTGAACCCCATAAGCTGCTAAGCCTGAGCCTTCTAAGTCTGGGATGCTTCTTGAGCCTCCCTCCATCATCATCACAGTGGGAAGCATGGCAGTGTCCAGGCCAACTTAGTGCTGGAGAAGGAGCTGGGAGTTCTACATCTTGATTCAAACGCAGCCAGAAGGAGGGTCTTTTCTGCTCTGGGCGGAGCTTGAGCATAGCCCCTCAGAGCCCACCCTGACAGTGACGCACTTCCTCTAACAAGGCCACATCTACTCTAACAAGGCCACACCCACTCCAACAAGGCCACACCTCCTAATAGCGCCATTCCCTGGGCCAAGCATATTCAAACCATCACAATGTCCCTCAACAATTGAGCCATGAGAACCCAACAGTGTACATCTGTGCACATCAGCAGAAAACTCCTAAAGATGATCACTTCAAGTCTTAGCCCTGCTCAGTCTGCTTTCTCCTGTCACTCCATTGCCCCCTTCTAGAGCCCTCTCTCCTTTCCCGTCCTTCCATTCCTCAAGATTCCACTCTGTGCATGGTTGCCCCCCTTCTGCTGTTTAAATGAACAAATGAGGACATGATCACTCCTAGGTTGAGCAGAATGTTTATTGTAGATATGAGAGAGCACACAGTCGGAGGCCTCTGGAAGGGTCCAGACTGAACAGATCTGTAGCCGCCCGCGGCCACAAGTCAACTGGATTCACCTGAAAGGGGGGCTGGGAATGAAAGGGGAAGGACGGCGAGAAGAGATGAGGCCAAGACAAAGTTCTCTGATCAAGGCCCAAAGCTTTAATGTTCAGCTCTCAATTTAAAGGGGAAGACCCAACCCACAACCCCTCCTGGTTTCAGATGGGTGGGATAATCCATAGTCAGTTCCAGGTCATGGCCGGAGATGTCTCAAGGCAAGCCCAGGGGCAGTTCTGCTGTGTTCCGGGCAGCCAAGGTGGGTAACTCCACCTAGATCCCGTCACTTGACCTTGCTGTGGCAACCAAGGTCTCTCAGTCCTGCTCATGGGGGGGAGAGTACACAGGACCAGCAGATTGAACCAGCCATGAGAGGGGAGGGGAGAGGGGAGAGCAAGAGGAAAAGAGAGGAATGAGGAGCTAAGAGAGGAGTAAGCAAAATGGCTGGGTTATATAGGAATCTGAGAAGCTTGGGGTTGGGAAGTGAATCCCAGACACTGGATTGGAGAGGTTTAGGGCGGAGGGGGCGGGGCGAGAAGTGCTGGGAGGAGCCGAGGGTACTGAGTAAGACTTGTCCTGAGTTTCTTTGAGACCTAACATTGCTAAGTCGGTCTCTCTAACGATTCCTTATTATTGGTTGTTGGTGTCGCAATCAAATTTAATTAATTTCTTCCGGCATGCCTGTTGGCTTGTCTACTCTACTTCTCTATGTATGTATGTGTATAATTGTATACATACTAATGTGTGTGTGTGTGTGTGTGTGTGTGTGCAGGCATGTGCTTGCTATAGCGCATGTGTGGAGGTCAGAGGATAATTTTCAGGGCTCTGTTCTCTCCTTCCACTCTGGGTGCTGGGGGTGGGACATAGGTCATCACATTTGCCTTTGCCACCACAAGCACTTTACCAGCTGAGCCATATCACCAGCCTTCAACACGCTTTTGTGTTTTTCTTTAAAGAATTTTTTATGTGCATGTGTGTGCCTGTGTAAGTTCATGTGCACCACATGCATGCATGCCCACAGACCGGAAGACAGGTCAGATCCATAGGAACTGGATTTACAGGTTGTTGTGAGCCACCTGATATGGGTGTTGGGAATCTTGGATTCTGTGATCTCTGCCAAAGCAGTAAGTGTTCTTCACCATGGGGCCATCTCCCCAGCCCTTCCCCAACACCGGTATTTCTAAGTTTACTTTTAGCACCAAAACCAGCTTGAAGACTGTGCCTTGTCCTGCTCCACAGTCTCCACATCCGCGGGTTATTTGCGCTGCCTTCTTCCTATTGATTTATTCCCTTCTCTGTTGATTATCTGTGGTGATGGATTGTGCGTTGAATTTGAGAAAGTCTTCAAGGAAATACTTCAAGGCTCAGGTGGCTTTATCCTCCTCTAGGGAGAACTTTTGCACTTCTCTGGGTGTTTTGGGACACCAGCATTCAAGGCTGGTTTGATCTGCCCCCAGGGGATGTTAGTACCACCTTGAGCTGAGCTATGGAACAGGAAAGCCATTTTAGCACCCATTACTTAACTACTTAACGGGAGTCCACCCTAAATGTTGGGTGGAGAAGCTTGCTGTCAATCTTCCAGAACAGTTGCTCTTGGCGGAAAGAAGCCCAGGCCGCAGACTTCACCTCCCTGGACTTCACTCTTGTCTCAGATGTTACTCCCTACCTGTTTTCCCTTTGATGCTTCCAAGTCTGTCTAGCCATGCCCTCCCTTTCACTGATGCCACTATATCACTCAGACGCCATGGAGCCCAGGTCTGAGATCTATTTTGCTGGAGTTCTGCTGTGTGATGGTCATGGTGGCTGCTCTCATGCCCCCCTCATGACACCCTGGGAGCCTTTTCTGAGCGAGCCACTCACTTCTTCCTTTCATGTCTTCTGAGTCATGCACTCTGGCAAACGGAGACCTCTTTTCTACCTGGACTCAGGATTTGGAACAAAAGCTTGAAATACGCTAGAAAAATTCTACTACCAGTCTGGAACATTCCATGACCCGCGGCCCCTAGTTCAGGAGCTTGCCTAAATGAGATTTAAGTGTGATTGTGCCCTGTGTACGTGAGATATCCTTTAAGGAATGTTAAAAAGTAAACTATAGTTTTTAATCTTTACATTGACTATCAGTTAATTAATGTGCATAGGTGCCTTGCACGCATAGACCATGGCACAGATGTAGAGGTCAGAGGTTGGCTTTCACAAGTCAGTTCTCTTCCTACCATGTGGGCTCCACGGACGGAATTCAAGTCATAGCCTCGTTGTCTGGTGTCTTTACCCACTGAGCCATTGGCTTGCCCTCTAGTAATCTTTTTAAACAATAATACAGCCAAGATTCCGGAAGCATCTTCCCTGACTTGACCCAGGCTCTGCCATTTTCCTTGTTTGCTTCTCCAGTGACCCCCCAGGTCCCATGAACTCCATGCCCCCAGTGAGCACTGTGGCAGATGCTGTGGCAGCCTCTTGTTTTATCCATGTAAGGCAGTCACCAAGAGAGAAGACAGAGCCTCATGTTGTCCCCTGGCTGCAGTTGCCCTGGAACCCTTTTGCCTCCCTAGTAACGGATGGGAGGTGGAGGGAGGGAAGACTGGATGACACAAGACTACTGGCCTGTGGCTCTTCCCCACTGCTGAGCTGTGACTGTGATTGGGATGGAGATTTAACAAGAAGTTAATGACTAAGAAAGAAAAAAAGACAGGAGGCTGGCTTAAACTAGTAGCTTATGCTTTTAAAATAAACAAGCATTGTGGTTATAGTCTGATAAGTCTTGTCGACAAAGACAGAAAACAGACCAAACCAGGAGTCAGAATACGACAAATACAGTGGCTGTACAGCCTGAGAAAACATGCACACATAGTTTAACACTGACAGATTTTAAAATCTCCACCAAGTGGGAAACTTCTATTGAAGTCTCCCAGATGTCAGAAGTAGAGGTAGGCAATCTAGGATAAAAATGCCATCTGTCACCTCTATTACCTGGGCCAGGAATTGCAGTCAGGCAGGTAGGGTGAGGAGAGAGCCCCATGTGAGGTGAGTCTCCAAGGTGAGAGCGATGTGCTCAGCTGATGAGGCACCCAGAGTCACCACAGAAAGGTTCTGGAATCATGAGATTGAGAATTAGAGTCACAGCATGAGGGGAAATGAAGGAACCCAGTCATCACCAGGCTAAGAACACAGGCAGTCAGGCTGCCTGTTAAACAGAACGCACATAAGGAGATACAGGAAAGAGTCATCTTAGGGAGAATACACAAGCCTCAGGGTTCAGACTGAGATGAGACCAGTTTAAGAACACTGTCCCTCTTGGAACAGAGTGAGCATGGGCCCAGCCATCCGAGTGTCTGTCATCTTAGCAGGAAATATGTGCACATGTGCGGTATGTGTATCTATGCTGAACAAGTCTAAGAGATGCCAACAGTGGTCATATCCCAGGGATGATATTACAGAGTGTGTGAGTCTGTCTTCTGTTACTATAACAAAGTACTTGGGACTGGATCATTTAAAAGGAAAGAGGGTTATTTGGACTCATGGTTCTAGATGCTGAATAGTGCCAAAGGTAGCTTTGTGCTGTTTCAGCTCATAAGGAAATAAAGGTGGAAGGACAAACAGGTGTGTGTGTGTGTGTGTGTGTGTGTGTGTGTGTGTGTGTGTGTGTGTGTGACAAACAGAGCTGTTCTGCAACAGCCAGCTCTGGTGGTCACGAATCTGGTCCTGAAAGAACAGCATTAATCCCTTCTAATCTCCTCCAAAGAATCTGTCATCTCCCAGAGCGCTGGGACACCAGCAACCAAAATCCACCAGGAGCTTTGGTGGGAGTAGAAATCATTTCAAGGGAGCAACAGCTACTTACATCTTTCACTCTGCATCTTTTCAGCATTGCTTGCATGCTTGATATGTATTGCGTATGGATTATTTGGTACTTAAGTAGTTTTAGTTAAAACTAAGAAGGAAAACTCGCTATGTTAAAACGAGGTTTTACATTTTTCTCCAGGTCAGTGGAAGACCCTGCAATAATTCCAAGGGATTTTCTTTTCACCTGTGAACATGAGCCACACCTCTAAATAGAACAAATCAATAAATGTCATTAAACGGTAAGCTCACAAAAAGTACCAAGTGGGCATAAATAGCAAGGGACGTATTTGAAAAGCCACAGTGATGAGGGACAACTTGCAAATATTTAAAAGTGACAGCAGTATGAATCAAGAATAGCAGGAGTTATTTTCCCTTCTTTTCTTGTTTTTAAAATGCCAGAGGAGGCTTAGGATGTAGACAGTCAGTCAAGACTGTCATTCCTAACCTAGCAACGCCGCCGCCACACTCTGTCAGCTCCCAGCTCATCATTTTCTTGAGCCACAGAGACCCCATGGATTCAAAAAAGCAGTGAGTCCCAAGTCTGCTGAAAGAGAGGGGCAAGTGGTTCACTGGGACTGCACCACTTTCAGCTAACAGAGGTAAAGGGACTGTCATAAAGACAGGGCTAGCATGGCAGCTGGCAGCCATCCTCAAAGTCTAGGTGTGTTCCCTGGAACTGGGCACCATCACACATGAATTCTTTCCATAGTCCACTTGCTGCTCACCAGAAATAAGGAACATGCCGGCATTGTGTTGCCTTTCTCTCTGTGTTGCTAAAGTCCATCCTACAGGAAAGCTTCTTAAGACTCAGGAAATCAACAACTTACAAGTTTCAGGAGGTCCCTGAAGCTGACCAGAGACACTAGACCTCTCCCTCCCCACAGTCATATTAGCAGTAAAGGCTGCTGAGAAGAAGAGAGTCTCTGAGCTGCCTGAGAGTCATGCAGAGAGCTCCAGGGTTCCAGCTTTCATGATCTGTCAGCTGGGCTGGGCTGGGCTTTGATATTCTCTCTCTCTCTCTCTCTCTCTCTCTCTCTCTCTCTCTCTCTCTCTCTGAGACAGGGTTTCTCTGTGTAGTTCTGGCTGTCCTGGAACTCACTCTGTAGACCAGGCTGGCCTCAAACTCAGAAATCTGCCTGGGGTTTCTCTGCCTTCCAGGTACTGGGATTAAAGGCGTGCGCCACCACTGCCGGGCGATATATCTCTCTTTTGATGGTTCTTGCTCCTGTAAGTAATCCTTCGCTCACAATCTCACAAGTAACCCCAATAAGTCAGTAGTTTACCAAGTTAGACTTTGGTGGTATCCTTCCTTTAGCCTGCTATAGGTTTACTATCTGAGGAGAGTAAATGTTTCCCCCAGAAAAGTCTCACACAACAACCTGTGGAAGGAAAAAACTATTTAACTTCACCCAGGCTCTCTCAGAAAATGGAAACCAGATACCTGCCCTGGCTGCCTTTGGAGGCCAGCAAAGCCCTGGCCCACAAACATCAATGAACCAATCACATTTGAGAACACATTGTAGAGGTCTGGGGGAAGGAGGATGCTCAGTCACCAAGTCAGACTCACTCCAACTGTTCAGGCTCTCTCCCCTGTCACTCAAAACTCAGCTCAACTCACTGTGTTAAGGGAATGAAAGAGAAAAATAGAATCATTCAGACAGTCTCAGAAAAACACAACTAAAAATAATTTTTAAAGACCTTCAACAAGGAGGGAAGTCTGACAGACTCTGAATCTGACACAGGACAACCACCATTGACACCATCCCTATGGTAAGATGCTAAGCATGTCCCACGCCAGGTGAGTGGGCAGAAAGGGGAGCGAATATGACTATACTGCAGTCATCTGGGAGCCCAGAAAGAAGAGGAAATGAAGGACACAAGAGAACACTAGAAATCTCTTTCCTTTCCTCTCCCCTTCCCTCCCCTTCCCTTCTACCCTCTTCTACCCCGTCTCCTCTTTCCTCTCCTCTCCTCTCCTCTCCTCTCCTCTCCTCTCCTCTCCTCTCCTCTCCTCTCCTCTCCTCTCCTCTCCTCTCCTCTCCTCCCCTCCCCTCCCCCCCTCCCCTCCCCTCCCCTCCCCTCTTCTCTCCTCTCCTCCTCTCCTTTCGCCTTCCTCCCTCCCCCCACACCAGGTTTTTCTCTTTAGATCAAGACCTTAAGCTCCTCCTGCCTCCTCCTCCTGGATGCTGGGATTACAGGTGTGACACTGTGCCTGACTATAAGCTCTCTAACTCCCTTTACTCAGATAATACAGCTTCGGATGTAGAAAACCTGAAGGACCCAAGAACTGTGTGGGAACTAGTAAGTATACTCAGACAGGTCACAGAATAAAAGTGAATACGGACAGCTCTGGTGGGCAGGCAAGATGGCTCAGTAGGTAAAGGTGCTTGCCACTAAGCCTGGCATCCTGAGTTCAATCCCTGAGATCCATCTGGGCTCAGAAGGAGAGAACCTGGGGTATCCTTAGACACTAAATAAAATCTTTAAGTTAGCTTTCATTTTCTACAAGAGCAACAAATAAGAAGAAACTTCATGGCAGAAGAAACTTTTTTTAAAAATCCATCTACCATAACAATCAAGAAACAAAATCCTTAGGAAACCATTTACAGAAGGTTTAAGGGAATATTAACTAAAAACTAGGAAACGTCACTGGCAGAAATTAAAGCCCTAAACAAAATGAGAGTTGCTGCCTTCATTTAGCCGAAGACTGGGTCTCACTTAAGCGTTAGTTCTAAATGACTGTTCTGTTCAATGTCTTCCCTGCCATGGTCCCAAAAGACTTTTTTGTGGAAATTGATGGAATCGGTCTAAAACTTAACTGGAACTGCAAAGAGCCTAAAAATAGCAGCGCCCTGAGATACTCTCTGAGAAAAGAAGTGTTCTAGAGAGCGTTTCAAATGTGGCCTTTGTACCCGGGGAGCTAAGTCTTTAGTTTTACTTAATTTTAATAAATTAAATTCCAGTCTCCGCATGCCTCCAGTGACTGGCTGCATTGAAGAATGCAGACCAGAATCCCAGGAGAGCTCAAGCCTGGGTCTCCAGTCCAGAGTGCAAAGCTTGCAGCACGATTACAAGGATCCAGTCCACACAGTGCAGGGGTGAAGAGGGACACAGACTGCATGCAGTCATCTGAGTTTGATGATGTCACCCAGGCTGAAGACACAGGAAGTCCCTCAATAAGGGGATTGACACATCCTTCTGTACAGGAACTAATCCAAGTCAACCCACCTCACATAATGCACAAAAAGCTCAGTTGAGATGAGGCGTGAACCTACAAGGGAATATTAAAACCTTACTATATGGGAGGGAGAGAGAGGGCTCCGGAGTTAAGACTGCTTCCTGCTCTTTCAGAGTACCCAAGTTCGAATCCCATCACCCAAGTGAGACAGCTCACAACTGCCTGTAACTCTTAGGAGATCCAGTGACCTCTTCTGGCCTCTGCACACATGTATACATAAACACACAGAGACACATAAATATATATAAATATTTAGAAAATAACAAAACTATATTCTAGAAGGTATCAGAGAGTATTCTTTGTCCTGGATATTGACAAAACTATTGGGTATGGGATGGGCCCTGGAGAAATTTCTGGATGCTTATGTTCTTTGTGTTGATAAGGGCCTGGGATACTGGTACATTTCCAAGTGAAGGATTTCTCCATGGGTGAGTTAGTAATCCCAGAATTATAAAGAACTACTAACAGATATTGAGCTGTAGTCAGTAAGTTACATGTTATAGGGCAGGGGTTCTCAACCTTCCTAATGCTGTGACCCTTTAATACAGTTCCTCATGCTGTGGTGACCCCCAGCCATAACATTTTTCATTGCTACTTCAGAACTGTAACTTTGCTACTGTTTTGAATCATAATGAAAATATCTGATATATAACCCTGTAAGGGTCTATGATTTGCTAAAGAGTGATATCCCAGACTCAAATAGTATGTAAATGCAAGGAGTGTTTTATTTTTCAGAAGTCCAGCATGCTGGGGTCTCCCCATTACCAGACACCCAAGTGAGCTTGAAGGCCTGATTTAAAGCACATTAGGGAATTCCGGGGTAGGTGACCTCTATGTTAATCTGTTGGGTCCATCTCTACAGACATTCCATTACCAGGATGTGGGGGCTGGAAACTTGCTAGGGAGGTCTGGAAACTGTTGCTGACCCATTGTCCTTGCCTCAGGCCAGGTAGCTGGGACATTTCATTACCTGGGCATGAAAGCTGGGGCCTGTTTTTTGTTTGTTTGTTTGTCTGTTGGTTGGTTGGTTTTTTCCCTATTAAATTGACTTGCCTGGGCTTGCCTGGACTTGCCCAGTTTTTAAGCCTAGTCTACTTAACTGCCAATTTGAAGTCTGTCATGGAATCAGTCTAACCTTCTCAACCCCTGTGAGTATTATAATCCATAGGTTGAGAACCACTGTTGTGGGGTCTTGGAGCCAAGAGGGCCAACATCTTCCTCTTTCTTTAGCACAGACAAAGCCATAAGGCAGCAAGGCAGATGGAGTGAAGCTACATGAACAAAGCAGAGCATACACAAAATGGCACAGCCACAGACACTCATAACCAGGCATCGCCCATGAATCCTAAATCTGATATCTCCATCACCCCATCCATGCATGGGGAACATTCCAGAAGAGAGGGTGAAAAGAACAGGAAAGTCAGAATGAACTGTTCTGAAACACTATTTTCCAGGCCAAGTGACCCTTGGGCTCCTGAATTCACAGCAGGTGGGATGACCTTCGAGAGAGCCATATCTTGAGCCACTGACACTCCATCGCATTAGGGAAAAGGCTCACCAGTATCCGACAGCTAATGGAAGTTGATGGCTGAATGGGGAAGGATATTTTCTCCAGTTTGTGTAGCTACTTGCAAGATACTCTTAAGCCTGTGATGACCCCTCACCCATGTCCCCATAAGAAACCTTAATGAATCCCATTGGGTGACAAAAAGAAAGGAATGAATAAAAGAAAGTAGAAAGGGGTTGAGTTGAGAAGAGAAGGGATCAGCAGGTGGGGGGATGGGAGTATAATCAAAGCCCTTAATACACATGTAGGAGATGTAATGAAACCGGTTGCTATGTACAACTGATACTTGCTGATGTGAAGGGCTGGGACTAGTGCGGCCCCTGGGATAGGGAGGTTACATCATAGGGAGCTGAGCATCCCTTAGCTGTAACCCAGGGATGTTAGTCCCAGTAGTGCATCTCGGAGATGCACATGTGTGTACCCACTTGGACCACAGCAGATGCAGTCCTAGCAACTTCACTCTGGGTTGATCCAATGGCCCTGCCCACCCAGAGCAGATATGAAGTTGGGAGAGGGATGCTTTGGGGAATATCGGGGAGAGCTTGAGGCGAGGAAACAGGAAGGGTGTGATCCGACTTCATTGTAGATGGCAAGAAATTCTCATGAACGAATAAAAACTGTTTTAAAAGAGATTTAACAACTGTGATATAGTATTTTTAAAAAAATGATTGTCAAATTAAAAATAAATTACGGTGGCTGATAGAACACCGCAGCACGTCTATGGGCTGGAGCCTTCAAAGCAGTGATTGGAGCATTCCTGGACGCTGCCATCCACGCTCTGAGATCCCACACACAGGAAGTAGGAGGAGCAATGTTGACCTCAGCTCCAACCACCAATGCAACAATCAAGGTGCCACTTACTAAGCAGGGTGGGGAGAGGTCGGCCTGCTGGAGAGGCACCTGGAGCTTTCTGCATGATATAAAGGCTCTGTGTTGTAATTGCAGTCACACTATGCAGGAACATGAATCTGTCACCACACACACTGTGCACGTCAGTTCTGAGAACCTCACAGTGCGTAAATTCCAATTTAATTTTTTTAAAGAAACAAAAAACACGTATATTAACCAGCCGAGGAGAAATAGCAACAGGGGCCATTTACCTCCTTGTAACAGCATATTGCGAATTCATTATCTTTTTAAAGTAATGTTTTAAACAACAGTAAAAGAAATGTATATGCTACAGAATCCATTTTATAAGAGTATAAAAACCGATACATTCAGTGGCTGGAGAGATATCTCGGTGGTTAGGAACACTGAAAGCTCCTTCAATAGATCCAAGATCAATTCCCAGCACCTAACGGCTACTCACAACCATCTGGAACTCCACTTTGAGGTGATCCAACACCCATAAATTCAGCTCTGGGGTAACCAAAACCCTCTCCTGGCCTCTGAGGACACCATATGCATGTAGTGCACACACAAACCCAAGCACACACTCAACATACACATAATAAAAACTAAATAAATCTTCAAAACATTTCAGTGATGTACCCAGAACATCCCTAAACTGGAAAACATGATTTACTTGTGCCTAAGTCACTAACGTGCCTAGACTATTTTAATAGCTTTGCCTAACTGGACTACACCTCCAAGTTCAAGGCTACAGCCCCAGGGGCTGCACAGGCCTCTGTGTTGGTGTCAGGCCTTCAGGGCATGTCTGAAACCTGCTGCTTGCACTCTGCAGCTGGGACCCTCCCTGCTCCTGGGCATCCTTGGTCTATATCGGTCTACGAGGGCAGATGGAGCAGAGATGATGGTTGGTATCTCAGAAGCCTTGTGAGTACTGTGTACAGTAATGATGACACCTGGACAAGCTCCAGGGAGTCAGATCAACTTTACTTGGGGTGATTCAAGCCTTATATAGTTTGGGGGAGAGGGAAGGGTAGCAGTATCAGGGATGGACAAAGGTCATTGGCTACAGGCCAAGAGACCTCATTTGCATAGGGAAGCATTTCAAGACTCTCAGGTGCTAGCTGTATAGTTTTAATCGGGAAAGAGGAAGTTAAGCCTGTAATCTTAACCAAGGCTATGTGATATTCTGCAGGTAGAGGAGTATGGAGGGATTTGAACTTGCCAGACAAGTTAGAAAAGGGGAAGGCCTGCCAATGAAGGGCATCCTCCATATTGCACTTACCTCAGAAGGCTGTCTGGTCAATAGTAGACCTCGACCTTAGTTAGCAGGGCGACAGGCAGCCGCTTCCCTCACACATCGGTGAACAAACAGACTTGCTGCAGAAAAGAGTCATCTGTGAGATCCAGGCCTAGGCAGGGACTGCTCCCCTTCAGCTTTCAGAAAGACGCCAGGATTCAGCAGGAGCTTGGCATACGTGTGTCACTGGGGCCATTTCTCACTCAGACCCTGGAACTCCTTCCAAACGGTCTGGGCAGCTGGCACAGCAAGTATGGTACCATTCTACTATGTTGCTTTCCTGCCTTTAAGCCTCTTCCTCCCTGAACCAGAGAAACACACCGATCCTCTGCTGCTGTGGTCAGTAACCCACAGCTCCTGAGTTACCAAGTGGATTATTTGCATAGCTGGTTCACAGAGGAGGCTCGATTCAATGGGGATATATAGAAGGAAACCCAGTCCAAATGAGGTCTGTGGCTTCTGTCCCCTGCCAACTCTAAGGTTCTGTGATACTTCTATCTCTAGAGCAGTCTCATAGTGTTTAATACCTGCTTATGATCAACTTAAATGCAATACAGAGTGTGGCTGGGTCTCTGGGATCTGGCAGGACTACAGTGTCCCTCTCCTGATGCTACCTTGTGCTTTTCTTTACAGGGCCACATTCACTCAGGAGTGGGGATCAGCTTAGAGGAAGGGGGCCATCAGCAAGGATTCCTGTTGGGAAGAAATAGTGGCTTCTTCTGCTGTTTCTATAGCTCTAGACATCCATGGGCACCTTGAGCCTCCCAGGTCAACTGGTCTCTAACACTGTCCCACACCAGTGTTTGGACACCTGCTTTCCCGTGTGCCCTGATTTTGAATCTTCTGCAGTATGGTGGTCCCTGGTTTCAAGTACCTTCCTCCGGGTAGCAGACATTCTGAAAAATGAAAAGTAGAGGATCAACTAGAAACCAAGAAGGGACCAAAACATCCTGTGCCCTTCTCAGAAGTACCTTAGACCCATGTGTTATACACTAGCAGTGACCCTGGAGAGACATCTGCATCAGGAGGATGCCAAGCACAGGAAGGGACACAGGCTGCTGCCAATGTAATAAGAGAAGAAAAACCCACTGCAAAATGTTGCCATTGTCTTAGTTAGGGTCATTATTGCTGTGATGAAACACCATGACCAAAGCAACTTGGGGAGGAAAGGCTCACATGTTCATATCACTGTTCATCATAGAGAGAAGTCAGGACAGGAAGTCAAGCATGGGAGGAACCCGGAGGCAGGACCTAATACAGAGCCCATGGAAGAGTCCTGCTTACTGGCTTGCTTCCCATGGCTTACTCAGCCTGCTTTCTTATAGAACCCAGGACCACCAGTCCTAGGACGGCCCCATCCACAATAGGCTGAGCCTTCCCCATCAATCACTAAGAAAACACCCTATAGGTCTGCCTACAGCTGGGTCTTGTGGAGGCATTTTCTTAATTGAGGTTCCCTCCTCTCAGATGACTTTAGCTTGTGTCAAGTTGACGTGAAACTACCCAGCACAGCCTCTCTCTAGAGATGTGAGTCTAGGAAAAACCCAAGAGTCAGTTTTAGAAATTGAAGAAGCGCTGAGATTTCGAGATGGTGTCGTCTAGCTCGGGTTTATTTGAAGAGGCCCTCCATATTTGTCACTTTTCCATTGCTGTGATAAAAATGCCCCAACTAAAAGTAACTCATTGTGGAAAAGGAGAGAGGAGGCAGCTGGAGCCGGGAGCTGACAGACCACATCTCTGCCCACAAGCAGGAAGCAAAGAGAGCAAACCGGAAGGGATGGGGCTATAAGCCCTCAAAGCCCACCCCCCGCTGATGTATTTCCTCCATCAAGTCGCACCTCATAAAAGTTCCATAACTTCCCAAATAGCTCAACACACCGGAGTCCAAGAGTTCAGATACTTGAGTCTACAATGACTTTACTCTCTCAGACCACCATAGTATATCAGACTATGATTTAAACAACAAACACTTGTTTCTCAACACTATGAAAACAGGGCATGGGTTTTTTTTTTTTAAATATATTTTTTTATGTGCATTGGTGTGAGGGTGCAGATCCCTTGGAACTAGAGTTACAGACGTTGTGAGCTGCCATGTGGGTGCTGGGAATTGAACCTGGGTCCTTTGAAAGAGCAGGCAATGCTATTAACCACCGAGCCACCTTTCCAGCCCTCCAGGGTGCAGAATTTAACATTTAAGTTTGAGGACACACTTTCAGTGTACTGGAGATGGCAGTATTTAGTAACACATTGATCACTATTGAGAAACCTATTCAGGAAAAGGGGCACCTACTGTCCAGGGAATGCTGGTCACCACAAACTGGAAGTGCTACAGTCTGTGGATGGTCTGAGAAACTGTGCTCCCTGTGTCATCAGAGGGACTACAATGCTGATCTCTGAGCCTGAGAACACAGTCCTGTTGAAAAGGGAGAGAGTGTTCCCAGGAAAACTAGCTACTAGGGTTGATACAGCATGGCTCAGTGATAAAGGAAATTGAAAACAAGTTACATTTGTAAAGGAAAGGGAATGTTTAATCCATGTAGCCAGTCCAGGGAATGAAATGTTATGTATCTCCAAGGCCAGTTCTCCTCACCTGTTAAGTGGGTCAAGAGGAATATGGACAGATGATCCCACCTTGTAAAGTAGGACAGAGTGAGCAGGGGGTATTGCAGGCTTCCCCAGAGTGCTAGGCAGACAGCTGCTCTGGCTTGGGCTATGTGACCAGAGAGCAGCCATATCTTCATCTGCAATATGATCACAGCTGCCTTGAGCAGACCAAGCACTGGGGGACACTTGGCAGAACCTCTGCCTTTAAGATGCACCATTTTGTGGAAAAGACCCAAGTTCAGTGGCAACATAAATTATTTGCCAGATGAAAGGCTAGGGGAGGGGCTGCCAGGAAAAGCCTAATCAGGTCAGGGGGAGTTCCAACAGTAACCTTGAATCTGTGTCAGTGTCCTTGGAATGAGAACAAGATGGGCTATCCAGGCCCGAGAGGCAGGAGAGGACCTAGGTCAGTCTAACAACTGGTCAGGGTCAGACTCGGGTAGTGGGCACGTGTGGGCTGAAGACAGGGGGCTTGACACAATTTCTGCTGCCTTGGGGACAACATGGACAGACAATAGGTAAGTCAAAAACATCAGAGGGTCCACTAGGCCAAGTGGAGGAGCCCAGAGGAGGCAACACGAGTCACATGGTCACTGGGGTGCTGGCCTAGCTCCCCTTCCTCTCATCCGCATGCAGTGGTTTCCTCAGAGGTTCACCAGTGTCACAAAGACTAGGGATAGGAGCAGCCTGAACCTCCCGCTATCACACGGAAACCCACCAAGATGAAGCCAGGCTATTATTTTGTTTAGAAGTTCTCATTAAAATATAGTACTTGGGCTTACAGGTCCTTGGTTTCCTTTCATGGCTTAAATGACATTTGAAAACTGTTATAAGGCACAAGCTGAAAAGCCTACATGTGCCAAGGGAACCTGGAGCCAGAAAGATGATTTGAGTAATATGGCTGCCATGGGATGGGCTATGTGACATATATGGATGTGTGGCACCCATCACCCTGCCTGTTCTAGGTCTGCACCCACTCTGTGTTGGTCATGCTCTGGGCTAGGCACCAGAGACACAGCTGGCAGAACCACCCTCCCAGACAGTGTAAGAACCGCACTGCTTGAGGTCTAAACACTGTAACAGGGACCCTTCTACCACATCTGGGCCCCAGGGCCTAGAAGTATGTCCCTTTGTGTAAATGACTTCACAACATCCCTCAAGATGCTGCTGTGTCCCAGACATCCCTCCCGTCCTGGGCAGTGCTTGCCTGTGTGCCCCAGCTTTAATCACACCCAAAGCAAAACCCAGAGACACTTACAGCAGATACAACACACACCAGGTTAGCATCTTTAATTACATATGGAGCTCTTACAAACTGGTCAGGCCGTCACTGGAGCAAAGGACGGCGGCAGTCTGCAAAAGAGGAAATGTAGTCAACGGGTGTAAAACGACTCACAGCGCGCTAGGATGGAAAGATGCAACTACAACACGGTGCTGCTGTCCTCGTCACGTCAGGGAATACTCGGCCCTGGGAGAAGACCCTGAATCAGGAACACTTGCCCTTGCTGGTGGTAATACAATGGATACAGAAACTTCTGGAAACTATTTTGTCTGTAGGTAGTAAAAGTCTCAGAGGGCCCCATGTTCACTAATCCAATAATCCCACCCTAGAGAATCTATCTCAAGGAAGTACCTTTGGTTCCTTCCTTGGAGGAAAACCTGACACACTGCCACTATCTGACAGTGCCAACATTGTCCCTCTGCCTGAAGGGAGAGTTCACAGTCATTCAGGGTAAGGTGGGTGGCACATGGAAACTGTTGTCGTATGTACACAGTGGGGGTCCACAGACAGCACCACGGCTGTATAAGAGGCAAAGAAAGCTGAGGCCAGGGACAGGAAGGAAACATCAAAACACTGAATTTTACCATTTTCTTTCCCCTCCCTGGTCCCCTAAATTTCCTGGTATGCTGCTGTGGAGAATGGGAAGCCGCAGTCCAGCTGTTTATGGCACTGGGGTGGAAACTTCTCTCTTTTGCTCTACGCTCTGTGCTGCACTGGCTGCCACCAAGTCCAACATGAAGTCCTAGAGAGATGCCAAAGGTGAGGACCTCCCAGACACCAGAAGCTTGCCTGCTAGCCCAAGCTCCAGCCCTCACTGCCTAACCTGAGCATCATTTCATGGTGTCTTAGCAAAGCTCCTGATGGACACCTCCTAGGCAGAGGGCCACAGAATGGGCTGAGCACTCAGGCTACACAGCTGAGCATATGCCGCCCAACACCCTGTCCCCAGTGTGTCCCAGCTAAACCCCAGGCTTGCTCCCTAAGTCACCCTAGGCCTATGCCAGCTTCTCCACCACCATTCACTCCCCCTGCAAGCTGATGCCCAGGGCATGCTCATCCAGTAGTGGCTCTGTCCTCTGCAGTAACAGGCACCTGTCTCAGGCTGAGCAAGAGGTACTAACAGAGCAATGCACATCTTGTCTCTTACTTAGCCAGGGATAAGAAGATGCCTCTTTGCTGTTTCCTCAAAGTCACTGAATGCTTTGGGACATGGAGATAATTCCAAGGTCACAGTAAACACTGGGCTGGGAAGTCACCCAAATGCCAGGTCCCACTGTCAATTAGATGCTGAATGCAATGAAGCCCTGCTTACCAGATGGGTGTCACAGGGTCTGGAGAGCAGACACAGTACTGCCACGACCGTCATGTGGAGCAACACAACTCCTTCATACACCAACTCCTCCCTGTTCTCCTCTGAGCTCAAGAAACTAGAACCTTAAGATATGTACAAAGCCTCCCCTCCCCCTCTTCCTTAGCTTTGAGGCCAGTTATCACAGTCTCCCTCTGGAGCTGCATGGGCCTTGTACCTTGTCATTTTGGCTGGGGACTAATCATGCCCCCAAGGAGAGTCACGATGGGCTCCTCAACAACGGGTCCCAAGTGGCTCTTCCAGGTCCAGAGTAGAGGGCAAGCCTCAACCCTCTCTCATGTGCTCCAGGCTCCAAGCCACAGAGAGCTAGCTATTGAGATGATTCTAAATACATGGCATCACCACCCTGTTCCCATAAACACAAGCATCAAGAAACAAAGCAGTCTCCAAGACAACGTCACAAGAGCAGCGGTAGGGACCCACTGAGGCAGAGTGGCCCGTGTGTGTCAGACCAGATGCAAAGGAAGGTAATAAGCCACACCTGGAGGCAGGCAGCCTGCGTGCCTCTGACCCGGGCAGCTTGGGCTCCAGTACCTACTCAGGGCTCTGAAGTAGAATCTAATGCACACAGCCAGCACCCAGTGGTCAGAGGAGCCAGGGCAGGTCACCTGCGTCCCCGGTGGGTGGATCTCTAACCCCAACTTGGAAGGAAACAAAGAAACCTTCCAGTTGTCGCCTACCTCCACAAACACCTCCTCCCTACCCCCCCCCCCCCCAATTTTTCTGGTGTAGCTGTAGCTTCACCTGGGGACCCCTCTACCAGAAGGTCATACATTGAGACTCAGCTGCTGGGGACAGGTGAGTACTCTCAATGGAACCCGGGGAGTCTTCCACCTGCTTATAGCACCATGGTGCCAACAGGGTGCCTTGGCTGTTCAGGGAGGCTGCTAGGCTAACAGAGTTAACAAGAAGCAGGTGGCTGTGGGCTATGAGCCCAGCGAGCATCGAAGACTCCTGGCCTTGCAAAGGTGGCTGCGTTGGTTACAATCAGTCACTTTTCCCAGTGTCGGAAGAAGTCTCTGGAAGAGGCCAGGTTCCAGGCCCCAGCCTCAGGGATCCCAAGAGGAGAGAGATGTCTTTCCATGGGTGCAGAGGCGGTTTTTGTTGTTGTTATTGTTTTGGTCAAGCCAAGACCGTGCAGAGGAGGGCAGGAAAACCCAGGAGAGGCACCCATCTCCCTGGAGGGGCCAGGTGGGTATGTAAACAGTTCATTTGGCATTGGAATGACAGATAATGTCATTGTCCAGAGGCTTGGCTGAGTCCGAGTACGATCATGAGGTCATCCTCCTATGAGGCTTTGCTCCTCGGACCAGGGACGAGTGTCTGCATGAGAACCAAACCAGTGGGCCACTCTTCGCCAGTTCTTCAGACTGGGGCAGCAAGAAGCCAACTCGCCCTACTGAAGATGCTCAGTTCGCAGAGGAACTGGCCCCAGACAGTCGTTTGTTCTCCAACGAAGGCTAGAAGTTAGGCCCAGGAACACGGACGGCATGTTGTGCGGGTTCCTTGGATGCCTAGAGACGGTGTGGGTGGCTGAAAGGTTGAGGTGAAAGCCACACGGCACCTGGGTGGAAAGGGGGAGAGTCTGTAGCTAGACAAGGCCCACCATGGAGCCACGTGGGCAGGAATGAGTGGACAACTATGAGCCTCTCCCTGGAAATCCAGGCAGCAAATGGGGTTCCCAGGGTCCCCCTCAGTCTGCTAGAGCTGAGGCATGAATGTTAGGAATCTGCTGCCTGTGGTCCCAGGTCCACAATTAACTTGGCAGATGAATGCTGGATTTCCTTAATGCCATGAGAACACTGGCAGGCATGGGCAGATGTGAAGGAGTCTTTCACGGACACGAGAGGCTGGCGGGATGTCTATGAAGGAAGAGACCTTCTCAGCAACAGCAGTGGGATACGCTGGAATGCAGGCTCCCCCCAGCAGAAGAAAGTATCCCTGGGATGCAGAGCGGCTACCTAGCCATCTTGCAAAGTGACCAGATATAGACATGCTGGTTCAGACATACATCAGCCGCCTGCCAGGCCAAGCTGGCTTCTTTCTACCTGGAATGCTCAGGAAGGGAACTCCCAAGGTGCCCGTCATCGTTGAACGTGCTCCAGAAGCTGAGTATCCATGAGCTGAGCTCACAGAGGTGGTCAGCCTAAATGGTTCCTGGGCAGGCATGCCCAAGGGGATGTGTTGTGATTGCTAGAGAGGCTGGGATTGCAAGCAACAGAAGGGGGAGCATGCACTGAGTCGCAGGTAAAGCTAGCAAAAAAAAAAAAAAAAATGCACAGTAAGGTGGGTGACCAATGCAGATGGCAGGTGGCCTCCTGCAGATCAGAAAGACATGAAGGGTGCCTCAAACAGGGCAATGCTACTGTATTGACAACTCTTCTCAACAACGGAGTCTAGCTACCTGGGTGGACACAGACTACCAGGGTAGTGGCAGATCCCTAAAGATTCCGGCCACGAGAGGGCAAGGCTGGTGCGGGACTGGTCCCGTTGGAGGCTGGATGCACCGGGCAGGATCCTGTGCCAACTGTGGCCAGTTGGCGACACAACATCTGCCGCTCCCGCTCCCGTTCCCGCACGGCCCTATTGGACGCAGATGTCTTCCGGATTTGTGCTCGCCGTGAGTGCTTCAGTGGGGGCTTGTAGGTTCTGCGTAGCTCAGCCAGAAACCCCTGGTAATTGTTTCGCAAAGGGCTGTCTGGTTGCATGTGGGGGATGGCCCACTTCTCTGCCTCCCCAGTCAGACGGGATACCAAGAAGGCCACTCTCTCGGCTTCACCGGGGAAGCGGGAGGCTTGAAAGATCATGAACCTGTCCATCTGCATCAGGAACCCTGCCAGCTGTCCAGGGTCTCCCGAGAAAGGTTCAGGCAGCGAGGTGGGTGGCGTGGTCATGGGTCGGGTCCCATTGGAAGTGATGGCAGAGATAGGTGGAGTGATCTGCAGAGCGCCAGGGATGCGCGCCCGGGTGCGCAGCAGAGTTAGCTCAGCCATCACACTCTCCAGCATATTGGTGAGGTTGGCCTTCTCCGCCCTCAGTGTGGAGGCCTCGCGCCTCAGCGCAGAGTTGGTGAGACGCAGGGAGGTCAGGGTGTCAACTACGTCATCCATCTGAGCGCTGGCACCAGGGGCAGAGGCTGGGCTTTCAGTTTTGGAGGTCTGAGGTTGGACCATGCTGGCCAAAGTCAAGCCACAGGTACCTGGAGAAGCAGAGCGAAAGGCCTTGGGTGCTGAAGCAAGCCTGGGGACGCTGGTCCTGTCCTGGACGCAGTTCCTTTCTGCAAGCTTCGCAGGGTCAAGGTGTGGAGCGCTGGCTGGACCTGCCCAGGCCTTGAAGGATGCTCTAGCTGGATCTGCTCAGCCCTTGTAGGATGCATAGGCTGAACCTGCCCAGGCCTTAAGAGATGCGCGGAGCTGCGCTGCCCAGACTTTGCGGGATGCACCTGCCGAAGCTCGGTCTGCGGATGCTGGCACCACCCACGGGTGCCATGCGACCACCCGCGCGTGAACAAAGGCGGCGGCACCTGGGCTGGCCCCGGCCGGGCGGCGTGTGTACCTGCGCTCCGCGGCTCCCTCCGCTGCCAAGATGGCCCGAGGGTCGAGGCCGCGCCCGGCCTGCACGTCACGAAGGCCGCCGGAACTGCTTCCCGGGCAGCGGCGGCGGGGGTGGCAATTCCCGCGGGGCTGGCTTGGCCGGGTCACGGCGCTGCGCTGCGCGGTCACCGCGCGGTCTTTGTGCAGGCGCGGTCGGCTAGACGGCCGCTGGGAGCCTGGCAACCGGGCCAGGGCCTGCTGGTTGCCATAGAGACCGCTAGCTCTCCGGCGGCCGGGACCTTGCCTTCCGGAAGTGACGCACCTGCGCCTTTCTCAACAGCCTATTAGCGAGGAGCGTGGCGAGACCTTGGAAAGATTAGCTTGGAAATTAGAATAATCTTGGAAAGATTAGCTTCTTTCCGATTCTTCCCCCAGGTCGCTCGCGGAGCCTCTCGGAGACAGTATCATTCTTTTAAGTGAATTTGACTTTTCTTACTGTAACTTGAACGCCATTTGCATGAACTATATGATCATGGTAGTAAACCTTGACAAGAAAAGTATTTTTTATTTTAGATTTTTTTTGAGGCAGTCTCCTGTAAGCCAGACTGGTCTGGAAAACTCAGAACGTTGCTAGAAATGGCCTTGAACGTCTCCTACCTCTACCTTTCCACTGGTGGATTGTGGGAGTTTACCACCTCACCCGATTACATAGCCTGGTACAATACTAAAGGTCAAACCCAGGGCCTCAGGCCTGCAAGCACGCCATCACTGAGCTGAATCCCAGCCTTGGGAAAGTCTTACAAAACACACACACACACACACACACACACACACACACACACATAGAACAAAAACCTTTCAGTTCCCCTCAGTGTCCTACCTGCACATTTAAAAAAAAAAAAGTCTTGTTCGACAGTCCACCATTTTCCCATTAGTATGGGAATACTAATATTCCTATTAGTATTAATATAGTCCTAATAATTATTTCCTAATAATATTCCTATTAGGAAACATTGGCTTCTGTGCCTTGTAGACAATCGTGCCTCCCTAGTCACATTGACTCTGAGATTTTCCTGGGGGAGGTAGTTCAGAAGCCTGACTTTCTGTTATTGCCTAGGGCTTCACTGAAACCCTATGCTACCTTTTATTCCTGCCCTCTTGACAGATGGCCAACTTAGTGAGCACGCTGAATTTTATGAGCATAGTTTATGCGAGTTCCAGCTCCTTCCTCTGACACTTGTTCCTCATGGTCAGTTCCACACTGGGACGTACTGGGAAAGAAAATACTATCTGTGAAACCCTTCTAAGATGCAGTCTAGGAGGCAAGAGTGACAGAAGGTGGGAGACAGGCCTGGGGGGGAGATGTGTTCATTTGGTCTATAGTTTTTGGTCTTGGGGTGAGGGATTGTGGCTGAGGGTATCCACACTTTGAGAGTGTTATGTAATCTCATGCGGTGCTCATGAGGGGTGCCCCCTGAAAAATCATGTCACCTGGCAGACCTGGTATAAGGAGGTTTATTTGGGGGAACGGAGGGGAGTGGGGATCTGAAGAAAGAGTAGAGGCAGACGGGAGCAGAGCCATGAGGACAGAGAAGGACAGAAAAGGAGAGAGAGAGAGAGAGAGAGAGAGAGAGAGAGAGAGAGAGACTGAGACTGGGCAGGAACACATAGGAGTATAGAGAAATTGAGAGGGAGGAGGAAAGGAGAGGGAGAGGGAGGAGAGGGAGAGGGAGGAGAGGGAGGGGGAGGGAGGAGAGGAAGATGGAGAGGGAGGAGAGGGAGAGGGAGGAGGGAGGAGGGAGGAGGGAGGAGGGAGGAGGGAGGAGGGAGGAGGGAAACTGGGGTAGCCCTTTTATACACTGCCAGGCCACCTGCTCCTGGTAGCAGGGCAGGTAATGATGTAACCCTTTGCTAGGTTCCCAGGAGAAGCCTAGCAGAATCGCCTGTAAGCTATCAGAAAGAACACTTGCATTCCCTTGCTCCAGACTCTCTATTTTTGACCATCTAGAAGTCTCCAGAGCATGAAGCAAGAGGGGATAGGAAGAAGACAATGTACCTTTATGCAGCTTCGGCAAGGTCTTCAAAATCAGGAGGAGGCAAGAGCTACAGTCACCTTGACTGAGGCCAAGGAGTTCAAAATAAATAATTGTTCTAGATTGAACCCCTCCCCCGCAACACACACACTGTGTTTCTGCATGTACTGAGCATCCCCTTGTGAGTCAGGCTCTTAGAACCACAGTGGTACCTCCCAGGTCCCTGGATGTTGTGAGCAGCAAAGGGGCTGCAGTTCAGCTGTGGTTGACAGTGTAAGTCTGAGGTCCCCCAGTGCCTTGGAAAGAAGTGCCATATTCTGCTGAGAAAGTTCCACAAGAGCCTCACTCTTCAGTTCCAAATGAGGAAAATTTTTTTTTATTGAGCATGTAGCAGGCAAAAGTAAAAGAACAATTAGCATGCAGCAAATAGAAGCAGCAGGCAGACAGCAAACCATCAGCCTATCGGTGCTCACAGCACCCAGCACAGGCCCCTCAGCAGCCTGGTTGAGAAGAGGTCAGGATAATAGCATCAGTGATGACTGTACTGGCTGGTTTTGTGTCAACTTGACACAAGCTGGAGTTATCACAGAAAAATGATAAATGATAAGTGATGAAATTTCTGAAATGATAAATCATTACATCTACTTGTATTTTGTCTCATTTCTAAGAGGCTATAGTCGTAGTCCAGAAAAAATGGAGGAAAACGAAGATGCAAAGACAGGTTTGTTTGTTTGTTTGTTTGTTTGTTTGTTTGTTTTTGAGACTAGACTATGTAGCCTAGGCTGGCTTCAAATTTCATGCAGGATGCCTTGAATTTCTGATCCTCCAGCCCCTACCTCCCTAGTTGCACAAGTATTTTTGCAATAGACAGTAAGCCCAGGCATTGCAGGATAGTTGATCACATTGTGGACCCTGATACCGTGAACTGGGAAAACTTGTTTCTTGCAGTAGCACACACCTTTGACCCCTTTGACCCTGAGGGCTTTTTGTTAATAAGAGCTAAATAAAGTCAACGATAGGTCAAGAGGTGGCAGAGCAAGCAACCAGTTGACAATGAGTGAACATAAATAAACCCAGGAAAGAGAATGGAGGGTCTTTGAGTTGAAGGGTATTTAAGACATCGTGGAGGAGAAGGAGCATTTTCCTTCTGGGATGTTGGTGGAGTAAGAAGATCATCTGGGTGCTTTCTCTGCCTCTCTGAGCTAGCAGGCTTTCACCACAGCATCTGGCTCCTGAGTCTTTATTTGGTAAATCGAATGTTTGGGATTTTGTTTTTTAAAAAGAAAAATACCCAGTGCCTCATATGTTAGGCAAGCTACTCTACCAACTTGGGCAAGCACTCTGCCAACTTGGACAAGCACTCTGCCAACTTGGGCAAGCACTTTGCCAACTTGGAACTCAGTCAACTGAGTTCTAGCTCCAACCACCAAAACTAAAAGAAATTTTAAAAATAAGAAAAGCAGAGGGAGAGGGAATTGGCCAGCCAATGACTGGCCCATCTTGAGAACTATACCGTGAAAGAGAACTCACCCCTGACACTGTTGATGATATTCTTCTAGACTTGCAGACCATAGCCTAGCATAGCTGTCATCTGAGAGAATTCATCCAGCACTTGATGGAAATGAATACAGAGACTCACAGTCAAACATTAGGCAGAGCTCGGGGAGTTCTACAGAAGATGGGGAGGAAGGATTGAAAGAGCAAGAGAGGCCAAGGACACCACAAGAAAACCTACAGAATCAACTAACCCAGGCCCATAGGGACTCACAGAGACTGAACCACCAACCAGAGAGCATACATAGGACAGACCTAGGCCCATACACAAATGTAACAGTTGTGTATCTCGGTCTTCATGTGGGATTCCTAATAACTAGTACAGAGGCTGTCTCTAACTCTGTTGCCTGCCTTTAGATCCCTTTCCCCTAACTGGGCTACCTTGCTTAGCCATAACAGGAGAAGAAGCACCTAGTCTTACTGCAACTTGATATGCCAAGACGGATTGATATCCATGGGAGGCATCCCCTTTTCTAAGGAGAAAAGTGAGGGGATGCTGAGATCAGGGTATAAAATAAATAGATTAATTAATTTAAATAAAAAACTCAACCTAAAGAAAGAAGGAAGGGAAGGAGGGAGGGAGGAGGAGAGAGAAAGAGAAAGAAAGAAACAGAGGAAAATACTTGGGCTTGGTTCAGGTACAGGAGCTGCTATGAGGCTCCAGCTGATGTTCAGTGTCTGCTGTGAGCGCAGGAGGAAACACAGACATGGCCTGCTGAGTCCTGAGTCCTTCCTTCTGTGGAATATGGATGCAAGGGTGGGAACAGGCTCTTTTTAAGCCAGAGGTAAGAAGAGAAACCAGCCACTTTATGGGGTGACAGCATGTGACCCTTGGACCACACAGACACCATTCCCTCCCTTCCATACCATTTAAATGTTTGAACAGATCGATGGAAGGGGAGACTCTGAGACTCAGAACCACCAAGTAAAAATCATGTTCTTCACTGAAGACCAGGCCTCAAATAGGACATCCTAGGTGCTGGGAAGAAGTGGGGAGCAATGGGGGTAAAAGAGGTGAGGGAGAGGGAGGGAGGGAAGGAGAGAGAGAGAGAGAGAGAGAGAGAGAGAGAGAGAGAGAGAGAGAGAGATTTACTGACAAATAAACCAGAAAACTCAAATCCTGAGACATCTAAAGCTGTGTTTGATGGCAACCAAATCAACAATCATAAAATGAATTAACTCCAAATAAAATTAAGTAGATGGAGCAATGAAGAGACCTTGAGGTGAGCGTATGTGGGTGCTTGATAAGAGCAATGAATGAATAATATTTATAAAGAGGGGACGAGCATAAGACATCAAGATCAGGCAGCTGTGGAAAAAAACGGTAAAGGCACTTACCACCAAACCTGCCAGCCTGAGTCAATGCCCAGCACTCACACGGTGGAAGTCCTAGTATCATTCCGTGCTGTGACAAAACACTGATCAAAAGCAACGTGGGGAGGAAAAGGTCTGTTGGCTTATACTTGCAGGTTATGGTCCATCATTGAGGAGGTCTGGACAGGAACTTGAAGCAAAAATCATTGATGAGTGATGCTTGTTTGCACACTCCCAGGCTCATGCTCTGCTCTGCTAGCTTCCTTATACAGCCCAGGACCACAAGCCTAGGGAATTGTGCCACTCATAATGGGCTACACCCTTCTGGATCAAATGGCAATGGAGATACACCCCCCCCCCCCACACACACACACGGTCATGCCCATAGACCAATCTGAGCTAGGCAATTCCTCAGTGAAGGCTTTCTCCTTTTAGATGACTCTAGATTGTGTCATTTGTCAAGGTGACAAAGTTAACTGAGGCATGTGAACAGAAATCTTCAAGCAAGTATCATTCGAAAAAGCAGAGAATGTGCCCAACTACAATGGCTGGGAAGCAGAGAATGTGCCATCTACAATGGCTGGAAAGCAAAGCCTATCAGCTACAGGAGAGGAAGACTAGTTTATGCAACAATATCGAGAAGTCTTGAAAGCACCGTGTTAGATGAAGGACATCAATCAGGCTTACAGACTGAATGAAGTGGAAACGTTCAGAATAGATAATTCTCAAAGATAGAAAGTAGAGTGATCCAGGCCAAGGTCTGGGGGGCAGGGGCGGGGAGAAATGGAGAGCAACTGGGCACAGCTGAACACAGGGCTTCTTTGGGGTGGAAAATGCTAAATCATTCTGGAGTCAGTGTTGATTGACTATGCAGTGTGGAGAATAGCCTGAAAACCATATGGAGATTTGTTTATGGTGTGTCAATTGTATTATTAAAACAACCGATAGCCATTCGCAGAAATGTGGGGACAAAGGAGATCTTCCGCAAACTGGATATGAAGTAACTACAGGGTTGGCAAGATGGGACCACAGGTAGATTCACTTGTCCCGTAAGCTCCTTTTCAGAACTGGTGAGAAGTGGAAGGAAGGATTGAACTTCACAGAGCTGCCCTCTGTCCTCCACATGCATACTGTGTTAATGACTGCCACACACACTGGTCAGAAACACAGTCAAAAGGAAGAAGCCGAGAGCAGCCTTGGTAGTGGCTGAGGAGAGCAGTCTCTTCCTAAGGCTGCGCAGGCAGTGATGTCCGTGGTCAGGATTAGTGATCAGCATCGTGCTGACAAGTGTAACCTGCATACTCAGGAAACAGAAATGAGAGAGCCACCTTAGTCACGCTGCCACTGCTGTGGTAAAACACTACAAGCAAGGCAACTTACAGAAGGAAGCGTTTATTTGGCTTATGGTCCTAGAATAGTGATTCTCAGCCTTGCTAAGGCCGCAACCCTTTGATACAGTTCCTTATGTTGTGGTGACACCCCCCCCCACCATAAAATCATTCTCATTGTTATTTCATAGCTGTAAATTTGCCACTCTTATGAATAGTCATGCAAATAGCTGTGCTTTTCAATGGTCTTAGGTGTCCCCTGTGAACAGGTCATTCGAATCCCAAAGGGGTTGGGACCCACAGGCTGAGGACCACCGCTCTAGCAAGGGATAAGAATCCATGGCCATCACGGAGGGGAAGTACGGCAGTGAGCAGGCAGGGTGACTGGAGCAGAAGCCGAGAGCTCACATCTTAAACCATAAGCAGGAAGCAGACAGTGGACTGGGAATGGCAAATGGCTTTTGAAATTGAAAAGCAGACCACCAATGACACACTTCCTCCAGCAAGGCCACACCTTCTAAGCCTCCACAAACAGTGTTACCAACTGGGGACCAAGTGTTCAAATACCCCAAGAGGTTATGGTGGACATCTTGTTCAAGCCACCAAAGACACTCAGCTTGGAAAGGTGAGAAATCGAACCAACCTTACTTTCATAAACAAAATTGTCTGTAGAAAACATATATATATATATATATATATATATATATATATATATATCAGAAAAAAAAGCTCCTTTGACTATAGATGAATTTGGCTTTGTATACTGGGTGGATATTCAAATATCCAATCGGCTGTGATAAACTGAACAAGATCAGCCCTCATGGGGGGCGGGGTCAGCTTTCGTCATCGAGGTGGGCTCCAGAGGCCCCAGCCCTCCCTGAGGCTCTGGAAAGAGAATGAGATACTTTCCTGTTGCTGTGATAAAACACAATGACCAAGTCAACTTATAGAAGAGTTGATTTGACTTACAGTTCCAGAGGGCTAGAAGTCCTTAATACCAGGGACATCATGGCAGCAGGTGACAAGCATGGCAGCCCAAGCAAAAACTGACGGCTCACATCTTAAACAGCAGAGAGAACAACCTGGAAATGGCAAGAGGCTTTGAAGCCTTAAAGCCCACCCCAGGAACACACTTCCTCCAACAAAGCCACACCTACCCCCTAAGCCTCCACAGTCTGGACCATCAATTGGGGATCCTGTGTTCAAATGCCAGAGACTACGGGAGATACCTCATCCACACCACCACAGAGAGACATTTTCTTCAGTGGTGTAGATACTGATTAAAGTTGTCCGTGTCCCAAATGAAATCCTTGGTACACACGCACACACACACACACACATGCACACACACATGCACACACACATGCACACATACACTCACACACACATACACACTCTCTCTCACACACACACACCTAAAAAGTATTAAAATAAATTTTATTTGAATATACTAAACACATGGAGAAAAAAATTTTAAGTGCTATGTAGAGTTGATAATCAGTCGAAACACCTGGTATAAATCAACCGAAATACGTGCAGAATATTGGTGTAAAGTCCAACTGTGAATATGAAAGCGAACAAAAAAAAGAATTAAGGACTATTATGCCATTTTGAGTTTGTTCTCCCTGCTTCCTGTTTGCTGTTTTAAGATGTGAGCCCTGGCAAGCAACTGCCTGGCTAAGGTGTTTATTCCTCCCAGGCCGCAGGAGGCTGGCAGCAGTCTTTGGGGTTCAGATGAGAGAGGCTCATTCTAAAATATATACCGAGAACAAAAGAACTGGAAGAGCTGAGGCGGTGTTGAAAAAATAAAACAGCTCATTACAGTCTCTCCTATTTCAAGCCTCATACAGCTGCACCAACTGAGACCATGTGACCCGAGTGGAGGCGGAGACACAGAGGTTAACAGGACAGAACAGAAAGCCAGGAATAGACCCACACACATATGCCCAACTGAGTCTTTAACAACTTTTTTATATTATTGGTGTGTGGTGAGGGGTGTGGAGGTCGGAGCACAGCCTGTGAGAGGCGGTTATCTGGTTCCTCCATGTACATTCCAGAGATGAAACTTGGGTGGTCAGATTTGGCCATGGCGGTAAGCCGCTAACCCACCAGTGATATTGATATATATATATATACCTTTTTACCTACTTGTCAAAGCAGGCCAGCAGCAGAAAGGTAATCGTATTAATAAGTGATGCCTGAACAGCTGGGCATCTGTAGATTAAAAATAAGAACAACCTTGATCTAAGTCTCCCATCTCAAAAAAAAAAAAAAAAAAAAAAAAAAAAAAAAAAAAAAAACTCTCAAAATGAGTCACAGACCTAAATTTAAATCTATAAAATTATGTACACAGAACAAACTATATGTGGTACTAATCCCTAGGGTATGCAGCTAGATAATTCTTTTTCCTGACACCAAAACCATAATCTAGAATAAAAGAAATGATACCTTTGGCCCATCACAATTGGAAGGTTTTGCTTTGAGGGAGGCCATGCTGGGTGGTGGTACACATCCACAGTCTCAATGCTTGGGAGGCAGAGAAAGGCAAATCTCTTTGAATTTGAAACCAGTCTGATCTACATAGAGAGTTCCAGGCCAGCCAGGAACGTAGTGAGAACCGTCTCATAAATTGATAAATAAATATAAAAATATTAAAAATGGTGGTAGGAGCGGAAACGCTGGCTACAGACTAAAGAACACGTTGGCAAATCACAAGTCCTATGTGTAACGTGTTTCTGTAACATATGAAGAATGCTTGAACAAGACAACAAGCAATCCAATGATGAAGTAGGCAAGAGACACAAGCGAGCATTTCAGCAGAGAGTCCATCCAGAGGGCAGGTAAGCATACACACAAAGCCAGCCAATACCACAGCTGTTCATGAAACAAGAGTAACATCATACTTAGAGTGCATCGTATGTAGATACATATGGCTGAAGTTAAAACAACACAAAACAAAAAGCCACCTAGTTCCAAATGCTGGTGAGGATGCAGAGAAATGGGAGAGGTAACTGGGGATCATATAAAGGGGTGGGACCACTGTGAAAACAACCAGGTGACTGCTTTATGAAAAAAAAAAAATCATGCCCTAGCAGCTGCAGGCCTAAGCCTTTATGCCTTTACCCCAAGAAAATAAAAATGTGTTCACACACACACATACACACACACACTTGTACATGCACGCACACACACCACATACATACACATACACACAGACCACATACACACACTTGCACATGCATGCACACCTATACCACATGCATACACATACACCACATACACACACATACCACATACAAACACTTGCACATGCATGCGCACACACAAATGCACAGGATGTTCTGGAGAGACAGCTCAGCAGTTTGGTTTCTAGCACACATGTTTATTGTCTTACGACCCTAACTGCAGGTCCAAGGCATCTGGTACCCTCTTTTGGGTGCCACATGTACTTCACTTCTGTGCATACTCCCTCCCCCACCCCACACACAAATATACACATAATTAAAAAAATAAAATAGAATATTTTTAAAACAGTGCACAAATACTTCCAGCAATGTTGTTTCTAATAACCCAAATCTGCAAGGTATAAAACCCTTCAATGAATGACTGGGTGACTGGGAACTACTCATGCAATGGAATTCTACTCTTCAGTGAGAAGGGACAGACTATTAACACAGACAAAACCTGAATAGATGAAGAAGAAATGACACGAAGAAACAGTAGCCATTCCAAGAGATATAATTCCTCTCATATATATTCTCCCTATGATAAAATTACAGAAAATCAGAATATGTCAGTGTGTCCACGGGGGTAGGGGGAATTGGGGTAAGAGGTATATGTGTGTGTGTGACCATGACATAGCAGCAGGAGGAGCCTTTGGTATCACGGATACATCAAAGTCAAGTTCCTAGCTGTAGCATCCTATTATAATACTGTTCCAGCACCATGCCTGCCTGCCTGTTGCCATGTTCGCTGCCATGACTGAAATGAACTAACCCCTCTGAAAGTCCAAATGACTCCCTCCCCAATTAAATGCTTTCTTTTATATGTTTCCCTTGGCCATGGTATCTCCTCACATCAATTTTTAAAAAAAGAGAGATGGAAGGGGAGCAGGGACTTGAGACTATCCTAAACTCTCTAAGGAAGAAGACCACATTGACTGGAGCAGAGAATATGGGATACGTGGACCACCGGGCAGAGGAGACCACAGGTAGCTTATTGTGAGAGACTGTCCATTTTCCATTGCTGTAACAGAGCAGCTGAGACTAGATAATTTACAAAGAAAAGCAGGGGGTAGTATTTTTGCTGTTGTTGTTTGTTAGTTTGTTTCATCTCACATGTAGAGGGCACAAGTTTCTTATACCCAACAGATAAGCACTAGAAAAACCAGGAATGTTAAACACAAAGACTTGTCTGTCTCTTTAATGGAAGGGATATATATACCTTGGGGTGGATGTAGTTAATAGCCTGGTAAACCGTGCCATCTGTAGAGCCACGACACACTAGAACCCCCAGACTATTATGCTTATTCCAGGCCCTTCCTCCCTAGACTTTTATCTTTTTTTCTACAGTATATGTACTTTATAGCCTGGTAATCTCTATGCTGTCTGTGTGACTGAGACCATACCAGATCCTGGGCCTTTAAACTATAGAAAGCATTGTTACAGAAGAGGTCACATGGGCTTTGCCTCGGAGTTTTTATGTAGCCATGCCTTAAATTTTATTGTGTACATGGGATTGAGAAAATTGTTTCCAAGAAATGTTTTCCCCAAGATCATACTGTACTACATCTGTGTAAAGTAAACTGCCTGGTGTCAGACTCCAGATGTTTGAACCAACACTGGCTAAACTGTGTTGTACAGATCGCTACTCTGCCAGCTCAGATGGTTGCAGGGACCCTGGCACTCACAGTTCTAAAACCTGGGGTGCCTAAGAGCCTGGTACTGGCAACAGGTCACACACTAATTCAGTTCACAGAAGAGCATGGGCAAGCAAGCGAGTGTGTGCAGCTGAGGCAGGCCCCAGAGAGCAGGAACACTTTATAAAACCTACCCTTGAGGGACCTCCAAGAGCCATAATTCCTGTAAGAGAGAAAGGAGTGAGTCCATTCACGAAGGTTCTGCTCTCAAGAACTGCACCACCTTCAACTACTCCTCACCATTGAGGACCACTCCCTAGTGTGAATTTTGATGAAAACCAACTGTTCAAACCATAGACGACAAGCCTTCTAAAGTATGTCCCAGTAGAGTATCGGGGGCAAGAACTGTGGGACCCTTGAGGGCAGCCCCTTGGGGAGCCATGAACAAGGGAAGGATACTGAAAGCCCAGGCTTGCCATTGACCATGGGGAAAAAAGTGTCAACAGGAATGAGAGGAAGGCTGAGGACCAGGAAGGCCACAACTCAGTTGTCTACAACCTAGAGCAGGGCAGCAAAGCAGCTTGGGAAAGAGAAGCCGGCACCTGAAGACCTCAGAAGATCTGAGTGGCCTTGGGGAAGAAGGGTTATGCCTTGCCATGGGACATGGGCTACCTTGCTCACCCACTTTGAGGGTGAGCCACTGCTGGTGAGAATGGACAGCAGAAGTGTCTTAGTTCTTTCCTGTTGCTGTGATAGACACCCCAACACAAGCAACTTTAAGAAAAGAGGTTTATTTTGACTCATGATCCCAAAGAGGTTATAGTCCATCACGGAAGGGAAGGCATGGCGTTCATAGCATGAAGCTAGCCCATAAACAGTCCGGAAGATACAGTAAACAGGAAATGGGGCCAGGCTATAAAACCCCAAAGCCTACCCCTACTCAGGTACTTCCTCCAGCAAAATGCCATCTTCTGGATATTCCCCAACCTTCCCACAAAGCACCTGCAACAGGGACTAAGTGTTCAAACACATGAGCCTGAGAGTCGTTTCTCATTTAAACCACAACAGTGGCTTTCTAAACTATCACTGACGGTCCAGCTCAGTAGTCTGTGATGGCGGTTGTCCTCTGGTGACCCGGGGCCTCTGATGGGCCTCTGTGCTTTTTCTCTCTGTGGAATTATGGTTCTTCTTTGAGACAGATTTGCTGGAAGTTCCCTCAAAGTTGTGTTTTCTGACAGTGAGTTATGCTAGTTGGTGTCCTCGTGACTCTTCTTGGTATTTTAACTGAGGACCCTATGTCTGTAGGGACTGAGGAGCCAGACAGGTTCAGGGAGGACTCCCTAAGAAAACGCTGAATTCAATTCTATGTTGTTTGTTTGTATTGAAGTATTTGAGCCAACCACAGTGGTCCACACCTCTCACCCCAGCACTCAAGAGGCTGAGGTGGGACAAACATCAGTTTGAGGCTAGCCTGGGTTACATAAAAAGACCCTGTCTCAAAAACAAATCAGAACCATCAAGATGATTCAGTAGTAAAAGGTGCCTGGTGCAAAAGAGTGACCACCTAAATTCCAAGGTCCATGCAGCGGAGAGAATAGATCCCTCAAGTTGTCCTCTGATTTCATGTGTGTGTCATGGCATAAGTTCACACATGAACACACAGATATACAACAAACAAACAAGCAAATAAGGGCTAGAGAGATAGCTCAGCAGTTAAGAGCACTTGTTGAACAGGACCTGGGTTTGGTTCCCAGCACCCACATGGCAGCTCACAACAGCCTCTAACTCTATGTCCAGGAGACTTGAAGTCTATTCAAATCTCTGTGAGCACCGCATACGTGTGGTACATAATACCCATGTAGGCAAAACATTCATGCACATAAAACAAAGGTAAATATTTTTAAGTACTTATGAATAATAAATGTTTTTTAAAGACACAAACAAAAAGAAGTGTGTGAACATGCCTGCTCTATGTATCCCTAAGCTCGTTTTGTCTCCTATTCAGAGAAATTTTGGTCAGCAAATACTTTTCTAAGCCAAGAATTCTACCCCCTCCAAAAAGGACTAACTATTCTTTTGATTTTTTTTTTTTCTCAGATTTTGATGCTGCAAAAGAATTTTCTTCCATTTCGGTGCAAAATATAAATTTTTCCAATTAAAACCAAGAATGTCACGAAAGGAGCCTTCCTGCCTGTTGACACTCTCCAAGCACAATGGCGGGATTTAACAGCCAGATCTCCTACACCACTGCGGCGCTCAGTATTTAATTTCCCCATCTCCTCCTCCTCTTTTGTAGAGCTGGATTCCAGTGTTCTCAATTGGCAAGAACTTCTTCCAATAATTACAGCATGCTGAGGCTTCAGAGCTCTGGATCCTTGGCAGTCACCTATTGAATGCTTCGACAGAAGAGTTCCAGTGGTTTGGAACACAAAGCAACGGCAGTTCGCTGGACTGTTTTATAAAAAGTACAGTCCCGCACTAGGACATCAGATTGAAGTTCTAAGCATGTCGTCAGGGTCCCAGTGCCCTAGGGTCCACTGAGGCGGAACCAAAAGCAAGCCCTGTGAGGCTGAAGTCAGCGTTTGTATTTGACAGTCACTTCATTGCAAACGTTCTTATAACACAGAAAACTGTGGCTTCCATTTTAATTAATAAGATTCTAGAGATAGTTTGGATGTCAATATCAACAGGGAGCTTACCTGAACCAATCCAAGCATGCCTGTGCTCCTGGGGGATTCATTTCAATGAGAACATTGCCCGTTAGCAAAACATAATTATAAATTGCCTCTGTTATTACCCCTCTGTGTTTCCTGGGGTTGAGCATCTCCTTTGTCTTCTGTCTGGACCGGGTCTAATATGAATCCCTTCTGAAAAGCAGTTGATATAAACTGGGCTGGAAATCCTATCACAAAATCTCATGAACTTGAGTCCTAGCAAAGCTGTAGAGTTTATGTTCACAATAGCTGTAACCCAAAAATATCCCAAGTGTCTGTCCACACTAGCTTGGAAAAATATAGTGGAATAGGATATAGAAATGGCTGCTAAGGTAAATGTGTCAGACCCTTCGGCAATGACTGATGACTCTCACCCAGAGTCTCTGATTTAGTAAGTATGGGATAGCTCCAAGAACTTACATCTGTAACAGGGGCTTGGTTGCAATAGGCACTCCATCTTGAGAACAACCATAGCAATGGAATTGATACACCACCATGACAAAGACAAGTTTTCCAAGCGTTCCATGGAGGGAACAGTGACTGCTAGAAGTACATTTTCATCTCTGTACATAAAGCTCCCAGGCAAGGGTAACTTTGTTGCCTTAGGGCTCTCAGTGTATTAAGAAAACTATTCCACTTAACTTCAGGGGAATGAGTATCCCAACTACTAGACACAAGAGACAGGCTTAGTGTCAGGCAGAGACACATCTGGGCTTCCAGGCTGATTGGATGGGAAATAGAGTTGCAGAAATATTATTGGCAATTATCAATAGATTATGCACTTATTTGTTTTCTATATATGTGTGTACACATATATTATGTCTCAAATCTTAAAGGGGCTTTAAAAGAAAAAAAGAGTGTACAGAGAGGGAGAGCTGGAAGGGAGACAGGGTTGGAGACGGCAAGTATCTGTGACTTTTGCAAGGAGCTCTGTTGAATGAGAGAGGGAGGCAGTAACCAGAGGGTACCTGAGGCTGAGCACGTGACCTTCCAATCTTAGCATCAAGTGGTGCTAATGGGGTTTGGAGTTTTGGCAATTCTAGACTTCACACTTTTGGATCACACATTTTGGTATGTTCAACCTGTACTCAGTCTCTCTCTCTCTCTCTCTCTCTCTCTCTCTCTCTCTCTCTCTCTGTGTGTGTGTGTGTGTGTGTGTATGTGTGTGTGTGTGTGTACACAAGAGGCCTTTATATCTTCTATATAGTCATTTTGCAATTGACTGGATTCCCTAATTCTAATTCCCAAGTTCTAAAGCTCAGTATCTCACATTAATTCTGAAGATTTTTCAGTGGCCTGAGTCTGTCCCCTGTGGATGGCTCTCAGTGGCCTGAGTCTGTCCCCTATGGATGGCTCTCAGTGGCCTGAGTCTTCCCTCTAGTACTCAACAGCTCTTATACATTTCTTACTATTTTGTGCTAATTCTCTGAATTTTCAATAGTTTTTAAAAATGTGTTTTCTAGTTAACACTTTATTGTGTTAAATGTGAACAAAACCAGGTGTGACATGTGTATTTCCATGTCATTATTTTTCCATACATCCTTTATGCAAAAAAAAAAATCTAAGATGAATCTAAGATGATAGCAGACAGAATTGTTAAAGCTAAATAACAAAATTTTGGAACTTCTGTAAGAAAACGCAAGAGAATCTTTCCCCACAGTGTTAGGAATTTTCTCTAAAGACACCAAAACCCAAACAATGTAGAAAACTTGGGAAGCTCAGTTACTCAAAATATGTAACACTGTATACACACACACACACATACACACACACTCACACATATATACACACAAACACATGCACATATACACACATACACACACAAACACATACACAAACACATGCTCACACATACATACACACAACACACATACATACACACAACACACACACATATACATACAAACACACACAAACATACACATGCATATACACACAACACACATACATACAGACAAACACACACACATATACACACAAACACACACATACAAACACACACACACATACACACATACACATGCACATATACACACATACATACACACAAACACACACATACACACAAACATACACACATACACCCACATTCACAAACACACACACACACACATACACACACACACACACACACACACACACACTCGTATTTTCTTCTCCCCTGGTGTCTACACTGCCCTTGAGATCAGGCTCCAGTCATAACCATGCCGCATAAACATACTTAAGCCGATCCATACGGCATTCTATGGCTGCTTTTCCCTTCCTGTGCTTTGTGCTGTCCTAAGTTCGCCATTGTTACCTGTGTCTCCCTGTTGTTCTAATACATGTTGACAATGTAGCCTCTCATTGTGCCCATACACAACTGTTCTGTCACTACCATCTTGATGGCAAGTGTGGTAGCCCTCCTGTGGTGGTCTTTGTCAATCTTTCTCAGGATCCCCCTCATTTCTCATTGGGGTCCCACCCCTGCTGCTTTCCCTCTGCCTCCCTTCTCTTGTTTCTGTCATTTTGTATGAAGTAAATGTCCTTCAGCTGCTTTCTCAAAACAGAAGAGCTTGAATCTCTTGTTTTCTTTTCTCTTTAGGATCTGGCCACATCTTGGATGCCTCAGACTCCCATTAGAGCTCTCTCAGAATTCTGAAGACTTAGCTCTGTTCTCTGCTAACTTTCTAACTTTTGCCCTGTTCTCGGCTACAGTGTTTCCGTTCAGACGGTCTTTCTGCCTTTGGTTGTTCTGCTCAGGGCAGGCTCTGTTCTGAAATTCCAAATTACACCAGGTCTGCTGGAAATTTAATGAGGACTTGAATCCGGAAACTCAAGTTCCTCAGTTCGGATGTAATGACTGACTTCCTTCTCTGGTTTTCTTTCCCTTTCTAGTCAGACAATTTCATCATCAAGAACAAGTTAGACCTCTTTATCCCCACTGATTTTTTTTTTTAACTTGCTCACCAAACTCAAACTTCTCTCTCACAGTTCAAGGCTCTCTGTACCTCATACCACCCCCAGCCTCCAGCTGGTCCCCATCCTGGGGTCCTGAGGGCATTTTGATGGATTTCTCCAAGTCCAGTTACCAATTCACGCTGACCCACACAGGGTCTTCCTAGCTCCACTTGCTCTTTTGTGTAAAAGTAGACCTCTTTCTGCCTCCAGCTGGAGAAGCTCGTAGGCTTTCAAGCCCCATCTGTGCTGATCCTTTAAAGTCAAGTCCTTTTCTTACTAAAACCAAATGGCTTCCTTTGCCAACATAGACCGCAGCGCAGGCAGTGTGTGGGAGGGGGCGCTCATGCTGAGCAGAGAGGCTCAGCAGCCTCCTTGGCAGGTGTCCTTTGCCCCCCCCCCCCCTTCCTGAGACACCAACTGCTCTGCTTTCTAGAGGATTCCCTGGGGGGCAGCTCTGTTTGCCTTTCTGAGGGTTGCCAGCTACCAAGCGAGCAAGCCAGCAGCCATCTTTCTTCTTGCTTCTGGAATCTCACTTCTGCTGTCAGGCTATCTTTGTCTTTCTTGATCACATCTTGTAAAGTTCCCCGACTGTCACAGCAGTGGCTTAGAAGGAGGAGGGAGAAGTAAGTGTGTGCTTAATATATACCCTTTTCTCTCAAGTTTCTCTCACATCTTGCACCTCACATTATCTGGAAAAACAAATGGTTATCCGGTGCTGTCTGACCACTTCACTACAAGTCAGTGGCTGCCCTTTGCTGGGCTCCTCACTGTATATTTAGAAGCTTTCACTGGAAGCTATGCTTCAGTTATGGCTGTAATACCACTGCATGACAAACTGGCCCCAAACTCAGAGGGTTATTATAACATCATTCTTCTCTCTCACCAGCCTGTGATTGAGGCCCAGCACTGCACTGCCGAGTGGATCCAGGGTTGTATACATGGGTGCAGGCTGGAGAGGCAGAAGCCACTCAAGCAAATGTTCTTTCTGGTAATGGCAGAGCCGCTGTACCATTGCTAGCCCACTCCATAGACACAGGGTGTATTAGTTACTGTTCTGTTGCTATGATAAGACACCATAGCCAAGGTAACTTACCAAGGGGAGAATTTAATTGAGGAATTGCAAACTGTTTCAGGGGGTTCGTCCGTGATCACCATCACTGTGTGGAGCATGGTGCAGGCATGGTGCAGTTTGAGAGGGCTAGAGTTCCTGGAAGCCGTTAATGGCAGGGAGCCTGGCAGCAGGTAGGCAGGCATAGCACTGGATCTGTAGCTGAGGGCTTCCATAGTGAGACAACAACCATGAAGCAGAGAGAAAAACAGAAAGTTAATGGAAATTGCATGGATTCTTGAAACCTCAAAGCTCACTTCCAGTAACAAAGCTAGGGTTTTGTTAAGTCAGTACACTCAAAGAGATTTCATCTGCCAATCACAGGATGTTATGTTTGTACAGAGGTGGACAAGGAATGGTTATTTAGTGGGCTAATGATAGCCTAAAATAGATTGTAATTCATCTCTGGATTTATAGCATCTTAATCTCTCCATCACAGAAGTTATTATCAGTCTTGTAAGAGGTTCAGTGGTGGGCATGGCTTTGTTCTGGGAACTTATTTATATCCACCTTTATCCATCTATCGTAAAGGAAACAAACATCCAGATGAAGAAATGTACAGGGCAATGTCTCAGTGCAGAAACTCCTGTTCCTGTGGACTGAGGTTGGCTACCCTCATGGTCTGTGACCTGTCAATCAAGAAGCTGTGGTCATGCATTTTTTAGGAGGTGTCACACAAAGTAAGGAAGGATGGGGGTCTCAGTCACCAGCCTCTCCTCTCTTTAGAACACTTGGAAACTGATGGTTCCAGCCTTCCCATAGTGCCTTAATGTTTCTGGGAACCAAGGCCCACCCAGGAGCCATCAAGAGTGGCCTTGCTTGAACAAGATGCTTTTGTCACCTGGGAAACCATGAGGGTTTTAGGAAGTCTAGGTCAAAAGCCCAGGAACAGAGCAAATATTAGAATAAAGATGCTTCTAGAATCTTCACTGCCCAGAGAAATCACAGGTTTAAGAAGCTCCTGCTGGGAGCCAGGGATAAAGATGAATCCTTTCTCATTCCTGCTTTGGCAGAGGTCATGAGGTCTTGGTGCACAGCTTCTGTTTCAGCTCTCCCCTACCACGATGGCCTCTCTCTGAGGTGATACACACACCCACACCCACACACACCACACCATACACACAAACACCATACCCACCCCACAACACCATACACACAAAAAACATATACACACCACATCATACACACACACACACATTACACATATACACCACACCATACACACAAGCAACAACACCACACACACACAAACAACAACACACACACCACATCATGCACACAAATAACACCACACAAATAACACCACACACATGCACCATAACATCATACACACTAACAACACAATATACATACACACCACACCATTCACACAAACAAACCATACCAGCACCACACACACACCACCACCCACAACAACAACAACAATAACACATACACACATGCACTGCAGTGCTTTCTTGTATTTGACACCAGCCCATCCCACAATCTCTACATTCTGCCAGTTTACCTCTGAGCTATCATAAAAGACAAAGAGGCAGGAAATCAATTTTGTGTGTAGGACCCATTCTTGTCACCCTGCTGTCAAGGTATTAAAGGCAGGTGACTTGCCAAATCTCTCAGAATAGCTTCTAGAACTCACGAGACTTGGAGAGGGCTGTAAGAACTGAGTCCCTCATTTTACAGGAAGATAACGCACAAACCATGCAGCCCTGGTCCATTGTCGCTCCTGCCTGGCCATTTTCCAGGTGCAGCCTTTGGCAGTCACAGATAAGTGCTCCAGTTATAGAGAAGAAATAGATCTGCTGCTGCAGGCTGGCCCCAGACTCCTGGCTATACTTCTGGCCCCTGCAGCCCACCCTACAACACGGAGGACAGAGAACCTCACAGATCTGGGGAAATGACCGTGTGTTACTCCAAGCTGCAGAAAGCTACGGAAGAACTTTAGCCTCAGGTTTTTATGGGGGTCTCCAGGAAATACGTATGTTAAGGTGGGTCTATAGACACAGAGTTTTGCCCTTGCCACGAGAGTGCTGTTGCTCCTGTTCTTGAGACAGGTCTAGTATAGCCCATTCCAGCTTCAAACTCACTATGTCAAAGAGGACCTTAAACTTCCCATTCTCCTATCTCTATCTCCTACCAGAAACTGGGATTGCAGGCATGCACAACTACACCAGGCATATGCAATGCTAAGGGTCAAACCCAGGACTTAATCCATATTAGGTGTGATGGTTTGGATGAAAATGGCCCCATAGGCCATAGGGATTGGCACTGTTAGGAAGTGTGACCTTCTTAGAGGAAGTGTGTCAATGTGGGGTGGAGCTTTGAAGTTTCAGAAGCTCAAGCCAGGCCCAGTGTCTCACTCTCTTCTTGCTGCCTGCTGATCCAGATGTAGAACTCAGCTGCCTCCCCAGCACCACGTCTGCTTTTGTGCCACCATGCTTCCCTCCACGACAAAAATGGACTAATCCCTCTGAACTGTAAGCCAGCTCCAATTAAATACTTTTCTTTCTATAAGAGTTGCTGTGGCCATGCTGTCTTCTTACAACAGTAGAAATCCCAGCTAAGCCACCAGGCAAGCACTCTACCCTGTGAGCCCTTCCTTACTCTGGTTGATTTACTTATCTAAGGAAGTTGTACTCAAGGTCTTGTTTTGACTGTAGCTATCATGTACATCGATAACAACATAAGAGAGTTGTTTTATGGCAGATTGCCTAGCATGCTCAAGGTCATAGGTTCTAGTCCCTTCACTTCAGAATACATTAGGTTAATCAGATGGTAAGTGTGCTGAGTACAACAGGGGTTCCAGGAGATGAAGGTCAGAGGAAGATCCAGAGGTATCAAGGGACCTGTGTGCTCAGTAGATGTCCATTATCTTCTGAGCCCTGTTGCCAAGAAGTAGGCTGGGTCTGAGCACCAAATCCTATGTTGAAATCTCAATCCCCAACAGTGATGGTGTTACTGGATTCCTTGACCTGGGAAGAGAGGAATAGACTTTTTTCAGAGTCCCAACAGGTCAGATCTGGTCAGTCACTCCAAAGATCCAAGCAAAAAAAGCAGTGATGATATGGGAGAAAAGTTTGTTGAAGCCAGGGACTAGCATCCACATCCTCAGCCCTGGCTTTGTAGTACCCACAATGCTTTGCATCCTCAGCCCTGGTTTTGCAGTAACCACAGTAGCTTTAGGATGCATAGACAAAAAAGGCAAGGGAGGAGGAAGAAAGACAAGAAGTCCTCACCAGCAGACAGTCTTGCTAAAACTAATGTTGTTGGTCATTATCTCAGGAACATCCTGGAAGCTCAAGTTGGTAAGAGAGGTGAGAAAGTCTTCCAACCCCAGACAAGTGTGGACTCTTGTCATAAATGTCCATCCTAAGACCCGTTATTCCTGGAGTTCATAGTGACTGCAGGAGAGGGTGGAGAGAGGACAGGACAGAAAGGCAAGATGGAGTCTGTTGGAACAATACCTAACTCCCATGCAGGCTCAGAGAGGTAGCCAGAGACCCCCAACATCATTCCCATGGTCAGAAACGGGATGCTGACAAAGTCAGGAGCTGACATTCTGCACTATGTCCCCATAAGTTTGAAAAGCCCACTTGGTGTCATCAGCATCGAAGGGAGAGGTGAATAACCCTTACAACGATGGTTCTCAACCTGTGGGTCACAACCCACTTGGAGGTTGAAAGATCCTTTCACAGGGGTCACCTAAAACCCTCAGAAAACACGGATATTTACATTACAATTCATAACAGAAGCAAAATGAAGTAACAACAAACATAATTTATGGTGGGGAGGGGGGGTCACGATAACGTAAAGAACTCCATCAAAGAGCCGAAGCCTTAGGGAAGTTGAGGAGCAATGCCTTAGAAGGTTACCGAAGACCTAAGCAGGAATCCGAGCCAAGATTAAGTCAGTGAGGGAGCTATGAAACAATGGGAAGCTGCTAAGCTCTCTTGCTGCCTGATTGCTGCAGCACCTGCAGACCCTGTGCAAAGCAAGTGCTCTTCTTCTTACAGCCGCCTCCACAGGGATCCAGCTCCCATGGTATTAGGGACTAAACCTTCAGCTAGGAATTCTAACCACACCAGAGGAGACCCAGGCCACACACAGCCTCCCTGTTCCACTCCCTCTTGCCACACTGGAGTGACAAAGAAAAAGGCAGTCTTCACACAAGAAAGAAAGCCCTCTCCGGACACAGGATACGTGGCATCCCCAGTGTTAGATCTCTGCTCCTCAGAACTAGATAGTGTTGAGCCTGCGAAGCTCATCCCACCAGAGCCAAGGCAACTCATGCTCCTCCCCTCCAGCTAAGCAAACAGATCAGGAAATGGCTTGCCCAGAGCTGAGCATGTGCCAGAGGAGAACTGGAACTCAGATATAGGTGGTTCTTTCTTAGTGGGATATGGGTGACATTTGTTAAAGCGGTTAACCCCTTTGATGTGTGTTTATAGCCCCAAGCATGCTAGCAGTATCTGAGTCGCCAGATTGTCACGCCATCCAATATCAAGAAAGCTGTCTGCCACTTTCTCTATGATCTCTGTGGATCTCCTGACTGGACTCTTTGGCAATTTGCTTTTCAAAGCTCCCTGTGAGATGAAAGACTAGCTAGAGTCTCTAGTTTATGCATAAGAGACTTTCAGCAAGGGACAGGGTCTGTTCTTCATCTGAATTTATGACAGTAGGTATTTTGAGGGTGGGGTGAGGGCATGGGTTGCTACTGAAGCTGGACCCTGGAGTGTGTAGAATTTCTTCTGCCAAGAGCTGTGCCCTCTGTTAAACATACAGGCCAAGAGATTTCTCTTCAGAGAAATCTCCTTGACTATTTGTGGTGGTCTAAATAAAAATGGTCTCCACAGGCTCCTATGTTTGAATACTTTCCAGTTGGTGGAACTGTTTGGGAAGGCTTAGGAGGTGTGGCCTTGCTGGAGAAGGTGTGTCACTGGGGACAGGTTTTGTGTTTCTCTCTCTCTCTCTCTCTCTCTCTCTCTCTCTCTCTCTCTCTCTCTTTCTCTCTCTCTCTCCCTGTCTCCTACTTGGAGATCCACTTAGCTGCTCCCACTCCAGTTTTTGATCTACCACCATGGATGCTAACTCTCTGAAACTATAAACTCCAAATAAAAAAATTTTTTGAAGCCAGAATTTCTCTACATAACTCTGACTGTCCTGGAACTCACTATGTAGGCCAGGCTGTCCTCAGTCTCACAGAGATCCTCCTGCCTCTGCCTCCCCAGTGCCGGGATTAAAGACATGCACCACCATCCAGCTAAACACTTTCTTTTATAAATTGCTGTGGCAAGGGTTGGGAATGTAAGCTCAGAGGTAGAGTACTTGCCTAGCAAAGCCCTGGGTTTGATCCTCAGCTCCCGGAGGGAATACACACACACACACACACACACACACACACACACACACCACACACATTTGCTTTTGCCGTGGTGTTTTATCCCAGCAATAGAAAAGTAACTAAGGCATTATTTTGTCCCAAATGCCCCCACTTCAGCCTCCAGTACCTTCTAGAATATTCTACCCCACCTCATAGAGTCTGCTATCCCTCCATCCATCCATGTTGAATGGACACCAGTGACTGCTGGGAATGAAGGGTGAGTGAGCAAATGACTGTTGTCCCTGTGTTTGTCACTTTTGTGTCATGGTGACAAAGACCTGAGCGGAACAACTTGAGTGAGCAAAGATTCATTTGACTCCTGGTTATGGAGTTGATCACGGCAGCACAGCACAGGTCAGGGAGCATGGCTGTTCACATCACTAAACACCAGGAAGCAGAGAGCAAGATAGGAAGCTTCAAAGACCCAGCAACTGCTTCTACCAGCTGGAGGCTTCACCTTCAGTCCCACGGCCTCCCTAGATAGCGCCACCAGTTAGGAAGCACCGCAGATCAGACTGATAGCAGCCACCAGGTAACTTCCTGCTGTGGACTTTCCTCAGGCACTTGGGTTGTTTCCAGTTCTGTTGAGTTTAATTCACCACTGTGCTCAGTTGCAGGCTCTTGTGTGCACCTCCTAAAACTGCCCACCTGTGCCCAGTGGGAAAAGGTGATTTAAATGAATGTCTGAGTTAAAGGCACTCATCAAGGGTCTTGTCACAGCAAATTCCCACATTCAAAATCCTTACATGTTTGTCCTCTTCACCCTGACCTGCTCAAGGTGTGTGTGTGTGTCTGTATTCCATTGTGTTTGTGTGTGTGTATTTGTGTGTATGCATATGTGTATTTGTGTGTGTATGTGTGTTTATTTGTGTGTGCGCGCATATGAGTGTCTGTGTGTCCATATATTTGTGTGTATGTGTGTGTGTGTGTGTGTGTGTGTGTGTGTCTATGTCCTTGTTCACATCTCTGTGCAGAGAAAGGTTCATCTGAAGTAGGGTCATGCTGTCATAAGGCCTGTCCCTCAGTGACCCACTTCCTCGAGCAAGGTCCCATCTCCAAAGATTCCACAACCTCTCAAGACAGGGCCACCAGCTGCCAACCAGTTTAAACATAGGAACCTGTGGGGACATTCCTCTTGTAAACTGCAACACCTTGTCAACAACTCTGTGTCCCTAGGGCCCAGGGTACATGTGTGCAGCAACCCTGTCTCATGTAAAAACCTACCAACCACACAGATCCACAGTCCTGCTTCTTAACCAGAGAATGGGGGGCATTATCTCCCAGTCCTGGGGACTATGGCCAGCTGTGGAAAATGCAGGCCCTCAGCTAGATGGGGAGGGAACCAGAGCAGAGCTAACTTTGCTTCATTTCAAAGATGAGGCTACTCTCCAAACCCAGCACACTGGGGAACATCTGCCAAAGTATGGGCTGAATCATTTCTAAATTGCTTCCCTCTTGGAGACGGTGCACATGCAGCACATTGAGAGATGGCTGTCCATGGCCCCACAGTTGGGTCATCAGCTTTGGCAGCAGGCTGCGTTGCCCATATTCTGTGAAGTTGCAACAGTGTTGGGAGAAGTCCTGTCCTTTGGGGCCAGAGCAGAGCCACCTCCTCCCACCTCTGTTTGGACTTAGCAGCTGAAAACGCCAGGTGCCTGCTGGGATGGAAGAGATTTGGCCTTGGGCTGGCTGCCTGCTTCCAACAGTGAGACCTTGGGCAAGCACACTGTCCTGGAAATGTATAATCAGGGTTGATAATAGCCCTCCAAAACCAGTGAACACTCATTAGTGGAAAGTTGGCAGCAAGGGTATGGGGGTGCTGGAGACTATTCCTCCTTGTAGAAGGAAGGCAGTTCCTTCAGCTGGAGTACTTGGTGCTGTGCCCTCCCCAACCCCCATCACCAACCCAGTCATCTCTCTCAACCAGATGACTTTGGCTGCCAAGGGCTGCCATGCCCAGGCCAAGACCCAAGGAGCTGGCAGCCAATGGTCCATCTATACACAAGTATAAAAGTCTGGACTAGGCCTTAGTTCAGGCCATCCTTATAGGCCTGCTGACCTTACAGGCCAGCTCCAGGGCACACCCTTTTGTCCTGAGGTCTTTGCTTTGGAAAGGAAGAAAAAAGAGGAGAGGGAAGAGGAGACATACCCAGCATCATCAGGTCTTTCTCTGTGTTTGGGATTTGCATGTAAAAGCCATTTTCCAGTGTGTTCCCTTTGCTTTTCTCCTTCCTTCCTTCCTTCCTTCCTTCCTTCCTTCCTTCCTTTTTTGAGACAGGATCTCATACAGCCCAAGCTGGTCTTAAACCAGCTAAAAAGGTGAAGATGACCCTGAGCTTCTGATCCTCCTGCTTCCAAAACACTTCCAAAACACTTCCTGAAGTGTTGGGATCACAGGCATATGACTCCATGATCAGTTTATGCAGTAATGGGGATTGAACCCAGGACTTTGTGCATGCTAAACAAGGACTCTGCCAACTGAGCCAACCTCTGGTTCTTTTTCCCCCTCTGGCTTTTTTACTCTCCTCAGAGTGTGAGCTGCTGCTGGTTCTTGTTGCCATGAAGTTGCCATCATGGGGACATCCGCAAGGATCTTTCCTCCTACATAGTCATAGGTAGTGGCTGATGCCTGGCCTTCCCCTTGCCACCACCACAAGCACCCCAGAGCATTCATGTCTGCTGGCTTCTGCATGGGTGAGCACTGTGGACACAATGCAGTGTGGGGCTCGGCCTCTGCATGATGGACACTACATTCAGTTCCCTGTGGCTGAGATGGGCTCCAGGCCTGGAAGTACTTATTCCATCTGCTAACCAGAGATTTTGGCTGCACAAGAGGTGCCACCTAGAGGAAGGGTAAGATGTTTTGGAGGGGCTAGGAAGATTTCTCTCCTAGGCAGAAAGTGTGGCTGGTGATGTGTCCAGACATAGCTAGGACAGATACACCTTTTCATGTGTAAATGAACTTCAATGACACATTTTGGGGAAAAAAAAGCAAAAGCATTTCTGTTAGCATGTAGATAATGATGCCTGTGACTCAAACATCCCTTAAGCCACTGTCATCTTTCCCTTTAATACAAAGCATTTGTGGACCACCTGCTGTGTGCCAGGCACTGTCTCTAGAGTGCCAGAGAAAAAAATCACACATGCAACCAGACTGATACATCTCACTAATTGACGTATTGTGTAAGAACAGGGGCCACAAACGGGCATGAGGAGCCATCACCCTTAACCAGGACATGAGAGAGAAGAAGGAAATGAAGAACAGCATCTGGGCACTGGGGTAGGAGTTGGCGGGACAGAGAAAGGTCTTAAGCATCAAAGGTCAGCAAGGAGAATGAAGGCCAGAGGGCAGAGGAGGGCAGAGGGGAGAAAGGGATGTGAGCTGGAGCCCATACTAAGAGTGGGGGACTATTCAGGCAGGAGAGTGACACAGTTATCTTTGGGTGTCAGTCAGCTTGTGCCTCCTCAGGAAGACCCCTGCAGTGGTTCATCGTCACTGTCAACTTGACAGGATTTTTAAAACACCCTGGAAATGTAGCTTTAGGTAGACTCCATGTGACCGACCAGTCACCTCACACCCCTGCCTCCAGTCTCCTCTCCCCGCCCCCACCATGGTGGAGTGCACACTCAAACTTTGAGTCTAAACAAACTCTTTCTTCCTCAAGTCATCTTTGACAGACGTTTTGTCACAAGAATGAGAACGGAACTGACAGAGTCCCACCATGGCCACTGTCTCTCTCCCACAGGGTGATGCGCTCCATGTTAGATTCCTGGTCAGTCGCTCTGGAAGTGAGGCTGATGGGACCCACGGAAGCACTTCCCTCAACGTCTCTGGGTGACCTAGGGTCACTTAGATATGCTCCTCGAAGCCAACACACAGGTCAGCCGCTGAAGATGTCTGGACCTGCATGGAGCCTCCCTCTCCTGACCCTTTTAATTCCACACTGGGCACACTGGGGGGTGGAGATGCGGAAACCCAGAGCCCCTCGCTCAGGAAAGGCTGAGGAGGAGCCAGAATGAGGCCAACCTGGAAGGATTCTGAAACCTCAGCTCACAAGGCACACTGCCTGGCCTCAAGTGCAGAGCCCTGACTCAGTTTCCCCAGCCTTGCGCTTTACACAGGTACAAGAAGCTATGGGACCTGGACAAGGCAGGACCTATGGATGTTGTGGGTTTCCATTTTCATTTGGTGAACCTTTGTACACAAGCCTGTTTCAGAACCTTCTGTTAAGCAGCCAGTGTGTTCTAGATCATGCTTTAATTTTGTCTTCAATAGAGAAGTAACCGGGTGCCCCCACTGGACAAAGACAGGAGCAGACCTGTTTCTGAGCCTTCAGAGAGACTGAGCGACTTGCCCAAGCACACACAGGGAATTTACACACAGCCCTTTCTGTCCTCAAATGCCACATACCTCCCCCACCCCACACCTCCATATAAAGACAGACCTGCTCTTAAGGCGCAGTCAAATCCTCTGTGAAGTGTGGAGAACCAAACAAATATAGTCAGTAAATAAATAAAAGCATTTGAAAGTCTGAAACCGTAGGCCCAGCTGCGCAGGGCCGCGAGCTTGGGGAAAACCTGACACTTCCATTCTCAGCTGACAGCAGAGTCTGAGCTGTCTCCAGCAAAAAGCCCCAAATGTCAAAACCTGCTTTTAATTAGCAGAAAACTTTGGGCGCCTGCCGTGCCAGGATCAATCTGGGACACAAGGAGGCCCCAGCTGTTTGTCACTCAACAGCTGAGCAGTGGGGTCCCCCAACAGTCCCTGAGCCTACTGCTCCTCCAGGATGCTGGCTTCCTGCAGAGGTTTGCAGACAGCCTCATGTCATTGTCCCTCCCTGACCACTTCCACCCCCATGCCCACCCCTTACCCCCACCCAGGGACTATGAGACCCAGCAAAGGTGTCCCCAGAGGAAGGCCAGACCTAAGAGGCTGGGATCTATTCCACTGATACCTTCCTGGCAGATGTGGGACTTGGTTGGGGCTACTTTTATCAGTATCCCTTTGACGGTCTTTCAGAAGGATCCAATTAGCCCAGACCTGGTCCAGGCAGTACCTTGGTCAGAACCTGAAGCTTGTTAAAAGCAGCTGACAGTGGCTTGTCACCCAGAAGCCACCAGGGCCTGAGCAGGGGTTGGAAACACTTCTCGCCCATGCCAATTAGAAGGTCTTGAGTGGGACTACAGCCAGGAGTTGCCTGCCAAGGCTACAGCCCCTGGCTGGCCTCTGTTGGAGGGAGGAGGAAGAAGGGCTCCCAAGGATTCACCTTCATCTGCTTTGACAAATACTCTCAGAGCACGTCCTGGGTATGTACTGCTCACTCCGTTCACCCTCTGAGCTAAGGGTGATGCTCAAATCTAGGGAAACTAAGGCACAGAGAGATGAAGCCAGTCCAAAGTAAAACATCCAGCAAACTGCAGACAAGACCTGGCAGTCAGACCCTCAGAGCCTACAGTCAGCCAGTATGCTGCCTGGGGGCCCTTGCACATACACCAATTGATCCCACCCGCCAGGAAACCAGCTCAGCCCCAGGACTCAATAAGGTCAGGGCTGTGAGGGCTCCCCCACTTATCTCTGCTACCCCAGGGCTCCGCTACCAAGAGGGCATCCAAACAGCACCAGAAGGCAGAGAGTCACAGTAAGGAGGGGAGAGGACATCACAGGGAAGTTCGTAAGGCCCAGCCCTGCAACCATCGGCAACCATCAGATGGCTCCATCGGAACCGAAGCTCCCAAGCACCACCAACCAAGCAACTGGACCGGGGATGGCCTGCTTCCTGAAAAAAACAGCAACAGTTATACAGGTTGGCTTTGGCACATCAATTGCCAGCTGCAGGCTGGGTATGACTTAATACATTTGTCCCCCGTGAGGCAGGCAGGACAGATGGAACCTTGCAAGCACAAAGTGTTTAAGTCATTCACAGAGTGACCGGCAAGTTGCTTTTCAGCTCTGACATCAACGGTAGGGTCAGTTAGAAAAGCTGAGCCATCCTTTCTGACAGATCTGTGTCATATTTCCTCTCAATCCCTTGCCGCCTCTCCTGGGGAGAGTGTGGACCAGTGGCCTGGGGTCCTGGGCCTGCCTGAACCTGCAGCCATGATCACCTTTAGACAGTCACACCTACCACAGAGCTCCACCCTTCAGGGGTGCCTCTCACCCACCATCTGCTCACCATGTACACACTTACTTACCCTTTAAGTCCCATCCAGGATGGCCTTTCTTCTGTGTCACCCAAATTCTTGCTGCTGACTTGTGTCACCAGAGACCACGGGTCACCCACACTGAATGTTAATAAAACTCCTAGATTTAGTGGTGGCTCAACTTGAGCCCACATAGGGGTACCGAGAGGAGGGGAAGACAAGCAGTCCTTGCAGCTCTGACCACTCGCCTTCCCAGCCTCTCCTGGGCCTCAGCTTCTTCCCAGCCGCTCGGCAGGAACCATCCGGAGCCCCTCCCAGACAGCTGTGCAGCTGAATAATTTATAAGCCTTTTTCGGAGAACATTAGTGAAATGTGTCTCTGGAGTCAACACTGTTCATCAAAGACAGCGTCATGTGAAGCTGCCCTTTCCTCAGGATGCCACCAGGGGAGCTGCCCTTTCTTAAAAATAGAAATGTCTTCATGGCCTCTCCTCCAGCAGCGGCCAGGAGGTCTCTCTCAAAGGCAGATTTCCATCTGCTGCTGAGCACAAGGGTCAGGCAATAAAGCCTGCAATCATCACCACTTCAGGTGACAGTGCCTGGGGGACCAAGCTTCCAGCCCTCCCTTGGTGTTACTCCCTGAGGAAGTGACATTTGAACCAAGATCAGCAGAACTTAGAAGTATTGTGCAAAGGTCCTGGGGTGGGACAAAGTAGCTTTCTGGAAATCCTCATTCCTTCCTGGGCTCCAGCTGGCAGCCCCCTCGAATGGGATTGGGAGTTAGACTCCCGAATCCTGGCCAGTGGAATGCAGAGGGCTGAAGATCTGGGAATGTGCCAGTGTTCACTTCCTCCTCCCCAGTGCCTGGGGAGACTCCATCTTAAAGACGAAAGTGGCCTGCAGCCATTGTAGCCAGTTGGTGAGCTCCAGGCTTAGTGACAGACAACCACAAAAAACAACATGGAGGGACTGGGAGATGGCTCAACAGTTAACAGGTCTGCTGCTTTTCCAGGGAGTCCAAGGTCAGTTCCCAGCACTCACAATAGGCAACTCATAACCACCTGTAACTACAGCTCCAGGGGATTCAACCCCCTCTTACACACACGCACAGAGAGAGAGAGAGAGAGAGAGAGAGAGAGAGAGAGAGAGAGAGAGAGAGAGAGAGAGAGAGAGAGAGAGAGAGAGAAAGAGAGGGGGAGAGAGAGAGACAGAGAGACAGAGAGACAGAGAAAGAGACAGAAAGAGAAAGATACACACTGAGAGAGATACAAATAGCAATATTTTAAAAGTGGAAAACAATAAGGCACTTGACAGGAACCTCTGGTGGTGTCAACATGCATACGCCTACATGTGCATGTACACCTACATGCTCCACTACACATAAGCAACACACACACACACAGCAAGTACATATAACATTCACATTCATTAATTACTTTTTATTAAAAAGATGCAAGTGTCTAGCAAGTCATTGCAAGGAACCCAAAGCCCAGGAGAGTGACTAGTTCATTTGCACTTCTCACAGGAAAGAAATGAAGTTTGCGTAAAGCTGTGAGGTTTCAGAGAGAGAGAGAGAGAGAGACAGAGACAGAGACAGAGACAGAGACAGAGACAGAGAGACAGAGAGCAAGGATACATACATATATATATATATATATATATATATATATGTACACACACACATATGGGGATTATTGAACTAATTTATTGTTGAAATGTGTTTCCATGTCTCTTTAAGTATGATGACTGGAATCATTCATGCTGAGCCTGTACAATTCTCTGGTCTTTTCTTTAACTGCGATCAGCATGGCCTCTAGTTGATTGGCATTTCTTAGAGTACAGGCTTTGGAAAACTAATCAGGGTGCGTTGTCTGCGTTTGCAGCCTGTGCTTCCACTGAAGGGAAATCAGAAAGTGGTGCCCTCGCCATCAGAGCACAGATCTCCACTCATCCAGGACTCTTGTGTGGCAGCTGACATCCTCTCAGGCTGCTTCATCTCGGAGCACAGTAATTTCTGTGCTCAGGGAAGCACACTCCTCATATCTCCTCATTCCCAGGGACAGGTCCAATGGGCATGAAGAGATTTAGGAGGACTTCTGTGTTTGGCCCATGTTCAGGGGCAGGAGGAACAGGATACATGCTTCCCAGTGCATTTTCCACAAAGGGAGCGCCAGGTGTTGAGTATTGGCTTCAGGGGGATCGATAGAAGCAATGTCCTCTGTAGCAGGTCTGAGGGAGGCAAGGCTGTACTTGGGAGTCTGTGAAGACCCTGTTCAATGGCCTCTACCTAAAGCCTGACACTTGGTGCTTGCCAGGGGAAAAGAGGTGTTTCTGTTAATAGAATCAAGATTCTGAGGCCAGCCAAGACTGCTACAAAGTTTCTAATGTTGATTTTTCTAAGCCCCACACGCACTAAAGAGCCAAGTCGTTCTAGCATCTGTTTCTCTGTAACAGCAGATCTCACACACCCTCCCCATACTTTCCCTCCCCACAAACTATTTCAACTCTTTTATGTGACTATTTTGGCCTTTATCTTGGTGCATTAGTCAGCTTTCTATGACGGCAATAAAATACATGAGATGATCAACTTAACAAGAGGAAAGGTTTATTTGGCTCAGTGACCCATTTACCCCGTTGCTTCGGCCTGTGATCAGATGCCACATCACCAAGGGACACATGGAGGAGCAAAGCCAAGAAACGGGAGGGATTTCAACCTTTCCTGTAAGGACACATCCCCAATGACCTGAAATATTCCATTAGACTCCACCTTCCCAAGGTCCTACTACTTCCCAACAGTGCCTAATTGGGGTATAAGTGTCTTTGGCACATGGGCCTTTGGGGGACATTACGGATCCAATTGATGCTGTGTCAGTAGTATATGTATTTTGTAAGTTGTGGGTTTTGCACACAGGGCATCTCCCTTGACATCCACTACAGATGTAAGGACCTCTCTAAGCCACCAAACCATGCCCTCTCATACCCTGCCATCTGCCCAGCTTCCTGCCATGGTCCACTCATAATCCTAACAGAATCAGAAATGGCTCTGTAACTGTAACAGGCTAGTGACAGCTGTAGGCAGAAGCCATAGCATGGTGCTCTCCTCTCTCTGCATTCTTCTCCTAAAGAGGCCTCACCTGTGGCATTGTATTCTCATTCAAGTTTTAAGCCCTCTCTCCCAACTCCAGCCATTCACCTGCCTCAGACACTGTCTCTCCTATGGCTCTCTCTTGGCACTCACATCTGAGCTATTGGCCAGCCTCACCATCTCATGGGGCACCCTAAAATTCCCCCTGAGGTAGAGTTTCTGTATCCTGAAAGTTCCTATAACTTACTCTTTCCTTTTTTTTTTTTTTTTTTTTAATTGTATGAGGCAGGGTCTCATGTAGCCCAAGCTGGCCCCAAGCACCCTGTGTAGCCAAGGATGACTTTGAGCCTATGGTCTTTCTGTCTCTACCCCCCAAGAGCCAGTATTATGGGTATGTATCACCACATTTGCTTTAGTTGGTGCTGGGGATCGAACCCAGGGCCTCACAAATGCTTGGCAGTCATTCTACCTAAGCCACATCCTTAGCTCTTCTCAGTATTTGTGGGGGTGTGTACGTCTTTGTGTGAGATGCACACACGCATGTGGAGGTCAGAAGACAGCTTGGGTGTTTGTTGCTCCTTGGGTGCTTTCACTTTTTGTTTGAGATAGAGTCTCACTGGCCTACAACTGTGCCAAGGTGGGGCCAGGCTAGCCAGCCAGAGAGCATCCAGGAAACTGCCTCCACCTCCCACCTTTCTGTTGCTGGGATTACAGCACATACCACCAGACATCAAATTCAGGTTCTGACTCTTACAAAGCAAATAGTTTACTAACAAAGACACCTCCCTAGGCCCCCTCTTTCTAATCTTCAGAGGCTGTGATGGCCTGAATGTGAAGTGTCCCCCGCCATGTGCTCACACATCAAAGCCTTAGCCCTCAACTATTTGGGGAGGTTCTGGAAACATTAGAAATGAGGCCTAGCTGGAGGAAAAAGGTTTCTGGGGGTGTATCCTTGAGTCTTGTATCATATCCCTGGATCTCCCCCCACCCCCCTACTTCTCAGCTACCATGATGGGAAGAAGAATCTTGGCTCTGCCACACATTCCTGCCATGAGTCTCTGCCCTCACTCCAGCCCACAGCAAAGCAGCAGCCCACCATGGACTGGGCCCTCTGAGACTCAGAGCCGAAACAAATCCTTCTCGAGTCAAGCTGTTCTCTTGGGCATCTGTCACAGTGGGAAAAGTCTATACACAACACAGTGAGAAACACCCACACAACATGACCACTCGATGTGGTATCTGGGTCACACTCATGCATGGATGATGGCTGGGATGGGTCTACTGTTTAGCATCCGGTTTAGGAAGGGGGTGTGTGTGTGAGGAGTGTTCTGGGATGAGGGTGCCCCCAGAAATTAGTGCAGAGTTGTGGGAGGAGCCAAAAAGAGATGAAGAGCAAACCCACAGAAGTAGTGCACATCTGGCCACCATGCTGGGTGCACCAAGGAGGAAGCACCAAGGTGGGAGCACCAAGGTGGGAGCACCAAGGTTGGAGCACCAAAGTAGGAGCACCAAGGTGGGAGTACCAAGGTAGGAGCACCAAGGTGGGAGCACCAAGGTAGGAGCACCAAGGTGGGAACATCAAGGGACAGTTGCAGAATGCACAGGAATAGCTGCCTCGAGGAATCTGCTACCTCATCACATGGCCAGGCCACAATTGGGAGCAGGGCCAGTGGTCAGACATGAGCATGGAATACGGCAGGCCAACACTGGACTCCACTGAGCCCCTGGCATGGGTGCATCACCTCATCATATAACCTAGAGCTTGGCTTTTGCCAGCCAGCATCCCGTAAGCTGTCAGCCTGGCAGCCAGACTCTTTGAAGTCACCCAGGGCTGAGATCTGAGCCAGATCATACCCCTTGGTATAAGAGGGACAGAGTTCAATACTCAGGTGTCCCCGGCTTCCAGTGTTGTTTCTGCCAAGACCTGAGGCCTCCTCTTTGCCCTCTCTTGAGAGTAAATCCTGGCTAGCAAACCATTTGGTTTGACATGGACTCCCTTCCTTAGCTGTCAGGGAACTTGTCATCACAGCTGCAAGCTTCTGATGCTCCTGGGCTAGCCACACTGCTGGCTGAATGTCTGCCTTCTCCAGCCTGCCCAGTGTGCTCTCACTTGCCCACCCTTGGGCTCCCAAAATGGTATCACCCTGGCTTCCTCTCCTTTGCTGGTCCACCATGAGCATGGAATACGGCAGGCCAACACTGGACTCCACTGAGCCCCTGGCATGGGTGCATCACCTCATCATGTAACCTAGAGCTTGACTCTTGTCAGCCAGCATCCCGTAAGTTGTCAGCCTGGCATACTAAAGCCTCCCCAGTAGTAGCTGTGGGGGGTTGAATGAGAAATGTCCCCCCATAGGCTCGGGTGTTTCAACAGTTGGTCCCCAGCTGGTGCTTCTGTTTGGGGAGGTTATGAAACCTTTAGGTACAGCCTTCCTGGAAGAAGTCGGGGTGGGCTTTGAGTGTACCGGTCACTTTTCTGTTGCTATGATAAAATCCCGTGGCCAAAAGTAACTGGTGCCCAATGTCAGGGACGCATGCATACACAGCAGCGAGTGGGCAGAGCAGGGAGCTGAGAGGTCACATCTCAGCTGCACACGCAGGAAGCAGAGAGAAAGGACTGGAAGGGCTTGGGGCAGTGTGTTGTCATGCATCTTTACTTTTGAATGTTTGTCTGAGACGAGGCCTCACTATGTAACCTAATAAAAACCCTTTATAAGAAGCTTCAGCGCGGACTGGAGAGATGGCTCAGTGGTTAAAAGCACTGACTGCTCTTCCAGAGGTCCTGAGTTTAATTCCCAACAACCCCATGGTGGCTCCCCCCCCCCCAATATATATATATATATATATATATATATATATATATATATATATATGTGTGTGTGTGTGTGTGTGTGTGTGTGTGTGTGTGTGTGTGTATGTGTGTGTGTGTATGTATATACGTATACATATACATCATATATAGTTTGTTTAAGAAGCTTCAGCACAAAGTTCGGGAAAGCCCCAACCATGCCCTACCCCAAGGCCCTGTGTCTCTGCTTCTCACTGACAATGAAAGACAATTCAGCCTCATCAGGCACCAGTACTATGGCAATGGTGGCCTGGGGGAGGGTAAACCTGGGAAACAGGCTGCCTTCCACCTCAACAAAAGTACAAGCAGAGGTCGCTGGGATGTGACTGTGGAGCCACACAACAGAAACCACGAGAAGCACCTCTATGCCTCAGTGTCACAGAGACCAGAGACTTAAGAAAATTGCTGAGACAGAAATTGCTACTCACAGAAGGCCTCCAAATTCATGAGTCTTCTGCCTCAGCCTCTGAGTGCTGGGAATCCAAGCCTGTCCCATCATACCCAGCCTAGAAAGTTGCAACGGAGACGTGACTCCAGACAGGATGACTTGGGCCTGTAAGAAGCAGCCCTGACTGCCAGGGCTGACCCAGGCCCCTTTGCTTCTGTAGGAACCTTCCTTGAAGCCAGGTCCCTCAACAGATGACATCTAGGAGACACTGTGCAAAGGGATGGTTACCTGAGGATGATATCCTGTTGGTCCATCCCTTTCTTTTTCTCCCGGTCTAGCACATAGACAAGAAGGAGGGAGCTTGTGAAGCAAATAGCCACAGGGAAAAAAGACCAAAGAAGCTTGTTAACTCCAAGAACTCATTATACCAGTTCTAGATGGCAGATCCACGGGTCTCTTTGATGGATATAGCATGTCTCTCATTTGTTTGTGTGTCTAACAGTTCCCCTGGAAGAGGATCTGATTTTAAGGGGGATGAAGGAGGGACTGCCTACCAAGTGAGCTCTAAGATGAGATATACAGTGATCCCCAGTTGTCCTTAGTGGATGAACCCTAAGACCGCCTCTGTTTACCGGAGCCATGCCAAACCCCGTGTTCACGCCTGTCTTTTCCTAACTAGGTTGCCAAGCTAAGTGGGCTCAATTAAGGATTAGACACTCTGGATTGTCAGGTGACTAGACTAGAAACTGGCAAAAACTGAAGAGTAACAATGTTTCCTTCACCTCTCTCTCTCTCTCTCTCTCTCTCTCTCTCTCTCTCTCTCTCTCTCTCTCCCCACACAGCGAAGGCACCCAGGTGCAGTTTCTTGTTGCCTTGGCCTGCAAGAGCCGTGGGCATCCCATCTCAGCACCCCCGACCTAAAAGCTGAGGTTGTGGGGCAGCCCCGTCTCCCTATGACAGAGGCCCACAGGCCCCAGAGTCTGCCCCTGGGACACCGAGTTCCTTCCAAGCAATTTACTGGAGCATGTATCTGACAAATAATAGGGTGAGTGGATCCTTTGTTCAAAAGTTACCTTTACACAGAAACATTTATCAAGTTTAATTAACGCGTCAGGGACTCCAGTGTGAGGGATGGCTCCAAACACAGCCCTGATGGTGCTAATTTTTCTACATTAATGCCAACACGGCACCCAGCTACAAGCAGGAAATAGACTATCAGTGGTAACACCACGGAAGAAAAGAGCGACTTCCCTCCCTAAATCAAATTAAACGTGTGGTGGAGGCGGCGGAAGGAGGGGCAGGAGCTGCAAGCCAAGCCCACGGGGATCATGCCCAGTGTTGGCCAGGGACTCTGGCTTCCCAAAAGCAGGGCCACCTCTGCTGCCTCCCCCCAGGTCCCCAGCCCCCACCACATACACACACACACACACACACACACAGAGAGAGACAGAGAGAGAGACAGAGACAGAGACAGAGACAGAGACAGAGAGGTCTGGTGGTGGCTGATGCCAGGATTCGCTGTGGTTTTGGACTGGTTTGGTTTTTTAGAGATTTATTTACACACATGTTTGTGTGTCTGTGCAAGTGCCTATACATGCACAGAGACTAGAAGGGGACATCCAGTGTCTTCTATCACTCTCGGCCTAGTCCATTGAGCAATGAGTCTCTCTGAACCTGGGCCTCATGCTTTCTGGGCTAGGCTGGAAGCCAGCATGCCCTTGTGACTTCCTATATCCACCGGCCCCTTGGAGCTGGGATTACAGGTATGCACAGGGCACCCAGCTTGTTACATAACTGCTAGAATTCAAATTCATCATGATGGTACAGTGAACACTCTTAACCACTGAGCCATTTCCCCATTACCCCCCCCCCCCACCTCCCCTGCAAGATCCATTCTTCCCATGATAGAGGTGAGATGGCTCAGTGATTAAGGGCAAAGACGACTTGCCCACAGGTTCTGAGTTCAAATTCTTAGCAGTCACCTGGTGGCTTACAGCCATTTATAACTAGAATCCCATAGGAGCCCATGCCCCCTTCTGGTGTGCAAATGTACATGCAAACAAAACATCCATATACATAAAAAAAAAACCACTTTAAAAAAAATCCATTCTTCCCATTTCTTGAGACTTCCAAGTACAGGGAGGTTGGCAGACACAGCTGAGTGTTTAGTGTGTGACTAAGCATCCAGCAGCCAGCCTTGTAGACAAGATGGGCTTCCTGAGGAGCTGACCTTCTGCTGGGGGAAACTGAGGGAGGTTAAGCTACCAGTGGCACTGGGAAGTCTTCCAAAGAGCTCATGTTGGGGGAAGGAGCTAGCACATGAGGATCTGAGACAAGGGCACACTGGGAGACACGTACAGCAATGCAGAGGGGACAGAATAGCAGGGCAGAAAACTGGAGCAGGTGAAACAGACAGATCCCTAAGAAGAACACTGGGAGTAAAGCAGGTAAAAAGTGGGTACAATGTGGAGGAGCCTTTGGCAAGAAGCAGTTCCTGCTGGTCATGCAGAGGACACAGAGAGAGCTGGCTCTGTGGGAGACCAGGATACAAGACATTCGCCTGTGCCCTGCCTTTGTGATGGAGCTGCTTATGCTGTGCTGAGGTCCCCGCTTCGCGCCCCAGGGAGAGTCTCACTCCTCTGTGAAGTGAAGCACCAGGGTCTGAGAAGGCCTGAGACACACAGGTGCCCAGCCCTGAGCCTGCCCCAGAGCCCTTAGTGAACAGATGCCACTGTTGTGAATACAGACCCTGGTCCAGACAAGAAACAGTGAGGGTCTAGGGGTAGGCTTCAGCGTTTCTCCTAGGTGACCCTGGTGAGTAACTCTGGGAACTTGAAGAAAAGTCCCCAGAGAGACGCCATATAGAGGTAGACTTCATTCAGGGGTCAGAGATGCCAGAGACTCCACTGTGGTATAGAAGTGAATCCCCCATCACAGGAACACGAGAATAAGGACGGGCCAGGTAGAGAGGCCCATGGGCTCTTAGCTCAGGCTCTGGGGTTGGACATGTCCCTACTTTCTGGCCCACCCCCATTGAGCATGTATCGTGGTCTGCTTCACATGGGTGCAGGGTCCTTGGTTGCTGTCTCCTGGCAGCTTCCGGTCTTGCTCATGTATTAAGTGGTAAGTATTCTCCCTGCTGCAGGGAGCCTTGCTCCCACACTGGATCCTGCCCTACTCCCATCTCACACTGAGGATCCTCCTGGTTTGATCAGCTGCCATGATGGTGGCTGGGACCACCCAGGTCCGATAGAGCCATAGCCATGAGCTATGTACCCAGTAGCTGATATGTCCCCTACTCTCACCATAGGGACTCACAACATGGCCTCTGCTTGGCTGCCACCCTCCTGGACCTCTGGGTCTCCCAAGATCATGGTCTTGCACAGAGCCTGAAGCCCATCTCAGCTGAGGCACTGTCCAGTCTAGAGCCCCACTCAGGGCTGCTGTGGCACACCTGAGACTCAAGCTGCCCTGGGACATCCTGGGAACCCTGGCCTCTGCCTCTCAATGGCCACTTGAGGATAGGCTACAGGGGACTCAGTAACACTCAAGCCTTGTATGAGTGGTACCACAAGAGACACACACTCTTATCCCAAGACCCACAGGGACCCAGCAGGTACCCTTACCTAACTAAATGCCATTCACCTTGACTCCCAGCTGTGGCATCTCTTTAGACAGGCTCCTTATCTGAAGGTCACTTAGTGACAGAAGGATCTGGAACCACCAGACTACAGCACAAAACGAGTCCCAGGTAGAAGGCAAACCAGGTGCCATCTTGGACCCAGCTCTACCCTGTAGGTCACTGGGTATGTACCCATATCCCTTGGGCCTCAGTTTGCAGGATGAGGAGAAAAGGGGTTTACTGGCTGTTATTCCCAGGCCTAAAGTAGCCCTGACTGAGGGTCTCGGCCACTGCCTGAGGTCAACAGGGATGACATAGTCTGTGAGGAAATGAAGAGGTCAAACCTTCCAGGAAGTCAGCCCTGGGCATCCCAGGGGATCATCACAGCTTCCTAGGCTTCTTTGCCCCTTCCTGGCTATGAGGCCTGGCTGCAGCTTCATGGTCACCTGGGAGACTGTGAGGACAGCCAGTACCCCTTGCCCCCTCCCCTGACCCATCCCACCACCACTGTCATCAGGACCAGCAAGTTCACTGCTTCTTCTGAACAGCTACCATGCGTTGTTCTGGTTCACATCTACCCCACAGTCCCCCTATGACTTCACCACTAGATCCCTGCCTTGAAGGTCCAGGATCTGGGCTTAAATCTACTACCCCCTAAGTCTCAGGCCACCTGCAGTACAATCCCTGAAGACGACATTGAAAAACAGAGCTGTCCTAAGAAGCTGTGGGAGTCATCAGGAGGTGGCAGGCAGGACCACTAGGTAATTGGATACCTGGGGCCCAGTTCTGACACCGGCCACCCATGGCCTGAGGCTTAGCTCCCAGCATTCTTCAGAAAGGCTTCCTGCCACCTTCTTCCTCCCGCAGACTTCACCCAGGTCCTCAAAGTTAATTATTCCCAGACAGAAAATTACTTCCAACTCTGAAAAAGGAGTGATTTGGAAAGGCAGATCTAATTACTGGCCTTCTCTGCATGTCTCAGGGAGGCAAGCGAGAGTTTCCTGGGCCTGGGAATGCAATTACAGAGAACATTAGAGCTGCTGTGGTCAGTACCTACGTCAGCACCCAGCCAACTCCTGGCAGGAACGAAGCCCTGGAGGCCAACAGCCTAGGAGCCAGAGACCAGCTCCTGTGATCTGAAAGGGGTGCTCAGCTGACTTTGGGGTTCATGTGTGACCTGGTACCCTGTCCCAGTAGTGAGCAGATTGGCAAAACTCACAGACACTCCAAGCTTCAGTCTCCCGACCCTGTTTGGAGCCAAGGTCTTAGCAAATAAGACCAGGCCATGAGTGGGGTCCTCATGTGAAGAAGAGAGGATACTGAGACAGTGTGTGGCATCATCAATGGTTTGGGGTGGCCCAGGGCCAGGAGGAGCTGCAGGTGCCTGGACCCTTCAGAGACTACCTGTGGCATCGTGTAATTGGACTTTGCAGCTGGAAGAGTTGTGAGAATACAGTTTTGTTAAGTCCTTTCGGAGCCTGGATCTGGGAATCTGCTTGCTCTGGAGCCTTGGGACATATCCAAAGTCTCACCAGTGACGGTGCTTCCAGGGACATACTTGGTTCTCTCCCTGCTGCAACCAATGGCTCTTCTCTGCCTTTGTCAAGTGAGGTTGTCTACTCCCCAAATCCCATGGCTTGCTGAGGAAACTCTCTCACAACCTTCAGCCCAGACCCAGCACCACGACATCCGTTCTATGTCTCCTGCAGCCAGTAGCCTCCAGCTCCACACTCTTGGCCTTTGATACTTCCCACCCTGCTCCACCTACCAAGCTGCTGGGCCCACCAGTACCAGCCACTCCACAGCAAAAATCAGGGTCGGCACTTTCAGTGAGCAGGCCCTGTGGATGCCCAGGGAGCAGGTCCTGGGAGAAGGGGGGTGGTAAATTCTAGGGAGAGGTGTAGTCTCTAAATGAACTGTCTTAGGGTTTCTATTGCTGTGACAAAACACCATGACCAAAAAGGAAGTTGGGGAGGAAAGGGTTTATTTGGCTTACACTTCTATATTGCTGTTCATCATCGAAGGAAGTCAGGATAGAAACTCAAACAGGGCAGGATCCTAGAGGCAGGAGCTGATGCAGAGGCCAGTAAGCAGTGCAGCTTACTGGCTTGCTCAGCCTGCTTTCCCATAGAACCCAGGACCACCAGCCCAGGGATGGCCCCACCTACCATGGGCTGGGCCCTCCCGCATTGACCACTAATTGAGAAAGTGCTTTACAGCTGGATCTCATGAAGGCATTTCCTCAATGGAGGCTCCTTCCTCTCTGATGACTCTAGCTTGTGTCAAGTTGACACAAAACCAGCCAGCACATGAACCAAAGCCTTCAGATTCCACCCATTCTCAGAAGTTTTTCTGCTCTTGGGATAGGTTAGGGGTTTCTCTGGCTACCGCCCATTCTTGCACATGCTCAGTTGCATAGCTCCATACCAGAGGACAGGGAGGGCACAGAGCTGTCAGACTTAGCGGATACACTGTGCTGGTTGGTTTCTGTCAACTTGACAGGAACCTGGACTTATCTAGGAAAAGGGAACCTTAACTGAGAAAATGCCTCCATCAGATTAGCCTGAAGGCAATTCTGTAGAATGTTTTCTTCATAAAAGATTGATGTGGGAGAGCCCAGCCCATGCTGGGTGGGGCCATCCTTGGGCTGCTGATTCCAGGTTCTATAAGAAAGCAGGCTGACCAAGCCATGAGGAGCAATCCAATAAGCAGCACCCCTCCATGGCCTCTGCATCAGCTCCTGCCCTGACATCCTTTGATGAATGGTGGACTATGATGTGGAACTATAAGCTAAAATAACCTTTTCTCCCCAAATTGCTTTCAGCCATGGCATTTTTATCACAATAGAAACCCTAACAAAAACATCACTCACAAGAGCCAGGCCTTCCTCAATGCTTCTCTCTCTCTCTCTCTCTCTCTCTCTCTCTCTCTCTTTCTCTCTTCAGGGTGTAACACAGCTGCTGTGCATCCAGATTTCATAACCACATCTCAAGCAGAATGAAGAGAAAAGCCAAAGGCTGAAAGTCATGAGATGTCTCCCTGGAAGCATTTGTCTTTATTTTAGAAGATGGGTGCTCTCCTCCAAAAAGGTTTACCCAGTTCTCGTTGGCCATGTCTAGCTGCAAGGGAAGCTGAGAACATAAAGGTCAGGTTTCCCTTCTTACCATTAGAGGAGAGGAAAAAGTTAGACTAGGTCCTGTCAGATATGAGCTGCCACCAGAGGTTGCCCTGGACCAGTTGCCTCTCCCTCTGGGCTCTTACCTGAGATGTTAGTGATCAAACCCATACAAACCTATAGTGAGGGAAGTCATGGGGCTGAGGAAAGGTGCAAGGACAGATTCCAGCATCTGGTAAAGAAAAGAGGAGGGAACTCACCCCACTTGAAGCTCTGCTGGTGTCTTTTCAAGCGTTAGCTGCTGTACATACCCCTGTGTCTGCTTACACCTCTGCCAGGATTTTCAGCTCGGACACTGTGCCCAGTCCGTCCCTGTTCTTTCTCAAGAGTGTCTTCAATGGCAGACAGTCAGCTCTCCAGCCTGTCACGGAGTCAGGCTGTCTCAGTCCTCTCAGAAACAGCCTGAGATCATCATAGTGGAAGCCAGGGAAGAGACAAAGTAACTGAAGAGAATTTGAGAACAGGGCAGAAGGGTGGCAGTGGCACACGCCTTTAATCCCAGAGGTCGGGAGGTAGATGCAGGTAGAGCTCTGAGTTTGAGGCAAGCCTGGCCGAAAGAAAGAAAGAAAGAAAGAAAGAAAGAAAGAAAGAAAGAAAGAAAGAAAGAAAGAGAGAAAGACAGACTGGGGGGGAGGAGAGAGAGAGAGAGAGAGAGAGAGAGAGAGAGAGAGAGAGAGAGAGAGACGGGGGGGGGGGAGAGAGCAGATATGGGGTAAGAGAATGTAAAGAACACAGGGAAGCTGCTGAGCCCCAGATGGCCCCACCCAGTGTGTAGGAAAGAATGAGCTATCAGGATCCTGAAACCCAGGGGCCAGAAACAGGCAGGCTGCTGCTTCTTTATTTTTTTTTTTTTTTTTTTCTCATAATTTGGAAAGGCTGAATGAATTTCATGAAAACACATTTTTTAAAACTTATAATCAAGGGGGAAAGTTGTTTACAAGGAAAAAAAAAAAAAAAAACCAGTTCCCTCAGGACCTGACTAACAAAGATCTGGAAGGAATTTTCTTCTTTCCCCTGAGACCTCCCCTTCCACCCCTGAGACCTCCCCTTCCACCCCTGAGATCTCCCCTTCCACCCCTGAGACCTCTCCTTCCACCCCTGAGACCTCCCCTTCCACCCCTGAGACCTCCCCTTCCACCCCTGAGACCGCCCCTTCCACCCCTGAGACCTCCCCTTCCACCCCTGAGACCTCTCCTTCCACCCCTGAGACCTCCCCTTCCACCCCTGGGACCTCCCCTTCGGCCCCTGAGACCTCCCCTTCCACTCCTGGGACCTCCCCTTTGGCCCCTGGGACCTCCCCTTTTCCCCTGGGACCTGTCTTTCTATCAATGCAGTGGCTTGGGGATCCCAGGACAGGTGGCAAGGTATGGTCCTGATATTTGGGACTCCACACCAAGCTGCTGCCTCCAAGTTCAGGAGAGTTTAGATAGTCACAACTGCCACTCTGATGGGAAGATGACATGAGCTGACCCCAACATGGCTGTCCAATACCAGAGAGTCCACATCCTGTCCACCAACAGCCTCTGCCCCGGGAACTGAGAGATTCAAACCATCCACACTGCATCCTGCTGTCTCATTTGCCGTCTCTCCCTGGCACTAGCTGGTATGGAGTCCGCCTCAAAGTCTCTGTCTACCCCAACCCGTAGCTGTCCTTTCAAAGACTGGGAAAGCTGTGTCTCCTCCTACTGGGCAACAGATTTCCAAACTGCTACTACAAACCTGCAAAGCCACATGTGAGAAGGACTCCAGAGCTAAAAATATCCAGGCAGGTAGGGAACAGGTGTCAAGGAAGGCGTCCATTCCCACCCACGTCACAGGCTCACCTGGCAGCAGGTAGCAGTGTGTGTATGGTACGTGTGACTGCAAAAACTCAGCCTCAACGGAGATCAGGGAGAGTTCATTCTGGAGTCAGGTAAGAGTGACTACGGCCCCAGAGACACATTTATCTTCACACACAGCAGGTGTGTGAAGTTTTTATTAACAGAACAAAGAAAGTCGTAAGTCAACACTTTCTCCAGTGTGTCGGTGGAAACATCTGGTGGGGGAGTTCCAGATGACGGGACATTTCTGCTCTGAGTCTTAGATGCTCTCAGGTGATAGTCTTAGTGTTTCAATTGGTGTCTCTTCAGACATTCCAAAAAATTTACCTAATAATTACAAGACTGTTAGGTCCCATACAGAGGTGGGCTCTAAATGGCCATTAAAGGGAGTTAAAGATAGCCCAAGATAATCTATAATTTGCCTCTGGATCAGAAACATTCTAACTGTTCCACAGTTGTTGAACTTACCATCTGTCAATCAGCATATAAGGTGTGGCTTCCTTCTTGAGTAACTTTTGTTCAAAGACAAAAGAGCAGGAACAGGGCAGGAACAGGGCAGGTCACAGTTGACTGTGACCAGGGAAGGGAAGCGGAGACCAGAAAGGACCCAGAGAGGCTCCAATGACCCTCTCCTGGTGGCCAGAGTGACAACAGCTGGTCATCTCCCTGTGTCCTCTGGAGTGTGTGGGAACAGGCCCGACACAACCACTCAGCATCGTCAGCACCTGCCCACCCCAACCCGGGGTTCCCAGTGAACTGCGCCCCAGATTGCACAACAGTCAGCAAGCCATAAAACGGGGTGTGCTCAGGTGGAATCTAGGGACTAGGGAGAAGATCTTGCCCTTGTCCCTGCCCTTGAGGGTAAAAGGTTCTAGGTTCTTATGCCCCCACCCCCGAAAGAACTGAGCAGAGACACACAGTTACAGCCGAAGCCGTGGCCGCTGATTTTCAGAAGATCCACTTCCAAGGGGTGAGCACAACCACTAGGGTCCAAAAGGCTTGGATGACAGAGGGAGGGGGTTGGGGCTCATCGGCATAGAGCAGGCCTTGCTCCACATGCTCTCACTCACTTGTAGTTCCACATCCAGCTTTACACATCCCATGAGTCACTGGCATCTTAAGTCTTCATCCGGGGCGAGCCACACGTCACCTGTGGACACTCTAAAGTGATGGTACCCATGACAGTAGCCAGACTTAGTTGACATCATCTGTTCTTTTTCCCACAATGCCGATTGTTTTAAAGCCTTCCAGACTACGTTGTCTGAACAATTTTTCTGCTTCAGTATCACCACCGCCTGTAAGACCCTGTGACCATCCATGTCAGGCCATCCAGATACTCCAGAACAATTACCTACTCGCAGGGCCCTAATCTTATCACCTCTATAATGTCCCTTCGACAATGCAAGATTCAGGGTGGATTGGGGAGGGTCACCTGTCGAAAGCCAGAGCTGGCAGCCCTAGTAGGAACATGTAAACATGTCAGCAGGGACTAGCTTTTGCTCCTTTAATGGTCCCCCAACACCTGCAGAGAAGAACTTGGCTCTTAAGTCTCTAACCAGGAAGATAGGAACCGTGCCCCGCCCACCAGAGTCAGGGCACTTAGTGGGGATAAAAGCAACTCCTGTCTCTAGCTAGAAAGAGGAAGAAGCAGCTAAGAGCTCCCAGCCCCAGCTCAGAGCCAGCTGAGTACCCAGGCTCTGTGTGTACACACCACACCCCTGCTCCAAGCGCCACCCACGTGCAGGCACAAAGCTTGATCAACGATGTCTTCCCACAGATGCTGGAGCGCTGACATCAGCAGGAGGGCCTTGGATGCTATCTGAGGTGACTTGTAGATCAAGTGTATTCTCGGAGCAGAACGCATTGACACAGAAGACTTCTGTAGGGGTTGTCTCCTTAGAATGACATACTGGGGGAGCATACAGCCCACCCCACCAACCGCAGGCTGGACCTTCTAGTATCCAGTCCTTGCCTGTACCTGGACAGTGGGAGCTTCCCCACTTCCAGCCAGCACACCTGTATCTGAGGAGAGAGAAGCCTCTTTCCACTGCCTTCACCAGGCCAGGAAGAGCCAGCAACGCTTTGCAGCTGGCCCAGTCCCAAGCCTGCTCTTCTCAGCACTGAACAGCCTCTTCCTGTTCCTTAGGGGACACCTGCCTTCCTGGGGCCCCTCCAACCTGGAGCTCCTGAGAAAATTATTTCCCTGATCAAATATTCATGGGTCTGTCAAGCCTGAAATAGGCCTGAAAAGAAAAAAAAGGCAATTTGTGTCCAGCATAAATGCTTGACAGGATGTGTGAAACCTGAAGCTGGCTTCTGAGTCGTCCCTGGGCCCCTTCTCCTCCACCCTCTGACAGTAGACCTCTCAGGCAGATGCCCTGCGTGGTCTGGGACTTCTACAGGGCTCTGCCCTTCACCATCTTTGCAATACCGAACAAGAGCTTGCTGCTTGACACCGCCTTCCACTTCTGCAAAGTCCTGCTGCCCAGGAAGCAGTGACTCCAGACTCTGGGGACACCTGTGCAGTCCTCTCAGATGAGGCCGAGCGGTCAGGGCCACAGCCCCATGAGGGGCTATCACTGTCTCACACATCACCTCCTTTATCCTTAACCTGCCTCACAAGAACCAGGCAACAGCAAGACAAGGCGCTCACATATGCCAGACTTCAGCTCTGCCCGCCTGGAGCTCAGGTTGCCTGTGTGATGACCCCCACTACCTGTGTCACTGTGAAGAACTGCTTGTCTGGTACTTTGGAGACCGTGAGTGGTAAACATGGAATGTTACAGAAAAACAAAAGGCCAGTGTGGGAGGGACAAGACAGGAGAGATGTGAGCAGAGACTCAGGAGGTCATACTGGATGGGGGCGGGGCCGCAGGTCCATCACCATGTTTTCCCTAGAGGGGATTTGGGTGTGAAAACACCTGGAGGGGAAAGCCTAGGGGAACTGCAAAGCAGAGATGGGGAGGGTGAAACTAGGAGGCCAGGGAAATGTTTCCAGAAAAACCTGGAGCCAGAGGGGGCAGGAAGGGACACCCCCCCCCCAATGTATTCTAGATACATAGAAATCACAATCTGATGTATACCTTGGTCTCAGACTTCTGGCCTCCAGACTGAGAAAGTCTGTTTTCAACTTCCAGCCTATACCATTATGGTTCCCCCCATTTGGTGGCACTCTTTTGACAGCAAATGACCCAGGAAAACCCTGTGTGAGGTAGATGACGAGGCATCCCCAGGGTGAAACTTGCCTTTCCATCCCAGACTGGCTCCAGCCCTGCTCGGCTCATCTGTACTTACAACGGGACAACTGAGTCACGTGATAGTAAGGAAATGTTTATTAGGCTCTCAATTCTGGAGAACAGGAAGTCACATGACAGAGCTCCCATCTGGGGAGGCTTTGGGGCTGCCTCATCCATGGCAGAAGGCAGAAGGGCAAGAGCACTTCTGTCAGACCCAGAACTTGAGAGGTGAAGCCATCACACACTAAGAACTTTAATCTAAGACTCAGGGCAGAGCCTCAGCCCCACCTCACAGCGTTGTTCCATCATGGACTAAAGTTACAGCAGGTAAACTATGGGGACATTGCATCCATGGCATGTGCATCAGAGTCATCAGATGGGGTCATCCCTGCCCCATCTCAGAATGTGGGGCTCCAGATCTTGGCTCATACCTGAGCTATCCTGGGTCCTCCTTTTATTTATATTCTGTGTCCCTTAGACAGAGCTACTTTTGGGTCTGCTTCAGAAGGCAGCCACTTGTCACCAGTGAATGCTCCCTAGTCTACTAGCCCATCCTTGGTCCTAGGTGTCCCTGAAGCTCTCACCCTCACCTCAGCTTCTCTTTGAGATCCAGAGGGCTCCTCACCTCACTCAGAATAAGAGCCAAAGACTGCACAGGGTGGAGGCCCAGTACAGCCTGCTCCTCGGGCCCTGGATAGCTGCTCAGCTCACCCTTGCCTCTCCCTGCCAAGAGTAGGAGATGAAGAAGCCAGAGACAGCACATTATAGACTTTAGAGGAGCCAGCCTTTCCCTGAGCAAGATGTGTGTGCCATGCTTGGATTTCAATATTAAGGGTGCCTCAGTACCTGGGTGGTTAGGGGCACAAAGTGGGATGGGCGGGCCTGAAGTCTTGTTTTGGGGGTGTGGAAGCAATCATAAGGCTGTGTTTGTCTGTCCTTGGCCTAAGGGAGCAGTCCTCCGCCAGAATCATCTGATGGAGCTCACATTTATCAGGCCTGCAGTTAGCAGGGTAAATGAAGCTTCTGGCTCCTGACAAACACAGGACAAGTGCAGGCTGGGTTGGGCATCGAGCAGCCTCAGTGCACCAGTAATTGCTCCTCCCTGGAAGCTGAAGAAGTGGGAGGCAGGTGGGAACCCCTGCCTGGGGTGCGGTGGGGAGAGGGGAAAGGGGGGGGGAGAAGGGCAGGTGAGAACCCTGGGTGGGGGGAGGGCTGGGAGAGCCTCCATCCTGCTAGCGATGCTCCCCGGAGACCCTCTAGAGGACAGTGGGGGATGCCCAAGCCTCTGGCCCACAGAGTGACATCTGTGACTTTAATGAATCAGCAGCTAACACAGCATCTGCTAATGGCTGTCCCTCTCCCTCTCCCTTCCCTGTCCATCCTTGGGACTCAAGGATGGGAAGAACCCAGGATAAGGACTTTGGAGCAGGCTCCTCCTCCGCGGGTTCTGACCAATAAGAGTCATCCTTGAATGTCCTAGGGACAAGAGGATCCCCTAAAGGAACGGCCTAGGAGGGTGGTCAGGGTAGGTGGGGAGGTCCTGCCTCTACCAATGGCCTAGGAGATGGTCAGGGTGTGTGTGTGTGTTAGGGAGGTCCTGCCTCTTCCAGGCTCATTTCTCTGCCTAGGCTGGGCATTTAGAAGAATCCCTATCCAGGGAGGGAGTGTTGCTGCATGGGGCAAGAACTAGATGTGCCCTCCAGAGTCATCCCCAGGCAGGGTGCATCTCAGAGGAGTCTCTCAGGAAGGTAGCAGCTGAAGGAAAAGGTAGGGACGTGCATGTGGCCAGGAGGCTAAAGCCCTCCAGGAAGGAGGAGCCCCAAAATGTGTTTCTACATTCACCAAAGCAGCCCGTATCATAGACAAGGGCAGCTGAGACAAGAACAGAACTCGCAAACGATCATACAGCCCAGGATCTGGGTGTGAAGGAGACACTGCCTCCTCACCTCCCCCATTCTCCTTCTCCCCTATGTGTCCATGAGCATGGGATCACCAGTACTCTGACCCTCAGGGGGCATCTGTGGCACACAGCCCACTCTGGACATGAAGACAGCAAGCTGGGACCTTTACCCAAAGTGAGCCATGAGCTGCCAGGAAGCTAGTGGAGGGAGAATACAGAGACTGTTGTCAAGAAGCACCCTTGCCTTGCCGGAAGCCAAGGGAGCATAACCCTGATGTGAGACCTGGATCTCTGACCGCTTTCAGCCTCAGTTTCCCTACCTGTGGGATGGAATAATTACAAACTGAATTCCCGGATGCCGAGAGGCTCCATGAGTCGATGTCTGAGACTCAAATTAAGGAAAGCAAGGTGCTGGGCAGATGTGGGGATTTGAGGAGATTGGGATGTTGCCATGGTGACAGGAGCTCCGCATTTAGTGGTAAACATCTCCAACCCTCAGAAGCAGCCTCTCCACTATCTTATGACATCTTGAAGAGAGGCACAGCCAGGGTGCAGCCACAAGTGACACTCTGACCCAATGGGCTGTTCAGGAGCAGGATTCTTTCCAGTTTCCTGCACTCCAGTATGCTGTCTGTGAGTTTCTATCTAGAACCTTCCCCTGGGGCCAGAACCACTCTGCTTCCTGAGTATGGTTTAGACACTAACAGTACTCCTTCCATCTGCCTGTGACGAATGTCCTTTAGGCCTCTGGGACTATGAGGTGACCCAGCCCAATCCCTGTACAGAGACTCCAACCATGCAGATAGAGGCAGCACAGCTGGCGGCTGCAGAGCGGCAGAGCAGCAGAGCAAGGCAGGGCTGCAATGGACAGGGGGGATGGCACCATGTTCCCTGTGGCACGACACACTTGACTCTAGTAACCAGGGGAACAAGGGCCTTGCAAAGCTGCCCCAACCTGTCAGCTACACCAGATCCTGGCAAATGGACCGCATAGGCCTGTCCACATCGGTGCAAGGCCACCCCCTACAGGTATCACTGGGGACTGCAGGTCAGATTGAAGCTCTACAGAGTCAGAAGCGGACCTCTACCCTCAGGGCGTGCCGGCACTAGGGTCTGAGCACTGTAGGTCCTGTCTGGCCCGTGTGTGGAAGGCACAGAAGCCAGAGAGAAGCACAAATACAGTGCAATCAGCAGGCAAAACTCTGAGGATTCCCAAAGCTAACCCCCAGGGTAGGGAAGTCTTTCTGCCGCCACCCAGCAGAACCCCAAGGTGAGGAGAGGAGGAAAGGGAGGAGGTAGAGGAGGAGGGAGAAAGGGAGGAAGGCAAAAAGAGGGAGAGGGAAGAAGGCAAGACTACTGGGGATGCCTGGGGTTTTCACCTTGACCTCAGCCTGGAAAGACGTATGATGCAAATTCTCAGGAGTTTGGGGGAGACACAGCAGGTATAAAGGCCCCAGAGTGCCCCTCTGCCTGCCTGCTGGGATCAGCAAGATCTGGATTAGAGCCATGTTGCTAAAATTTCTCCCCAGAGAGAGACATAAGCAATGGCTCCCCCTTCTCCTAAGGTCCCAATGGCAAACTGAAGCACAATTCCACCAAAGTTCTCTCTGGGAAACCAATGAGTTTATTGGGCTTCCTTGTACCACATAGGTGAGGGATGTGAGTATTCCTACCCCAACAGATAGCACCTGGACAGCCTTTACCCAATAACTTCCCCTTAGCAGCATAGATGGAGCCCTCTTCCCTAAGCTTCCTTGGTTCATATTCTCTAGCCCCTCCCCGTTGTCTCATGCAATTAAGGCAGAGTTACAAAGAGCGGGTGATAAAGAGTCTGGATACTCAGGTGAGGGTCTTATAACTTCCCACCCCTCCACAGTGGCTGCAAACAGTCAGCAAGCCTTTCTGGGATAATCCGTTTGCAGCAGAACTCCCCAAGATAACAGTTGCTTGGCTCAGAGGCCCAGTCACTCACAACAAGCCATCAAAAGGAGAAGAGGTCAGGAGCCAGTGGTAAAACTGTGAAGGACCAAGGTGCACATGCTGGAATAGCAGGAGTGTCACAGGCAGCCTCCAGTCATGCTGGAATAGCAGGAGTGTCACTGGCCGGTCTCCTGCAGCGGCTGGGAAGAGATCATAGGGCTAGATCTGAAAAGCAGACAGTGGGGAAGTGACTGTCCACACCAGGGGTGGCCCTGCAGAGGCTGGACAGCAAGCAAGCCAGAGTTCCTAGCACTGGGCGTGACTGAGCACATAAGGCCTGGGGCAGAGGCGAGGACCCCCTCCAGCTTTGAAGCTCTTTTTCCTGCTCTGGGTCATGGTGCAGACACCAGCCAGGGAAGGAGGCCCCTGAAAGTCAAACTAGCAGCCCCACTGGAAATATTAGAAGCTTCAAACCCTGGAGAGCAATCTCATCGCAGACACAAACACACTCCCAGAGTATCTGTGACCCAGCAGGGAGGGGAGAGCACAGTGCCCCTCCAGGACACATTTGTCCTTGATTGGAATTTCTGCACCAGCTTCCCCTCTGGCCCTGCCAAGTTAGAATGAGGGGGCAGGATTTCCATGTAGTGAGGTCTCAGGAAAGCTTGAAACAGAGGATCAGGCTAGCACAGGGATGTTCAGATGCTCTCTCTCCCTACTGTGTTCTGTCCATCCCAGAGCTTGTAACCACAGGAACACAGACCAATGGACAGACGAACAGACAGACAGACAGACCCACCGACCAACCGACCCAGGGGCACAGATCAAACCCTCAGGCTAAGTGCACAGAAGCCCCTGAGACTAACTCCTGGAGAGTCAAAGGACAGAAGAAAAGCAGGTATTCCCAGTGATCCTGTGAGGAAACTGGCTTGTCCCATTTTATAGACAGTACAACTGAGGCTCTGGAAGGTAAAAGAAGCCCCCACCTACCTCAGCACGTAGGATGTATCACCTAGACCAGCAGTTCTCAACCCATGGATGGCAACCCCTTTGGGCATCGCATATTAGATACCCTGAATATCAGATATTTACATTATGATTTGTAACACTGGCAAAATCACAGTTCTGAGGTAACAACGTGTGACTGCGGGTCATCACAACATGAAGAACTGTATGAAAGGGTCACAGCATTGGGAAGGTTGAGAACCACTGACCTGCACCATGCCAACCCCCATCCAAGCAGCCCACTGTCCCCAGGGACTCTAAGGCTAAGTTCAGGAGCCCCTTCCTTCCTTCCCCTGGAGGAAAGTTGCTCTTCTGTGCTGGGGACAGCTGCAGCCACCTCCCCACATCCCTGGCCCTCTTAAGCACCACTTGATGGCCAGCCTGGTCTGACATTTCCTGGTACCTTCAGGGATCCCCTGCTGTATAAGTTAACCCTTCTCTGGCCCTTTTGAGGCTCTCCCCCTCAGTCTAATTCTCTGGAATCTGGTCTTCTGCTGACCCCTCCTTCCTGTCTCCCTATCTGCAGACTCCCCCACCTCTATCCCTTCCCTGCTTCCTGACACATTCCCATCTTCAAAAACCACTGTGACCCACGTGGCCCGGTCTCCGTGGGATCTCAGGATAAAACAGGCTGACTTTGAACTCACTATGCAGCCCAGGCTGCTCTCAAACTCAACATCCTCCTGCCTCTGCCCCTCCAGCCACAGTGCCAGGATTACAGTAACGTGCTTCACAACCAGCACGCACAGTTCGGGTAAATGTGGGTGTTTATGTGTGAGAGGCATGTATACCCCATAAACACATGCATTCCTGTGGGCACGCATGCACGAAAGGCTGCGTGCGTGTGGAAACTAGAGAGTGGGTGTCTTCCTCAATCACTCTCTACCCCATGTTTGAAAGGCAGAGTCTCTCACCGAACAGGAACGCATCAGTTCCCTTAGGATAGCTGGCCCATGAGGGACCCACCTGTTTCTGCCCCAACCCCCATGAACTTCCCCCTACCCCCCAATCCTATCCCCCAGCCCCCAACCTCTGCCCCCCCCCCCCCAACCCTGGCACTACAGTTACATACGTGAATCTGTGTATAACATGGCTGCTGGAGATTCCAACTCAGGTCCTTATTGGCAGGCCCTTTCCCAGCTGGGCTTCTCCCCAGCCCCCTCCCCCACATTCTATACCCTAGTCAGGTAGAGGTCCCCAAGCTACCCTCAGGCCCCACAACGGCAGCAGGACTCACTACCGGCTTCAGCAAAGGCAAAAGCAGGCGTCCAGAATGGAGATGTCTTAGGTTAAAAGGAGGCAGAGTAGGGAAAGGGAAGGCCAGAAGATCCTGGGAGCCACGGCTGCACCAAGCAGAGTCCAGGGAGACCAGGGTGGAAGGCCACAGACCCTGTCAGTCTGGAAGGGAAGGGATATCTTTACATTCCTATACAAGGCAAACCCATAGCCATGGATTTATAACTTCGATGAGACCGAGAGTCTGCAGAAAACACCATGTATATGACTGCTCTCTCTGGTGTGCTCAGCCACGGACCCAGAGAGAAAGAGGTTAGAGGGATGCCAAGGCCCAGGGGCAGCTGTGTATTCTGGAAGCATTTTTTTTTTTTTTTTTTTTTTTTGAGGCAACTTAATTCCTAGAGACTCCACTGAGCAGACACAGGGTGCTGGGGTTTGGATCCAGAAATCACCCCAAAAACCCATGTGTTGACTTGAACTCTAACAAAGGGTCTGGAGGCAACTGTATCATGATGGTCTGATCTTATCTATGGACTTCGCCAGCGATCTGCACCTAGCCTAAGTGGCTACTGGGAGGTAGTGGCAACTTTAGCAGGTGGCATCTAATACAGTCCCTCTCCCTCTCTCCCCACCCCCTTTCTGCTTCTGCCACCCTGTGGTGAGCAGCTTTCTTCCTATCCCACAGGCTCCCTGCCATGACACTCAGCCTCACCTCTGACTCTAAAACAACTGGCTGGATCAACCCTGGATTGAATCCTTTCAAACTAAACTGACAGAGGGAGGCTTTGGCTTCAAAAAATACAACTTTGCCAAATCAAAGGTGCAACTGCCCAACCAGGGCAGAGCAGGTGGAATCTTGTCATTTTTCTAATGCGGAGGCACAGGGCCACAAGAGCAGAGACCTGTGCTGAGGGCCCTTCTCAGATCTGTACTCAGTCTACAGGTTTGGGGACTGGGAAAGCCAGGCTTGGGCCTAGGTAGGGGTCTGGAAGGAAAGCCTGGTAGAGAGCACCTGCTTGGCCTACACAAAGACCAAGGGCTCACTCCCCAGTCAGCACTCAGTGGGTGGCCACTGTCTCCTCAGGCACTCCAATCCTCCCGCACTAGGCTCCCCTGGGGCAGTATTTCAGAAGCTCCTGGGGGGAAAAGGCAGTTCTCAGCAGTCCCTTCAGACAGGACAGACTTCCTGGCCTTCAGTCTCTGGCAGTTTTGTTGACAGCCATCAAGCCTGAATAGGGGTTAGGGGTGGGGCTGGATCTCATTAACACAACTCAGAAACTTTCTAGTTATGCCCTAGACCTCTGGAGTCAGCAGGGACTTTTATGTTCACCTTGTCCACAGCTATCGTTGTTTATTTGAGAAACTGAGGCCCAGAGAAAGGCAGCCATGCACACTCGGGCATCGAACAGTGCAGACAGGTGGAACTCTCCCTTCGGAATATCCCTGCAGCCTGAAGTAGCTAGATCCCCACTGAGTCCCTCCAGGGCCGGAGTGTCCCCACCTCTTCCCCTCCCCCCACCCAGAGAGGGGAAAAGAGCTAAATTCTCACTTAACAGCAGGATGCTTCTGGGTCTCATTACCATGATGCAAATTAATATTTATTATGCAATTATTCATCTTTGTAATTGCTAGTATTTCAAAGGGAGCACGAAAGGCTTAATTAGAACACGTGGAATGTTATTAAAAATGGAACGTCAGTAGGAGGGGTGACCCTCTCCCCTCTGCAGCCCCAAGCCCAGCTACCTCCAGAAGGTTCTCAGAGCTTGAGTCCACACCAGCCTGGCTTCCCTACCTGGGCTCCCCATGAGACCCCACTCTTCCTTTTTTCACTTTTTTTTTTTTTTTTTTTTTTTTTTTTTTTGAGGTCTTGACTTCTAGAAACTTTGTGGGTTATTGGTCTTGCAGATGTTCAAAGAGCCAGTCTGTAGACATCTGTCTGCAGACAAGAAGCTGCAGATGTTATTTTAAAAACTAGCTTCCTGATGCAGAGGCCAGCACCTGGGTCTTCTAAAAGGCCGGTGTCGAGATGGATATGGAGATGTGCACCTTTGATCCCAGCACTGGGAGGCAGAGGAAGGTAGACTGTGATGAGTTCAAGGCTAGCCAGGACGACAAAGCAAGTTCCAGGCCAGCCTGGGATACACAGAGAGACCCTACCTCAACAAGACAAAGACTTGTAAAAATTTAAAACTAAATAAAAAGGACAATGTCACCAGGACAGGAGCCTGCCACCCTCTGCACCAAGCCGGCCGGGCCTCTGTGCTGTCTCTGTGAAACAGCTCACCCAGCACCCAGTTTCTCCTCCCTCCTGCCTCCTCCTGCCACACAGGAGACATTCAGAGTGCTTTTAGGTCTGTAGCTCCACACTTGTAATAGATTTTCATTTTTGATGATAATCTGAGAAGGTCAGAGGTAGGTGGTAATTCTGGGAAAGCCAAGTTTGGAACACTGAGTCCTTCTAGCTGCCCAGCAGCAGCCGTGACCCTGTCCCTACCTAACAGCCTGGCTGGGAGCGAGTGTGTCTGTCATGCAGTGGGGAAATCAAAGCCAGGTCCACAGCTAAACCGGGATGATGAAGAGGGCCTGCTAATCTCAGGGCAGGAGGAGGGGCAGAGCGGCAGGATGCTCAAACAGGTAACTGGTGCAGATGTACTGGCCAGGCAGAAGGATAAGCTCAGATGGGAAATACTGGGGGAGCCTTCGGGGATGATGGAGTGGGTCACAGCTGTAGAGTGAAAAATTATAAAGACCATTTTATAAAATATATACAGCTTTTTCTTTGCCCTTAGACCTGAGCAAAAGAATGCAGGTTCCAGAAGGTGGAACTGAATGTAAGATTTCAGACCTTCACTGCCTCGGGGATACATTCCGGGTGGAGGACATTATCCCTGAATCAGAGGACACTTGTTAGATTAACATTCCTCGAGCCTCAGGGTGGGGAAGGCCCAAAGCAAGAAGACACATTCCTGACCACAGAGAAAGATGCAAGTCATCTGGGTGGTTCTAAGAACTAGCTAACTTTCCACTGTTCTTGGTTACCCCCTCCCCTTGAGGTTTTCCCAGTGTTACAGCCTGCTGATGTTCAAAATTTGTAAAACAACCAATCATGTGTAAACTCGAGAAAATGCAACCAATCATTTGTAACCTCACGAAAATTCCTCCTTTTCCCCCACCCCGTGCTATAAAAAAGGCCCCTCAGCTTGCTGGCCTTTTGTCAAACTTTGTTCCTGCGTGGACAAGCAGTTTGACCTTGGCTAGCCAACTCTCCCCAATAAACCTCTGTTGATTGCATCCAGGTACGGTGTCTTGTGGTTTTGGGGTGGTCGTGATTTCCTGAGACTTGAGTAAGGGTCTCCCGAGTTTAGAGGTCTTCACAGCCAGTCAGTCACCATCACAGAGACTGAACCTCTAGCAACTGAGAGGACCAGGGCAAGACACAAGGAGACAGACTTGTCTCTCAGCCTCAGAGCCTCAGGCTTCTTCTTGGAGTCCTGTCTACCTTCAGGGAAGAGCCTCTTCAAGAACCTGGGGCACCCTGCTTTGGCTGGACTGCTTGGCAGCAAGCTCAGAGACTTGCTTGTTTCTGTCACACACACACAGAGTTTCATGCACACCGTCTGATATACGTCCACGCGCAGCTTAGAACAGACCACACCAGACCAAAAGGTGCCAAGTGGGGTTTATTCAGGAGACAGGGCGAAGATGGGGGAGGGGAGAAGAAGAGGAAGAAAAGAGAGAGGTCAGGAGGTTCTGCCTGTTTTATATGGGCGGTGACGTAGCCTCTTTCAAGTAAGGGTGGGAGGTAGCCAGGTGGATTCTGGGAATGTATGGTGGTTGCCTTGGCAACGATGTGGGAGTCACCTAGATGTGATGTCACTGGGTTCAGAGCCTGATACCAACACCATCACACACAGCTTTTACGAAGGTGAAGGTGCAGTAAAACCTGAGCTCGGGTCCTAACGGCTGCGTGGTGGTAAAGCACTTAGCACGGCTCCATCTACCCAGCTGAGTTTTGAGATGGCCCCACATGTATGCAGTTGAGAATGCCCCTGATCTCTTGATCCTCCTTCTCAATCTTAAATACTAGGATTACAGGTGTGTGCTATAATTTCACAAAGGACAGCAGAACTAGTGACTCTGCCCTGAGACTGGCACATTCTACCTCAGGCTGCAGGTCAGCCCAGCTTCCGTTTACTGCTCTGGACCCCCACCACTGTCGCTGTGCCTGTGGGTCACCTGCAGGTGCCTTGACCTTTGTATCTTAATACCCCATCTCCAAGATTGCTAGATTCTCATCCTGGGGCCCCCATGAACCCCAAATCCCACAGGGTCTCTGCAAACAAACTTCCCTTCTACCTTACAACTTAAGCTGGACAGAGAGTGGCAGGCTTTCTCCCAATGCTTTCCAACTGTCTCTAACCAGCCAGAAGTGCCCTCCTGCTGTGAGCTGGGACCACCTGCCAGGCAGAATGAATATGCATATATTCTAATCAGAATAGCCTACGATTTGCATGATAATCGGAGGCCAATTCTCCCACTCAGGAGTGGCTTCCAAAGGCAGCTCAGATCTGCTGTGGAGGCTGCCTGGGGAGGTGTGGTTGGTGGGACCCGGCCACCCCGGGACCTGGATGACCTGACCCTCAGCCTTGAATTTGCTACAGGGAGAGGAACTCTGGAGCTGAGAAGGCCAAGTTGAGGCAATTGTGAGATGCCAGCCTGTCTGTCCCTGGAACTGCCCCTCAAGGGAAATGGCTGCCCTGTGGAGGCTCAGGGAGGAGCAATCTGGGGATGGCCCTCCCCTCCCAGGAGTTTCCAAAAAGGAAATGTACCCGGGTGTGGCCAGGTCTCATGACCATACCATGTCAGGTGCTTAGTTTTCAAAGTCCCTGCCTTTGAGCTTGGGAGTCCTTCAGGCACCTACAGACCTAATAACACACAGAGACATACACACACACAGAGACATACACACAAACACACGGACACATACAGACACACACATAGATACACACACACACACACACACACAGCTCTCAAGTCTGCCCAACATTGCTATTGCTACACATTGCCTTGCCCGAACCATCTTGGGGAGAGGGTTTTCAGAGTCTCCCGTGGCATTAGAGACAAGATGACCTCAGATAAAAAACAACCTAGAACTCATATTAGACCCAAATCCAGGATCAGAGCCCCCAGTCTCTCCCTAACCCAGTATACCTCCACAAGGAGGGGCAGAGCCTAAAAGGAGACTTAGGATGCCATGGTGGAACACCAAGCCAGAAGGATGAGGACAGGTTGGGTCAGGACCCTAGGGCTCAACGTGGACTCAGTGTCCAGCACAAAGCTGGCAGCATTCCCACACACTGGGCCTCCCACTGACCTCACTGAATAGCCTCTGGCTTGTTGAGAGAACCCATGGCTCCGTTGGTACCCTATGCATAGCTTCACACCAAGCAGGAAGCCAGAGGAGGGCCCATGGACCCTGCAGCTTGGACCCCACATACGCGCAGCTTGTCCCTTCATAACAGCCATCTCGGAAAGATACACATAAAATTGCCATCTGTGTAAGACAAAAGGGCTCTGTTGCCAGTTTCACACAGTAAAGCTACTAAATAAATACTATTAAAATGTCATGAACATGCTCCACGCATCAGCGCTACCCAAAGTCCATCCAGGTATTTATCCTCTGGCTTCTGTGATCATTCAGCGACTAAAGATGAAGACCCAGAGTAGCTCAGTAATTCCCTCAAGACTCACACAGCTCTTCCGTGCCATGGGGATTTCCTAAAAATCTCAGCAGGGTGAGGCATGCATCTAATCCAGCTCTGAGAAGGAAAAGGCAGGTGGATCTCAGTGAGTTCAAGACCAGCCTGGTCTACGTAGTGAGACCCTATCCCTAGACAAACAAAAATCTCAGTGAGCAGCTGCCCTTATACCCCAGCCATTGCATTCCTCTGCTCTTATTTCAGAGAATGAAAATGTAATATCATAGCAAACTCTATATATGAGGCTTGGGGCAGCTTTGTGACACCCTCACCCCCCAGCTCCAGCCCCAGCTGACAGACTCACTCATTCGTCCCGGCTTGCCCTTCAGTAGAGAGGCCCAGCCACGCTGAAGAGCATGATCCATCAGAGGAAAGGATACCCCAACACACATTCAGATCACAGCGTGCTGACTGAACAAGCGATCCTCAGCAGCTCAGCACTGGTGTGTAACACTTACACTTATGTGACACTTGAAATGACAGTTATGCTGAAAAGATGCGGTGCCATCATGAAGGGATGGAAGAGGGCTCTTGTGGCATTAGAACCTTTGTCGGTGTTGATGGAGATATAAATTTGCACAAGACAAAGCTGGGCGGAATTCACACACACACACACACACACACACACACACACACATCTCGTCTGTAAACTGTGACTGGCACATTCTGCCACTGCTCTGCCAAAAGACACCACTTCTAGAAACCAGACACGCCGTAGAGAGGATTGCCTTCCACTCTTCTCTTAATGGTTGTTGGTGTTCTTTTAGTTTGGAATCCCAGGTTGGCCCTGAACTCACTATGTGAGCATAGAGGACCTTAAACTTCTGATTTTTCCACCTCTTGCAGGGATGACAGGTGTGAGCCACCACATCCAGTTTATGCAATACAGGGGATTGAACCCAGATCTTTGTGCATGTTAGGCATCCCCAGCCCCTTCTCTGTTATTTCTTTCTTTCTCTTTTTTCTTGAGACAGGCTTTCTCTGTGTAGTCCTGGATGTCCTGGAACTCACTCAGTAGACTCGGCTCACCTTGAACTCAAGAGTTCTGTCTGCCTCTGCCTTGCTAGTGCTAAGATTAAAGGTGTGCACCATCACCGCCCTGCTCTGCAAGGATGCCACTGGCCATGCACGGTGCTGCCCCTGGGCACTGAGCAAGTCCTGTCACTGAAGCATTTTGGGAAATGTCCTGGCTTCCACCAAGAAAGCTAGTTGGCCTCTTCCTTCCAGGAGTGACAACCTGAAATGACTCTAGTCGCCATAGTCTGGTCAAATGTCTGCTAGAGACAGATTCACTCAGTGAGATGTACAATGGCTGGAGAAGCTGGCACAGAGCCAGGGAGGCCGAGGTGCACAATTACTAGATCTGCAACAATAAAGACAGCAGTGACAGTGACTGGAGAAACAAGGATAAACAAGAAATTTTGACAGTCACAACCTCAACAAAACTGATAAACAATATACAAGAACAGCCGCCACTCAGAACTGCAAAACTGTGATGACAGATAACTTTAGATGGCCGTTTAATGATGGGGGGGGGGCGATCCTGCCCTTCACCCCAAAGCCCTGTATGGTGATGTCACCTCCATATAGAACATGACCCAGCTATATATCTAGATGGCTGGCAGCGGTCACCCATAAAATTCACCTGTCCCAGGCAGTAGAGAGACCTCCTACCTCTCTCTTCACGGGAGTGTGAGGCATGGCTCTGCACCTGTGTGTCTGGGGAGGGCGTGTGTTCATATGTGAGGCGCAGAGTGTGTGTGTCAGTGTACCGTGTGGGACGCTGCCTCCCACGAGAAGGGAAAGGAACCCTCGGAGGAAGCAGGGAGGGTAAGGATGTGCTCATGGGCTCTTAGAAACTCCTCCTCATCAGCCCACCCTCTTTCAAGCTAATGATATCCAGTACAGGTCAAAGAGCAGGACATAGGTCTGACGGAGAAGGACCTGTCCACACACCACGCAGGGGCTGGGTTGTTGTCAAAATCAACACATTGTCACTGAAAGTAATGCATGTGGCTGGGGTAGAGCCAAGGTCCCTTGTCCCCATTGTGGTCATAGGGCCCTCCAACTAACCTTTGATGGTCCCAGGAAGTTGCCCATTTCCTACAGCTGTGCTAAACCAGCTGCATACATCCTGTTTGCATGGTTGCTAGGATGTTTCCATGACAACTAATAGAGGATGAAGGAAGCCTGGCAGTTTACCCCATCCCACTCAGATGGGTCAGAATTGGGCCCCTCTGGCAGTGACTTCTGGGGCCAGGACCTCCCAAAGGGGATAGAGGTGATTAGAGGGGATGGCCAGAAGCCAAATCCCCAGGAAATACACATGACTACTTGCAACTTAATGGCTTAAGGATGAAGAACAGAAGTGGAATTGGGGACAGCAAAAAGGATATGGGGGCCAGGGTCTGGGACACAGATGGCTCCAAGATGATACCCTCTCTGTGGCTGAGCGTGGGCTCTGATCAGTCTTGGGTGGAGACTCATAAATGTTGGCTCTTCCTATAGCCCCATATCCAGGAGCAATTAAGCAACCTGAAGCTGTAGGAAGTGAAGCAGCCTGTCCTCAAGCGGTGCTCATTGGCTTGTCATTGTGGTGCCATGCTGGGCTGAGATAGGTTGGTGTCTCCTTATCTTGAGCAATTAGTTAGCAGACTTCAGCTACAATACAGGCAAACACAGGCATGGAGAAGCAAACGGTTAATCCTGGGGCATGCAACACAAGAGAGGTAGATAGCCAGGGACGGAGACTTTGTTTTATAACAACTTGACATGAGCTAGAGTCATCTTGAAGAGGGAACCTCAATTGAGAAAATGCCCCACCAGACTGGCCTGTGGACAAGCCTGTAAAACATTTTCTTGATTGATATGGGAGGGCCTGGCTCACTGAAGGTAGTGCTACCCCAGGGCAGGTGACCCTACAGTACTATGGAAAAACAGGCTGAGTGAGCCAGGAAGTAGTGGTCCTCCATGGCCTCTCCATCAGCTCCTGCCTCTAGGTTCCTGCAGTGAGTTCCTGCCCTGACTTCCCTAGATGATGGAGTAGGATCTGTAAGCTGAAACCCTCCCCGAGCTGCTCCTGGTCGTGGTGTTTATCACAGCAATGGGAGCTCTGGCTATGATAGCAAGGATTGTCAGAAGCTAAGCAGCGCCTGGTCCAGAGCGGGGGTGGGGTGGGGGGGGCAGTCTAGAGACACACTGACGTCATAATAGGGATGGCGGGAAACCGTGTACCTAGATGTCTAGGAGGCAGCAGGAGAATTGTTACAGGAGAGGCAAGCACAAAGAGGACCAGGAGATGAGGTAGAGATGGGCAGAGAGAGATGAGCCCACCACCCCGCCTCAATCTCTGCTGCTCCCAAGGGTCCCAGCTACATTGCAAACGGAGGAAGGGAGGCAGAGATTGGCATCCCCATTTGTCAGGTGGGGAAACTGACAAATTCGTGTTTCAGGAGGCTGAAACACGAGAATCTGTGGGAAAGCCCAGAGCAGATCCAGGGTTCTAGCTGTGTCCCAGGGACCTCTTGCCCCATGGTACCCACCCACCCCAGGTTCAAAGTACGCAAGAGGTGGTGAAAATCCAAGAAGACAGACAGCCGAGTGGTCAGTCAACCTCACTTCATCTCCTCACTCCAGTCTTCAAGATTGGGGGGGGGGGGGGACGGGGCAACAAGGCTTTTACTACTCTAAGGAGGCAGCCGTTGCTATGGTGACCCTTGTTACCTGGCAACTGAGTTACCATCATCCTGGGCACCTGCTGTCTCTCCTCTAGAGCTAATAGCGGGCTCTGGGGATGGACCTGTATCCAACAACCCCCTTGCCTCAGAAAACCCACCCTGGGGGACAAACCAGATAAACCTGAGCACATGAAGACATCCAGAGACCCTCCAGGTCTCTGACAACCAGAAATGGAACATGCTTTCATTTTCAGGGTTGAGAACGATTATATTAGTTAATGGGACAATCAAAATTATGCCAACCCCTCCCAGCCCAGAACAATCTCCAAATAGTACCATACAGATGGAATTAGGACCCGCTGACATCTCATCTTGGCGGCATCCCCTGACCATCGCGGCGCGTTATATAAAGGAAGGGATAGTTTTAATAAAGTTCCACACCACCCAGATCAGCAGTAAAGAGCCTCAGCTGCACCGTGCACTGAAGGGGTTGCCCCAGGATAGGGTTGTTAGTACACAGAGGGCAGACACCACACTCGGGACCCAAGTTCAAAGTCTTGAAAGTAAGAAGACAGCCCGGTGGGCATAGGCTTCAGACCCAAGCACATTACCTGCTCATGTGACACAGGCTCTACCCATTGCTGGGTCATGTTGGGCCCAGGAATCAGACCCCTGCCAAGGGACAGTCAGTCTAACATGCAGCAGGATGAGCCAACCCAGGGATGCTGGTGATCCCCAGAAGGGGATACTATGTGAGCAGAGTCTTGGGGGCAACTAGGTGTAGCTCCCCAATTTAGGGGTCCCTGAAGAGCCTTCTATGCAGCTCTGAGTCAAAGCTGAGTTCCAAAGGGTACAGAGACCCCTGGGTAGGCTCCGAAGGGAGGGGGTCTCTGAAGGACAGGCCAACACACACACAGGCACCGGCAGCTACTGCCAGGCTGATAGATGCAAATGAAAGACATAAAAACCAGGGAACAAGATCCATACCTCACGCTAGACAGGGCCCTGTGGCAGGCTAGCGGGGCCTAGGAGAGAGTTGCTGGGTTCCAGCCATCTCTGCTCTCACTGGCCTGGGAACATGGTGGGTTGAATATTCAACTCTTAACTCCTAGAAATGATGGATGTGGCCTTAACTTGAAGGCCTGGTCTCAGCATCCTGGACTGTGAAGTGGACTCTTAATCTTGGGGTCCATGTCTTTGAAAAAGGCAGGGGGGGGGGGCAGGGAGATGGCTCAGCAGATAAGGGTGAATATTGCCATGGCTAATGACTTGAGTCTGATCCTTGTCACCCTCTTGGTGAAAAAGGATTGACTTCTGAGAGTTGTTCTCTGACCTACACACACGTGCGCACACACAAACACACACACACACACACAGAGTCAGAGAGACAGAGACAGACAGACAGACATACACATGCATTCACAGAGAGAAATATATAGAGAGACAGATACAGAGAGACAGACACACACACATACACACAACATACAGACAGAGAGAGAGACAGAAAGATAGAAAGAAAGACAAAGAGAGACAAAGGGACAAGGAGAGAGACAGACAGGCAGAAACAGAGAGAGACAGGAACAAACAGAGAAACAGACAGGGAGACAGAGACAGATAAACAGAGAGACAGAGAGTCAGGGAGAGAGAGACACACACAGATATATATGCAGACTCACAGAAACATACACAGACATACCCAGAGACACAGAACCACACGCATACACTACATCAAGTTTATTTTTTTTTAATGAAGCAGAAAAGAAGACATAAGATGGGCCCAGGAAAATGGAAGCAGATACAGAACCATGTGCCTGCCCATAACGCATGGGATCCCCGGGCCTACAGGAGCTGCAGAGCCTTGAGATCTTGATTTGACTTCTGGCCTCCACAACTCAGTAGACAAATCCATGTGGTCTAAAGCCTTCAGTGTATGGTCATCTGCTAAGGAAGCCTAAGGCTCTAATGGCGTCCTTGGGCGGCACACTTCCCCCTGTAACTCCTCTGTGCAGCGCTCAGTTGACCTAACACTTACCCAAGCTCTGATTGTCCCCCAGGGGACAGAACAGGTGATGGAGGGCAAGGAGGTGCAGCAGAGATCACTTCAGGTGTGACAGGGACAATGACCCCGATACCTGATCCTTTGAACAGCATCTCCTGGACTGACAATATTCCTCTCTCCCCAAGCTAGCTCTTAGGTTCAGACTAGTGGGCTGGAAGCCTAGTCTCCAGGCCCATTTCCAGTAGAGTTTGTGGGAAACAGAGGCCCCAAGAAGGAAAGGGCCCTAGCAGAACACAGGTTTGGAGGGCACGACTTTGCCAGGGACAAAACAGTCACTTCGGTCCAACCCATTGGATCCATACCACAGTGCTTACCAAAGCCTGCAACTTGAAGCCTGGCCCAAGGCTTGTACTCTCAAGTAGGGTGATGGCGACCTCTGCTGGCCCAGGTCCAGAGCCTTTCCCAACCCGGGACATAGGAGGCAGCTGCAAGAGATCTGCTAGAACCAGGTCCCATTTGGTTGTGTGTGTGTGTGTGTGTGTGTGTGTGTGTGTGTCCACAATCACAACGTTGTTCTCAGTCATTATCTGTGGATGCTCCGTGCCAGGAACTCCCTGGCCACCCAGGGAGTCTCCCCTACAGTAAGGCAATGGGCTAGATCAGGGGCTAGATGAGGGGCTGGCACCTGACCTGAGACCAGAGGCCACAACCCAGGCTCTGTGGAGCAAGATGAATGAATCATCAGGACAGAAAACTCCAGGTCAAGGTGGGAAGGTCCCAGGAAGTCCCTGCCCTTCCCTGAGCCTCAGTTTGCTCATCTGTCAAACGGTGATCTGAGCAGTTCTGTCCCCCATCTGGGAAGGATTGGAGGATGGTGGGAAAGTGCTCTGTGGGTGGGGAGGAGACTTAGTCCCAAAGCACAGCACCCAGAAGGTCCATACGATTCACCTGACACTCTACGTTCATGAGCATAGCACTAATTTTTTTATTATGGTCAGTTTTAAAGGTTTATTTATTCTTATTTTATGTGTATGAGTGTTTCGCCTGCATGAATGTCTATGCACCATGTATGTGCCTGGTGCCCATGAAGTTCAGAAGAGGGAATCATATCCCTTGGAACTGAAGTTACAGACAGGTTGTGAGCCACCACGTGCATGCTGGGAACTAAGTCATCTCCCCAGGCTGGGTTTTGTTGTTATTATTTTTCTTAAGCAGAAATGCATTTTCTCGCAGTCAGTGCTGAGGACTAGAAGCCCAGAATCGAGGTGTCTGCAGGTCTGGGGGTGTTTTGATTCTGTCTTGTTTTTTCTTTTCATTACACAGGGATCCATAAACCAGTTTTCACTTCAGTATGTAATACACTTGATGCAATTTATCCTGCCATACCCTGCTATAAAATTCCTTCTCGCCCCGCCCATTAGTCCTATTCCCGCCCCCCCCCCGTTATTTCTGCTTTCTCACCACCCATACCTATGTACTTACACATTTATATAAAATCGTGGATCCACAAACAGGAGAAAATATGCTACCTTTCTTCCTGAAGTAGACTTGCGTTTGACACAATCATCTCCAGTTGTGTGTGTTTTCTTGCAAGCAGCCTGACTCTGTTCTGCTTTGAGACTGAAAAAAAAAAAAATCCCCCTGTGTATACACAACATATATTCTTTATCCATCCTTCTGTTGACGGACACAAGGGTTAGCATTTGTGGTAAGACAGGGTCTTGGTGTATTGTTCAACCTGATTGAGAGCTCATGGGTTCAAGTAACCTTCCTACATCAACTTCCCAAATAGGACTGCAGGTCCTTGACACTAGCTGTCTTAGTTATCTTTATTGGGCCTCCCCACTTTTTTTCCTGGTCCCAACACCATCATGCAGCTGTGGATCCCCAATTACACCCCCCACAGCTCCGAACAGCAGCTGGCCCCATCAACCCTCAAACACAGCCTCCCCAGGGAAGCCCTTAATCTAAGGGGCACCAAAGTCATATGCCCATAGTTTCCCTACCTCCTTCCACAGCCTGAGTGGCTCTGAGAAACCTCATCCCAGCCTAACCCTAGACCTCTGCCCCAGAACAGAACCAGTCCCAGCAGGAAGTGTCTCAAATGGTGGCCATACAGAAACACTGAGGGTGCAAGTATGGTGCCCCAACTTTGCCTCTGAGTTCCCATTCTGTGCTAAAGTGCTAGGAAGTGCTGGGCAGTGAAGTTGGAGAAATAGAGCGATTGGCCATGTGTCAAAAACTGCATCTGTAGGGCACTGGTGCCCTCTAGTGGCGGATAAAAAGAAGGCAACACAGGCAAAGGTTAAAGTCCTCAGGAGTTTCCCAGCACTGAGCAATCCTCCCCCCTCCCATACTGTCTTCTGATTAATTGCTGTCAGTCATTCTGTAGCTGAGGGGACCTAGAAGAAGTGAAATGAGCTCTCGAGGGGCAAGGGATTCCAAGTGGGCATCTAAAGCCAGGGCTCCCGAGAGCCTCCCGTGCCATGAGTAGCTCCAGCACAGTCCTGCTCAGGTGAGGACTGAAGCCAAAGTGGCTTATGGGAGTTTGGAGGCTGGCTCATCTCAACCCTGATCTCTGGCCAGAATTCACAAACATGGCTACTAGTTCCATTACACACACCCCTCCTATACAGATAGACAGGAGACATTACGGCAGAGACTCCACTCTGCTCTCCTCAATGGTCCACACTGACTTTTGGAAATGGACCTCTCCAATCTGCAGATAGAGAGATAGAGAGACAGTTAGGGGAAGAGGACTTGGGGAGGACAGTTCAAACACAAACAACACAGACCCGGGTTCAAATCCCAGCCCCAATACCTACCTACTCTAACTCACCTCCACTCCACTCCCGGAGTCTTCATCCTCTCCCTGGCAAGATGGGATGTTGGTGTTTGTTCATGAGGTGGCCTGATCATCAACAATGACCTATTTACAGAGTTCAAGCCTGAGGCTCGGTGTCAAAAGCAAGCATACAGATCCTGCAGAGCACAGGCCACCAACCCAGGAGCACAGCAGCCTACGGGAGACCCAGAGGCACCAAGTTATGTCTCCTCATAGCAGGGAGTCAACAAAGACCAAAGAGCCCCGGAGAGGGAGAGTAGGACCAGAAGCAGGGAAGGATGCAGGTCGAGCAGACCCCAGAGAGCAGACATGCCCGGAGTGGGTAACTCCATAGATGCAGAAATCATGTTAGAGATTGCCAGGTTAAGGTGGGTTGGGGAGGTTACTCTTTCACCTCTGATATCTGGAGACATGACAAGATTTATAGGTCAGAGGGAGGGCGTGTCTCAGTTGCTAAAGCGCTTTCTTAGCATGCATGCATGAAGTTCTGGGTTCCATCCATAGTTGCATCTAAAATGAGTGTAGCATACACCTGTTGTCTCAGCAGTTCAAGATCATCCTTGGCCCTTGGCTACACAGTGAGTTCAAAGATAGCCTAGGCTAAATGAAACCCTGTCTCAAAAAAAAAACTCAAAAAAAAAAAAAAGTTCTACAGTTAGTATAAACATATTAAAAACTACACTGTGCCCCCACCTCAAAAGAATGGCTTTTTGTGGTACGTGATTTCAGCTCAGGTTTTCAAAGCTCCACAGACACCTCATCTGACTGATACCCACCTCCCCAGCAGGCTATGAAGCCTTCTCTCCTACTTCTCATTTACTTCCCTAGTAAAGTTTCTCATCGATGATATAAAAACATCTTGACAAAGCCAGCTTAAGGAAGGAGGGGTTATCTGGGCCACAGTTTGAAGGCGTACACAGTTGATTGTGATAGGGATGACATGGCAGCAGGAGCTTGAGGTGACTCCTGAAGACAGGAAGCAGAGAGGGATGAATGCTGGCGTTCGTCTTGCTCTCTTCTTTATATATGCCACCTGTATTTAGGGCTCATCTCTCTTCAATCAACCCAATCTAGAAAATTTCTCTTATAAACATGATCAGAAGATTGTCTCTGGGGTGGTTCTAGATCCTGTCAGGTTGACAATATTAACCAACAACAACAACAACACACACACACCAGCTATATATGCACTGCTGCCATGGAAAGTCAGAAAGGTCAATCCAGTCTCACTGCCATACCCATTTCTGCATGCATTATCTGATATTAGGTTGGTTGGTCTCTGTCTGACTACCTCTCCTATCCCATCATGAATGCTCTTAAAGTCAGTGGCCATATCGGTGACCCTTGTGTTCACCATAAAACAGTGACCTCATGAATCAGACATCAGACAAGTAGTGGAGACAGAATAGAAAATGGATGGATGGGTCAACAGATGGATAGATGGGTGGTGGGTGAATGAATGGTTGGATGGATGGATGGCAAGATAAGTAGATGAGTGAGTGAATAGACTGTAGATTATAGTGATAGAAGATGGATGGATGAATTGGTGGGTGAGTAGATAAATGCATGATGAATGAACAGACTATGGATGGATGGATGGATGGATGGATGGATGGATGGTAGGCAGACAGGAAGAAAAAAGAAAGATAGATAGATGAATGGATGATTTGATAGACAGATAAATGAATGGATGGATGGATGATAGACAGACAGGTAGAAAGATGCTAGATAAATAGATGAATGGATGATGAATGACAGAAGGAAAGATAAATGAATGGATGGATGATGGATGGATAGATGGATGGACTGTGGATGGAAGGCAGTCAGGCAGGCAGAGATGGATGGATGGAAGATGGATGAATGACTAGATGAAAGGATCTTTGGGAGCCTGGAAAGTCACCCAGAGCCCTATCTGGGGACAGAGGATTGCCCACTGTTCACTCTGTGCTCTGCCTATCAACTCAGGCACTGCACATTCACCGAGTCTGGTGAAGCATGGTCAGGCAGGAGCAGCGGAGCTAAGCAGGGGAAGTCACCATTGCTCTCTGTCTGCTGCTCACAGCCCAACCAAGCCTCCCTGGCTAGGAGCATAAGCAATGAGCTCAGGGCCCCAGGCACCTCCTCAGAGCAGACCCAGCCAAACCAGCTCTCTGCCAAGTGGGGCCAAGGGAGGATGGAAGGAGGCTGAGGACTGGCCCCTGTGCTGAGCAAGGGCAAAGTAAGACTCAGAGGAAACTGGAAAAGAAAAGACAGGGACATCCAGACTGAGCCTGAGCTGACAGGAGTCTCATGGATTCAGTACCCCATACACACACACACACACACACACACACACACACACACACACACACACACCATGTGAGGTTGTTGACAGGACCTATTATGCCCACTTCATAAAAAGTAAACTGAGAGTCCAGTGCCTGAGAAGCTCTCATCTGGGCTAGCTTCCCTCCCCACTGTTCCTAAACAAGGATCCCTTTAAGGCAAGCCCACAGGTGCCGCTGCCCTTCGGGTACTCAGTGCCAGTCATGTTAGCAGTGGACACTCATCTGTACACTCATCCTGAGACAGAAATCGGTCAGGAGCGGGGAGGCAGTGACAAGAAGGCTGTTCCCTTCCATCTGACGCAGCCAAGAGAATCATGTGACTGATGCCCTCTGTGGGCAGGGTCTTGGGGGGGTGGTTCTCAGAGGAGTCTGTTCTGAACCTGGAACCCAGCAGGTGAGAAGGGTTGAGGGGAACAAGAGAGAAAGGCTGGTCTTGGTAAAGCCACACCTGCTGGAAGCGTGGAGTGCACACGCCAAAGAAAAACCAGAGCTGAGGTTGAACCCTCACTACATAAATCAAACCAGTGTTGACCTGAGCCGGCCTCAGCATCCACAAATGAGCTGAGGCCACCACACATCCATCAAAAGGGCAAGCCCAGAGCACGGGTATAGTGTTGGTTTCAGTTGCTGTGATATGCACCAGAATGAAATGTTACTTGGAAGGGAAACAGTTTCTTTTAGCTTACAGGTTATACCCCACCGGGAACAGAAGTCAGGATGGGGACTTGAGGCAGGAACTGAAGCAGAGACCGTGGAGAAGCACAGCTTATGGGTTTACTTCCCATGGCTTGCTGGGCCTGCTTTCTTATATGATCCAGACCCACCTGCCCAGGAGTGGCCCCTCCCACAGTGGACGTGGCCCTCACAGATCAATTATTAATCAAGAAAATGTCCTACAGATTTGTCTCCAGGCCAAACTGGTGGAGGTATTTCCTCAGTTGAGGTTCCTCTTCCCATGTTACTCAAAGCTGGAATAAATTGACAGAACACTTATCAGGGCAGCAAAATGTTGGTGGGGACAGAGCCACAGAACTAAGCAGGGGTGCAACTCTGCAGAGCCTGGAAAGGCTCTATGCCTATTGATGGCTGGAATATGGTATTTCAGTCTTAGGGTTTTAGTGCTGTGAACAGACACCATGACCAAGGCAAGTCTTATAAAGGACAGCATTTAATTAGGGCCAGCTTACAGGCTCAGAAGTTCAGTCTGTTATCATCAAGGTGGGAACACGGCAGCATCCAAGCAGGCATGGTACTCTCAGGAGGAGCTAAGAGTTCTACATCTTCATCTGAAGGCTGCTAGCAGAAGACTGGCTTCCAGGCAGCTATGGTGAGGGTCTTCAAGCCCATGGCCATAGTGACACACCTACTCCAACAAGGTCACACCTCCAAATAGTGCCACTCCCTGGGCTAAGCATATTCAAACCATGACATCACCTTTCTCATTGTTGTGACAGACACATGTCAAAAGTAATTTAAAGAGGGAAGGCTTCATTTTGACTGACAGTTTGAAGGGATATGTCATCATAGTGGGGTAAGTCACGGTGGCAGGAGTATAAAACAGCTGGTCACATTGCACCTTGTCCTGATTAGTTTTCCTTGTCAACTTGGCACAACCTAGAGTCACTTGGGAAGAGGGACCTCAACTAAAGAGCTGTCTCAGTCAGATTGGCCTGTGGCCATGTCTGCGAGACTGTCCTGACTGATGATCAGAGACCCCATCCACAGTAGCCCTGAGATGTACAAGAAAGCTAGCTAAGGGTGAGCCAGTGCGCAGGCCTGTATGCTGCCTTCCTCCATGGTCTCTGCTTCAAGTCCCCGCTTGACTTCCTGTACTGACGTTCCTCAGGGATGGACTTACTTCCTGTAAGATGAAACATACTTTCTTCCCTAAGTTGCTTTTGGTCCAGATGTTTTATCACAGCGACAGAAGTGTAACTGTAACATGTCTGAAGTGAGGAAGCAGAGGGAGAAGGATACTGGTACTCGGTTTACCCCGCCCCTTTTTAACAGTCTGGGACCCAGCCTAGGGGATGGCACACTGCCCACAGTGTGAGTCTTCCTACTTCAGTTAATCTAATCTAGCAATTCCATGACAGACATGCCCAGAGGCATTGTCTTCTAGATGATTCTAACACACCATGTGAAGACAGAAGAAAGGGAGGTTTCTAGGGAGGAATCGGATGAATGGCTGGAGCATGAAGGATGTCTAGCTTTGTGGCACTACCCCACATGAGCCAGTTGTGGGTGTTTCATTCAGGATCCCCTGAGGATTCTGGGGACCATGTGTCAGTGTGGGTCTCCCATCTCCCACAAATGCCCTGCCCTGTGGGCAGTGTCACTGTGAGCCATGAGGCATGTGGGGGACATGCATGATAAATCTCTGTGCCTTCCACTCACTTTTATTATTATCTTAAAACTGTGCTTTTAAAAGAAAATAGCTTTGGACCAAAGAGACAGCTCAGTCAGTACCATGCTTAAGTACAAGCACCTGAGTTTGAATTCCCTAAATCCACATTAAAAAAAAAAAAAATCTGGTACACACCTTTAATCCCAGCATTTGGAAGGCAAAGACAGACAGATCTCTGTGAGCTCAGGGTCAGCCTGGTCTACATAGTGAGTTGGAGGACATTACTGAATAGCCAAGGCTATGTAGAGAGTTCTTGTCTTAAAAAAAAAACAAAACAAAAACAAAAAAAAACAAAACAAATACACACATGAATAACCTCTAACAGGGTATGGTAGCTCATACCTGTAATTATAGCCCTTGAAAGCAGAGGCGAAAATATCAGGAGTTTAAAGTAAATGGTGAGTTCGAGGCCAGTCTCAGCTAATGAAACCTTTAGTCAAACAACAACAGCAACAACAAAAACCACATCTTCAAAACACAAAACCAAGCTGGGCGAGCTGCTTCATATCTAATGCTAGCACTGCTGAGACAGGAGTACTGTGGAGATTTGCAGGGCAGCCTGGGCTACAGAGTGAGATATCATCTAAAAATAAAGTCAAATGATAAAACTAAATAAATACCAATTTAAAACTAAACCAAAAAAATATTTAAAAAACAACAACATACAATCACTCATGCAAGTGAGGTGAGGGGTCCCAGGAGGTCCACACTCGAGGGCAGCCTTGCAGGGACCAATGTTCTGTTTCTAGTTTAAGATTCAATGCAACCCAGGATTTAAAAAAAAAATGGAAGTTAAGTACGGGTGGTGTGTTCTCGTCATCCAGAATTTGGGAGACAGAGACAGGAGGATCAGGGGCTCCAGACCAGCCTCAGCTATAAAGCGAGTCTGGGACCTTGTCAAGAAGCAAAGAAAAGCAAAAAGGTAAAAAAAAATGAAAGACACGTATTACCTTCAATCTACTCTCCCCCTATCCAGAGCATCAGGGAGCCCCAGAGCCTCATGGATGACCTGGGCTCGAAGACAGACACAGGCAGAAGCTGAAAAGCCTTGACAGGGAACAGATGAGGGATGGGAACCTGAGAGCCCCAGTCATTAGAGGGGATGTAGCTGTGGGAGCTGAGAGTCTCTGGGCCTGTGGACGGAAACTGTGAGCTTGTGAGGAATGAGGAAATCATATGGAAGGGTTCACTGCTGTTTGGGATCTCCATCCACATTCTGATGCTGTCTCAAGAGGCTGCGGTGACTGCTCGCCTGGACTCGGCTATTCCAGTTTGATGCAAGCCAGGCACTCTTCTAATGGGACCAGGTTGCTCTTGGTCCAAGGGGAATCTACTTACTGCTCTCCACTCTGAAAATAGACGTGTTGTTCTCTGGATGTTTGGGTAATAAAATGCCAGTTTGGAAAACCAAACTCATTATCAAAGATAATGAAACTCAAACTCAAAGAAAACTTAACTCATTATCACTAAAGATGCTCACCCATTCACCCATACGACATTTCATCCCATCTCAGTATCCCACACAATACTTTGGCTATCAGCTCCTCCCTCTCCCCTTTATCCATTTCATCATTTATTGGGTTTTTGAGTCTCGTTATGTATCCCAGGCTGACCCTAGACTCACTTCACAGCTGCTGTGTCACTTTCCCTGGGGAGATGTGGACAAACAGCTATTCATCCCAGACAGGACACTGAAGACAGACCAAAGAAACAGTTCCATTCAAAACCTACCTCAGTGAACCAGTGAGTCTATTAGAGTTACTTACAGAAGTGTGGGAGAGACATTACTCACCAGGGTATTACTGAGGAGTTAATCACAGGAGCAGGAGATTCAAGGGCAGCTACATCACTAAGAAGTCAACTCCAGCACAGTAATGACTCACAAAAAACGCTATATCCCTAAAGCTGCCCATGCAGCTTGCAGAGAGCCCTGTAGAGTCGCCTGTTCTCAGCCACTGTTACTGCTATATAGCCTTGGGGAGAGACCTTGTGTGAATCTTGTAAGTTTCGGGAAATTCCTGAGCCTTGCAATTTTAGTTTACTTCCTGGGCCTTGTATATATCAGTGAGTAGCCTCTCTCCTCAGTAGCAGTCCAGGCTCTATAGTCTTGTTTGGCTTTTTGAGACTTTCTTTTGCTAAACAGGATTCATAGTCATTTCCCCATGTCTTCAAAAATGTGCTATAAACCTGTGTGGTGGTTTGAATAGGAGTGGCCACCATTGGTTCATACATTTAAATACTTGGTCATTAGGGAGTGGTATTACTTGACAGGGATAGGAGGTGTGACCTTGTTGGAGTCAATTTGGTCTTGTTGGAGGAAGTGTGTCACTGGGGGTGAGCTTTGGGGTCTCAAATGCCCAACCCAGGCCCAGTGTCTCTCTCTTCCTGCGGCCTGAAGATCGGATATAGAACTTTCAACTTTTCCAGCACCAAGTCTGCCTACACGCCACCATGCTCCTTTACCTGACAACAATGGGCTAAACCTCTGATATTGTAAGCCAGCCCCAGTTAAATGTTTTCCTTTATAAGAGTTGCCTTGGTCATGGTGTCTCTTCACAGCAATAGAACACAGCCTGTGAGGATGAATTTTTACAGTCAGCCTGACAGGATTTAGAATCACCTGGGAGACCATCTCTGAGTGTGTGTGTGTGTGTGTGTGTGTGTGTGTGAGAGAGAGAGAGAGAGAGAGAGAGAGAGAGAGAGAGAGAGAGAGAGAGAATATGAGGTTTTGGGGGATGGGTGTGTATGTGTGTGTATGTGTGTGTATGTGTGTGAGAGAAGTGTATGAGGTTGTGGGGGATGGTTATGTGTGTGTGTGTGTGTGTGTGTGTGTGTGTGTGTGTGTGTGTGTGTGTGTTTTCAGAGAAGTTTAACCGAAGTGAGAAAGCCCAGTTTAATAGGCAGCAGGAGCCTCTGTGCTGGCATCACAGACTGAAAGAGAAAACGGTGAGCTGAGCACACATCTCTGCCTCCAATTCACAATGGGACCTGATGCCTGCAACACCCCCTGCACCTCAAACTGTGAGGCAAAGCAGACCCCTCTTCTTTAAGCTGCTTCTGTCTGGTATCTTGTCACAACCAGGAGGAGAAACATAAGACAAAAGCCAATGCTTCACCCCACATCCCTAACTTCCTACACACACACACACACACACACACACACACACACACACACACACCACATACACCCTCACATCCCCCCACATACACCCTAACACACATACACCCTAACACACACAGTCTTATACACACACACCACATACACCTTCATATCTCCCCACACATATACCCTAACATACACATATGCCCTAACACACACACACCCTAACACACACAGTCTTATACACACACTCTTCACACATACACACACACACCCCACACACATATACCCTCATACACACAAACATATATATACACCCTCATATATACATACACGCACATATACATAGCCTCACACACATACACACACACCCTCACACAGACACATACACACAGAGCCCACACATACATACACCCTCACACACACCCTCATAGTCACACACACACATACACACATATACACACACACCCTCACACAGTCACACACACACATACACACATATACACACACACCCTCACACAGTCACACGCACACACACACACACCACGCACCCTGTCCAGTGTTGGCATCACTAACTTCAAGATGAACTTTGAATGAGAGTGTGCCTTTCCACAGCTCCGAACCGTGCTCCAATGGACAGTGTAAACCTCTTCCCAGGTCCTGGAAGCCCCCTGAGTCCTACTCAGTCCTCTGACTTCCTGAACTCTAGCCAGATCAGCCTCCTGAAAATGCAGACACTTAAGTTGCCTCCAGAGGCCCAGGGAGGCCCACACCGGGCCTAGCCTGGCTTATTCTTCCTCTATGGCATTCATCCCTGACCTAAACCACTAAGCTTCTCGGAGCTGTCTGAGGCTTGCTTTCAGGGTAAACCTTGTGCGGTTAAAGATTCCCAGGGACCCAGGTCCAAAGTGCAGCCCCAGACTCTGGACCCCTTTTAAATGAGCACACAAGAGGGTCACAAAACACAACTCGTGCACACTCGGGATGGTTGGTGATGGCCACTCCGCGGTCATCTTCCAAAGCCTGTGCACCCTGACTGGCTGTGACTGGGCTATTTGGGAGAACACACTGTTCCAGGCCAGAACAGTCTGGCCTCTTCCAAGAACTGAAGATGAAAGGCCCTGGACTTCAGCAGTTTGTTAACAATTCCTTTCTTCCCTTTGCCCAGCAGAAGTTTCCATTCAACCATGAAAACATTTTTCAAATTAACTGTTCCCTCCCAGAACTACTTGGCTTGGAGGCTGAGGAGAGATAGGGGCCTGGGCTTCCTCACAGTCTAAGTGACTGGATATCCCACTTTGGAGGCTCGGGGCCCTGGGAGCAGGCCCTTTTGCTTCCAGATGGGCTGAAAGGCAACTTGGGAGGAGAGCAAGGGTCAGTGTGCAGCTAGACAGTGAACACTCAGTAGAAGCTCAGTCTCTGAGCTTCTGCCAGCTGCGGCTGGGGAACAAAGGATGGGACTCTAGAGAAGGGACACCAGGGTGGGGACACCAGGGAGGGGGACACTAGGGAGGGGGACACCAAGGAGGGAGACACCAGGGAGGGGGACACCAGGGAGGGTACACCACAGAGGAGGATACCAGAGAGGGGGACACTAGGGAAAGGGACACCAGGGAGGGGGACACCAGGGAGGGGAACACCAGGGAGGGGACACCAGGGAGGGGACACCAAGGAGGAGTACACCAGGGAGGGGGACACCAGGGAGGGGGACACCAGAGAGAGGACACCAGGAAGGGTATACCAGGGAGAGACACACCAGGGAGAGAACACCAGGGAGAGACACACCAGGGAGGGGACACCAGGGAGGGGCACATCAGGGAGGAGTACACCAGAGAGGGGGACACCAGGGAGGGGACACCAGGGAGGAGACACCAGAGAGGGGACACCAGGGAGGGGGACACCAGAGAGGGGGACACCAGGGAGGAGGACACCAGGGAGCCTCTGTCATTCATTTGTGTTCCTTAATACTCATCCTTCAGCTGGACATGGACATGCCCCAATGAGTGAGGACTAGACTGGGCTTGGAGACAGACAGGGAGACAACTTTCTCTCTGTGTCTGTGCCTGTGCCTGTGCCTGTGCCTGTGCCTGTGCCTGTGCCTGTGCCTGTGCCTGTGCCTGTGCCTGTGCCTGTGCCTGTGCCTGTGCCTGTGTCTGTCTGTCTCTCTCTCTCTCTCTCTCTCTCTCTCTCTCTCTCTCTCTCTCTCTCACACACACACACACACACACACACACACACACACACCTGGTCAGCTTGCTGTGAGGATCCTGAGGGAGAGTGAGCGCTAGCATGTTGCATTCACTGCACTGTACTGAGGAAAACACATTTTCTGTTTCTAATTGTGCACCATGGACTAGAGAGATGGCACGGTGGTTCAGAGCACTGACTGTTCTTCTATAGGATCAGGGTTCAAATCCCAGGACCCACATGGCAGCTCACAACTATTCATAACTCCATTTCTGGAAGATCTGATACCCTCAGGCAGACAGACATGCAGGCAAAACACCAATGCACATAAAATAAAAATAGATTTTTAAAAATCTCTGCGTCAGATAGGGGACTCATGCCTTTCACCCCAGCACTATCTCTGGCCCAGAACACCACTCCTGAGCACCGGCAATGGTGAACCGGAAGGACTGTACAGGGGAGTTGGGCATGGTGGCATATATCCAGTAACCCCACTGTTGTGGAGACTGAAACAGAAGATTGCAAGTTCAAGCCAGCCTGGGCTGCAAGTCAAAACCTAGAGAATTGTACCAATGTGCACAACCAGACCCTTGTCAGAGCCCCTTGTAGACTGTCAGTGAAGGGACTCTAGCCAGCCGGAGCATGCCACACATAGTTCTGTCAGGCCTTGCCCTTCTCTCCCATGCCCTCTGCCTTGCATTCCTAAAGCTGGTCACCAAGATCCATTCCTTTATTCGGCTACTTCCTCCTCAGGCTGACTACCAAAGGTCCAGCTATCAAAGTATTGAAGGCCAGCAATCAGAAGCCTTTGGCTCACCTAGTTAACCTGCCTAGTCATAATTAAACACTCCATCCTAACACGGGGTTTCCCCTTTTTATCTTTATAAACTGCCATTTGCCTATGGCCCATGTCTGCCTTTTCTCTATCCAGAAGCAGTCCTCCCACCTCTGGGACAAATACCCCTGCCCATCTCCCTTGTTCCTTTCCCCTTCTCCCTCATCCTCTATCTCCTGTCTTTGAGTCTTATTCCCTGCCCTTTGTCTCCCTGGGGCAAAAACATCTCCTTTGTGCTGAAAACTTGGTCATGGGGTCCGGGGCCGATACCCATCTTGTACAGTCAGCACCCAGAGCCCACAGCCACTCCAGGTATCTAAGCTAACCTGAGTCAGGCAGGTGCCCTGAGATCCCTTTGGACAAAAAAATGGCAGCCATAAAGGACTGATCACCTGATGCTCCCTGGCACCATGAGGCCAAGCATTTCCCTCTCATAATCTCAGACCCTCTCAACACCCTGCTACTTAATGAACCAAGAAACAGAAGATCAGAGAGACAAAGTACTGGCTTGAAACTCCACAGCGGGCTGAAGCAGAGCCTGGGCTAGCAGACTCGAGGTCTGGGGTACACCTCCCCAGAGGCATCATTCAGCCAAGAAACCACCACAATGCCACATTGGGCACACATTCTATCTCATCTGACCCTAGAAGCTAAGGAGGCTTGGGCCCGCCTGGCACTTGGATGAGAGAGATATGTATAAAAAGCATCTGCCATACGCCAAGCCCTGGTGTGGACACAGGATCTCTGGAGACCTCAGTAGGCAAGGCTCAGCTCCCAAGAGCCTGGCTTCCAAGAAAGCTTTCCACACTGACCAGCACTGCTTAAATCTTGAGGCTTTTATTCCAATTCACTCCACTCCTCTGTTTCTTCCAAACTTAGATGAGTCACTTGTTGACTCAGACCCAAGGGTGGGGCTGAGTGTTCACACAGACTGAGCTCGGTCACTAAGACCTCAACACCAGAGTCTCCAGTATAGTAGGAGGACAGCCTGAGAAGAGGATCCAGGGGGAGCCATGTCTTAAAAGCCTATGCAACTATATACTAACCATGGGGGGGGGGGTGGCCTGTGTTTCAGGTTGCCTTGTCTCTCTGACTCTTCCCACAGCTGTAGAATAGGGGCAGGGGTTCCTCCCACACAGCTTGGCTCCTTGTGAGGCACCAGGTTGGTGGGTCTCAGGAATTGAACTCAGGTCATCAAGATTAGCAACAAGCACCTTCACTTCCTGAGCCATCTTGTTGGCCCCTCATCCTGGATCTCCACCCACAGTCTCACACTCTCATCTTTGCATGATGCCATTCCCCTCGGGCACAGGTTCTGCCACTGAGCACTGAGAAGCATCTCAGAGCTGAGGGATGAGCCTCCCCAGTGCCATGGATCCTGGCAGGAGACACCGGACTAGTGCAGATAAATCAAGGACCATGGTGGCAAAGTAGCAGCAGGAGCCAGAGGATCTGGGTTGTCACTGCAGGTTTGTAGCAGCAACACAAAGTGACATGGGTCCCCATGCTAGACAGTGGACAGGCACCTGGAACTCAGGGATCTGAGTCCTGGTCGGCAGAACTCTGCTATTCACTCTGTTTCCCCAGGCTGTTTGCTTGGGGTGTGTTGAGAAGTATCTTCCAATGGTTCATGTCCACCTGGAACCTGTGAACAGACACTCGGCAGAAAAGGAGACTGCAGACATGGGAAAGCCCAGCTGAGCTCCCACTGGGCCCGTCATTCAGCAGAACTGCTGTGCTTGTAAGAGGGAAAGTCAAATTACACACACACACACACACACACACACACACACACACACACACACACGGAGAGACTGCTATGCTTGTAAGAGAAGAAATCAGATTACACATACAGACACATACACACACGCACAGAGGGACTGCTGTGCTTGTAAGAGGGGAAATTAGATTACACACACACACACACACACACACACACACACACACACACGCGGAGAGACTGCTATGCTTGTAAGAGAAGAAATCAGATTACACATACAGACACATACACACACGCACAGAGGGACTGCTGTGCTTGTAAGAGGGGAAATTAGATTACACACACACACACACACACACACACACACACACACACACGAAAGGACGATCCCATGACAGGTCAGAGGCAGAGACTGGAGCAGTAGCCAGAAGAGGCAGGTAGGACCTTTTGTAACCAGCTCCCTCGTTCAGACAGTAGGACCCCAGCTCACGCTTTGATTTCTCACGTCCAGTTTTGAGAACTGTGAAAAACACATTCCCTTATCTGAAGACCCTCCCCCTGCTCAGCCCATGGACCTCTGCTCCTACAGCTGAGAGAACAAACTCATCAATATCAAATCCTCACAAGGCCAGTCCAGAACAAAGAATAGCTGGAGTCTCTCATGCCCAGCACTCGCACAGAGGCATGGGAAAGTCACAGGGATTATCTCCAACATCCCCATGATCACTTTGCTCGGCAAGACTAAACATCCGGCCTATATACCAAGACTTTCTTCTCTGCACTTTATCCAGTCTTTTGGAGTGTCCAACCCCTGCAGCCACTGCTCCTCAGGGAAAATCTTAAAGCAGCTCAAAAGAAAATGTAATACCGCTTCTGTATCACTGTTCCAAGATGGATTTACACCCAAGAATGTTTGCAAAAGGGCAGCAAAGGGATTTCAAAAGCTGAAAAGCTGGAATCTCTAGTCCCCACCCTAACAAGGCCAGAAGCAAATCAGAGGTGCTACTCAGCCCTTCTCCAGCCTGGAGGTCATGAGAGAGAAAGAGTTGGCCCCACCCCTCACTTGTGGGCTGTAGTTCTCAGGAGAATGGGCCCTGCATCTCACCTGGGCAACACAGTAGAGCTGGCCCTGGTGGCAAAGGCACAGGTGACCTGGCCCAAGGGTATGAGAGCAGGAGAACTGGCCCTGATCCTTACCAGCTGAGCATTGGGTGAGCTGCCTGGGCCAGTGCTGGAGAGCTCACCCTGGTGGTGTGGGTGTAGAAGGATTGGTGGGCTGACCAACTCAGCTACCACCCAGGCCCAGATACAGGGCTTTGAGTTTGCCCACCCTAACATTTATCCCACCCATGAACTGCTGGAGTGCAGGAAGGAGCTGGTCCTGCAGATACAAAGTTGCAGGACCTCCATAACAACAGGATATCCAAGAGGAATACCAGTGAGGATCCAGTATTGATAGTGTAGCAGAAGCCAGAGGCCTCAATCCAGACCAAGGATTCATTGCAATGAACCTTTGCAAGTAGAGATGTGTAGGCAAAAAATATACTATATGACACACTGTGACACCCTACATGTTCCACAAAGAGATGTGTTTGGATTTTTGTTTTGTTTTAAGTTGGGGAGGTTGCAAAGGCAAAGGGCTGATTGGGGAACATGATGTGAAATTCATAAAGAATCAATATAGATAGAGTAGTAGTAGCAGTAACAATAATTCTTCTTCTTCTTCTTCTTCTTCTTCTTCTTCTTCTTCTTCTTCTTCTTCTTCATCATCCTAGGACTTCTTCATCCTCTTGACTTCTATCTGATGTCAGCAAACTTGTCTAAATGTGAAACACCCAGCACTTACATTGACATCCAGGAAATTTCCAACAGAGTCTCATTTGCTGATGGACTAGCATGTTACCTTAAAAAAAAAAGTCCAAGCCAGGTGTGGTGGTATATGCCTTTAATCCTAGCACTAGGGAGGCATAGGCAGTCTCTGTGAGTTTCAGGTCAGTCGGGTCTATATAGTGAGTTCCAAGCCAGCCAAGAATACACAGTAAGATCCTGTCTCAAACAACCAACCAAGCAAACAAACAAAACCTGTCCCAGTAAGGCCACCTCCTCCCAGGACCAGGGCCATATCCTCATCAATTTCCATTGAATTTACACATTACACCAGGGGGAGAGGCTCCTTAAGACTGAGGATGTCAACAACTCACAAGTCTCAGGAAGTCCCTGAAACTGACCAGATGTACTAGGTTCACCCCCTCCTCAAGGTCAAATAAGTGATAAGGACTGCTGAGGAGACATAAATCAGCTGAGCTGCCTGGAAGAGAATCTTCAAAGTGCTCCACGATGCCATCAGTTGTTACCCACACTGCGGTGGCCTTTGTGATATAGCTGTCTTTGAGTTGTTGCCTCTCCTGTAACTAACCATAAACCTATATTCCTATAAATAACCCCAATAAACTCACTGGTTCACCAAGCTAAACTTCAGTGGTATCCTTACTTTGGTCTGTTGGCTCTTTATCTGGGTTGAGTATACACTTATCTGTGTTTCCCCAGGAATAGTCTCACACAGCATGGAGTGGCACAGTATGCATTTGTAAAGCCTGAGCTAGGACCAGGGTCTGTGATCTTTCCATCCAGCTCTCCTCTTCGTTGTACATGTGTGTGCTGAGCATCTCTAAAGGCCAGGGACCATACCTGCAGTCCTGCAGTCAGAACATAGCTGTAATGGGTAATATTGATGGCTAATATTGATTGCCAATGTGGTGGTTTGAATAAAACATGTCCCCCATAGACTCATGCATTCGAACACTGAGTGGTGCTGTTTGGGGAGGCTTAAGTGGTGCAGCCTTATAAGAGTATGTATGTCACTGGGGATGGGCTTTGAGGGTTTATAGCTTCATTCCACTTCCAGTTCTCTTCCTACCTGTGGGGAAACCCTGCTAATTAAGGTCCAAGTCTACCATTATCCTGATAGCCTTCTGAGCTCAGCACAATATGGAAAACTCCCTTCATTGGCAGGGCTCTCTCTTCTCTGATCTTGTCTGGGAAGTTCAAACCCCCAAACACATCTCTCCCTATAGAACATCACATTACATAGACTTAGTTAGATTACAGGTTCAACTTCATTTCTCCCAATAAAAACCCATTCAGCTAGCACCTGAGATTCTTGGAATGCCTCTCTAAGCTAATGAGGAGTTTTACTACCATAAGCATTCAATAAATGGATGACCTTTTGCCCATCCTGGATATTCTGACCCCCATCCCTAGAATTATATAAGCCTTGAATCAGTCCAAGTAAAGTTGATCTGTCTCCCTGAAACTGGTCCCAGTATTGTCATTTCTATATGTACTCACAGGGTTTCTGAAACCCATCCTCCTACCTCCACCCACCCACACACACACACTCCCCCAGCTATTATCTCTGTTCCCTTTACCCTTACCCTCATGGACCTCTATCAGCCAATGATCCCCAGGAGCAGGCGGAATCACACTTACCCATCTTACTGCTTCATGTTTATGGTTGAGGCTGTGAGTGCTCGGCTTTCCACTCCAGGTGCCATGCCTGACCACTACCATGCCTCTCCATGATGGACTCTAAACCCTTTGGAACTATAAGCCAGTAAATTCTTCTATTAGTTGCCATGGTTGTAGTGTGCTATCATGAGACCAGAAAAGTAACTGACCTTGTCAACGTAGCAGGACCTAGAATCCCTGAAGAGACAATCCTGTGAACATGTCTGTGAGGAATTTTCTTGAAGTGAATGTTTCTGGTTGTATCATGTGATGCAGACTCACATGGTGCTTTGCTGAGGCAAGTCCCATGGGAGGACCATGTCTCAGGTCTTTACTGATCTTCACTTCTTTGAGAGAGGTACTGCAGAGAACTTCTCCTGGCTTCCCAGCTGGTTCTGGTCACCCCTGCTGACTCATGCTGATTCAGTGGAGGCCTGGAGGTTTCTGCTGGATCATGCCACCACTGCTGATTCATGTTTGCTATCCTGACACCACTGAACAACCGGACTGCTGGTATCCTTACAAATGGAGATTGGAATCAACCCAAAGAACTATTTCTAAACAGTTCTGCATCTCCCCGTCCTATTTACCATCTTTTCTTTCCTACATTTAGACAGTGGGCTAGAAGGGGGTTTGAAACATTTGAGAACATTTATTAGAAGTAGGTTTTGAAAAATCTAAGCCTACAGTTTCTAGTTTGGGTTAATTAAGTGGAATGTCCCGCCCTCAACATATGCAGCATCACTTAAGGGACTGAACTGAATAAAAAGGGGACAGCAAGCAGAGTGCCAGCATCAATATCTCTCTGCTTCCTGGCTGCAGATATAACATGACCAGATGCCACACACTCCTGCTGCCACACTTTGTTCACCATGATGGACGATACCCTCGAACTGTGAGCTACAACACACCCTTCCTTCTTTTCTTCCTTAAGTTGCTTTTGCCAGAGATTTTGTCTCAACAATGAGAAAAACAATTGATACACAGACCTAAACACACCTGGGAAACATGCCATGCAGGTAACTAACCCCAGGAACTCTGAGAGAGGTGTTGTTGGAAATTGGTTCTAATGCTTTGATTAAATTGGGAATCTGCTTGTCCAAACAGTAAAGATCCTTGTCCCCAAATGGTTTTTGATCGATCAATAATGCTGCCAGTGCCCAATGGCTGGGAAAAGGAAGATGGGGCAGGACCCTTAGAGTTGCATGGGCTAGGACCCAGTGGGGAGGAGAGAGAGAAATTGACATTACTTGGGAAAGAGATATGGATGGACATAGGAGCTGCAGGAGATAAAAGCCGACCAACCATATGAGATTTTATGTAAGTAAGTGACCACTGACTACCCGGAATGGGCCTAGGGTAGCAGGCGGAGGATTAGACATGCCCAACCATTGAGCTAGACAGCATACTAAAAATAAGCCAATGTGTGTGTGTGTTTTTCATTTGCAGATTCAAAGGAGTTCCTGGGTGGGTGGCTGGAAGCATGCCACCTGCCAGGAGCGCAAAGCAGTGTAGCACAAACTCACCCTCACCGCTACAATGTATCTGTGGTAAAGTTCACCCAAGGAAAATTTCAATCCTTCCAGCTTCAGTTGACTTAAAAACCACTAATTCTGGAGGCTGTGCAGCTGATATTAACTTCCTGTTAGTCTTGCAGCAGATAAAAAGGCTTCTGGTTGGTTATGACATTTCATCTGCCCTTGTTTACCAAGACCCAAAGGCTAGTTTTGTTGAAAGTGCTGACTCTTCCCCGGAGTCTTGCAGATGTCAGAAGGGGACTATCATGGGTAGAAAAGTGCTGCACCTCTGCCGGCATAATGTTCTTGCCTCCTTTGCTCCCTCAACCTCAGGGTTAGATTTCTGCTCAGCTCTGTGATATACCTATTCAAGACTGAAGACACAGAAATGATAACTAAGGCAGTATTGTTCCCTAAACAAGTACCTGGGAGTCTCCAGTCATTCACTACTTCACGCCCATCAACACAATTCCTGCTGTCCCTCCTTAGGATCTCTGAGAGAATCATGTTGATCGTAGTCTCAGTTCTAGTTTCACTGTTAGTGTAGGGGAAAAAAGAAAACACCTGACTTTGTAAGGGGAGGTTCTGATACGAAGGTCTTATTCCTTAATTGGTTCTTGATTTGTCAATATAGGAAGGCTGGGAGCCAATTGCTGGGCGGAAGGTACAAGTGGGACTTCTGGGTCCCAAGAGGAAAAAGGAGACACAGGAAAAGAGGGGGAGGCTTTTCTGCTATGCTTTGGAATGAGAAGAAGGCAAAAATCATGTAAGGTCTCGGGGTAGCTAGGGCCTGTGGCCTCTGCTATGGGCAGAGGGCCAAGGATGTTGACAGGGGCTAGCTGATACAAGCCACTAAGTTTAGGGCAGAGGGAGAGATGGAGATAAGAAATCGATAAGGGGCCTTTCCAGGCAGGAGTTATTTGCACCCAGCAATTATGCGTAGCAGGCAAGTTCTAAAGTAATAAAACTATGTCTTTTGTCGGCAGATTCAAGAGTCTTGGGAGTGGGCTTGCTGCATGCTGTCACCTCCCAGAGCTTAAAGGCTGGTAGGAAAGGAAGCTGAGTTGGGGCTAGTTTTGATCAACCTCGGAGCTAGGCAGGGTAGACCAAAAGGGAGCTAGGAGAGGCTGGTAGCATGGGCTACAGTCCTGGGCAAAGGCAATAGTGATAGTGTGCTATTAAAACTATAAGCAACATGACTTAGGGGAGGAAAGGGTTTATTTTGGTTACACTTCCAGGTCACAGTTCATCATTGAAGGAAATAAGAGCAGGAACTCAAACAGGAACCCCAGAAGAACAGAGTTTACTGACTCACTCAGGCTCATACTTAGCTAGCTTTCTCATTCAGCCTAGGACTACCTGCCTAGGGAATGGTACTACCCATAGTGGTCTGTGCCCTCCCGCATAAATTAACAATCAAAATGGTCTAACCATACATACCCACACGCCAATCTGATCCGAGCAATTTCTCAGTTGAGACTCCCTTCTTATCCTAGCTTCATTAAGATGACAGCTGAAGCTAACTAAGGTAGTCTCTCATTTTTAAGCTCACTGGCTTTTCAAATCTTTTTCTTTATCTCAACAACTTGCCCTGAGTCATTACCTTCTTCAGTGGTGAGCAATGAACTTAAGGCCTGTAACAGAAGGTGGCTATGCTGATTTTCTTCATTATTTCAGATCCTCTTAACCCAGCATCAGGAGCATCCATCAGGGGATGGGACTTCCATACACTCTTTGGAACGGAAGCCAGTCCGAACAGAGATCCACTGACTTCTCCCTGCCTGTCACCTTTCTTCCCTCTATCCCTGCACCCCAACTTTCTTCTAGGAAGTCATTCCACTCTATTATGTAATTTGTATGTATTGGAAGGTGGGAAGGGAACTAACAATATATTTTGGCTCAGGGTGGACAAGATGAAACAGCCACTTAGAAACTTCTTTTGAAAAAAGTTGGCTGGCAGTGGTGGTGCACACCTTTAATCTCAGCACTTGGGAAGCAGAGGCAGGCAGATCTCTGTGACTTCAAAGCCAGCCTGATCTACAGAGTAAGTTCCAAGACAGCCAGGGCTTCACAGAGAATCCTTGCCTAGGTGGTAGAAGGAGGAGGAGGAGGAGGAGGAGGAGGAGGAGGAGGAGGAGGAGGAGGAGGAGGAGGAGGAGGAGGAGGAGGAGGAGAAAAAGAAGGAAGAGAAAAGAGAGAAAGAGAGAAAGAGAGAAAGAAAGAAAGAAAGAAAGAAAGAAAGAAAGAAAGAAAGAAAGAAAGAGAAATGACTCACTTGGGCCCACCGAGTAATTCAAAGTTGGGCCTCTGCCTTTGTGTGTCAGTCATTCAAGAAGTACCAAGAAGTATCCTCCTCTTCCTCCTCTTCCTCCTCCTCCTCTTCCTCCTTCCCTTCTGCCTAACACATCTGATATCCTTTCAAGGTTGAAGACACAGATGGAAGGTGTCCTCCTAAACCTGTAGTTAGTTGCCTCAGACTCCAGAAAGACCAAACCCTTCAGGGACAGATGTTGAGGTTGGCTCTGTGGCTGTGTACTGTAATGCTAAATCCCATTTCCCAAGGTCTGGTTGCCTCAAGATGAGTGAATTCCCACATATGTCAGCTTTTGTGGTACAAACCTTGCTCGTTAATTTAAAACTATTGGTTATGAAGATGCCTACAGCCTGTAGCTGGGCAGAAGAGAGGTAGGCAGCACTTCGCTTCCCAGGCTTGGTGGCTGAGGCAGAGACCATGAGGAAAGGGAAGAGAAGAAGGAAGAAGGCATCATGAGGTAGGTAGATTGTGAGCACATGGCCATGAGGCCAGCCTGGAGTAGGAACAGTTCAGGCAGAACATGACAAGTGATATCTTGGGATTATTTACAGAGAAGTAGAGAAAAATAACACAGAGGGTTGCTATCTGCTCAGCTCTAATGCTTTAAGACTTACTGTAAACATAAAGAAAGGTTTTGAGTCTTTTGAGATCAGAGTTGGGTTAGAAACTCCCAAATATACCACAACAGACAGACACCCAACATAGGCACAGTTATCAATAAGGAGAACCCTGGAGTGTCATCTTGAAGGAAACAGCTGGAATCCTCAAGTGAGGACAGCAATAAAGACATCTTCAGACCACCTCTCAGGACCAGAGCCAAGGAAGTGGTGCTAGAACTGCCCCTTCCCTGGGATATTTCACTGTGCAAACATCCTGGGCCTACTTTGATTCTTCCTCTGTTTAAATCTAGACCTGTTTCAGAACTCCAAAGACTGGGAATCCTCTTCATTCCTCTTCCCAGTGTGGCCACAATGAATAAACCTCTCTGCTTTTTAGGACTGTTGGTCTCTTTAATTGGTAATTTGAAAAGGAAAGGGCAGGTCTAGCCTGTAGCACTAGAGCTCAGGATTTTTCCCTAAAAACTTCAGTTATATTAGGTAGTTCGTTAAACATTAGTAAGCTTGTAAATCATTAAGAATTGGGGCTGGGGAGGTGGCTCAGAGGTTAAGAGCACTTGCTGCTCCCGTAGAAGACACACATTTAGTTCTCATTATCCATAATGGGTACCTGACAAATGCATATAACTCCAGCTTCATGGGAATTGACACTATCATCTGGATTCTTAGAGTCCTACACATGTGTAGGCACATTTAATTAAAAATAATAAAGATGAAAGTAAATCATTAAAAGAACATACAGAAAAGATTGCTGTCTAAACACAAGCTTTCTGGTAAAGAAGCAGGATGTACCTTCCTGCCCCCTCCTTTAAGAGTTCCATCCCCAAGCAGTGCATAAACCAAGTGTGGGGTTCACACCAGTAATCTTCGGCCTTGGGAAGCTGGAGGTAAGAAGATCTGGAGTTCAGGATCATCCTTGGCTCCCCAAGGAGTTCTAGACCAGTCTTGGATACATAAGACTCTTCTCAAAAGGAGTTAGAGGCACAGGAGAGGTGGGTTTATGTTTAAGAGCACTGACTGCTCTTGCAAAAGACTGGGGTTTAGGTCATAGCACCACATAACAGCTCACAATTTTCTCTAACTCCAGTTCCAGGGGATCTGACACCCTCTTCTGTCCGCCACAGGCACCAGACACACATGTGGTACAGACATACATGCAGGCAAAACACTCATACACATAAAATTTTATATATACATACACATACAAACACATGTACACACACACACACACATGCACACATATTTTTAAATGAAAATGGCAGAGCATGGGGATGTACACCTTTGAACCCAGAACTTAGGAGATAGAAACAGACAGATCGGGCTAGAGAGATAGCTTAGTGGTTAAGAGCACTGGCTGCTCTTCCAGGGGTCCTGAGTTCAATTCCCAGCAACCACATGGTGGCTCACAACCATCTGTAATGGGATCGGATGCCCTCTTCTGATGTGTCTGAAGACAGTTACAGTGTACTCATATAAATAAAATAAATCTTAAAAAGAAAGAAAGAGCCGGGTGGTGGTGGCACACGCCTTTAATCCCAGCACTTGGGAGGCAGAGGCAGGCAGATTTCTTAGTTTGAGGTCAGCCTGGTCTACAGAGTGAGTTCCAGGACAGCCAGGACTACACAGAGAAACCCTGTCTTGAAAACAAACAAACAAACAAACAAAAAAACAAAAAAAAACAAAAAAAAAAAAAAAAAGGAAGGAAGGAAGGAAGGAAGGAAGGAGACAGACAGATCCCTATGAGTTTGTGGCCAGCCTGATCTATCTAGTGAGTTCTAGGTCACCCAAGCTTACCTAGTAAGATCCTGTCTCAGAAAATAAACAAACAAACAAACAACATTTAAATGCCACATTTCTTTGGGACCTCTAAGACAATGAGTGCTAAGAAATGGTACAAGGAACAAGGATGAAGTTCCAAAGAAGATCAGGCAAAGCCCCAGGAACTCCAGATCTGGGCAAGACTCATCCATCTAGGAGACCAAGCAAAGGCTTTGGATGAAGAGCTAACCAGCTGTGAAGACACACAGGCTGTCAAGGTAGATGGAGGTCTGGGGGTTTCCTCGTGGGGCATCTCCTTCCCCATCCCCGAGTTTTAAACAGTGCAGTGGCGGAGGGTAAGCTGGGATCTGGGGTTAAGAAACAGAGCTTTCTTACAGGGCTATGAGTTTTCATGCTCTTAGATTCCAGGAATCTGCTCAGTCTAAAGGTGAAGAATCCAGTGTAGTGACCTCCTTGATCACATGGCCAGCTCAGCCCTTTTGTGGCAGGGCTGGGGAGGGCTGACTGAGGAGAGGAAGCTCCACTCAGAGGAGAGCCCAGGCTGATCAAAGTCTTTATCTGGCTCAACTTGGCTCACCTAACCCTGACCATCAAGTGGACATAGTAGCCTCTACAATAAACTAGGTAAAGGAGAGGCAGGGGACCCAGAGGTCAAAGTCAGCCTGAGCTACATGTGACCCTATCCCAAGAAATCAAAATAGAGTACCCCCTTCTCTGGTTTTTCAAGACAGGGTTTCTCTTGTAGCCTTGGCTGGCCTGGACAGGCAGATCTCTGAGTTCAAGGCTAGCCTGGTCTATAGAGTGAGTTCCAGGACAACCAGGGCTACAGAGAAAACTCCTGTCTTGAAAAAAGGAAAGAAAGAATCCTAGGGTTACAGATAGATAACCATCTAAGCCACCACACAGAATATATAAGCCATCATGCAGAATCTATAGCCTTTTGAGGGTCTCAAGCAACCCATGATGGCTTTGATTTTGTTCTATAATCAAGAATGACCTTGAGTTCCTGGTCAGTGCTGGGACCCTATCCGGTTTTTTTGCCATGCTGTGGGTGGAACTCGGGGCTTTGTGTGTACTAGACAAGGGTTCTACCAGCTGAGCTACAGCCTCAGTCTCAGAATAAAAATTTTTTTAAAAGAACAAATGTCTTAAATAGATGCAAAAATAATAATCCTCAAACAAATTGGGAAAGAAGGGGTACCCCACCAGTCGGTAAAGAAATTCCAAGAACATATAAAGCAACACAGTAAATCGGAAGCTCAAGTCTTTCTCTAGCAGCCAGGCATAAGACATGGATTTCGGCTCTCCCCACTTCCGTCCTGGTTGATCCGGAAGCACTAAACAGTCTGTATGTTGCTCCTGTAGGAAACCTAGAGTCTCTCTACAGGGCCCTAGCTCTGTGGAGAAAGCACAGAATGGACGCATTGAAAGGTCTGGGATGTTGACGGCAGGCCGGCAGCAGGCTCTCCAAGAAGCCAGCTATCTCAGGGCAACTGCGCCTGTGCTGACTCTACATGGAAACCTGAAAGCAGCCGCTGAGGACAGATTGCTGGCAAGATGCCTGACCACAGCCTTCGTCACTAATCCCACCCAGGGCACAGGATGTGGATGAGGGGGGTGGGGGGGTGGGGAGTGTCGGCTGCCTGCCGGGCTTTCAGAGTGCACACGGAGGAAGGAGCTGGCTGGGAGCAAAATGTCTCAGCTTAGACTCCTTTACCCCCAAGTTCTATGTCTTGGGGTTCCGAAGGAACAGTTGCCAGCCAGAGTTGTTATCATGGTGATGAAGGAAAGGCACCCACCCTGGGTCCTTGGGACCAGGGACTTGAGAGGTGGATTTGGCCTACCCCGGAAATCCCTAGGTCCTGATCTCCTCATCCTCTCAGGCTCCTCTGTGGGGACTCAGGGTGTATACTCAAGTTACAAGGTCCTGGTAGGGCAGCTGGGAACTGCAGGATGACACTTTCCCAGGAACTATAAATCTGTGATCCAGCTGTTGAGGGAGATGCTCCCTCAGGTCCCTGGTGGACAGAAGTAACCCAACTTCTGTGGTAGCAGTTCCCAACTTGGGGGTGGGGATGGGGGTGGGGGCTTAGCAGATATCCTGCATATCAGATATTTCCGTTACAAATCGTAACATTACCAAAATTACGGTTATGTAACTTTAAGTTAAGCAGCAACGAAATAATTTTACCGTTGGGGAATCATCCCAATCTGAGGAGGAACTACATTAAAAGGTCACAGCATTAGGAAAGTTGAGAACCACCGCACAGGCGTCCAACATCACAACCTTGATCACAGCAACTGGCGGAATTAGCGTCTAGGCCTTGCTCGCCCTGACCTGCAAACTCTTCAGAACAACTGGGAGTCCTGCATCCCAACCCCAGCTCCCCAGCTGCTAGGCCTCCCTGTGGGCTTATTCCTCAAGTTAAGGTCTGGGCCCTGGCAGCCCCCCCACCCCCACCCCAACAAGCCAAGCTCGGCAAACTGTCCTCCACAAGCCAATTAAAGACAAGTAACAAGCAGAGAGGAGAAAACAGGAAGTTTATTCAACGCGGCCACATTGGGAAGGTGAACAAAGAGGCTCAGAGCCTGCCTCCTGTTCAAGTGTCCTAACGAGACATTCAGGCTGACATACAGAGGAAGAGGTGTACATACCCAAGCAGTCCTGGTCCAAGTGGGGACCTGTCCATCATCATTGTCTGCGACTAGTCTCTTCTGCAAGGTGGTCTGATAAATTATGAGGACCACGCAGAAGCTCTTCCTAAGAGGCAAGCTCCTCCTCGGGCCAGCTCCAAGAGTCAGCTTTTCTTCTTTTCCCAGCATGTAATACCTGGGAATATCCCAGTATCATAGGGTGCATCAGCTGGGCGGGGGGAGGGGGGGGAGTGGCACATGAGGCTGTTCAGAATAGTTTTATCCCTGACAGATTGTCACAGGCTCAAGGGTAGAAGTGAAGGCAACAAGGAAGCCTTCAGAAGTCCTGGGCCCCTGAGGAGTTGCTCAAAACATGACATTTGGCTTGTGTTAGAAAGAAGCTTCCTGGTACAAGTTCATCTGGGTGCAGTTCATTCAGCTGCACCCAGATTCTATCTATTCAGGATAGAGCCATGTTGCTAAAAATTCTTCACTGGAGGAAATATGTGAATAGTATCTATCTCCCCTCCTCATAAGGCCCCAATGACAAGCATGGGTGTGTGAAGCACAGGGGACCCCACCACATCCCCATTGGGTGGTCTACACTCAACACGGCTGATAGATGGGAGCCACTCTATGTTTGTGAAGAGGGAACATCTTCCCCTTGTGTCCTGACTCTTTGGTTTTTTGGGATTGTGTTTGTCAACTTGGCATACACTAGGGTCGTCTTGGATGAGGGAGCCACAATTAGGAAAATGCCTCCATCAAACTGGCCTGGAGACACGTCTGTCAGACATTTTCTTGATTGATGGTTGATGTGGGAGGGCCCAGACCTCTGTAGGTGCAGCCACCTCAGGCAGGTGGTCCCAAGGTTGTATAAAAAATGCAGGATGAGAGAGCCATGGAGAGCAAGCTAGTAAGCAGCTCCATGGTCCTGCTTCAGTTCCTGCCTCCTGGTTCCTGCCCTGCCCTCCCCTCATGGTGGACCACAAGTGTAAGCTGAAATATACCCTTTCCTCTCCAAGTTGTTCTTTAGGTTATGGTATTTATCCCATCAATAGAAACCTAACCAGGACAGAAACTGGCTCCAGGATCATGGGGTACTGCTGTGACAGACCTCGCTGTGTTGTTCTGGGGAGGACTGTGTTGTGTTGGGAAGGACCGTGTAAGTGTTTAGAACTCTGAGTTAGAAAAGTCATTCAGGGCACAGAAATTACTGGGAGCTTGCAATTGAAAGCAATGTGGATGGCAGAGGCCTGACTGCCAAGTATTCCAGGGAAGGCTAAGAGTCCCTCAGAGAGTCGTCTACTGGGGCTATTCATATGATATATTTGACTTAAGCATCTGCTGTTTTAGACCAGAAAGATGGCCCAGTGGTTAAGATCACAGCTACTCTTCCAGAAGACCATGGTTCAATTCTCAGCACCTACATGGTGCCTAACAAATGATCTGTAACTCTGGTTCCAGGGAATCCAGTGCCCTCTTCTGGTCTCAGAGGGTACTGCATACATGTGGCACAGACATGCAAGCAAAACTGAAAAATGAAAATAAATAAATCAGAGAGAGAGAGAGAGAGAGAGAGAGAGAGAGAGAGAGAGAGAGATTGATTTTCTGGTTAGCTGAAGTTGAAGAATCAGCCACAATTAACAAGAGACCAGAGTGCCCTATTCTTCCTTGGCCTGTATACTCTAGACCCTTCCTGAGATCCCGAGGGCGCATGCAGTTTGGGTAGAATTGCATACAAGCAGCTGGATACTTGCCCTATCTTTTTAGAATGGCAACAGTCAACAAGCCTGACTATGATGATCTTTTGCAAGCAGACACAGCTGTTCTTATGGAAGCGGTGGTTCTCTTACTCAGAGGATGCTGCTCTGTCTCCAGAGCCCAAGGAAGAGCCCAAAAGTTTCAGAGAGACACAGCTAGAGGTTTTTCTGGCCTGGAAGCAGAAGGTGGAGTCTCTGACCTGGCTAACTCTGGGATTCTTCTTCCTCCCACGGGTCCTTTGCTCCTCTCACCAATATGGGTCTGGCGCACAGGTGAGATATGCAAATGTGGAGCACACGTGTGAGGGATAGGTGCAAGGCACGGGCATGAAGCATCCACACAGTGCCCAGGTGAGATACACAGGTGCAGGAGACAGGCCTGGGGCACAGGTGTGGAAGACACATCTAGGTCACAGGTGTGAGGAACAGATGTGAAGCACAGATGCAAGGCACAGGTGTGGAGGACAATTACAGGTGTGAGGCACAGCTGCGGGGACACACGTGCAAAGGGCAAGCATGATGCACAGGTGCAGGAGGGCACAGGTGCTATGCTCAAGCATGAACACCAGTGATGTCTCTGTTAGCCTGCAGGGCACCATCATTCAGCAGGCTTCCCCCCCAACCCTTCCACCCCCGCCGCCCCAAGCATCTACCACACAGTCTGCAGACACACAGCTGAAAGGCTGCTTTCAAGGACTTTCCATTCTAGGAGAGGGGGAGGGAAAGTGCATCTCAATAGCTGCTCCTCTCATCATGCTCCAGAACTCACAGCCGTGGCTGCATGTCCTGGACTCAGTTAGCCAGCCCTTCCCCCCCCCCCCAACCCCCGCACATAAAGAAAGCCCAAACCAAACCCAGCAAGTGGGACAACAGTCAAGACTCAGAGGTTCAAACGCAGAGGTCATGTAGAGCAAGAAGGGTTTGCACAGACTCCTTCCTCACCAAGCCTTAACCCTTCCCTTCTTCAGATCCCAGCATGCTGCACGGCAGCTGCCGTTGCATCTCAGACCCTAAGTGTCGAGGAGGGATTCCCCAACTGGAAGGAGACCAGGCGGTTGTCTTCCTGATGCAAGAGGAGCACTTCCTGGAGAGAGACACCTGGGCCTGGTGGGTTCCAGTCCTCCCACTGGGTACTGGGGACACTTGGGAAGTCAGCCATGCTTTCCCTTGGTCCTTTAAATGTGTGTGACATTTAAATAGCATCTAAGCACCAAAAGAAGGGGGCCCAGTTGATCTCCCCAACTGCTGAGTTCTTGATGGGAGGCCACAAGTCAGGACAGCCAGTGTCCAGTCCAGGTTAAGTCTTGTGTTCAGGCTGCTCCTACCAATGGGCACACTTTGGGGACTCAAAGCACTGAATTTGGCCTCTGGAGACTATCATCAGGACCACATCCCTTCAGTGGCTCTGAGGGAGACGTCTCTTAGGTCCTCTGTCAGCTACTCGAGACACCCCCAGTCTAGCCCATCATAGCCCCTCCTCTCTGTTGTGTTGTTCTCCTCTATGTGGGTCCCTGGTGATAGCCTTGGTCCCAGTGTGTTGATCTGAGCCAGAAGTCCCATCTCAAAATCCCTGGGCACAGTCACTAAGTCCCTTCCACCATGAGGACTATGTCAGGTCACAGGGACTGAAATGAGAAACATCTCTGGGAGAAGATATGACAGCCTGGAACGGAGTGTGGCCTAGCAAGTCTCCCACACTGCTGAGCTTGTCTCCCTGACCTCAGCACACGCCAGTCCACAGGCTTACAACCACCTCACAGAGGACCAAAGGCCTCACTGGCCAGATGGGGTAATAACAGACCCCCCAGAACACTCTCCACCCCTGAGGCTGTGGAGGAAGTAAGGAGAAGGATGTTTTGCACATGAGTTACGGTACACCACACAAGGCTCAGGAGGTAGAGTTCCAGGCCAGTCACAACTATGTAGTCTCTCTCTGTCTCTGTCTCTGTCTCTGTCTCTCTGTCTCTCTCTCTTTCTCTCTCTCTCTCTCTCTCTCACACACACACAGACAGAGAAAGAGACAGGCAGAGAGAGACAGAGAGTCACAATATATTTCCTTCACACACAGGCAATGAACAAACTTAAAGACTTCTCCATTCCTCAACCATCCAATAAACAGAAGAAAATAAACTGCTAAGATCCACAGATGCTGTTGCCTCTTCCAAGGAACAAAGCCTGTGGATCAGAGTGAATGGACCCCTAAGGAAGGAACTATACTTGGCCGAAGGACCTGCACTGTGTGCTGCTTACACTAAGAGTAAAGTAAGAAATAGAGCAGACACGCGGGGCTCTGGTGCAGCTTGGTGGGTAGCGTTTGCCTAGCATGAGCAAGGCCCTGAGTTCTATCCCCAGTGCAACATAACCCTGGTGTGGTGGCACACACACAATTCCAGCCATGGGGAGATGGAGTCAGGAAAGCTGCAAGTTCAAGATCACCCTCAGTTATGTAAGGAGCTGAGTCGAGCCTGGGATGCAGAATAGGGTCTCAAAAAAGTAAATAAATAGCCAAATGCACATCTGTAATTCCAGCACTTGAAAGCAAGTGCACATCTGTAATTCCAGCACTTGAAAGACAGACCCAGGAGGAGCTCTGTAAGTCCGAAGCCACCCTACAGGCCCAGTCAGGGCGATATAGTGAGATTTTGTCTCAAAAAAAGAACAACAAAAATAAAACAAAATGAAATAAACAAACCGAGAAGAATAAACAGAGCCGCATTAATATACTACAGTGTCCTCCTGAAGCACCGGTGAGGAGGGGGAGAGGTGACTCTCATGGTGGATAAAGATGGAAATGGCAAAGCCACCTGGAACACAGTTGGGTGTCTCCTCACACCCTTAGCATACACACACTACAGAACCCAGCAGTCCTACTCCTGGGCCCGTTCCCAGACAAATGAAAACATATGTTCACACGAAAACCTATATGTTTTGCACTAGAAACTAGAAACAATCCAGCTGTCCTTCAGCAAGGGATTGGCTACATACACTGTGCGTGCCCATCCCTTGGAAGGCAATTCCAAAATCAAGAGAAGAGGCAGGATTTTGATACCTGAACCCCGTTGGAAGGAAGGCAAAGAAGACTGCTGACTCAGCAACCTCACACGTGTTGGATGGAGCGTTTTCTTTTACAGTTTTATTTGTATCGCAGTGGAGGAGGACAAGCCAGAGCCAAGGCCCACGTGTGGAGGATTACCTTTGAGGAAGTGGACTCTCTCCTTCCATTTTATTTCAAGGCCGAGTCTCTCTTGTGTCTGCCCCAAGGCTGTAGTACTCCAGGTTAGCTGGCCTGTGAATTTACTGTTGGCTGTGTGAGTGTTGGGGTTGCAGATCCATCCTGACTCCGTGCCTGAGGATAGAACTCAGGTCTGCAGGCTTGTGCGGCGAGCGCTGGTGAGCCATCTCCCTGACCCAGTATGTAGCATCTCTGAGATGACAAGTTTTGGAAATGGAGAAAAGGAAAGAGACAAGGATGTAAGACAACACAGGGTGTCAGTATGGTGACCAACTAAACACATGCGCCACCACAGCCCAGCCTATTTGTTTATTTGTTTAACTGGGTCTCATGTAACCTACCTGGCCTTGAATTTTGTAGCCAAAAATGACCTCTAACTCTTAATCCTCCTGCCTCTAATTCCCAAGTGCTGAGATTACGTAAAGGTGTGTACCAACATGCCCAGTTAATCTCTCTCTTTTTTTAAAAATTTATTTCATATATGTGAGTACACTGTCACTGTCTTCAGACACACCAGAAAAGGGCATCAGATCCCATTATAGATGGTTGTGAGCCACCATGTGGTTGCTGGGAATTGAACTCAGGACCTCCGGAAGAGCAGATGGTGCTCTTAACCACTGAGCCATCTTTCCTGCCCCTCTTTTTTTTTTTTTTTTTTTTTTTTTAACATTTATTTTTAACATGGTGCCCTGGTGGAGGTCAAAAGATAACTTATAAGGTTGGTTCTCTTTTTCTACTATGTGGGTCTTAAGGCTCAACCTCAGGGCCATCAGGCAGGATGCCGCCTTCACTGTTGAGCCGCGGTACCAGCTCTGTATTCTTTTTTCTAATATTTCTTTGTTTTTATTTTTTATGTATATGACTGTTTTGCCCATGTGTATACGTGTGCACCACACGTGTGCCTGGAGAAGAAGCCATCAGACCCTCCTGGAACTGAAGTACCATCAGTTGTGAGCCTCTGTGTGGGTGCTTGTAACGGAACCCAGGTCTTCTGCAAGAGCAGCCAGTGCTGTTAACTGCTGAGCCGTCGTCTCCCTAGGCCCCTGTATTATTTCTTATAACTTCATGTTATATCTGCAATATGCTCAAAATTTAAGAAAATTTAACTTGAGCCAGGCCTTTAATCCAAGCACTTTGAAGGCAAAGGCAGGCAGATCTCTGTGAGTTTCTGGCCAGGGCTGCTAGAGAGTTCCACGCCAGTCAGGGCTATGTAAGGAAAGGAAAAGGGACGTTTAATTTAAAAATGAGATGGTGGGCGTATGTGGTCACACACCAGAGGCCTACTGGATGGTCCAGTGCCACCATAACCTTCTGCTTTCATGTTCCTCTAACACCTCAGGGACCCCAGCTAGCACCCTTCAAACAATCAGCTCAGACTAGATGCCTCATGAGAACATGCTAACCCCAGGTTTTGGTGCAGCCTGCCCTCTGCCGGGTATACCTTCCCTCAGGGAGTCTGCCTCATTCCTGGACTGTATGGACCCCTGGCTCTCCTCTGGATTTGACTGGGTCAACTCCCCTGGGTGGTGGAGTGTAGCCACCAGGAGGGCTGACACCTTAACTGTCATCAGTGAACACTACTTCTGAGCCTAAACATTTTCACTTCAGATGAGCAAATGATGGGAGAAAAAAGGTGTGTGTGTGTGTGAGTGTGGACACAGATCGGCACAACTGCATTCTAGAACTTTCAAACCATCTGTATACACACACGCACGCAGACATACACACACACATATACAATTACCAGCGATGGTCATCTGCACTGAGTCTCATGCTAGGAAGCCTGGAGCCTGGATAGGCTTCCTGCCTGGGAAGTCCTGGTCCTGGAATGACCTTTTCACCTCTTGCCACCGCATCAGAAAAGGAGAGTGGGAGTCGGGTGAATTTGGGTGTTAGACATGTATTGGTCTGAGCATTGGATATTCCCACAAGATTAGTTCTTCAGCTGCAAACTGGGAATGACACAGAGCTCTGGCCCACCAGAAACTGAGCTGGGCCCCGGGGTTGGAGGTGGGGACAAGATAGTGTTTCTCTTCTAACCAAGGGGATATTGGTGCAGCTCAGGTCGCTACAAGCTTTAAGAATCTTAGCCGGGATATTGGCGAATTTCCCAGAGATTCGGGACAAGAACTGAGTCTGTCAGATTTTTTTTTCTCATACCTGAAAGCTTTCGGTGGGCATTTAAGGACCACCAAGGGATTTGTTCTGGGAGTTCTGGCCCAAGGGTGACTCCAGGAGCCTCCTACAGGGAGGGTGGGACATACAGCTTGCGCAATGCACGCAGTAGTATACAAGGAGGGGTCGCGCTGCCGAGATGATGGGCGTGTCCGCAGCCCCTCGAGCCTCCCAATTCTGCTAGCTGGAGACAGAGCCTCTGCGGGCTGGGCGGGGTCTCGCAGGGGCACTGGCTCCGCGGGCGTGGTCTCTGGTGGGCGTGGCCTCCGCAATCCCTCCCCCAGGCTGTCCAAGCTCTGCGCGGTGGAGGCGGCTGCGGCGGCTGCACGGGGACCGAGGTGAGCTGCGATCGGTTCTCGAGGCGGGGCGGGAGGGAGGGTCCCGGGCTCGGAAGAGGGGGCTGCACACGCTTTCGCAGTAGGCGAGACCCGGGCGGCGCCGCGAGTGCATGTGTGCGTGTGTGCGTGAGTGCCGCCGAGCGTCCGGAGGTGGGATAGGGGTGGGGGCGACCTCTAGGCAGAAACGGCCCTTAGAGGAGTATGCATCTCCGTCAGCCTCCCGGGATATTCCTGGTTCGTCCCTCAGAGGCCCCTGCCCCGCCCCCTTCTCTTGGTGTCTGAGTTTCTCTCCATCTCTGTGGGTGGGTCTCGCTGGGATCAGTCCAGCCTTCTGTCCAGCCGCCTGGCCATCCTATCACCCTCCCTCCATCATGATCCTCCTCAATGCCTCCTCATTATCGAAGTCTGCCCCTCCCTCTCCATCATCCCCCTTAATAGAGCAAACAAAGATGGTTGAGGGAGGGGGACCCTTGTTTCCAAGCTGTTCCTGGCTCAGACTGTGTCCCCCACACCCTCTGGCCTCTGGCCTCTGCCCTGGGCCTTCAGTCACCTCCTGGCATGGAGCTGGATGAGAGCAGGAGACTCATCCCACACAGGTAGAGGCCCCAGGGTGGGAGCACTTAAGGATCTGTCACTCTCCCTGCCCATTGACAGGTAGGGCCGGACACCTGGGAGATTAGCCCGGCCAGGGTCTGAGCCAGTGACCAAATCACATGATTCCTCCATGCCTTCCCATATGAGCAGCAGAGCCTAATGCTTTCCAAGATTCCCTTTGCCAGAGCCAGGGTGAGAAGAAAGCACAGAATTGCTGGAGGGTCTCTGGCCTTGCAGGCCCCAGAAGGCAAACTCCCTCCTGTCTCCTGAGCCTCCATATCCCTGTCAGGCATGAGTAGGAGTGACACTGTGAGGGGCTGTGGAGACTGTGACTTGACAAGGAAGTGGAGGGACTGGGGATATGCTTGGCTGAGAGAGTGGTTGCACCTGCCTCATGTCCAGGATCCCAAAGGCCTTGGGCCTATTTCCTGGCCTGCATTCAGAGAAGCCCCATCTCCCTGTGGCCACTTGCCAGGGCTCACCCTAAAGAATCTCTCCTAGGAGAGGCTAGGAGCTGTCCTAGTCAGATCACTGGGCATCCTCTTTGAAGATGCTTGATTCATAGGATGCAGGCTCTTGGGCTGCTTCTGGGGCCCTAGGCATATGCATTTGTCTCGCAGTCCCTCAGCTCTGTTCTGGCGCATGTTCAGGTGTGAGCCTCACTGAGAGAAGGCTGGCTAACAATGGTTCACCTTCAAGAAAGGTCCCAAGGCTTGGCTGTGTTTCTGAATTAGCCATTGCTCTCTGTGAACCTGAGTCCCCTTGCCAGAGGTTATGATCTCCTGAGTGGTCCTCTTGCCGAGTCTAGTATCCATGGCTCTTTGTTGAATTGTAGGTCACAGGTTGCTATGAAGCCAAGTCTGCCTGAACCAACTCCAAGGCCCAATGCTGAGTGAGTGAGTGAGTGAGTGGCTCTAGGGGAGTCTCTGATCCTTGGTCCCTCAGCTAAAAACTAAGAGTTGGCATTTCTGCCCATACTGGGTACCCCAGGAGGATCTACCGATGTACACAGAATGAGGCTGTAGCAGCCCCGGGGTGGGTGGCATTTGTTTTCGGGATAACTGTGTTAATGGAGGATGATGGGGACAGTTGTATTTCCTCACCAGCAGGGAAAGTGTTTGTGCAGTCGCTGCTTGGCAAATGGCTTTTGTTTCTAATGGATAGCTTGAATGGCCTGGGCTGCCTGGGTGGAAATGCCTGGGGAGGAAGAGCGGCCACTCTGTGTGATGCCAGCTTCTGTGAGCAAGGAAGGGCCTGGAGGGGTGGCAGGAGAGCTGCCTAGAGAACTCCCCCATCCAGTCAGGGAGTCAGACCCGGGCCCTCTCTAGATACCCACATTCAGCGCACTCCTGTCCTCACAGAACACACATAAGACCCCCATGGAAAGACAGGAAAGTGATTCTTAACCACTTTCCCCAGCCTGCAGATGGCTGTAGGGACGGGGGTGGGGGTGGGGGGGTTGGGACTGAGACCTCACAGAGGGAGCCAGGCACATGTGACAAGTGGATGGAGAGATGGAGGTCCAGATGAGGGTGACAGTGGTCCCCTGGGTTACACAACAGGGCCTGGGGATCCTGCCGTGTAGTAGAGGACACAGGGACCAGTCACTCCCCCATTTAGAGGCAGGAGAGAGAAAGCAGAGGCTTGCCAAGAATGAGGTGGTGGCTCCTTAAAGACAATGTAACAATGTTCTCTTTTAACCACATTCCTCTTTATGTCTCAAAACTGGATCTGGATGGGGGACTTTCTAAGAGACAGTATCTCCGCTGGTATCAGCTCAATTAGTGGAATGCCTTGCCTCGAGTTCACAAGGTCCTGGGTTCGAGCCTCAGCACCACATAAATTAGGCACGATGGTGCATACTTGTAATCCCGGCACTGAGGATGGGGAGGCAGAATGATCGGAACTCCAAGGTCATTTTCAGCTCTGTAGTGAGTTTCAGACCAGACTGAGCTAGAGACTCAGACCTTGTCTCAAGAGGGGGAATGGGATGATGGAGACATTTCATTGTTTTCCATGCTGGCCTTGAACTCCGGGGCTCGGCGTTGGAGTGCTAGGCCGCCCATGCACACCACCGCAGCCAGAACAGACAGTGACTTGAGAGTTTTGGAGTCATGTTTTTAGGGATCTTGGGAAACCTAAACTCGGCAGCTTTATAGTCACTGCTGTCCTCTGCCTTCAGACCCTCAGGCCCAGGAAGAGAAGCCTATGAGATGAGGGCACAAGGGGAAACCCAGAGCCACCTGCTCCAGAAAGCCGCCTGACCCCTGTGAGCAATGATTCTCTCCTCTGCTTCATGACAGTGGGAACAGACAGTGTGGGGCTAAGTAGAGCCTCTGGCCCGGCTGCCAGGGTTCTAATCTGTGCGCCTTTGCTAGCCCAGCGGCCTTGGCAAATTTCCCAGCCTCTAGCTGCCTCCTGCTTTGTCTATCAGATGATGAAAATGGTCACCGCATGCCTTATGTGTCATCGTGAGAATTAGAGGGTAGCCCCAGCCAGGGGGGTTCTCTGCTGGTGAGGTAGAAGGAGGACTCTGGGAGTGGGATTGGGGTGACCCTGTTGTAGTGAAGCCATCTTACAGAACTGTGAGGTTGGGCTCTTGTGGCAGTGTAGACTCCAGGGAAGCCATCCAGGCCCAAGCTGTTGTGTCATTGTAGTGGCATCAGCACTGAGGTGACTGAAGGGATCCAGGTGAGGAAGGAACAGGTACACCCACTCAGTAGAGTGCAAGGAACCTTTAGCGATCCTGTGCCATCTGTAACCACCCCAGAAGAGAGGGGCCTTACTGCCTTGAGCCTACTGACATCTCTGTATTGGCACATGTGGAGAGAGGACAGGGCAAGGCTCCTTATTAGAAGATGGTTCCACAGGCATGCAGAGACCTTGCTCCGCTTGGTCCTCCTCCAAAGCCTGGCTCACCCTAAATGAACAGGTACCCCTGTGTCTTGATCATCTCCTCTAGGCTAGGCCCTGTGGGAGCTTCCCTGGCCTCTGTCTACTCTCCCAGCAGCCCAGGAGGTTATTGTGGTTGTGCCCAGTTAGCATATGGGTAGACTGAGGCCCAGGACCAGCAAGAAAAAGGGCCAGGGCTCAGACCTGGGTCTCTGTAGTCAGCCACTTGACACTTGCCATATTGGTTTGCTTGAAGATAAGGACAAGAAGCCTTACCATCAGAGGCTACCATGTGGGCTCCCTGGATCCTGGCATCAGTTGCGGGCATTTATTTTTTTCTAGAAGGTTCTCAGAGTTTGCTTGCTGGACTGGTTGGCGGCTGTCATAAAATTTTAAAATCATTTTGTCCAGCAGAATGAATGAACCTGCACTCAGAGAACAGTCCCAGAGGAAGACACAAGAGCGCACCCAGCCTGGAAGACAGTCCCCTTAGCTTTAGATTCGAGTTCCAGGCCTGGTTCCACCCTGGACACCCTCTTTGAGTTTGAGAAGTTCTTACTGGCTATGCCTCTGTTTTCTCCGTGTAAAACAAGCTTTCTACCCTGTGTGGCTGCAGAGAGTGTGGTGGAAACAGCTTGCAGTACTGACAGCCAGCATAACCGGTCTTGGCTGTAGGAACACTTTAGAAAGGCAAATCACAGGCACACCGACCTGCCTCCATGTTGCCCTCTGTAGATCCTACAAGGTTGTACTATAGTGACCCATTGTACAGATGAACACGGGGCAGTGAGGTCAGTATCTACATCCAGGGTCAGGTAGCCATGTGACAGTCTGACTCAGATGAACCGAAAGCCACCCACCACGGCTACCTCTTAGAGAGACATGGCGCCTGCTCAAGTATTCCAGTTGGGAGGGAGCTGACTCCCCTAAGATTGTCAGTCTAGGACTTGGATAGTGGTGGTCACAGCTGTGACTGTACCAGGAGGAGATAGAACATGGCTCTGGTCCTGGTGTGTGGGCGGGGCCGGGGAGGCTCCTCCCACTTGTGTCATTCACAGCTGTATCCATCCTGCCTCTCTTCAGCTAGGCCTGAGACAGAGGGAGATGCCAACAAGGAGAGTTAGTAGGATGTGCTCACGGACCCTCTGGTGGGCCAGTCCTTTGTCACCCGTGACACCAGCCTAGTCATGCTGCACAAGGCCTGGAAGGAGACTCCAGCCCCATTTGCTCACACCCTCAGACCAGTGCCATTATTGTGAGAGTTTGGGTTTTGTTTTCAGAACTGGGTCTTACTCTGTAACCCAGGCTGGCCTGGAACTCACTATATAACCCAAGCTGACCTCAATGTCTCAGCAATCCTCCTGCCTCAGACTCTCATGTGGTCGAATTATGGGTGAGCACTACCATGCCCATCTTCTGGTCCCTCCCTCCCTTCCTTTCTTTCTTTCTTTTTTCCCTTCTTTTCTTTGTCTGTCTGTCTCTTTTTCCAGATAAGATTTCTCTGTGCAGCCCTGGCTGTCCTGGAACTCTTTCTCTGTAGACCTGTCCTTGAACTCAGAAATCCACCTGCCTCTGCATCCCAAGTGCTGGGACTAAAGGCATGTGCCACCACTGCCTAGCATGGCCTTTTCCCCTCAATAAATCCTGGAGAGGGGTGGTGTCTACAGTGCCCAGCCCACATAGGTCACCAGGCGACACCTAAGTGTGTGTCCCGCTTTTTCAGATGGTGTCATTCCAGCTTCTTCCCTGTCTTTAGACAATACCCAGCTCCCAGCTCATACCATGCCTGAGTTCTTATCCAGGCAACACCCTGCATCAAGCACATCCTGTATGTCACACACCCCTTTGTAGGGTCCCCATGTCACAGAGATGTGACAGTCCTCTGCATCTCAGGCTCTGCCTAATGAGAACCCAGAACACTGCATCTCAGAGGCCTTGGGAGGAGTGAGCTGGGATGTCATGGAAGGTGCCTGCTGTCACCCTGAATTATACTGGCTATAGCCTTTCTAACGTACTTGTCCCTGCAAGAAGGGACTGGGTCTTACATTCTGTGACCACCCAACTCAATGCAGTTTCCCAGCTGGAGTGAGCCTCCGTGTGGACAAGGCCACACTGCATTCAAACAACCTCATCTTGTCTCCCATCACTGGGGAACCTTAAGTCCATTGTAGAGCCAGGTTCCAAAATAGGCTTTCCCAGGATTACATGACAAGAAGGGACATCCAGGAAGGCTTCCTGAAGGAGGTGGCTGGCACTGAGTCAGCAGGATGGCAGGGTTGAGTCTGGCTCAACCTAGGTAGAGTGAAGAAGGGGGGGCTTCATGTGAGGGGCGTGGCCAAACCTACCATCAGCACGGTTAAGTGGGGTATAGACATTGTGGGGTTGGTTGTGTGCTGAACTGTGCTGAGATGCCCTGAAGTCATCTTGGGTCAGAAGTGACAGGAGCTGTCCAGTCACACTCCCTGACACCGGCTATCCGAACCACTTCAGGCCTGGACAGGAAGGGGTGTACTTTAGGCTTCAAGGCTACGAGCAACCGCCTGGGACCTGCTCCGTAAGCATGATAAAATATTTATCAGGAACCAAGCAGCTGGGCTTCCCTGCGCAGACTGCCATGGGCAGCTCCCACCGAAGCTGGCTGCACCCTCGCCAAGTTCCGCTGAGTCACAGCCTGCGAGCCCTCTGCCCAGCCCGCCTGCTTGCTGTCCTGTGGCCACGTGAATTCCTCATAATATGTAAGCCATTGGGTAGCCCCACGACCAGGGCACCAAGCACAGTGAATGCTGAGCCAACATCAGACCTCTCTGGACTGTGCAGGCCTTGGCCAAGGTCACAGGTAGACAGGCCGAGGATACCCCTTCCCTCGCCCACCCTGCAGCCTCTGGCTCCTGAGCAAGGTAGGTTTTCTGCCTCTTTAGCATGGGGACACTGAGTCTGAGTGGAGGTAGGATGGGTCAGGTCTCTCAAGAGCTGGTGGTCAGAGGAGTTTTGACATTTGTCTGACCCTGAGTCGGTCTCTGAGAAGTCTGAGTACTGGGACTTTACGTTTGAATCAGCAACAACAAAAACAGCGGCAGATGGTACCTTCCTTCTGCTGCTCGGGGTGCGAGAGCGCAGGCTGCTGAGTCTTTTGCTCATCCATTCATAAAACAGTCTGTCTGCCCTGGCCGGCAGTCTAGCTTCTGTCATATGTGTGTGCGCTGTGCTGTGTGACCTTGGGTAGGTTGCTCCACCTCTCTGATGCTCATAACTCCTTCATGTCCTTCATGTCTTTTATATCCCTGAGGCCGGCTGGGCCCCAATGGGCATTTGGAAAGGCTGCATTTTCCAGAAAAGCCCTGGCACAGCCTGAAGTAGGCTTGCCAGGTGGTAGACCAGAGGCTTGAGGACAGAACTCGCTGGGCCGGATGTAAGTGTCTCTGAGGTTGTCAAGTTCCCTGGGGAAAATCTGTGGTCCCTGGAACTGCTGCCACAACATCTGGGGATAGACCAGGGCCACACCAGCCACTAGCGGGGACCCAGTGGGCTGCCAAACCAGGGCCACACCCCAGTTCTGGCCAGGCCATCATGCCTCTGGCTGCCTTTGGTGTCTGCTAACCCCATTCCTGCCTGCTCAGTTGCCCCTTGTAGGCCTCCTCCTGCAGCTGCAGCTTCTTGCTGCTCCTCCTTCAGAAGGGACCTGTGTCTTCAAGCTCCTGTGGGAAGTTGTTCTGTTCTGCAGGGCTTTTCTGGCTATCTGTGCACAGACAGACAGACAGTCACACACACACACACACACACACACACACACACACACACACTCCCAGCCATGTGTCCCAGTGCCTTCCCATGTCAGCCATGGAGTCCTTCTCCTGGCCCCGAAAAGTGCTTGCAACAGCACTTCTGTGCCTGCTCAGGACTCTGTGTGAAAGCTCCTGCATCTTAGAAGTTCATCAGGGGTGCCTAAAGTGTCTGTTAGGTGAAGACAGGGAGTGCAAGTGGCAGATGTCCAGTGAACCCTGTCTTGTCTGTCTGTCTGTCTGTCTGTGCAGATCTCAGCAAATAGCCTCTGTTTGCCTGGCTTTCAAAGGCAGTGGAAGATGGGGGACTGGGGGAGGATAAAGGCATCTGGGCCTGGCAGACAAGTAGGGCCCAGGGCAGGAGACACCTTGCCTTAAGTCCAGGGGGCAGGCCCAGTGTTGTCCACTCTAAGAAGCAGGCAGAGAACCGGAAGGCTGGGCTGTCACACTGCTAATAGTGGCTGACACATATGCACAGCCAGGCGTGGAAAAGGATGACATGGGAATGCTCTGATGGGGCTAAAGCTTTCTCTGGAGGTTCCTTTCTCTTTTATCTTCTGCTTTTGAAAAGCATTCTAAGGTTCCTTCAGTGACTTTGTATGCATTGAAAGTCCTGTGACAAACCTTGAATTCAGTGGCCACAAGGTCATTTGGGGACACAACCTGATGAGACTCTGGCTGACCACAGTCTGATGGCAGAGGCCGGCAAGCCCGTCTGTTAGGTTAGGTTCACCAGACACAGCCTGACAGGAGAAGCTGGGCAGACAGTCTGATGGAGGAAGCTACCCACCAGGCAATCTGATAAGGGAGGTTTGTTGATAGTCTGACGGAGCCTAATGGCTTGCCAATGTGTCCCTGCTGGTGAATTCCTCGAGCAACAATCCGCAGAGCTGGGCATTCCTCCCAGCATTCACATAAGGGACTTGTGCCTGTCACTTCTAGGTGTCTAATATTTGAGAGGTACACAGCTGAGAGCCAGCTCCCCTCCAGTCAGGCTCCCAGGAGCCTTGTGCTTTGCAGAACACACACGCAGTAGGTATGGGATGCTCTGTTTGCAGCTCTGGGGAGGCGAGGGCCTGATTTAGCTAGCCTGCTTCAGCAATAGAGCCCGTGGGGCGAACTCCAGGAACACTGAGCTGCTTGGGGGAGAGCACTGAGCTGTGCAGTCAAATGTAATGGCAATAGCAGGCATTTGGCCAGAAGGTGGCAGCCTAGTGCAAGGTGTGTAACCGCCTGCCCTCCCCAGCCCTCTCCAGACACTCTGATAAAGTGGGTCAGGGCAGAGGATGAGAGGCAGCAAAATGGAGACCACCTCGCTGTGGTTACTGAGCAGCCCCATCTGGTCCAGGTGGGGTTGTGCTTTTCTTCACTTGGCAGCTCTGGGCCTCAGAATTACCCGGCCTCTGGTCTTTGGAGGCCAGCATGTACAGCACAGGAGACCCACTGAGGGCCACTGCCTTTAGAACCTACCTTCTAAGCTGGAGCCTGGCTCCTCTCGTGGGGGAGTGGCACTACTGGATTCCCACAGCATCTGAGCAGTAGTGGCAGGTATACCCAAGTGAGTGTGCCTCATGGAGATGTACTCCAAGTGGGGGAAATAAGGGCAATGTAGCACTGAGCGCCCTGGCGTGCCACCCTGGGATGCCATCCTCAGAGCAAGCACCCTAGAGATACCACCCTGAGACTGAGCAACATGGGGCTTTACCCTCAGAGTGAATTCTATAGGTCTCCACTGTCAGTGAACACCATGTGAGTTCCACCCTTTGAGTGAGCACCGAGGGGGCTTTACCCTTAGAGGGAGCACCATAGGGCTGCACCCTCAGAGGGTGAACCATGGGGATTTCACCCTCAGAGTGGACATTTTAGGGGTTCCACCCTCGAGGGAGCACTGTGGGAACCCCACCCTCACAGGAAGTACTTGGGGGTCTCCACTCTCAGAATGAACACTGTAGGGGTTCCACCCTCAGAGGGCGCACCATGGGGCTCCACCCTCAGAGGGAGCACTGTAGGGCTGAACATAGAAGCATTTCCTGAAATACTTTCTCAGAAGAGCAGGAAAGGTAGCACCGGCCAAGATGTCCGGGGGACAAGGAGCAAAGCACATCCCGTGGAGGGAGGGCAGTGAAGGGGAGAGAAGGCCATGTGACCAGTGACCAAGAGGACAAAGAAGAGTCATATGACAGTGGAGACAAGTGGAGAAGGGTTTTGGCATGAAGAAGTCCTGCCCTGCAGGGAGCAGAGTAGACCCTGGCCATTTATAACCCATCTCAGCATCCAGGAGCCCCAGCCCAAGATTCTGGCAAAGCCGGTGGGGAGGAGGAATGAAGAGGGTGGAATTAGGTCAAGGAGTCAGAGGGCTTCTGCCAGAAGGGAGCCTGACATCTGGGCAAGCTGGAGCCAGCGGTAACAGAGGTAGGCAGGTTAGCTGCAATGTGTGCCAAGGTGCATGAGTTCACACACACACACACACACACACACACACACACACACACACACACAGTAAACCAAGGTAATAAAAATGTTTACGTTAGGATGAGCTAAGGACAAGGCTTACCCACATTGACCCCAGGCTGAGTCCTTCTCTCCTTGGAATCCCAGGACTCTCCAAGGAGGCCCAGCTGGCCTGGGCAGAATGGAAAGCATGGTCTAGACAAGAGTAGAAGGATCTGGAAAAAGGCCCTCAGCTCAGTATTTCCACGCTGGGCTTAGACTCACAGGGTTAAAATTGCCAGGACAGGCTTAGGAAATGATTGTGGCTCACCTGATACCACTTGAGACAAGAGAAGTCCTGAGTTTGAAGCCTCCCAGCCAGGGCTACATATTGAGTTCCAGCCTAGCCCGGGCTACACTGTGAGACCATGTTTCATTTTTAAAAAATTTATCTTACTTTTATTTATGTGTGTAAGAGCATGTGTTTGCAGGTGTTCACAGAGGCCAATAGGGGGGCTCTGATCCCCTAGACTTACAGTCAGTTATAAGTTGTTTGTCCGCCCCCCCCATGTGGGTGCTGAACTATCTTTTACAAGATCATTGAGAACTCTTAACTGCTGAGCCTTCTTTCTAGCTCCCCTGCAAAACGATGTAAACACATACCTAATTAAGCAGTCCTGGCCAAGGTGTAGCCTGGGTGACCCCTGTCCAGGTTCTATTTGGCAGGGAGGTCCCAAGTTATTCCCGCTACGTGGGCACTGATCTGATTCCCATAAGACAATCCCATAAGACACTCCCAGTCCAGCATGTAGCCTGGCCACTCTAGAAGAGTGTTGGGGGGCGGGGTACCCTGTCCCTTGTATCTCGGCAGTTCACCATTGCTTGGGGTTGTTTCTGTCCCTTGTCATAAAGATTTTTGTCTCTCAGTGTTGTTGGGATCCAACGTGACTGCAGGCTTAGGACAATGATTGGAGACCTGTAGGGCCTTTCAGGGTCTGGAACAGGACATTGTAAAAGTTGACTACATCTGCCTTGGTTGTTCGTTGTGCCTTTAGCCTTGAAAGATGCTAAGGGAACAGGTAAAGCTTTTAGACAGACAACCCTTGAGTGACTGATATGTCTAACCACAGAGGTAAGAGCAGGTGACCCAGAGTGAAGGAAACAGACAAAATGAATCGAGGCACGCTGTGCTTTCAGTTTGCCTTTAAATGCCTTGGTTGGACCAGAGAGAGCCTGTGTGGTACGCTTTTCATCCAACGTAGCTTTCAGGTGCGAAGACACTTTCCTGACATCAATGGTTATGCTCAAAACAGAACCAAAACAAAAACATAGCCACGGAGAGGTGGAGCCAAAGAGAGATCACCAGGCTGTGCCTTGACCAGGACTGATTAACTATCAAATTGTTTTGCAGGACAGAGCCTGGAAAATGCTAGGTGGGAAGCAGGAGTGATTCTGAGGGCCCAGAAGGATGGAGACCAGGGCCTGGAGGGCTAAAGGGAGGAAGCAGAACCCAGAGAATGGAGGCTGGGCCCTGCTTGGGGTCCTGAATGCGGGGCTTTGGAATTTGGAGTTTTTCAGAGACACAGCACCTAATCTGAGGACTAGGCAGGCAGGGCAGGGACCCATTTGGAGGGGACCAGGGATCAAAGCCAGTGGCAGGGAGGAGTTGAGCCCAGAGGTGTTGCTGTTCCCTATAAAAGCTCTGGGGAGCAGTAGAGAGCCAGGGCCCCCCAGAGCCCCACCCACATTGCCCAGGCAGCAGTGGTAGGCCCAGCTGTCCTCAGATGAGTTCCAGTCTTGCTACCTGATATTAGAGAAGCTGGAGACAGGAATTGCAGAGTCAGTCCTGGCCCCGCCTCTCACCAGCCTGTGATCCGGTTGTGACGTCAGGATTTGGAACCTTAGCTGGGCCTCAGTGGCCTGGGCTGGATATAGCAGGTATCTGGTAAATGTTGGTGCTTCTCCTGATCTTGATGCCTGGGTCCGATGGGGGCCTCACCCTCCAGGGAGTCTCTCCTTCACGGAGATTTTGAAGGAGCCACGTTTTGATTCCTGGGTTTGTCCCCGCCCCTCTTTACCATGTGACATGACCCTTGCCCCAGCTCAGGGATATTTGATCAGAAGAGTTTTCCTCAGATAATAATTTCTTGGGTGTAGAAGTCCAGTCTTACTACCTGGTATTAGGGAAGCTTGGGTGGATACCACCCTCAAAAGCAGTACCCTTCTCTGGGAGGCCCTGGCTGGCTCTTTGGGCTTCAACCAGGAAGTAAAGGTTACGGGCCAAGAGTTGGTTCTCCCCGTTCCTATCGCCCACGTTGGCTCTGGATCCCTGACAGGCAACAGCTCTTCCTCCCTGGCAGGGCTAGGTGCAAGGTTCAGACAGCAGAAGAGTAAATGAACTCTCTCCATTCAGATCTTCTACCACGCCTGTGCACTCTGTCTGGGCTGTTCTTGGGTCGCACCAGCAGGAGCTGATTCCAAAGTCACTCATTCTTTCCAAGAACGCTTCTAAGGGAAAGCTACTGTCCATGAGGAGAGCACAGAGCAGGAAGGCAAGCTGGCAACCTGCAGGTCACTGCTGCTGGTGTGTGGGCCTTCATCCACAGAGTGGGGATGAGCCTCACAGGCACCCACATGAAACAGGAGCTGAGGCTGCAATGCCTTTGGCAGGGCTGGATCTCCTTAAGGGAATCCAAGTACCAACTCTGCCACTCCAAGTTTCAGCTCCAAAGGGAACCTCACTGTCCCCGGGCACTGAGTGATAACAGATCAGCACCAAGGTTCTAAAACTGTCCCGAAGAACCTTTGGAAACTGATGTCTAAGACCTGCACAGATGGGAAACTTTTGGAGGGAGAGTCTCTTGGGGTCCCATGGATGAGGTGAGGTTGTTGGAGACAAGGGATCTCTGCTGGTCAGAATTCCACAGCAGTCAGAAGTATAGGAGGGGAGGATTTAACACAGGGATCAGGACTAGCTGGAGGGGGGTTGTCCCGTGTCAGGAAGACCTGAGGGAAGGTAGCATGAAGTGAAGAGGCAGATGCCATAGTGTGTTGCGTCTCACACTGATAGACACCTGTCCTGCCCCAAGTGCTGACTGGTCAGCTGGCCTTGCAGTGCAGGAAGAAGAGCCCTCCAAGGCCCTAGCCTAGTCTTGCCCTATGGTGACAGGCTCACCCAGCTTCTGCATCCCAGCCTCAATGTCCTTTCCACTGTCCTCTATAATAGGAGCAGTTGCCAAGCTCCTGGTGTGACCCCATGACCTTGTGATTGTCCTGGTCCACTCTCCTCTGCACACCAAGGAAGGGATGAGACATGGCCCAGGGGCACAGGCCAGAGAGACAGAGCGAGGCACATGCCTGAGCTACCTACTAGTCCTTTCCTGGGTATCTGGGACCCCAGGGTAAGGAGTCTACACACCAACTGTGCCACAGGCTGCTAGAGATATGATGCCAGTCAGCTTTGGGGAACTGCCAGACCTTGCCAACAGGGAGCATAATGGCCTCTTCTGGAGTAGATGACCCTTGGGAGGAGAGCCTAGGGAGAGTGCATTGTGGCTGGTAGGTGACAGTGAGTGGGCTGGAGCTGCTTCTCTTCTGATCATCATCAGGAGGGCAGGCTCCAGCTAGAGCCCTGCCACTAACCCGTTCTGATTTTGAACATGTGCCCCAGCCTCCCTTATCCCCTGTTTCTCTGTTGTAACATGAGACCCCCTCACCTCCAGGGAGCACCACAGCCTTGGGAGCACCACAGCCTTGGGAGCACCAGATGGGGTAGTATGTTTAAGCCCTGCCTCTCTGCCCTGTTTCTTGTCCTTCCCACCCCAGGCAAGGATCCCTTCTTCACTCCGCAATCCTTCAAATAAGTTCTCTGTCCCCTTTGATTGACATGGGAAAAGAGAGGGTGAAGCCACATTGTGATCTCGACTAGACATCAGGGGTTGGGGGTTGAGAGTACTGTGCCCTGAAAATGAACCACCTGGACCCAGCCCCTCCGTACTTTCATACCCCATGAGTCAGAGAGGACTGTGGGGGGGGTGTAGTCACCACTCCCCAAGGGCTTCAGTTTCTATCTTTATTGACCCTCAAATTCCGAGATGCTGCTCATCTTCCAGATGTGTTCACTGAGTCCCTTAGAGGTCAGCTGACCTGGTAACAAAACCAGATGGACCTCCATCCTGGCTGCTCACTTAGAGCTCACTCCAAGAAGGATGGTCCCAATGCTCTTTGAGTCTCCCTTGGTGGCCAGTATCCTGCCTCAAGTCTCTTGCTGGCCAGGTGGGGGTTCGATGAAACCTGGGTCCTGTGGGAGAAGATTGTGGTTCTGAGATAGAAACAAACACTGGCAGCTTGGGGGATGCTCGAATGAGTCCACTTGTCTCCCTTGTCCTTAGCGAATAATCTTAGACACAGGTGATTCTCTCTAAGACCACTTCTAAAACAACTGTTCAATCCTTGATCCAGGGACCAAACCCAGAGATGCCCATCAGTGACCAGAGGACCCAGCGGGGCACACAAAGCCCCTACACCTGCTTATGGGGGTCATAACTGTACCAAGAAATGTCTAGGAATTCTTCCAAACAATGGCTGTTCTCTTTTGGTTTGTTGGGATTTCTGACACTTCATGTCACAGGAACAAATAGGAGTGCTGCTCCCCAGCTCCTCAGTTGTCTTCGCTGAGAAATCAATCGGAACAGCTTGGTTTCTTCCCAGACTCTGCCTTGGATTTCTGGACCCAGAGAGCTCTGCCCTTTGTTGCCTACCACCAACACTCACACCCAGCAGCACCCAGCAGCCTACCACCAGCCCCAACACCCGGCGGCATGGCACCCCCGCGTCTCTGTCGCACTTCTACATTGGGCTGTGGGTGTAGCCAGTGTTCGTCTGTGCTGGGGCGGGGACAGCTCATTTCTTCACTCTCTGGAGATGTTGTCTTTTTTTTTTTTTTTTTTTTTTTTTTTCTTTTCCTTTCTTTGAGACACGGTCTATAATTGAGACAGAGTCTATAATTCGCTATGGGGCCCAGGCTGGCTGCAAACTCAAGGCAATATCCTCCTGTCTCAACCTTCCAACAACCCAGATTACAAACAAGCACCCCTACACTTGGCCCTAGAGATGTCTCATAGCCACACGCCCCACTCTGGATATTATTTGTTCTGCTTTTAGCCCCTTCCTTCCATAGGAGCCCCCTGCAGCTCCCTTCTTCCTTCCTTTCCTGCGTCGTCTCCCTCACCTACCAGCCTTCTCTCTTCCTCTGGTTGCTCAGACTGCCTCCCTGTGCCCATCCGGCCACTCCTGCCAGACGGGCAGCCAGGGGTCAGTTCTGCCCCTTGTCCTGCCCAACTGTGCTGGATACAGGGTCAGGCCTCTCTGAGGGGCCAAGGGTTTTGCTGCAGTGACACCGGTGGCTGAGAAATGGCAGCCTCATGTCTCTAATGTCGGCATCTTAGTTTTCACCAATATGACCTAAAATATGAGATGGATAGATCTAGCTATTCCTATGGCGTAGCTGCTGTGTGCTATGCATAGGAGATGTAGGTATGAATAAGTTCTGGCTCCTGGCTCCGATAGACAATGTAAGGAAAGCCAGATTAAGACTAAACAAGGACAGGGGCAATCAGAGAAGCAGGAGATGACCCTTCAACTTTGATCTCTACTGAATGGTGTTCTGCAGAGCAGGAAGGCGTGCAGGTTTTGAAAGCATCTCAAGGACTGGGTGCCTTGGGCTTGCTCTTTGGCACAGTGAGAACTCAGGAGGGCAGTGTGTGTCATGGCCAGCTCCAGCTATTATTTGTGAGGGCAACGGGTATCACTCAGAGAGAGTGGTCAGAAAGGGTCTGTAGTCCAGGTTAGAGTGCTAAGGATCGAGGATGGGGCCACGGTGGGTAGAGTCAAGAGGAGGGTCTAGTACATGTATCCGTCCTTTCTTATTTAAAATTTTGATTGTGTGTACGAGTGTGTGTATCTGAATGTGGGCTTGTGGATTTCTGTGCAGTGCTCAAAAAGTCCAGAAGAGTGTTCTGGATTCCCAGAGCTGGAGTTACAGGTAGTCTGTGAACTGCCATATGCTAGTGTCTCCTCTGTGAGAGCAGTACAAAGCCATCCCTCCAGCCTGAGGGTTAAGGTTGCGATTTTATGTTGGTGGGCATTCATACCTATCCTGACGCACATAGAGTTTATAGGCAGGAACTGGACATACCTGATGCAGAATGAAAAACCCCAGGGCCTAGACTGGGTGTCCTGAAGGGATAGAGAGAAACCAAGGATTTGTGGCCTTCACTTTCCACACAGGAAACAAGCCTTTGAGAAGTGACTCACCCAATGCTACAGCTGCTCCAGGGGTGGAGAGCACCCAGCCAGGACTTCCAAGGCTAGTAATACGGAACAGTGACAGCATCCTTCCCCCCACCCCTGGCCATACTGATCACCACTGCACCCCAGCATTGGCTGGTGGGTCAGTAAATCACTTTGGATTTTCATCTAGGTATTTTTAAGATAGGAAATCCGTGTCCAGCTGTGACAGTGTCCTGTGTGTGTTAGTATGGCTGGAAAATGTCCAAGCTGGCTTCCTCCTGCTTCCTTGAGCAGAGCTCCTAGTCAGTATGACCGGTGTTCCATCGTTGGTTAAGCCTTGTACATCGATCTGAGTGAGTGATCTCTACACCCCCACCTGAATGCCGCATCCTCCCAGACCTGGGTTCTTTGGCATGGTTTAGAAAGCTGGTGCCTACCATTGTCACCTCCACCCTTGCTAGGAGACTGATGAATTCATCTGCTGTTGACCCCTAAGTCAGGTCCTCACTATGGCCCTTGACTGAAGGAGGCAGGGGGAGCCCAGTCCTTCCCTGGCTGCCATTTCACTGTAGGTTGAGTGGCCTTCGGCTCTGTGAGAGTTCTTGTGAACAAGGCGTTGTCTGTTTGATCACCGCCTCCTAAGACAGGCATGTGGTGTCCAGTACACAGTAGCTGCTTAGGAAATGCTGATGATTGGAGTTGAACCGTGAGTCTGCTCTCCTGCGAAGTCACCTGGGGCTGTGCTTGGAAGTGGCAGGCAAGTGGGAGTGGGACTCCCAGATCTTGGTTGAAGGAGGCTGTGTGTCAGGGACTGGGGCACTGTGTGTTCATGAGCCTTGGTCCAGCTTGCCATGTTCTGGTGGCAGAACCCTAGAGAGATTATTTTGCCCTGGGTGCCCTACAACATCCCCAACAGGTAGAATTAATATTTATCTCAATGCCCCAGGGCTGTCCTGTCCTAGGATCATTTTGCCTTGTGCCTAAGTCACAAGGATTGAGGAGACACTCTGACTTCTACCATATAAGGGGATCTAAGAGTCAGGGGTTATGTCCTCTGTTCCTTCAACGCTCAGTGCAACAACCCCTCTGGCCAGTCAATCATTCAAGGTACCTGCCTGAGAGGACCCTAGTCCCTGGCCCCTCCCCCGAGAAAAGGCTCTAGGACAGCCTTGTTCAGGCTAGATTCAGGTGGGGTGGGACCGATGGCTGAGGCACCCGGCTGAAAGCTTTGATCCGCAGTGGGAGGAGCTTGTGTCCACGTGAAGGGGTCTGGATGGATCTCTGTGGGCACAGCCTTTTCTCCTGGGGTGGGAGACTGGAGAGGGAGTGAGTTCAGGAGACATTAATGGGAGCCTATGAGTCCCTGTGCATGGTGTGTGTGTGACCACAGTGTGCCGGGTGGACAGTTGGAGTTGAACTGCCCTGTGGCTCCTGTGTAGTGGCTTCGGAAGGGAAGATGGGAGGCGGCTGAGAGCAAACCCCTTGAGCTGGCCCTTTGGCCGCTGAGGGCTCCAAGACGCCGGCCCCGCCTTCCCAACGAGAGACCACGCCCACTCTGGCCCCGCCCAGAGGGAGGCCCCGCCCCCGGCCTGCTTTTGCGCTCCGAGCGCTCCACGCTGCGCCGCCGCGAGCAATGGTTCACAGGGCCCAGCGCTGGGCGTGCAGCCCCGGGCGGGGGCGCAGGGCCGGGGCGGGACCCCACGGGGTCGCCGGGCTTGCTGCTAGCAGCGGACTATCGTCGTAGGGGGACGCGGGGCGCGCGTGGGCCGGGGTGAGCATGAGGACTCTCCGCAGGTTGAAGTTCATGAGTTCGCCCAGCCTCAGTGACCTGGGCAAGAGGGAGCCGGGCGCGGCGGGTGCGGACGAGCGGGGCACGCAGCAGCGCCGGGCCTGCGCCAACGCCACCTGGAACAGGTAAGGCGCGCAGCCTGGAGCGGCGTGGCCGGGGACCGCACCGCGCCACTTTGCGCTCAGCTCGACCCGCCGCCGGGCCGCGCGCGGGGAGGGAAGTGAGTGTAACGTGTCGGCGGCTCGAGCCCACGATCGCTCCCCGGGGGCGGGAGGCGGGGAGCAGGAGGCCTCTGAGCCCCCACTCGCAGGGGCGCACTTGAACCTCGTGGGCCCCCGGCGGGGCGCCGCTGCACTTCCTGTATGCGTGTCGGGCCCTCGGCGCGGGGTGGGCGGTGGCTTTCCCAGAGTTGGACCCCGGGCCTCCCAGCTGTCCGCGGGGGTGCGCCAGCTGCCAGACATTCCTTACCGGACCCTTCCGGAGGCCCATCCAGGACCAGCCGGGCGTGGGAAGCCCCTCCCCCAGCTGTGCTCTCAACCAGAGTCACAGATAGTTCTTTTAGCCGAGTTCCCCGGTGGGTCTCCTCTTGGCCGTTCCAAAAAAAAAAAAAAAAAAAAGTATTTCCACCCAAAGTAAAATACGGATCGATCGAGGGAGTGTGAGGCAGGCTGTTGAGAGAGGGCCGTGGATGCTGGCTCTCCACTCCACCCCTCCACCTGGCAGTGAAATCCTGCCAGGTGCTTCACCCTCTGGTCTGCCACTAGGGACACGGCTGTCACTTGGACACATGTCTTCTGTTCATCTGGTCCGAGAGCAACCCTGAGCCACCCGGCTGCCAGCTGGGACCCTAACTTCCACCCTCCACTAAGCTGCAGCCTGCTTGAGAGCTGAGATTACCTGCCTCAGTTTCCCTCTGTCCTGGGCCTACACAAGTCTCCTCATTGGGCTGGGAGCAGAACTGTGAGAAAAGGAAGACTCCTTTTGCCCCAGAACTGCTCACCACTGTCTTCATCTCCTTCCTTGTCTCTGGCCAGGGTTTAGTTGGAGCCATGCTAACTTTTGGCTCAGATTTCAACTCCACTTCTCTGCAGTGTGCCCCTAAGCAGTTTGCTTTCCATCTCTGGTCCTTGGTTTCTGTATCAATAATATGGGTGAATGACTGTTGTTGGAATAAATGTGAAGGTGTGTAATAGGCTGTGAGCATGATTTCTGGCACACAGTAGGTCCCCTGGAACTCAGAACTCAAGTGTAGGCACATTCAGAGAGTAGTGTCTAGGAAGTTACTAGAAGCAGTTTTGTGGGGACCCCTTCACCTCATTGGGGGGGGGAGCCTCTGGTTCAGAGGGCTTAGCTCCACGGTACCACCTGTCCTGGCTGTGAGATTTACGCTTTGTCAGAGCTCTGGGAGGGGGAGGCTTGCAAGGAGAGATCATCCAAGCCCTCCAAAGGTTTTTTCTTTGGTGGCCTGTCAAACTACAGAGGCTTGAAGTCGGCTCCTACTTGAACTGCTCCCCTCTCCCCAGCCTTTGGGTCAGAGGCTCCCCCTGCCTGGGGAAGCAGGCTCTAGCTGTGTTCTGTGCTCCAATCCTGGGCCAGCCTGTTCCGGGTCCTCACCATCCTAGCCAACAAGGGAGGTTTTATGCTCCCATCCCAGCTGAGAGATCCAGGGTCACCCAAAGCACCCAGGACCCATACTGTACAGCATTGCATGGCTTGAGTCCCGATACCCTCCATTGTACACAGGTAAGTGAAGGGACTGGAGATGGTGGCCCAGAGTCCCCTCACAGCCCCAGCTTCTACCTCTTTCTGCTCCCTTTCTAGTGCCTGCAAAGGCTCCAGGACATCAACCCTGAGCAGGGTCAGGACAGCTGTGCCAGCCTCCTGTGTTCTGGCTAGTCCTCCAAGATATGGTCCTCATTCTTCATCTCAAGACCTTTGCAGCGCTAAAGAGGCTTGTTTCCCAGTCAGATTGGAAGCTTTAGCTTTACACGAGGGACTGTCCACCCTGCCGCAGTGTGGGTACAACCCTCAAATTCAGTGCCCAGCTATTGCTATGTCCTAAGATAGTCCACACACACACTTATTCATTCATTCATTCATTCATTCATTTTCTCCATGTTGGCTTGACCAGCCTGAGATCTTAGTTTAGGAGCAAGCAGCCTGCTCAGAGCTAGAGACCCCAGACCAAGTCAGAAGGTAAACAAGGGACTATCAGAGGGGGAGAGAATTGCTGGTGGCTTAGCACCTGGAGGAAGTAGAACAGGGAACACTGGACTGCTGGCCACTTGGCCTACCCCGTGTTATCCATGTCTGCTAGGTGTGTGGGAACATGGGAAGCTCTCTGAAAGAGGCATGGCGGTGCTGTCCTATCCCCTACAAACTACGTGGATTCTGGAGCTGTCTCCAGAGACCTTCTGCTGCCTTCCCAGAGCTCAAAGGCATAACAGGCCTCCCCACCTGGCTTAACAGCTCCCTCCTGCCAGGGAGATGCTCTACTGTCCCCTAGCTCTCACCCCTAGAGGCTTCAGAAAAACTTCCAAAGCTAGCCAGCATCCACAATAGACCTAAGGGGAACACATGAGGGAATCCTAGCCTTCTGAGCCTTCACTCAGCCAGTACCTTGTCTGTCCCCCAGCAGGTGGAGGCCCTGAGCAGGCAGGAGCAGGGAAAAGTGTACCCCAAGGTGCACCACCCCTGCAAAGCAAGATGTGCGCCCCTGTCCTCCTCCCAATGGGCTGTTTTTCTCCATGTCCATAATGAGAGTAAGGACATGAGGGAAGGAGGTGACCAGGACGTTACCTGACAGCAGTGTCTGGAATCTGAACCAGGCCTGCCAGGGAGCCCAGTGTGCAGGGATGCCTCTGAGTTCCTGTCCCAGCTGGGGCACAGGGGAGCAAGCCTTGGTGATTAAAGCTGTATTTCCAGGGCTGATGGCCCTAACTCAGATGGGAACAAGGAACAGCAGGGCCATCTGGAACCTTAGGTGGGTTTTGGCACATGTGTTATACACATGAGAAAACTGGGGTTCAGAGAGATGCAGGAATTACGTATACCCTAAAGCCCACCTAGGCCTGAGCCAAAGCTTTCACGCTAGAGTCCTGGGGTTCCTGGCCCTCACTCACCTTGCCTTCATGCTCTGCCCTGGGGCCCCGTCTGAGATTGGGCCCCTCCCCATTCTCCCTCTCTCCAAGTAGCTGACAGGTTTTTTTTGGCTTGGTTTGGTTTTGGTTTTGGCTGTTTGTTTGGACTTTGGAAAGCCCACAGAGGTAGGGAGGAGAATCAAAAGGAGCAGGGTCTAACCTGTGTGTCCTGAAGGGTGGGAACAGGAGGACTGTAAGCCAGTGCCTCTATAACTGGGGTCCCCACCACATGTTGGTGTTTACAACACTGAAGAGACCACAGATAGTGGGTGGTCCATGGGTTGGATGTGGCCCAGACGTCCTGGAGTGTCCGTCCCTGAAAGGTCCCCAGAAGGCGGGCACTGAGTGCATTCAGCTCTTTGGGGTTAGCAGAACAGTGACCCCAAAGTGTCCCTGCCCTAGTTCTCAGCCTGTGGATGTGGGCTTTCCTGTGGCTAGGAGACTTTGCAGATGTGGTTATATTTACAGTTGCTGAGCTGAGGTGATGGCCCAGCCTGTAGGTGCCTTTGTGTGGTCACAGAATTTGTGAAGGATGGGACAAGTCAGAGAAGGAGCTGACGCCTAGCATCCTGTCTTGCTGTCCTTAAAGACAAGAGAGAACCTGGAGCCAAGGGACTCAGGTGCTTCTAGAAACCAGACAAGGTAGAACATAGCACGCAGGGCCACCCTCAGAGGCAGCCATGCTGAGTGAAAGATGTGAGGGCAGATTTGGCTTTTGTTGGACTGAGTGGTTTTACAGTAGTGAGATATTCATCTCGGTTCCTCTTCTTCCCTACTTGGTGTTAAGGACCAACCTTTGTCTCTGAGCACTAAGAACCAGGTCTGAGGTGCAGGCATGGCCACCTGTCTTGTAGCTTCCAGGGTACATTAAGGAAGGCCCCCAGCAAATAAGAAACATGTTATTTCCATGTCCGTGGATGCCTCTAGGGGACTCCAGAGCAGGCCAGGAATCTGGGAAAGATGGTGTTCTTGCCCCTTCCTACAGGAATCTCAGACTCTTGGTGAAATTGTTCATCCTTAGTGGAACCAAGACTGGCCTTCAGAGACCTGCCCTTCCTCTCAGGACTAGGCAGCCCTCCTCTGGTGGCAGCCTGTCTCAGGCTGAGCTGCTTGCTGTTGGACCCGGCTTCTGCTTCGCCCTGTGCCCACCCAATGAGGTCATACATGCTGCGGGGCCAGGAGCTGGCCTGCCTGCACAGAGAGCCTTGTTTTCTAGTAGATGTTAGAGGCCAGAGAGAGGTGGGGCTTTACACCTGAGGATGCCCTCCCCTGGCCTCACCCGGAAGTCCCTCCACTTCCTGTGGTTTCCTGGGGACCATCTGCAGATGTCCTGACTGGACTTGCCACACTGGCCGGGAGGCTGTGGCTGAGAAAGGCAGGGTTCACTTCTGTGTTTCAGGATGATAAATCACATGGGGTCCTCTGGTCCTCTCCTTCCTCTCTCCAAGTAGCTGACAGGTTTTGATTTTTGTGGGTTTTTTTTTTTTTTCATTTTTTTGTTTGTTTTTTGTTGTTTGTTTGTGGTTTATCATCATCATCATCATCATTATTATTATTACCATTTTGGACTTCAGAAAGCCCATGGAGCCTCACAGAACGAGGAAGAATAAAAAGGAACAGGGTTTATCCCCAAGGATGGGATGAGGGGCCTGTAAGCCAGTGTCTCCTTTCAATTCTGGTCCTGCTGAATAGATGTGTCCCTTGGCCTCTCTAAGCCTTAGTGTCTTGTTCTGTAATTGAGGTTTGATTGTCCCCACCAAATGTTGGCGTTTAAAACACTGAGAGACCACATGGGTGGTCCATGGGTTGGGTGTGGCCCAGGTGTTCCTGAGTATCTGTCAGGCAGCTAGAGCAGCACACAGACCCAGGCCTGCCCCTCAGGCTGCCCATCAGACTGGAGTCAGTGCAGGGCTTAGGGTGTGTGTGGGAGGGGCCTCAGCCTGGACCAGCCCAGGAGATGATCAGCTGGCTGTGAGGTGGTGAGGTGAGGCTTCGGGCTGTTGGCTTGGCCATGGCAGCCTAGGGTAGGGCAGGAGAGGAGAGTAGTTAAGTAGCCACCTTTACGGCCGGCGTGATTCACACCATTGACCACCCAAGGAGGCCAGCCTTGGGTAGGAGGGCTTCCAGGGCACCAGTACGATTGTACTTCAGGCCACAGGGAGCCAGGGAGGTAGTGTCAGGGTGTCTCTCCGGAAGGTATAATGGAAGAAGGACAAACTGAACCTTGAAAACCGGAACCATTCTAGATCTCCACTGTCTCCTCTGATGGAGTCCTGGGCTCCCCAGAGCATGTGTCACCCCATAGCCCCAATCTGTGCTTATGGACGAGGGCTCTCCAGAATGGTAGGAAAGTTCTCAGGTATCATTGTGAGCCAAGTTCAAGGGAAGGATAAACAGTGGCTAGATCTTCGTAAGGACAGCCAGCAGTGGAGAAAGGTTAGTCCACTGATCACACTGGCTAAGCCTGTTCTGCGTTAATGTAGACTCTACAGGCTCGGTGGAGTTGTAACCTGGAAGAAGGGACTGAATAAATGGCAGAGCAATGGAGATAGCCATGCAGAAGAAAGGGATGTGCAAATGTCCTGGGGCTGGCAGCAGCTTCCCTAAGTGCCTGGATAAGCACCAGGAGCCTTGAGTGCCGTGGGGCTCAGCTTAGGGGCTCTCTGCAGTTCATGCAGGGCTTGAACTTCCTGCAGTTCTCATGGGACCAAACCCAATCTCTCACCTGATATATGAATAATAAAGTTTTATTGGTATACATTCCCACATGTCTAACTTCACGGCATTGAAGCAGATAGCCGAATAGCTGTAGGAGGCTGAGTAGTCCTCAGACTTTTAACAGCTGACCCTCTGGCCCTTTGGAGAAAAGTGTTTGCAGCTTCCTGCTTCAGAGAGTTTTAATCAGCAGAGCCTGGACAGGGTCAGCCTCACTGTTAACATTCCTCTGCCCCAGGGAAGAGGCTGTGGGGGCTGGGACCCCAGTGGCTCATGGGACCTCCGCTGTGGGACTAGAAGCATTGGGGAGTGGAGGCAAAGTCAGGACCTGGACACAAGGGAAGCAAAGAGAGAAGAGATGCAGAAGGCCCCCAATGTCTGGCCCAGCTGGGAGGAATTAAGAACATGCAGGAAGGAAGGGAAGTTCAGCCCAGGTTGGACTACAGGGTCTGCAGGATGCCTGGCAGGTTCCGGTGGGCCAGAGTTTGTGTCAGGAGCCCAGACCTGGAGTTGCAGCAGGGTGTGGGCATGCCTATGATTTCAGGAGGGGCTGAGTGGGACTGGATGGGACTGGATAGGTGGGAGGAGGCATACAAGACCCAATGCCTCTGGGTGACCACTTTCCTTTCTGCCCACAGTATCCATAACGGCGTGATCGCTGTCTTCCAGCGCAAGGGGCTGCCCGACCAGGAGCTCTTCATCCTCAACGAGGGTGTCCGGTGAGTGTAAACCAGTCCTCCCTGGGAAACCCATCTGTGAGGCTGAGGGTGGAGGAAGGAGGCCCCACACCCCAGTCTCCTGGGGCCGCCCTTCTAGGGTCAGCAGGGTGGAACTTGGACAGTGGCTTGATAATGTTCACATTCCCTGCTGCCCGGTGAATTACAGAGGATATTTACTCTGTCAAAGAGGAAGGGCCCACCTGCTTAATGACCCACTGCCATTCCGGAAACAGTCCAGCCATGAACACCCCTCATTTCCTTTGACTAGCTGGGAACCAGGTCGTGAAGCAGCTGAGGACAGAGGAGCCCTCTCAGACTACAGCTGTAGACCAAGCCACTGTGGCTTTGAGAGAGTTTGCAGTCAGCTTTTAGAATGGAAGAGAGTGGTCAAGCTACCTCCCCCGGGGTCACACAGCTGACAGTGGATCCTTTTCAGTCTCTGCTATTAACCTCCAGGCCTGACCCAGAGCACCCTGTCCCCAGATCCAAAGTATATCTGTAGAAGTCGACAGAGAATCTTCCATTTGCTGGTGAAGGCAAGGTCTAAGGGATAATAGGACAGGGGTCAACCATACCATACCTACCTGAAAGGACCCTTATGTGGGTAAACTGAGGCCCAGGGTACAAAGGTACTGGGAACAGCATGGAGTGAGGTGCCTCCGAAGTCCCTGTGCTTGTCGCTGTTAACGGTCACCCACTGCTCACAGTGCATCCGTGAGCCTAAGAAACCTATTTTATAACAAATCTAAACAATCTACTGGCCAGTCCGTGGTTAGCCAGTGAAGAGCTCTGAGCTGGCTGGCATGAGTGAGAGAGGCCCAGGTTCTGACCCTAGTATCACATACAAGAAGAGAATCTTCTGGGTGCAGAGGGCACCCACGTCTTTAAATCCATAAAGTAGGTGGAGCCCAGGAGTGTGTACTTCCTTTGGCCTTTCTGCTTCTGACTGGCACCTCTTCTCTAAGAGGCCTTAGGGGCTACCCTGCTCCCTGAGATGGATTGGGGGGCAAGGTTTAGAGGATTCATTCTGTGTCCTAGCACCTGACTAGAAAGCAGGGTGATGGGAGATGCTGACTTCAGGGACATAAGACGATCTTGGGACAGCTGCTTTTTCACCAGTGCAAAACAAAACACCAGGCATCCTCAAATGATAGCCGTGGGCTTTCTCAGGGAAGTTTGCTTAAGCACGCACTGAGTGATTGCTATGCCTTTAAGTTTTCCGCTCACCACAGCCCTTGGGTCCATGCCTTTGTGTCTGTATTTTATAGATGGTCACTAGCTGCCAGTTGAGTGGTTTGGTGGCTGAGCTAGAACCCTGGTCCCAGCTCCAGGGTCCATGGCCATTCAGAACTGTCCCTTCCTACTGTAGTTCTCTTCCATGAATGGCCACATTAAATTACCTAGGTCTAGGTCTGGGGATGTGGCTCAGTCGCTGGAGTGTTTGCTGAGTGAACATGAAACCTGAGTTCCAAGCCTGATGCTACATCGATGGTTCATTCCTATAATCCCAGCACTGGGGAGGTAGAGGCAGGAAGATCAGGAGTTCAAGGTCATCCTTAGCTATATATTGAGTTTAAGGTCATCCAGACATATTTGAGACCCTGCCAGAAACAAAAAGTAGCTAGGTCTGATTGTGCTTCTTACGCATAGCTGGTCATTGGCTTTGCTGCAGGGAGGGAATCCATGGATGGAACCACTGATGGCTGCGTTCAAAAGTTCTCCACCATTACCATAGTAGGGGCTAGTTAGTGACACAGACAGTGTGTCAGCTGTATCTAGGTGGGGACAGTTAGTCACAACTGAAGACTGCATTGCTCTTCTCTCTTTATATGTGTATGAATGTGCATACACATGTATATAGAGCCTTGTGTGGTTTGGTCACATCCCCAGGCACTTCTACTATGAGATAATCACAGAGTGTCCCTTCCTAAACCCAGACAGTAGATCCAACTGCGAGCCTGCGGTACAGAGTGTAGCCTGCCCCTGTGCTCCCTGGTCACCTGTGGGCCGGTCACTGTCCTGAGCACTAGTCTACTGTGACTTCATGCTATGTGTTATGGACAAGGTACAGAGGTACTCAGTGGTGTGGATTTCCAGGTCCGTGGTGCACCTGCTCAGCCACTGCCCTTAACAGACCTGCTGTAATGCATATGGCTATGTGCATTGATTCACATGCAGTTCATATACCATAAAATGCCCTGGTCAGTATTGAGTGTGCTCCTGTGGTTGTGTGGTTGTCACCAAGCATCCAGTTCATTTTGCATCACTGCCAAAGAGTCCCCCCACCTTTTACAGCCCATCACTCAGCCCAGCCTGGCTCTTCCAGACAATTCATACGAATGGCATTTCATGCCAGCATGCAGCTGTTCCCTTCATGCTTGTGAGGTCCAGCTGTGTTGGAGCCTGGATTTGTGATAACATTGATTTTTGCTCCATCTGATCACCTGTGTGGCTTGTGGCTGTGGTGAGTGCCGGATCCTACGGATGTGAGCATCCTTGTACAAAGGTTTGGGAGTTTTCCTTTAGTTCTGGGTTTTGCTTTTGTTATCTTGTTTGTTTATTATTTTGAAACGGGGTCTCAATATGCATCATTGACTTGATCTCTCTGTTTAGCCAGTGCTGACCTTGAACTTACAGAGATCCCCCTGCCTCTGTCTCCTGAGTGCTGGGATTAGACATGTGCCACTGGTTGTAGTTTTGATTCTGAAAAGTGGTTCTGAAGACCTCTGTAACCTGGCCTAGCATTGTCTTGAGATCCTCCTGCCTCAGCCTTCAGCCAGGATTGTAGATGTATGCCCAGATTCAGTGTTCAAGATTTTGCATAGACGTGTGATGTGGTTTCTCTTAGTGTATGTCCAGGTCTGTTGAGGGCTTGGGTTTCTTTTGGGGGAGGCTCCCCACTTCCCACAGAGTGAGCAGCAAGGGAGGCCCCAGCCTCTCACTACATTTCTTTCTGGCTGAGAGTCTCACAGAACTGGGTGCCACCGTGGCTCTCTGTGGCTTTGGTTGTCATTTCTTAGTGACTAACAGTGCCAGGCATCTTCTGGGTGCTTGCTGGCTGCTCACGCATCGTCTTTGGAGAAGCATCGGCTCTCGTCCTCGGCCACATATCATTGAGGAGTCTTCGCCGTAAGTTGGCCAGTTTGTAATGTTTCCTGGTCTAGCCTGTGTCTCAAGCCTGCAGCCATTGGACCATATGCTTCTGGTCAGTTTCTCGTCTCTGACCCCTTCACCTTCTCCTTGGCTTTCTTCAGAGCATAGAGGGTTGACTGCTGAGAAAGGCTGATTGTCTTCCCCCTCTTTCTTTTTGTAGTGATCCTCCTGCCTCTGCCTGGAGTGCTGGCATTACAGCTGGCACCACCATGTCTGGCTAGGTTACCATTTTTAATCTACCTAGTCCAGACTAGGGATCCAACTTTGGGTTCCCTGACCTGACTCTGACCACATCGTCTGCCTCCCCAATTTTAGCTTCTCCTTCTGAAGACTGATCACTGTGAGTTCAAGACCAGCCTAGGCCCCATAGTGAGTTGGGAGGGCAGCCTGGGCTGTGTAGCAAGACCCTGTCTAACTTGAGTGGATGAACAAGCCTCACAGGAAAGGCTCTGCGGCATCACTTGTGGGAGTAGCTTCTCAGCACGCCGCTGTCTTTCATGGTTCATATGAGATTCAGTAAATTGCCCGAGTCAGCACTTTGTGTCTGTTTGGACTGACGGAGACTGTGTTCTGAGCATGTCCAAGGTGGACCCGGCCATACTGTTGCAATCGTTAGCTGGAGTGGGTGCATCTTTGGCTTTTTGAGGCAGGGTCTCTTGTAGCTCAGACTGGCCTACAAACTATGTATAGCCAAGGATGACCGCAGACTCCTGACAGATGTGGGCCACGACACCCTGTTAGGTCATATATTTTGGATGTAAGCATCTTCAGCTTTGGTGCATGTGTGGGAGCAGCACCCTCCCCACCTGGCAGTCCTCACCTTTGCCGCTCGCTGCTGGTCACTTTCTCTTTTTCTTACGTTGTACGTTTGTGTTTGGTTTGCAGTTTTATCCCTTATATGTTTCCAGTTCCTTTGTGGCTTGGCCTTATCTTTGTTGTTTGCAGTTCTGGTGACTGACCCCAGGGCTTTGTATATGCAAGGCCTCCTCCATCCTGATTGGTGGTTGAGTTTGGCATTTCCTTCAAAGCTACTCTGTGATTGGTCTTGGCCGTTTGTCCTTCCTTCAGTTCACACACAACCCAGCACTGACTCCACCATCTCCCTGTCTCCCAGTAACAACCCCCTCCCCAAGATGCTTTATAAAACTAGGCAAACCAGGTGCTGGAAAAGCGGCTCAGTGGTAGAGCATTTGCCTGCATATACAAAGCTCTGGGGTCAGTTCATCTTCAAACCCAGGCATTAATAGGGAGTAAACAGGAAGTGGGGCCTGTCCCCAGTGACTTCCTCTATCAAGTCTCACAACCTCTCCCAAACAGTGCCACCATCTGGGGACCTAGTGTTCAAGTATCTGAGCCCGTGGGGGACATCTTCATCCAAACGCTCACAGTGGCTGTACTTCTTCAGGATGGGATCAGGGTGGGAAATGACTCCACTAGAGGCGGGCAGCACTGTTCACAAAGTAGAGATTGCCATGTTAATCTGTGAGCTGCTCAGGCCTCCACTATATAAGGGAGCTCCAGTCAGTGCCTGTCACTGGCTCTATGAAGACTCAAGTTGGTGCATATAATAAAAGGAAGGGAAGCCACTTAGGAAAGGGAGTCCCTGCTGGCTGTAGGATTCAGGCAGGCAGATGACAGATGGAGCCCAGTGTTGCAGGGCCAAGCCTGTAGGTGTCTGCTTGAGGAAGAGAAGATGTATGGTCCCATTGGGACCGTCAGACTTCTCTTCTGTGAGATGCACAGAGGAGATCCCTAGTGAGCCAGCCACTCTGTGGGTCATAGAGGGAAAATAATCTCTTGAGCCACTTGTGTTGCTGTGCTGAGCAGGTTGGTCCCTGGCTGCCCGGATGTTTCTAGACTTCCCCAGTACTGCATGACCTCAACTTGTTCTCATCTGCCCTCCTCCACAGGCAGCTGCTGAAGACAGAGCTGGGGTCCTTCTTCACTGAGTACCTGCAGGTGCGTGGGCTTTGCCACAGAGGAAGGCTTGCTCTGTCTCTCAGAGGAGGTCTCCATAGTTATATGACCTGTGACAGCCCGGGCAGGCTCAAGGCTGGCCTCTCAGGGTGGATGGAGTTTTGACTGTCTGGCAGTAGGGTGGGCCTCATGTCTTGGCTGCTTGTTGGTGAACTCCTGGGAGTCCTGGGGATCAGACCATCCTGGAGTAGCTACAGGTCAGTGATGGCACCTCTGTTTGCTTTCAGAACCAGCTGCTCACAAAGGGCATGGTGATCCTTCGTGACAAGATACGTTTCTATGAGGGTGAGTCTCAGGGCTGAATGTAGCCGGTCTGGCTGTGACATGGTGTGGTTGTTGTTCTGGGACAGTGGCATGGCAGATGCTGGGAGGGAGGGGGCTCTCTGGTTAAGATGACTGGAAAGGAAGGAAACAGCATTGGGCAACAGGACTGAGGTCTGGATTGGGAGGGGACCTTGGAGAGAGTCTGTCCCCTTGAGAGCCCAGGAGGGCTGTGCAACCCCAGGGAGAGGTGCCCTGATTCATCTTACTGCTCACAGGGACTGTGCCCTCAGCTTTTAATCACTGCAACCAAACCAGCACTTTAAGGGGGTGTCTTAGTTTCATTTCTGTTGGTGTGATAAAGCACAGTGCAAACAGCAACTTAGAGGAAGAGAGGATTGTGCTTACAATTCCCGGGCACAGGCCTGATAGCAGAGATAACAAGGTGGGAATTTGTACAGGCACGGTCAAGATCAGAGATGAACACGTGCATGCTGCTTTCTGCTGTGCTAAACTCTTTCTTATACAGCAGAGGAGACCTTGCCTAGGAATTGGTGCCGCCCACAGTGGGCTGGGTGTTCCCATATCAATTAACAGTCAAGGCAGTGCTTAGGCATGCCCATAATCCCAGCCTGATCTAGATAATTCCTGACTGAGCTCTTGCTGTGTGATTGTTGGTTTTGTTAAGCTGGTAACATTAATTGCAAAGGTAACCATTGGAAAGGGAAAAGGCTTATTTCGGTTCACAGGGTCAGAGGTCCCTGGACACTTGACCTCGTCATGTTGAGCCTGGCTTGAAACCAAAGTCATGTCAGAGAAATATGGGTTAGCAAAGCTCTTCACCAGCTTTGTGAACAGCTTCTGTGGTCAGGAAGCAGAGAGACAGGAAGAGACCAGAGGCCGAGCATACCTTTCATAGGTACTCCCGAGGTCCATTAGTTGTATTTCTTGTTGCCATGACAAAAGCAGCTTAAGGAGGGTATATTTTGCTCAGTTACAGTCCATCATGGCGGGGAAAGCATAGCAGCAGAAACTTGAGGAGACAGGTCACATCACACCCACAGCGAGAAAACAGAGAGATGAGTGCTGCTCTCAGCCCACCAACTTTTCACTCAGCCCAGGGCCCCAGCATATGGAATCAAGGGCAAGTCCACTCTCCTCAGTTAATCCAGTCTAGAAACTTCTTCATATACATACCCAGAGAAGGTGATTCTAAATCCTGTCAGGCCGACAGTCAATACTAACCATCACAGCACAGCCCACCATATTCCACCAAGGCTCACCTCCCAAGGCACATTCAGCTCTGAACTGATGGGTCTGTCCAGTGATGCAGCCAGCACCCTGCCCTCATAAGCCAAGCACCTCCACAGCTCCACTGGCTGTGGACAAAGCCATCAACACGTGAGCTATTTAGGGGCTACTTTATATCCAGACTGGATATAAGGAATATCAGGATATAAGGTATAACAGGAGCCTCATTTTATTGCCTGAGAGATACCATCTTGAGTCTGAATATCCAAAGACCAGAGAACTAGCTTAGGCAAAAGGTCATTGTCCAGGGACAGCAGAGGCAGTCGTAGCACAGCCACACTGCAGGGAGATTGGAGCCTTGCTGTGATGCCGGGGCACCCCTAGTTCTTTCTCAGGCCCCACAGTTCCAGCAAGCCTCTCCGCCTGGCTCAGCCCTCATCATAGGGCAAAGGGCTTTGACCTCCTGGTCCCAGCATCTCAGGCCCCTGGTGTCTGTGGTCTTGAGGTCCCAGAAGGGGCTTGGCACTACGGCAAGGCTGTTGTCTAGAGGACTTTGCAAATGTCTACTGTGTGCCAGGCCCTGTGCTGACTTGGATCCCATAAGCATTTGATGAGCACCTGCTATACACCACGTCCTGGACTAGCTTCAATAGACGAGCGTTTTATGTGCACCTACTTTCTGTACACTAGGCCCTGTGCTGGCTTCAGGCTGTGAGTGTTCCACAAACATCTACTGTGTGTCCAGGCTTCATTCTGCCTAAGGGCTTTATGAACCTTTGCTGAGTACCTCTCATGGGATGTTCTCCACTAGGTTATGTCCTGGTTGGTTTGCTTCTGCTGACCAGGTGGGTAGCCCAGCAGCCCTGGAAGGAGGCACATGCTCAGTCTTGCTTGGGCCACACTGGATACATGGCTGCCCAAGTATTGAGTAGGTGACTGGCTTTCTGGAGCCTACTCAAGTCACTCGCTACTCCAGGTGTCTCCTCCAAGTGCTGGACCCTAGGCAAATGGCTGTCAGCCCACTTCAGAGGGTGAGAGGCTGAGGCCTGGAGTCCTGCCTCACTCCAAAGGGTCCCCTCCTCCCCACTTCCCCATCATCTTCCTACATGAGGCAGGCCCAGACAGGAATGAGAACAGTGGGTGTGGGCAGGAGGCCCAGGCAGCCAAGGTCCAGGGGGCGTCCTAGTAGCCAAGCCCCTGGATGGCGCTGTGAATGTTTGGCACCTGAGGGAAGAGGCCTCCCACACCCTCCTGGCCCGCCTGACTCAGCACATTCCCTGAGGTGCCTCCCACTAACACAGCCCAGGGGAGCCGGGTCCTGGGAGAAGGGCAGCTTTGTGTGGAACCTCATGACTGTGAGACAGGGCCTCCCAAGGAAAGGGAAAAGGATGCCTTGCTTTTTAATGTCCAACCTCTAGGCCCAGGGAAAGCTGCAAGCTCCAGGCACATGTGAAGACACCATGGGTATCACATACTGCAGCCTCCCTCCCCTCCGGGCCCACTTCTTACTACTGTAGTAAAGAACGAACTATGTCCACGAAGGGCCCCCAGGGGAGTCTCTGGGGACCTGGAGATGGAAAAGATACAGGCCTTACCCTGCAGGGACTGAGACATAAACCACATGTTGACAGGCTAGTGTGACGAATATCAGGTAAAGGGAAACTGAGGAAGGAAGGAAGGGTGGCGGTAGCAGTCCCTCAATATGGTCTCCAAGAGTGGTCTGCACAGGAGCTTGTCCATCCCATTCAGCTACATACCCTGGCCTGTGGGTCAGCCATCTCGTCCCCCCACCATCTCATAAAGTCTGCTTCCTTCAATCCTGGAAGCTGGCTTTACCTTCAGCCCATAGCTGCTGGAGGGGACGGATACATGGAGTCAGATGGTAGCCTCAAAGGGGCCATCCAGTGAGACCTCTGCCACCATTTCCCAAACTAAGTGATTTCTGGAGTCAGGAGGCAGCTAGAGTGGGAGAATCTGCAGGAGAACAGCCTGGCACCTCACAAAAGGTCACCTAGGAGGCCACAGGGGTCCGCTGCTGCCACTGAGGCTTCTGTCTGCATTTTCTCACCCACGAGCCAAACTCTGTGGCCGATGTGTGTTCGTACCCTGCACACACCCCTCCATTCCTGGCTGGCTGTGCAGATGCTTCAGCCCCCTGCTAGACAACCTTCGTCATTTCTCTGTGGTTGTCACTGTCCCTGAAGCCTTCCCTGCATGCCTGTGGACTGGAGCTGCACCCCCTGGCTCCCCTGTTGGTTCTTAGCACCCTGAGGTTGAATAAAGGAGAGACTGACATCCAGTTGAAAGCCATCGTGGGGCCTCAGCCTGACCCTTCACCAAAGCTTTCTGCTCCACCTCTGACTGGGGCCCAGTCAGGGTACACACATTCACTGCCTGCGTCAGACCAGCAACAAACACAGGGTACCTTGTCATCAAGCCCTGGGGACTTATTCTGTCTCCACACAGAGGGTGCCACTAGGTCTGGCTGAAAGAACTTTCTGGGGCTCCACTACAGCCACAGAGCAAGGCTTCAGCCCTTGTCCGTGTGTCTGACAGTAGCCTCCGCTGACCCCACTCCCAGGCACACAGCCCAGTCCACAGTCCCAGGCAAGAACCCGGCCAGGGACCAGGCTATCCTTCCGGGTCTCTGACAGCACACAGCTCCAGCTGGGGCCTGGATTCTGTGTTTTACAACATCTGCTTTTCTGTGGTGTGTCCGCCCTATGGGCTAGAGGACGACCTTCACTTGGTGGCACACAGCCCTGGCCGGCGCCCAGGGCCACCCCACAGCCAGCCAGGACTGAACAGCCTTTCTTCCTGTATGATGGCAGGAACTGAAGGGACTTTGTGTTCAGGCAGGGCTCAGAGGGTCTGTGAGCATCCGCCTGCCCCGGGCATTCCCGCAGTCTCCTTGCCCCTGGAACCAGGTGTGGGCCACCCGGGAATGTTAGAGCTGTCCGCCAGCAGACAGCCGTAGGCGGCCACACACAGAGGCCAGCCTGCTCCTAGGGCCAGCTCTCTGTTTCCCACATCCTCGCTCTACACGGACCTAGGGCTTTCCATGAGGGAAAGTACACATACTGGAAAGCCAGGCAAAGGCCTCACAGGCTTTCTTGTTCCCATAGAAACACGGAGACAGGCAGGCAGGCTAGCCAACAGTCAAGGACCCTTCCCTCCTTGCTCAGACTCATGGCACGGGAGTCCTATGGGACACATGGCTGGGCCTGTTTACGCCTAGACCCAGTGGCCGTTTGTCTCAGCTATCTACCCTCGTGACAAGTTCCTAAGTCTGCAAGCCACAGAGTCATCTTAGGCCACCTACCTGCCCCATTCCCCAACAACTACCCACCTGGTAGTCAGGTGGTGCCACCCAGCCTGAGGCCAGCCAAGTTTCTACATCTTATCCAAGCTCCAGTTTCCCACACAGCGGCTGCTTTTCGTTCTAGGGAAGGTAGGGGTGGGTGTCACATGCCCAACATGTGCCTGAGAAGCCAGCTAAAACATCAGACAACTACAGGAAGTCCTCCCAGCCAATCCTCTGTCCCACCTCCCACAAGCAGGGTGAGACGTTGTGACTAGGGCCCTCATGAGAGGGAGCCAGAGACTGTAGCCTGGGTCACTGACCCTAGAGGCCACCCTTTACTTGTTGCCTTTCCCAAGGCTGTTCGATGTCCTGCTTCCCTGCTGTATAATAGTGGGTATCTGGAGCCATTGGGGGCTTGGCTGTCCCCAGGGCCCAATGTCTCAACCCAGGGTTCTATAAATGGATGGATGGTTGGGAACTGGTAGGCTGATGAGGGGTCTGAGAGGCATGCCCAAGGCAGGACAGGATCCAGCTGCTAACACTCAGATTGTAGGCCTTATCATGTTCCCTCTTCACAGGGCTCAGTGGCAGAGCACTGTGCTATGTGGGGGGCTGGGGAGGCTATCTCAGTGCACCTCCCACCCTTCCTTAGCTTCCTGCCCTGGGTGGGTGTGTCTGCTACTGTGTTCAGGTCATGCTGTAATGGCTCCTTGCACTCACAGGACAGAAGCTGCTGGACTCACTGGCGGAGACCTGGGATTTCTTCTTCAGTGATGTGCTACCAACCCTGCAAGCCATCTTCTACCCTGTGCAGGTGTGTTCTGGCTGGGTGCGTGGGAGTAAGGGGACCGGGGGGCATAGGACGACTCTAGTAGGAAGCAGGACTCCAGCCCTGACGACCCCTCTGTACTGACCCAGGCTGTCGCTTGCAGACCAGCTTAGCCTAGCATGTGACTCCTCAGGGCCTGGAAGGCCTGGAGTGGGGAAGCCTACTGGCAAAGACCTGCTCTGCAGGGTAGAGAAAACCCTGATGAGGCTACAGGGAATCTGTGTCTTTAGGGCAGGGAGGGAGAATGGGGGAAGGGTGGGTGTCACTGGGCCCTTGCCCACATCCCACCCGTGACCTGTGGTAGAGAGAGAAAACGGTAACAGCAACGTGGCCAGCTTGTCTCTTCCTGTGTCCACAGGGCAAGGAGCCATCGGTGCGCCAGCTCGCCCTGCTACACTTCCGGAACACCATCACCCTCAGCGTGAAGCTGGAGGACGCACTGGCCCGCTCTCACGCACGCGTTCCCCCTGCCATCGCACAGATGCTGCTGGTACTGCAGGTGGGACGAGGGTTTCTGGTACTGCAGGACCAACGGGGGCAGGGAGCGGGCAAGTGAGGCTTTGGGGCTGGGATGCAAACCATATCCATGAATTACCAAACCATGAATTATTTATTCATTGTGGCAACTGGCTTCTGTAGGCTTGATCAGTTACCAGGGCTGGGCCCCCACACACCCACACCCAACCCCACTCCTGCACATGAGTGTGCACTTGAGTGCACACACACACACACACACACACACACACACACACACACACACACACACTCCAAGTGTTCCAGGCACTTGGTACAGATGGACTTCATCAACACAGCTAGCTCTGGAGAAAGGAATAGTGGCCAGCTAGTATGGCTGGATTTAAGGGACTTTCCTCAGTACTGAAGAGGGTTGGGCCACCAGCAAGCACATATACCCTACATCTCATACATCCCCTTACTGTGCCAGTTCACCATACAGAGTTCTCACAACCTACAGTCCTGCAGGACTTTTGAGGTACCATCAACTGCCTCATCTGACTGACAGGAAGACTTTACTGTTGGGGGATTGTGCTCCCGCCAGGATTCTCATAAGCACCAAAAGCCCTGTTGTCAGTCCTTTTGAGTTAGGGTTTGTGGGCTCAGGCCTAGGGGCCGAAGGAAATGGCAAAGGGTTCATAGGAAGGGACGGGCTGCACTGTAGGAGTTGCAGGGTCCAGGGGTTACCTTGGGCCAGAGGCTTATGTCACCTTGGAATGAAGCCAAGTACAAGCCTGTGAGTGGGATTTCCATAGACTGCATTTAGTCTGGCAGGGTGAGTGTGAAGGGAATAGGGAGAGTAGGAGAGACAGGTCTCTGTGGTGCTGGGCCCTGGGATTCCATTGGAGGTGATCAAGGCCAGAGCAGTGCTGCCCCCTGCTGGCCAGTGTACCTCCTGCCGCTTTCCAGCTATGCTTGCAGAGTTGCACACAGCCTCCACACCATACCGGTGCCACCTGCCACCTCTCCCCAGACTGAGTGGCTTTGCTCTATGAGCCTGTGTCCTGACCTCACCTTGGTCCCCAGGTGAATCCAGCCCCCACTGTTTTAAGTCTTGAGTTGCTTTGAGGTCACAACTGCTAGTCAGTGTGTATTAAGGACCTACTGTGTGCCCCTGACTTACTCCTATGATCACAGCACCTGCTAGGGGTCCAAATGGGTGCTGGTCACACTAAGCAGCCACATGTGAGTTAATATGGATGACCCAGTCCTCTTATTTCTTCCTTGTACTGTGGGCAGGGGAGATGTGACTTCATAAATTTACAGAAGTGGCATGGGCAGGATGTGGTGCCACACACTTGCAATCCCAGCCTATAAGAGTCAGAGGCAGGAGGACCTCACATTGAAGGCAGCCAAGGATACACAATGAGACTTTATCTCAAAAAGATCATGGGCTGGCGGCCTAGCTCACCTGGCTAGCAGTCTTTCCTGGGTAGTACCAACTGTCTCTCAAAGGACCTCCCAGGGCCCCCAGCATACCAGGGCTCAGCAACTTTAGTGTAAATCACCTCATGTGGCTGTAAGGGAGCCCAGCCTCCTGCCTGGGACTCCACCTAGGGAAGGTAGGGGAGAGACAAGCTCCTGCTGGACCAGAGTGAGTGACTTCCATTCCCTTACAGGGAGTACATGAGTCCAGGGGTGTGACCGAAGACTACCTGCGCCTCGAGACATTGATCCAGAAGGTGGTGTCTCCATACCTGGGTACCTATGGCCTCTACTCCAATGAAGGGCCCTGTACCCATTCCTGTATCCTCGGTAGGTACTGCCTGGGGCTGTGGCTGGGGTGACAGTGTTGGCAAAACCAGGATCCCACAGGGACCAGCTATAGTCACACAGAAAATCTGTCCCATGTACCTGTCTGGCCTTGTTGTGTGTAGACCTGGACTCCCAGGGTAGAGGGAGGCGGGGATCGGAGGGTATTGGGCAATCCCCAGAACAGTAATGGCTCCCCACAGAGACCTGCCATGCAGAGAGCCTCCACCATCCCCAAGATGTCATACCTGTGCAGGCTCAGGGAGAGATACAGTGAAAGTAGGCCCTAGAGAGCCTGCTGGGCTCCTCAAAAGCCTGCCATGTTCTCTCAGTTCATTCAACAATGTCACCTGGGCACTTGCTGTGTACCAGCCCAGGCCCAGCGCCCAAGCTCAGCCTTCCTTCATAGCTTTGGTCGAGCAGGAAAGATGATGGGTCAGTGAACCCCATGGTGATCACTGGGCTGCAGAAGCGGATGCAGACTGGATCATAGGAACAGGCCAGACAGGGTCACTTGGAAGGCTCCCCATCATCTGGGCTGCTACCTAAGGTGTAAAGCCCTAGTACTGGGTGTCTTCCAGCTCAAACAAGTTAGAACTGGGGAACTTCACACCTCCCAGGACCTGTTTGGCTGTAGACAGCAGATACCTGGCAACCAAAAAGGCAACCATTCCAGATCCGGAGCTTGAACTCAGGAGCGCCACCCCATGGACACTGTTAGGCATTGCAGGGTCCTGCATGGAATTTCTACATGGCCAATGGAATGTGGCTCTGTCCTCACTCTACACAGCCAGTGAAGCCTGTAAATAGCTGCGTCATAGCACTGCCTCGTCCTGCAGCTCCTCCATGCTGGCTTGTGCCCTGGGTGCCCAGTCTTATCTAGGAAAGCACTGGTGCCTAAGATCCATAGGCTCCCACAGGTGAGGAAAATGAGACACGAACCCATGAGTGACATGGGGTCATTCATATTAAGAATGGTGTCACTGACAGCTTACAGATGAACCTGGGCAACTGAGGACCCACTGCCTGTTCAGGCCAAGGATGGGAATGTTAAAGTTCTCCAGCTAAGGCAGGAGGCTTGTTCCCTTCCCTAGCAGGCAGGCTGGGCTGGTTCAGAACTGGCGGCCACTGAGCCTTTTATTGGGTGGCCCTTTTGTGGATTTGATGCTTGACCAGAAGCCTCTGCCCAAAGGTGGGACTTGGATGCTCAGAGAACACGTGGGCCAGCAGCCACCATCCTAGTGTATGACTCTGTCTGTTTTTGCAGAGAAACGGTTCCTACGGCGCTCCCGCTCTGGGGATATCCTAGCCAAGAATCCAGTGGTGCGCTCCAAAAGCTACAACACCCCCCTGCTCAATCCTGTGGCCGAGCACGAAGCAGAAGGCACGGCGGCCGGTGGCACAAGCATCCGCAGACACTCAGTCTCTGAGATGACATCTTGTCCGGAGCCCCAAGGCTTTGTGGACACGCCTGGCCAGGGCCCTTCGGGGACCTTCAGGTCTTCTCCAACACCCCACTCAGGGCCTTGCTCCAGCAGACTATACACCCCTGTCCATTCTCCCGAACAGGGCCCAGGCCATGGCTCCCCGCCCACCTCCAGCCCTGAGACACTTGTGGACCAGATCCTGGAGTCTGTGGACTCAGACTCTGAAGGGATATTCATTGACTTTGGGCGGGGTAGTCGCTCCAGTGTGTCTGACTTTGAGGCAACAGGCGGTCGGCCGAGTGTTGTTTGATGGCCTGGGGTTAGTTCATGTTTTTACTGCCCCTGTGTGTTTGCGTGTCTGTGTGTGAGAGAGACTTGTTACTCTTTCTTAGCCTTGCCAGCCCCTCCCCCCCCCCCCCCCGTCACTTCCTCAAGTCACTTTATACTCCTAGTCTGTTGGAAAATCCACCCAACTCCCCCTGCTCACCCCTGGACTGATTGGGATACCCAGTCAGCACCACCCAGCCGCATACACCACCACCTGGGGAATGGGGTCACCATGTGCCCCCCTGCCTGCCCCACCCTTGGTGCCCACACTTACCCAGGAAAATGTGAAACCAGTGGGCTGTGCCTATGCCGGCCCAGCCTGGCCTCCGTAGTGACGGGACTCAAGGCTCAGTCAGGCCTGCCTGCCTGCCTCCCTCTGCCCTGGGTGGCCACAGAACAGGAAGGCATGAAATAAAGTTACGGCTCCAGGCGCCTGTCTGCCCCCTGGTGTCCTTCTGGGACCCCCACCTCCCTGACCTCTCTTGTTGGGTGCATTCCCAGGCTGGGACCAAGGCCGCTTGTTCTCAGGTCCAGTGTTGCTATGTCATCTTGAGGGAAGGGCCTCGAAGGCACATACGGAAGGCCTGAGACCTTAATGGATGATGCTGAGGTATAAGACAAACCCGTAAGTCCCAGGTCCTAGCCCCAGACATTGGCATTGAGCTGACGTAGCCAGGGAGTGGAGGGGTCACAAGACCTACTCATCTTGTTCTTTGTTGAGGTTGCTGAAGACCCTGGCCGGGTGGGAGGGGCAGCCCAGCTTTCCCAGAGTCTGAGGGTAGTCAGCACCTCCCTGGTCCACAAATGGGTTGGTCCCACTGCCTGTCCTTGGTAAATGGTGTTCTTGGGTGTTGGCAGGGTTGTTTCAGGCCTGCACTGGCCCAGCAGCATAGCCTAACAAGCCATGCCTGAAGTAGGCCTGTTTAAAGAGCCAGAGGGAGTGTGATCCTCCTGGGCCACATGCTGATCCCCTTTGAAGGACCACAGATCCTTCAAAGCACTCAGGTCTTAAGTGATTGTCCGCTGAGAATGAGAAAGCAGACAGACCCAGGGGCAGGATGGCCAGATCTGGTCTGGAAATAGGACAGGAAGCAGCTACTTTGTGCTTATGGGCCCATGGGATCTGCTGGAGATAAAGGATGGAAGGGCTCCCCTCAACACCAGGGTGGGAGCCTGTTCCAGCCAGAGCTGGCCTGCCTGAGCTTCAGTGTTGCCTCTAAGAGCACATGATCACCTCACAGGATGTCTTAGTATTACTGTGCTGTGATGAAGAAGTCAAGGCAAGAACCTGGAGGCAGGAGCTGATTGATGGGGAGGCCATGGGATTGATGCTTGCACTCCATGGCTTGCTCAGCCTGTTCCCTTTGTTTTGTGGGTTTTTTTTTTTTCTTTCTCTCTCCCCCACCCCCCGAGACAGGGTTTCTCTGTGTAGCCCTGGCTGTACCTGGAACTCACTCTGTAGACCAGGCTGGCCTCAAACTCAGAAATCCACCTGCCTCTGCCTCCCAAGTGCTGGGATTAAAGGCGTGCGCCACCACTGCCCGCCCTGGCAGTTCTGGATGGAACTCACCATGTAGACTAGGCTGGCCTCCAACTCATGGAGATCCGCCTGCCTTGCCTCCTGAGTGCTAGCTAGGATTAGAGGCTGGCACCATCACACCAGATCCAACCTGTATTCATATAAAACCCAGGACCACCAGCCCAGGGATGACCCCACCCACAATGGGCTTGGCCCCCACACATCAAACAGCAATTAAGAAAATGCCCTACAGGCTTGCCTGCAGACCTAGCTTATGAAGCATTCTGTCAATTGAGGTTCCCTCATCTCAGAGAACTGTAGTCTTTGTCAAACCGACAGAAAACTGGCCTGCACACAAAGCTTTGGAAAAGTGGCCCCAGGGACCTGGGGGAGCAAGAGCCACTCCAGGCTCGAAATATGCAGGGTATCAGGTGGGAACCTGAGTCTGGGGAGAATGCTCAAGTTCCTAGCTAGAAGCTAGCAGCATTAGGCTCTCAGGGAAGCAAGGTAGGCCTGGGACCTGGCTAAGCTCTGCCACCCCGACCCCCTCAGCACTATCAAAGTCATCACCAACCCTCACTCATCTGGAACCCTTCTGAGAGGTGGAAGTGGAATTATGGGTAGAGGGTTCTGCTGTGTCAGCGGCTCAACCGTAAGCAGAATGAGCAGTGTTAACCAGGTGTGCTAGGGTTCTCTGGGGCGGTGGTTCTCAACCTTCCTAATGCTGTGACCCTTTAATACAGTTTCTCATAGTGTGGTGACCCGACCCCCCCAATCATGAAATTATCTCATTGCTACTTCATAACTTTAATTTAGCTACCGTTATGAATCATAATGGAAATAACTGGTATGAAGGATGTCTGATATGTGACCCCTGTGAAAGGGTCACTCGGCCTCCAAAGGAGTCACAACCCACAGGTTGAGATACACCAGAGGAACAGAAGTGACAGCATATATAGAAGAAGTAGGCTCTAATGTGAGAGAAGGAATGGGCTTGCCAGCAAGAGTGAAGGCAAGCAGGCAAAGAGAACAAGCTTCCTTCCTCCATGTCCCATACCTAGGTACTACCAGAAGGTGTGGCCCAGGTTAAAGGTGGAACTTCCCACCTTAAAAGATCCAGATTAAAAGTGGGTCTTCTCATTTCAAGTAATTTAATTAAGAAAAAAAAAATCCCTCATAATTGTACACAGCCGTTAGGTTTTAGTTAACTTCAGTTGTTAGTCAAATTGACAACCAAAAATAGCCCGTCACACCAGGTGTACAGAGACAGGGCGCACCAGGATGTGACATGCAAACACGTTGTTGGGGTGCCCCACCCACTCCTTGAAGGAGCTGTGAGCTAGGCAGCCCAAATTTCTGCTTTGTGAGCCTGGGGGGGGGGGGGTGCTGGCTAAAATGAGTTGTTTCATGGTTTGTAGCCCCTCCCCCCTCTTTCCAGGCAGCTCCATCTTTCTTCCACTGAGCTCCCAGCTCTGTCCCAGTGCCTGGCTTGTGTCCTATTAGTTACGAGATCAGCATGGGCATGGGAAGCCCAGTGTGTGTGGGGTGGGGGAGGGGAGCCCCTCTCAGTGTCCTAGGCTGATTCCATGATCACCTCCCGCTGCAGCCCCAGCCCCGCATGCGTGTTTCTGCCACACGTAGGGTTGGGAGGCACATGCTTGTCACAATTGACAAGCCCCACTGACTGATCAGAGGTTCCAGTACACAGGTAAAGCATGGGCTCTCTATGAGCCCACGCACTGCCAACTGTCATGAAGTGACACTAGGCCCTACCTATTGGCCATCGGCTCTGAGCCCTAATCCACCCTCCTGTGTATGGGGGGGGGAGGGGAATATAGGGAGCCCACGGGAAACAGCTGTTAGGAATTTTTAATTTTTTTTGTAATGTTGATTGGGGTATGATGGTACTCGCCTTTAATCCCAATGCTTGAGAGACCAAGACAGGTGGATCTCTGTGAGTTCGTGGACAGCCTGGTCTACATAGCCAGTTCTAAGCCAGCTCGAGTGACATGACGAAAATGTCCCAAAACAATGATAAAATGACATTGGAATCATGTATTCAACTAGAGTGATCCCTGGTGTCTAACAGCGGTTTGGTGGTTTCCATAACATTCCATCTCCAGGGCTCTTGTCTTGTTCTGTGCTAACTCCCAAAGGCTTCTGGGAAATTCTTCTGCAGAGAAGATGCTGTCATGGCCTTTTAAAAACTTATGGAGAAATGTGTGTCCATCTTTCTTAACATGGATGGCGGGTCATTTGAGATGTCAGTGAGCCCTGGAAACACACTATCAGGATAGGGTTCACCACTAGCAAGCCAAGCCCTCAGCTCTGCCCCGATCACTAGACTGTGCTGATGCAGATGCTGTACTTGAGGCTGAAGATGTGGGTCAGTGGGTAGAGCGCTTGCTTAGTATGCACAAGGCCCTGGGTTTGATCACACTGTGACTCCCATCTAATCCCGGCACTCAAAACGAGGGTCAGAGTTCAAAGTCATCCTTAGCTACATAGTGATTCTGAGGCTAGCCTGGACTACGTGGACCCTGACCTTTTTGTTTTGTTTTGAGACAAGGTCTCACTATATATCACTCATGGCCTGGAACTCTCACTATGTAGACCAGGCTGGCTTCTAAGTCACAGAGACCTCCCCCCGACCCCCTGCCGCCTCTGCCACTTGAGTGCTGGGATTAAAGGTGTGTGCCACTATTGCCTACTGAACCTCGGTGGGTGTTTGTTTGTTTGTTTGTTTGTTTTTAATCACTTTTCCATCCAGTTATCAGACACCTGGGCTTTATCCTCTGCTGCTTAGAGGCAGAGATGGCCCAAGGTTATGAGCCTCAGCATAGCTAATGGGAATCTGAGGTCCTCTGTGGCCTCGCGTGGGGCCCTGGTTAGTGTTAGTGTGAGAACTGTGTTTCCTGTTTGGCCTCTCCCTTGTACCCACAGGTCCTAGGACCCAGCAGGCCCTAGGAGCTTTTTACCTAGACTCCTCTGTCCCCACCCTGTCCCAAGTCCAGTCACCATACTTTCTGTGGCTCCTGCACCCAACCCTCAGCAGACTGGCCCAGATGTCACAGACATAGGGATTAAGGAACAGTGTCCCTTTGTCCCAGCTCTGTGCTGTCCCCCAGTGCCCTTGGAGATGAAGGCCACTGTGGTGGTAAAAGTCATTCCTTCACAGAGGTGTGTTTGCCTCCCCACTGGCTCCCTCATGAACATGTTCTCAGGTCACAGGATTATTACCTCCTTACTGCCCTTCCCAACGGTCTACCTGCCTATGGCTTTAGCTCTTGAAGTTCCCAGGCCCTGTGTCTGTGCCACAGCACAGGGAGAGGAGAAAACTGGGCCCCACCATTACTCTCAAACCTTAGAAACTTCTTTCAAGGACTTGGCAGCCTGATTCCTGAATCTGCAGGGCTCTTCCCACCCACACTGTGCGAAGCCTGTCTGTCCTTTCTCTACAATGACACGAGGACATTGGCTGAAGTCTCAGCACCGTTCACACATACTATCCCCCCTCCCACACACACATGTTCACATACACATGAACAAATCTATATAACCCACCACCCCGCACACACACACATACATGTGTATATACTCACCTACTCACAGTACATGTTCACACTTGCCTGTACACACAGCCCTGGAAGGGGTGGCCTCCTGGCCCTCGCCTGGGGGGTAGGTATAGAGAGGTCTATGACTTCTCAGCTCACTCCTGTTTTCCCAGAGTACCCTCATTGCTTCTGGGCACCACTGTCTGACCGAAGATTCAGGAAAGCGCTACTCCAGGCCTCTAGGCTCTGCCTATGTTTGCCAGGCCCTGGGCCTCAGGCAGCTTGGAGAGTACAAAAGGGACAGAGGCTGGGGCATTGCATTAACTGGTTTTTGTTTGTTTGTTTGTTTTTGTTTTGTTTTGTTTTGTTTCTTGAGACAGGGTCTTGGCTGTCCTGGAACTCTTTAGACCAGACTAGCCTTAGACTCAGACATCCTCCTTCCTCCGCCTCCTGACTGCTGGGATCAAAGGCATGTGCCGCCACCACCCTGCATTCTTCTTACATTCATTCTTACATTCCACAGGCTGCAAGTACCAAGGGGCCAGGAATGGAGTGTGATAAGGTCTGATCCTATGCTCAAGTGGTAAAAGAAGAAGGGCTAGAAAAGGAAACAGAGAAGGATGGGGGTGAAGGAGGAGGATTCATGTGCCTCACCCTCACTGTGGCATGCATGGCCTGCCAGGTGTGTGTTTCCCTACACCTTTGTGAAAGACATTTGCTTGGGGAGTGGGAGAGGGAATCAACACTCAGGAGGCAGAGGAAGAAGGATGTCTGAGTTTAAGGCCAGCCTGGTCTACAGAGATCCACAAGTTTTTTGGTGCATTTCTTTCTAAGGCGTGCTGCAGTTTCTTGCAGCTTCTGCGGACTCAGGCTGATTGGCAGAGGTGATGTCAGCTGAGACAGACGTATGTGCTGAGGCAAGACTGGTGGAAGACGAGTGATGTTTGGAGGGTAAAAATAGGATTCAACGGACGGTGATGGAAGCTGAGCCAGGCTTGCTTACAGAGCCAGCTGTGCGATGCTTGTTGGTTTTGAGTTTTCGCTGATCTTCGCTTCGCTGAGAGAGGCACAGCTGAGAACTTCTCCTGGTGTCCCTCCTGGTCCCTCCTGTTGACTTGTGCTGACGCTGAGGCCGACTGTCTCTGCTAGGTTGTGCCAGCGCTGCTGATTCATGTCTACTGAAGTGGACTGCATGCAGGTGTTTCTGTGAAGTGTTTGCGAATGAATTGAGCTGACCCTGCTGACCTGTGAACTAAACTGTTGATTTCCAAGGAACCTTTCTAAACAGGTCTACTTCTCCCCTACCTTTCTTTTCCACTACCTCTGGTGGGTAGTAGAATCATTAAATCAAAAATCATTAAAAATAGGGTTTTTTTTTAAAAAAATTATAGGGTACTGTCATTTTTGGAGTGTGTGATCTGAGTATACATGAATCTTTCCAGGACTCCAGAAGCTTGTGGGGTTCCCAGATAGAGAGAAAGCTGATGGAGGAGTACTACACGGTGTTCATCTATCCTCAATACCCCTCTTAGGGACAGCCAGTACCACTGGCATGAATCAAAGATGGCTACCAGGCATCTGGTGAGATAGCAAGCAGGCCAAACAGCCTCAGTTTCTCCATTTGAAGCAAGGATCTTTGCGGATATGATATCATGTTCTGGTGACTTTTCTCTGCTTCTCTGTGCCTGTGACTCAAATATAGAGCAGGGCTGTAGGGTTATAAAGCCATACGAATAGCCACTGCAGATAGGTCCTTAGTGGGCTTTGACCTTCAGGCAATAAGATCTCAATACTAAACCACAGGCTTTGCCCCCCTTCCCCTTATTGATGGATATGTTTGTAGAGACAGCAAACCAACTCTAACCAGCTGTAAAGGGCTATAAAAATGTAAAATATGCCCCCTGGCAATGGGCAAAGAGACACTTTGCTGGTGGTGGTATTCTTCTATCAGTGAGGGTCAGAGCAGATGGCAGTCCTTTGTTTATCCTAGCTTGATGCCTCTGGCTTGGGGGCCAAAACTGTCTTATGCATAAGACACATACAAATCAAATCAAATCCAGGCAGAGCAGCTCAGGAAGAGAAAGACAGAGAACTGTGGACAGCCATGCCACTCCGACCTGCCCTCCAGTGCAGGCCACAGGTGGGTCATAGACAGCTGCTACCATACCACACAGCAAAGATAGAGGATGTCACCCAGGGGTCCACCAGCCATGGGGCCAGCCTGCAGCAGGAGCCACCACAATAAGCAAGTATGTGGTAGTCACATGGAGAGAAAGAAAAATGGAGCAGCCTGAGCACTATGAAGAGAGATGGAACTGGAGACTCGAGGGTGGAGAGGAGGGCCCTGTTATAAGTGGCCAGCCCTGCCACCTGGGGCCAGGGTGAGGTCCCAGCCCAAGCTGCTACTGAGGGCCATGTCTGAGTCTCTGGCTACACACTGGCAGGGGTTGGTGTCGATGTTGGTGGCTCATATTATCACGTGAATGTCCAGGGCCTGTGCACAACCAGCACTGCCCTGTGTTGGATGTATTCCTCTGGAGAACTGGCCCTGTCTCTTACTAGGCCCTGCACCTCGATGAGGCAGCACAGTGGAGCTGGTCCTGGTGACTGGGGTAAGGGAGAACCAGCTCCGAGGATAGAGCGAGGGAGAGGTGGTCCAACCATTCATCGCTGTGTGGTGGCAAGGGTGTTGGGGTGATACTCTCGCCTGCCCCTCACCACCTGCATCAGTCAGGAGCACTGGTCCTGAGGTCGCGAGCGTGGTGAGCTGACCCTGTCCCTTGCTTGCCACAGCACTCGGGAGAACAGACTTTGCTCCTTGTATGGGCAGCACTGTAGAGCTGGCCCTGGCTGAGGAGGTGCAGGTGAGCTGGCCCCTTGGGCAAAAGCATGGGAGAGAAGACCCTGCCACTTGTCTGGTGTGAGGTGTCGTGGGTATGAGGGTGATGCCCTCTTCTCTCCCCAACCCCCTTTGCTATCTGCAGTTGCCAGAGAAGCTTATTCTGGGGTCATGAGAACAGAAGAGCTAACCCTGTTCCCTCACTAGCTGTAGCACTTAGGTGAGTGGGGGTCCTGTAGCTTACCTGGGCAATACAATGGAATTTTCCATGGTGGTAAAGGTCCTGTGAGCCACCCCTGAGGGCAAGAGAGTGGAAGAGCTGACCCTGCCTCCTGTTCATGCTCCTAATTGGACAAGTGCTGGAGAGCTCACCCTGGTTGTGTTGATAAGGGGAGAGCTGGCTCAGCTACCACCCAGGCCCAGATCCAGGGCTCTGAATTGCCCCACCCTAAAAGCTATATCATCTTCGAATGGTTGGGAATGCATGGAAGGGCCAGTCCTGCTATTCAAGGCTGCAGGATCTCCATGACCCAGGACAACAACAGGATAACTGGAGGAGCCCCAATTCTGTGACGTCAACATTGATGATGTCACAGAAGCCAGAGACTTCAAACCAGACCAATGATTCATTGCAATGAACCTTTGCAAGTAAAGATGTGTGGACAGAGGGGTGTGTGCTAGAACACTGTGACATGCTAGAGCTTCCATGGCAAGATGTTTTATATGCTTTTTGTTTGTTTGGGTATTTTATTTTGGAGTGGAGGTTGCAAAGTCGAAGGGCAGATAATGAAGGGTGGAGGAGAAGAACGGGACTGAGGTGCATGATGTGAAACAAAGAATCAATGAAAAGTTAAAAAAGAAAAAAAAAAAAACAAAGTAAAGAATCATACACATTATCTGCAGAAAGGTAGGCAATGCTGATTGGAGCTTTTCCAAGTTGCCAGGAGTGGGGAGCCAGGGACAGTATCCAAAACCACCCCACATAGCAGAGTGGGCCTTAAGGGCAAAGCAATGACTGTTACAGCAACCCACAGGAGACTCCACCCCGAAGGCGAATCCACATCCTAGGAGACACCCACCCAATGGGGAGACTACCCCACAGGAGACTCCCATTGCACTGATCCAAGACCAACAGCCACAGCAGTCAGGTCCAGAAGGTCCCAGGTCATCCTGTAGCCATTGTGTACACACCCCTATCATCACCGCAGACGTCTCTGCAAACACCACAGCCAGCAGATCTGAGAGAGGCAAGAAGGGTGGTTCAGTTCAACTCAGTAGCAGGTGTTGGTTCACACTTCGAGAGTCTGACCTTGAGTGATTTATTTTAGGTATATTTAAGCACAATTTGGTGAAAAGTTGCCTGGCGATAATGAACTCAATCCTGTGTGCACAAAAAAAGCTTGGGACATGACTAACTACATCGAGACTCTTTGTAAAGTCCAAGTGACATATTCCGTAAGATATTAACTGAGAAAGCAGGCTCAAGATAAGGGTCTTTAGGAAGAAAGCTAGACCACACAAATAGCACAAAGGTCACCAGGCTATGAACAATGTCTGCTCCCAGCCAGACATTTTTCTGGCTAGAAAACAGGTTATATATCAATCTCTTTGAAGAGACAACTGTGTGTTTAACATTCCTGGTTTCCCTAGTGTGTGTATGTGAGCACAAGGACCTGCATGCCTCCTACACACACACACACACACACAGAGACAGAGAGAGAGAGAGAGAGAGAGAGAGAGAGAGAGAGAGAGAGAGAGAGAGAGAGACTGGACACAGTGGTCCTAGTGACACAAGGTTTTCCCAGTTAGCTCTCTCTCTTAGAGTGTACCCCATCATGGCAGAGCCTGTCACTGTCCATGTCCTGATGAAAAGGAGCCTGAGTTAGCTAGTCACTGTCCATCCATGAGGGTGTCTGGTTAGTTTTATGTCAACTTGACACAAGCTAGTGTCTTCTGAGAAAAGGGAACCTCGATTGGGAAAATGCCCCTACTAGATTGAATTTTGTGGGCAAGCCTGTAGGCCTTTTTTTTTTTTTTTTTGGATTGGTGATTGGTTTGGGAGGGCCCAGGCAACTGTGGGTGGTGCCACTTCTGCACAGGTGGTCCTGGGTGGTATAAGAAAGCAAGCTGAGCAAGCCACGAGGAGCAAGCCAGTAAGCAGTTTCCTCTGTGGTGTCTGCATCAGTTTCTGCCCCCAGGTAACTGCCTAGAGTTCCAGTTCTGACCTCCCTGCTCCCTGATGGATTGTGATCAGCATCTGTGCACTGAAACAGATCCTTTTCTTCCCAAGTTGCTTTTGGTCATGGTGGTTACCACAGCAAGAGAAACGTAACTAAGACAGAGGTCTACCAGGTGGGGACTCTTTGATAACAGGCAGTTGAAGAGCTGGGGTGCCAGCCTGGGACACCAGTGGCCGTGCCTCTGTCAAGCAGGTATGAAGTTCCTAAAAAGACGCTCTACCTATAAGGCTGAGTTAGTTACTGATTGGGAAGAGGTTGGAATGTTGCAGATCCAGAACCAAGTTATCTGGTGCTATCTCTAACCCCTTGTTAGTCATTCATTGCCCTCCTCTTATGACTATCCCATGAGACCTGTCAGGATGTGTTAAGAGATCCCTCTCCTCCCGTAACCTAAAAGCTAAGAATGTCATCAGACAGCAACTGAGGTCTGAGCAATGCTTACCCACCTTTGTGGAACTTGCCTAGCTGATGTTCCCACTATTGTATTTGAAAAGTTGATTTATGACTTTCTTTGTTCTGTCACTGTAAGAACTTCATGCAACCATACCACGTTGACTCCACACCACTCATATTTGGCTCCAGAATAAGTGCTTATTCCCTTTGAGGTAATAACTGTTTGAGTCAGTTATATCCAGACACAGGGCCACTCCACTGGGAATGTAAAAGGTTTCCACACTGGGCCATAGTGTCCCATGAACACAGCGGAGAAAACACCAGGGTTCCTCCGTGTGATGTCAGAACACCCTCTGTTCTGAAACAGGAGCATGACACTGTCTTTATACTGGGCTACAGGCAGAAAGCAGACCCTTAATCGGTGGGTTACAGTGGCTTGGCCAGCAGAGGGAGTGGCTGGGGGACGCCCAGATTCCTTTCTGCCTGCCTGTCCCCATGCGTCAGCAGCACGGAAGTGCAGGTTTCCTGGAAGATTGCAGCTCCTGCAGCTGGCTGGGCGAGCCACTGAGGAGAATACAAACAGGAAATCCAGGACCCAGCTGGTGGCGGGGTCTTTCTCCTGTCTCCAGCGATCCACCCAGGCATGCTCCTTAACTTAGAACTTGTTGCTTGGGGGGTAAAAAAAAAAAAAGAAGCCTCCGACTTCATAAACATCTGCAAGAACAAATTTAATAAAGCCAGTAGTAACATCGTTCCGAGGTAGCTCTTCGTTTCCCATTATTGCCCTTCGTGTTTTATTGTGCGGCCTTTGAAATGCAGAGTTATTGTTACAGAAGCAGAAGGGAAAGGCCAACCGGCTGATGACTGCAGAAGAGAGAAAGGGAAGGGCGCCTGGTGTGCAGCTCCTTTCAGGGTCTCTGCCCTTTTGCGTCAATGGTAGTACACACGCAACTGTGTTCCTACCCATTGAAAGGTTGTCCTCTGACCTCTACACACACCCTGGCACACGTGTGCCACCGTAGCATAGCATCAATCAATCAATCAATCAATCAATTGAAAGAATTAAGCCCTTTTCCCCCTTCCTGTCACCCTGAATCCTCTGTGAGAAGGAAGCCGTTAGGTGTTTATCATATCCAAGTTGGCTGACAGGCCCACCTGCCAAGATGATTGCCAATTGTCTTTGAAGAAGGAGGCAGCTGTGAGGATCCTGAGGGAATTCGGAGGAAATTGCCCCACTACCCTACTGTCCAGAGGCAGTCCTACTATGTGCAGGAGCACTGAGCAAGCAGCCTCACACTGGCCTCTGCTTGGCACAGGTCACCGTTGCCCCTTTCTATGAACACATATTTAGTGATTTCATGGTTATCTTCAGCAAAACCGGGGACCAGTCTTATCTGCGTGACCCACCCGTGTGTGTGTGTGTGTGTGTGTGTGTGTGTGTGTGTGTGTGTGTGTGTGTGATGGTTATTCTTGGTTGTCAACTTGACCATCTAGAATTAACTCTTGTGGATGTCAGTTGGACTAATCTGGAAATAACTAAAATCCAAAGGGCCGGATTTTTTTGTTGTTTAATTATTTTTTATTTTATATTTATTGGTGCTTTGGCTGCATGTATGTCTGTATGAGGGTGTCAGAGCCCCTGGAACTGGAGTTACAAACAGGTGTGAGCTTCATGTGGGAGCTGGGACTTGAACCTGGGTCCTCTGGAAGACCAGCCAGTGCTCTTAACTGCTGAGCCATCTCTCTAGCCCCAGGGGTTTTGTTTGTTTGTTTTTTTTTAATTAATTAATTCATTTGAATGGGAAGACCCATTTTTAATACAGATCGTTCGAGGTAGGAAGAAGATCTACCTTTGATTTGGACCCCAACTTCTGGTAGGAGCCTATGAAAAGGACAAGGAAGAAGAAAGCCTGCTCTCTTTGCCTGTTTGCTCTGGCTGGCCAGGCCATTTCGTCACTGGCTTTAGAGCTTCTTTGGGATTCTAGTGTACACTGAAGACCAGCTGAAACGTCAACTTCATGGACTGAGTAACTACTGGATTGTTGGACCTTCTGTCAGCAAATAGCCATTGTTGGACTAATTAGACCACAGCCTGTAAACCACTCTAAGTGCCCTTCATACACACACACACACACACACACACACACACACTCTATCAATCTTCTTCCTCTAGAGAACCCTGAATAATACAGTGTATCTTAGACTCAGTCAACCAGAGGTCTCCTCTGGGATAATCCCACCCCCACCCCTGTACTGCTAGCATTGTCAGAGGGCAACAATTTGGCAACTTGGATAAAAAGCCAGAGCAGTGGCAGCATAGCTTTCTCTGCATACATAGCTTTCTGGGCATGTGCAAGACACCAGTTTCAATCTTTGGTCTTGTGGGGGGGAGGTGGGTGGTAAAAAAAAAAAAAAAAAGTTTATTTTCCACCAGGATGCTCTCAAACGACCATAGCCGGTTCCGGTTTTGGTGCCTGCAGCTAAACTAAGGGAGACCACAGGCAGGCTTGATCCAGGGAATGAACAGTGTTAACCACAGACTCAAGCCCTTGCCTCATCCTAGGCCTAGATCTCACCATGGTGACCAGATGGCTAGTGATGTCAGGTCAGAACACACTGCCCCCAAACATAGCCCTTTGGGAAAACTGATACAGGATGGAGCTGTGATAGTTTAAAGGGTTAAGATTCAAACTCTGAGATGCTTGTGGGCATGGCTGTGGGGGTGCATCCAGAGAAGTTTGACTGGGGGGAGGGGGTTGATTTTCCCCAGTTTATTACAGTTAGGCCATAGATAATCTTTTGCCTTTCTTTTATATCCCTCCATGACTAATACCTTTCCTAAAACCCAAGCATGAAAATACACAACGTGCCGGTCTCTCTGGATCCTTCTTCCTTGTGAAGTTCCTCCATATCCTGTAAAACTTGCGTGCGGTGGGACTGAAGAGATGGCTCTGTGACTAAGCACACTGGCTGCTCATGCAGACGGACCTAGATTCAGTGGCCAGCATCCAAATGGCAGCTCTTGACCCTGCCCTCTGTAACTCCAGTTCCAGGGGATCAGATGCCCTCTTCTGACCTCCAAGGGCACTGCATGCATGTGGTATGTGAACATACATGAAGGCAAAACACCCACACACATGAAATAAAAATAAAACGAAGAACATTAAGAATCTTACACGAAGAAATCGTGCATGCTGCCTGCTCGTTAAGCTGTCTTCTGTTGTAGGGGCTTCAGCTGTGTGCTCGGCAAGGATGGCAGGGAGGCTTTCCGTTCTCACTAAGCATCCACAGTGAGCCAAGCTTTCCCCATTGGGGTGGAGGTGGGAGACGCAGCAAACTATATTTTATCTTCCCCTCCATCCAGCAAGGTCCAGCAGATCCACTGGAGGAGCCTGCCCTCCGTGGTAGCCTGTGATGCTTGGCTGAGACCCAGTTATTTCCGGAAGCTGGGGGTGGTGGCTTATGTTGATTGTCCCCTGAAGTCACAGCACCTTCCAGAGGTGAGTGATGTCAATACTGCCTTAACTGCTCTACAAATGGTCCTCAGGGCCATGTTCCCTTCATGCAGGGTAGCTGGGTTGTGGAGCTGCCTCGTCTATTGGGGAAGGGTCGAGTGGAGTTCTGCCTGAGGATCATCAGAAAGGGGCCCCTGACCCTGTGTGGAGTCAGATGGGCCTGTGAGGAGAGAGGCCAGATCACCAACTTGATCCACTCCCCACCGTATCCCCGCTTTCTGAGCCCCCTGCCTTCCTTCTGACCCGGGTTCAGTCCCCTTTGGGTCCCCAGGGTTAGCATATGGGACAGTGACATACTTTGTAGGAGCTATTGGGGATGGAGAGTGAATCACACATAGAGTATGAGGACTCAAGGGTTTGGACTCCATCATTGGAAAAATGAGATGAGGAGGAGGGAGGGGTTGGGAGCCCGTGAGTGTGCCCCAGCATAGGCTGGGTATCCAACAGAAAGCTAGGAGCCTGAGCTTGGGGTTAGGGTGAGAGCTGAGATCATCAAGGTGGTAGGTTGGTGGACAGCAAGTGGATGCAAGAAATGAGGTGTAGCAGAAGTACACGCTCTGGTAAAGCCACCTACGTGCCTCCACCTCTGGTCTGCTCTCCCTAGGACACCAAGGCCTCCTTGTGCCTGGAGGCAAGTCATGGGGTGTGGGAGTGACTGGTTCTGAGCCTCCAGTCCAGCTTCGTGCATCGTCGAAGGGCTGGAGACTCAGAAGGGCAGGGACAGCGACACACTGATACCCCAAGGGCAGAGGCAGCAGTCAGAGAGCCCTGTACCCGCACCTAGGTAACGCTTAGGGGAGCGGGTCGGACGCTCGGGGACGCCGGCTGTGTTTTCCAACTCAGCACAAATCTCCGGTTTCCCGGCTCACCAAGCGCATCTCAAATGCGGGTAAGTATGAGGGGTGGTAGCGGGTGAGGAGGCGGCACAGGGGCAGTGTCCCTCAGCTCCCTCCCGCCTAGAGCTAGAACCACCTACCCTGGTCCCTCCCACCCTGGAGACTCGGAGCTGTGCGCTCTCCGACGTTGGGCGGGGCCTGTCGGGGAGGGGCCTGCCCGGGGCCGGCCAGGTGAGTGGCTGGAGTTGCGGAGACCAGGTGAGGTGCTCGGTGGTCCGGTGAGTCCCCCGCTTGGGGACCTGCTCGAGTAGGAGGGCGCGGTTCCTGTCCCTGGCCCCGGCCTCTTCCCGCCCCAACTTCTCCTGGGTGTTCCTCCCCTCTCCACCTTGTCCCTGCTTTCTGTTCCCCCTGCCCTCCTTCTGACCCGGGTTCTGACCCCTTTGGGCCCCCGGGGTTAGCACATGCAGTAGCCCCTTGGCTCCCTCACCAAACCTGAGCTCATCATGGTGGCATCATTCCCGCCTAACAGGTGGTAACACTGAGGTCGGGGCGGATGCTGAAGATGCACTTGGGGCCCGAGGCTGGGGTCTGTCTGGTCACCTTGTCACACTGGGAGCAACTCCCAGGATTTATAGGCCGCAGGCCTGGGAAGTCCCCACTTAGGTAAAAGCAGGCTGCCGCGGGCTTCTTTCGCTTTCCCAAACTTGGCAAAGGCCTCCCGAGAATTCAAGAATTCTTAGGAGGGAGGTGCAGTCAGTGTAGCCTCCGGGGCCCTGCTAGGGGAACTGCGGAGGCCACTGGGGGGAGGGGTGGCATTCCTTCCTTCTTTTGGCTGGTGTGGGAAAAGGGCCTGGCGGTCCCAGGTTCTGCTCTGGGACTAGCAGATTCTAGTGCGCGCGCTGTTAGCCAGAGTCAGGGCGAACTTGGGTCGAGGTGAGAACTCAGTTCGCCTCAACAGTTTGGAAAGTAGGCAATCTTTACTGGCCTCGGTCGTTTCAGGATATGTATATGAATTTCTTGTAGAACGCCCTTCAGGTAACTGGAAGTCTGAGCCCAGCTGTTCCCAGAGGTCAAGTCAGCCTCTTGTCTGTTCCTAGCACTCAGGAGCCCAGAATCAGCTCTCAATGATCGAAGCCAGGGGTTGTGGGGACTTTCCTGGAGGAGGCTGCAGTAGAACTCGAAGATGGGGTGGGAGATAAGCAGGAGGGTGTGGCCGGTATTTTGGTAGGTGGTCCAGAAGAGGTCGAGATGGGCGTGTCCCGGGTATGTGCTTGTATCAGCTCACAGTAAAGCGCAACTTTGGAGAACTGTGTAAGGTTGGGGTTTCCTGTCAATGATGGGCATAGAGGTGGCCTCCGTTAAAGAGAACAGCAGTTAGTAGAACCTCTGCCTAGCATACACAAAACCCTGGGTTTGTTTCCCTGCAACACATAAACTAGGTGTGTGGTGTCCTGAGGCTGTAATCCCAGAACTTTTTTTTTTTTTTTTTATCAGATTAAGGATAGAAAACCATCTATGGCTACAGAGTGAGTTTGAAGCCAGCCTCAGTGTGTGAAACCTTGTCTCTAATAATAAACCAAAATATATAACAGGGTAGCTAAGAGCTGTCACCTAGGGGTGCCTGACCCTAGACTTTAACCACAAAGAAAACCATCTACCCTGATACCTCAATCACCCTCATCTCACTGATGGAGGAAATTGAGGCACTGGTCACATGACAGGTAAAGCTTCCAGGGAGTTTTGGAAGAGCTTGATTTTGTTTTTCTCTTTCTTTCTTTCTTTCTTTCTTTCTTTCTCTCTTTCTTCCTTTCTTTGTTTTGGAGACGGGTTTCATTATTTAGCCCAGGCTGGTTTTAAACTCAAGGTAATCCTCCTGCCTCAACCTTTCAAAAGCTGACGTTGCAAAATGAACCACTACACCTAGTCTGATTACTGGGTTTTGAACCAGTCACTTTCCTCTGTATCTGCCAAGTGTTCTGGTGGCTCACCCATCCTTCTTCCCAAGCCCAGCCCTTTCTAGCAGAGGTCAAATCATCCTCACATGCTGATTGCCTGGATTCTCAGTCACCCCAGCCTCCTGAGATGGTAGTGGCACTGCCCACTTCTACAGATGAGGAAACAGAGGCAGGGGAATCATGGTCTTAGTGTTGGCAAATGGAAAGTCAGGCTCGGCACCTGCCTTTGTGGGAGTAGGTTGTTGGAGATGTTTGGAAGCCCCTCAGCAACTGCCTGCTCTTCCCGAAGTCTGCTGCAAGAGGCAGACAAATAGGCATCCCTACACTCTCACCCTCAATAGCCTGAGAAAGTTCCGGAAGACCTCACCTCTGGCAAACCTGAGGTCCATGGCTTCCACTTAAAAGGGAATTTCAGGACACAGGGAAACAGGGTCGAAGTTTAGTTAAAGATAGAAAGGAAAGTGCTCAAGAAAAGGAAAACAACACAAGAGGAGGCTTCCCAATGAGAAGAATCAAGGTCTGGAGAGATGCCACAGCCCTTAACAGCATCCATTGCTCTTACACAGAACCTGGGTCCAGCACCCAGGTAGTGGCTCACAACCACCTGTAACTCCAGTTCCAGGGAATCCGACACCCTCTTCTGACCTTGGTGGGATTGTACAAGCAAAACACCTGTATTTGTAAAATAAGATAAATAAATCTAAAAAATAAATTAAAAAGACTTTTTTTTAAAAAAAGATTTTATTTTAAATGTGTGTGTGTGTGTGTGTGTGTGTGTGTGTGTGTGTGTGTGTGTGTATGGGGAGGGAGCGTGTGTGTGCACAGGAGTACAGGTTCCTGTGGAGACCATAAGAGGGTGTTAGATCCCCTGGAGCTGGGTTCCAATTAGTTGTGAACTACCTGAGGTGGGTGCTGGGAACTGGGCTTGGGTCCTCTGCCATCTCTCCAGTCCCTCAATGACTCTTGTTGATGTTTGGAGACAAGGTCTCTTTATGTAGCCCTGACTGTCCTGGAACTTGGGTTAGGTTGGCCTTGAACTCACAGAGATCTTCTTGTCTCTTGCTTTCTGAGTGCTGGGATTAAAGCACCACCATGACTGTCCTCTAAAAAGATAATTTTTACATAAATGTTAAGCACTGTGGTCAAAAGAATAAAGAGGATCTAAGGAGAGAATTAAGATATAGCCAAGCATGGGTATAGGCTTCTCAAGGGAAGATGAATAAATACCTTAGAATCAGCCATACACACCATCTTAATGTGACTTACAGGTGACATCTCAGAAGGTTGCTAAGAATCTCCCCTCCTATTTTTTTTCCTCTCTCTCTTTGCTCAGTAAAATTACGGGTGGCTCTGGAGGTGGGTGGTATTCTAATAAAGTTAAATCAAGTACCACTAAGGTTGCACAAGGGTCTTGGGGTGTGTTTTCCTGTAAATGGGATTTCAGGTGAAAAACCCTAGAAAGTCAAAGGTTTTGAGCTAGGAATAGAGACCTTAAGCAGGTATCAAACAGGTTAGAATTCTGTTTCTCATCTGGGAAGAAGCCTCAGGGGTAAAGGCACCTTTTTCTTTTCAAGACTAAAAAATTTTCCCTGCCTATTTATTCTGTGTCACAGACGTTAGCATGGTGATATAAATAAGTTTTCTGTCTCATGCTGAAACTCAACTTCCCCTGCTATTTGGTTGAATCTGATGCTTGAGGAAGAAGTCCCGCAGGTATCCAGTGACCTTGTGGGTGGCTGCTGTGGATGGCTTGGATCTGGACCACTATGTGGGACTTCTGGCTGCCTGTTCTATCCAGGTTTCTGGGTTCCTGGAAGCAGGCTGGGTAGGTGGCTCTCCCTAAGTCAGTTCTTTGGATCCCTGTCTTCTCAGCTCTGCCACAGGCATCGTAAGGCCATCTAAAGCTTGGAGGATAATATGTGTGTTCAGTGGAGGCAGTGCAGTGGTTAATAGCTGGGAATAGGGACTGTTACAGGCTGTGTGACCTTGAGTCAATTACTAGCCACTCTGTGCGTTGGTTTCCTCGTCTGTGAATTTTCTTTCTTTCTTTCTTTCTTTCTTTCTTTCTTTCTTTCTTTCTTTCTTTTTTTTTTTGTTTTTGTTTTTTTTTCACGACAGGGTTTCTCTGTGTAGTTCTGGCTATCCTGGAACTCACTCTATAGACCAGGCTGGCCTCGAACTCAGAAATCCGCCTGCCTCTGCCTCCCAAGTGCTGGGATTAAAGACGTGCACCACCATCGCGCAGCACCTGTGAATTTTCATACTTGTGATAGTTTTCATAAGCTCAACCCAAGGAGTGGCACTATTAGGAGGTGTGGCCCTGTTGGAGTGGGTGTGGCCTTGTTGAAGTAGGCGTGTCACTGTTGGTGTGGGCTTTAAGACCCTCATCATAGCTTCCTGGAAGTCAGTATTCTACTAGCAGCCTTCAGATGAAGATGTAGAACTCTCAGCTCCTCCTGCACCATGCCTGCCTGGATGCTGCCGTGTTTCCCTGCCTTGATGATTATAGACTGAACCTCTGAACCTGTAAGCCAGCCCCGATTAAGTGTTGTTCTTATAAGAGTTGTCTTGGCTATGGTGTCTGTTCACAGCAGTAAAACTCTAAGTCAATACTCTACAGTCATGGAGAGGCCAAAATGAGTAGATTTTTTGCGAATGTCTCAAACCAGTCACACAGCTTTGTGAGTGATCATGTTAGCAGTCACTCTGTGGCCTTTGGGAGCAAGCCTAGGTATTGAGTGAATTTGTATGTTGCAGATCCTTCCCTGATGAAGAACAGCCAGTTCCATCTTAGGAGCAAGAAATGACCTTTCAGCTGGAAGGGGCAGGAGCCAGGGACTCTCCTGGTTAGGAACTGGTTAGGCCAGTCTGGATTCTGGAGACTTCTAGGAGTCACCTTGCCCTTCTGACTTCACTGGAGGGACTGGGTGCCTGGGCTGGGGTTTGTAAATTGAAACCCTGGAGTCCCAGGATAAGCTCCGTGTGTGTGTGTGTGTGTGTGTGTGTGTGTGTGTGTGTGTGTGTGTATCCTTGTGTGTACATGTGTGTGTGTGTGTGATAGTAGGTTTTATTTCTCCATCTTTAAAAAGATTTGTTTTATGTTTTTTTTCCGTGTGTGTGTGTGTGTGTGTGTGTGTGTGTACACTGTTGATCAGAACCCTCAGAGACCAGAATAGGGCATCAGATCCTTAGAACTGGAGTTCCAGGCAGTTGTAGGCTACCTGATATAGGTGTTGGGAGCCGAGTCCAGGTCCTTGAAAGAGCTGGAGCTCCCAAACATTGAGCCATCTCTGCAGCCCCCCATGTATCCATTTTGGAAAAAAATCTGTTTTATTTTTTATTTTTTTATTACACATATGTGTGTATACCTGTGTATCTTTATATGTGGGTTTGTGCACATATGTACATGCAGGTGCCCAGGGAGGCCAGAGGAGTCTTGGATCCCCTGGAGTTGGAGATGGCTGTGAACGACTCTAGGAATTGAACTTCAATCCTCTATAACAGCAGTATTCCTAACTACTTAGCCATTTCTCCAGCCCCATTTAACTACTAAAGATTTATTTATTTTTATTTTATGTGTAAGAGTGTTTTGCTTTTTGCTATATGTCTGTGTGCCGTGTGTGTGTGTGTGTGTGTGTGTGTGTGTGTGTGTGTGTGTGTGCGCGCGCGTAGTGCCCCAGAGGCCAGAAGAGGGTGTCAGATCCCCTGGAACTAAAGTAGATTTATGGATGGTTCTAACTCCTGTTAAACGTGGGAAGGTCAGCGTAGAACTGTTGGGCCCCTGAGAATCCCATCTGAGCTCCCAGGCTGCAGACTTGAATCCAGACTGGACTTCAGCCAGTGATGATGGTTGAAGCTGATTATTACCATGTATCCCTTACCTGGTGCGGGACTGTGCGTTCTAGGTAACAAGGACACTTTGTGCAAAGGTCAGAGATGGTCACAGCGTGGTGTTTGAAGAGTGCCCGAGGTCCATGCGGCTAAAGGAAAAGGGAATGGGTGGAAGTGTTCCGTCTTGTTTTCTGGAGGGCAGCATTGGGTTGGGGGGGGGGGGCGGCTTCAGGAAGCTATCCATGTAAAGAAAGTTGAAACAGGAAACATCGGGTAGGCATTGTGAAGTCAAGTGCTAGGGTCTGGGTGTGGGGTGTGTGTGTTCTGATGATTTTTTATTCTTAACTCAACATACCTAAGATCACCTGGAAAGAGGAGACTTCAATTGAGGAATTTCCCAGGTCAGACCGGATTGTGCAGCCACGTCTGTGAAGGACTGTATTGGTTCATGATTTGCATAGGAGGGTTCAGCCCGCATCCCCATCCCGAGGCAGGTGGTGTTAGCATTTTGTCTAAGCTCCGCCCCACAGCTACCTGGCAACAGCCAGGTGTACCTGACTCACTATAAAAGGGGCTGCTTGCTCCCTCCACTCTCTCTTGCTCTGGCTCCCACTCTGTCCCCTCTCCCCTTCCCCCTTCTCTCTCCATGTGCTCACAGCCAACATCTGCTTCTCTATTCCTCTCCTCTTCTCTCCTCTCCTCTCCTCTCCTCTCCTCTCCTCTCCTCTCCTCTTCTTTCTCTCTCTCCTCTCTCTCTCTCTCTCTCTCTCTCTCTCTCTCTCTCTCTCTCCTCTCTCCGCATTTCTCTGTCTCTACTACCCTCTCAACTCCCCTCCCCATGCCCTGAATAAACTCTGTTCTATACTGGTGGTGTGGCTAGTCCCTCAGGCAGAAGGGATTCCTCAGCATGAGCCTGCAGAGGCACCCCTTTCCCCACACCTGAGGACACCTCCACCAAACATACCCCCTCCTCTCTTTATCTTTTTATAAACACACCGAGTGGGCCTGGGTTATATAAAAAACCTCGCAGCTGAGCGTGAGCAAGCCAGTGAGCAGCTTCAAGTCCTGCTTGCACGTTTCTGCCCTGATTTCCCTCAAAGATGAACTCTGACCTGGAAGTGTAAGATGAAACAATCCCTTTCCTCAAAGTTGCTCCTGGTCAGAGTGTTTTATCGCAGCAACAGAAGAACAAACTGAAACAGGGATGTTGGAGCCTGAGACTGGTCATTGAGGGTGAGATCTGGGGTTCAGCGTCCTCTGGGGAGGGTAGAAGGCCAGGGCCCCAGTCCAGCACTGAACACGGGTGGTGGGAATTGTGACAGAGGTACCAGCTATCCCCAAATGGTGATAGGAGGGGCCCCAGACTGTGAGAGTGAGGCTGGACAAAGAGGGACCTTGAACTGGCTCCTGCCCAGTCAGCCACATGGACTTTACCCACCCCCCATCCCACTCCACCCCCAGTCTCACCTGGATCTGGATTCTGGTGACTCTACATCTTCCCCTGGACAAGTAAGGAGTCTGTGTGTGTCTCCCTCCACCCTCAGGGACCGTGTGGTGTTGGTGGTATTGAATGGGCCATGAGAAGGTTTGTGGCCACAAGCGTAGCTGAGACAAAAAATGGCCCCTGACTGTGGCTCATGCCTCTTTTTTTCTGAGCCTTGAAGGGTTAGGCATGGTGGCATGGGGCCCCTCTCCTGAATTCGGAGAGAGCCTGGAGGTGTGCACATCCCCTGAGCTCTTTATCTGTGTGTCCCACCTCCCCCACCACGGGCTGCGCTGCTTAAGGTAAACCCTGCATTAATTTGCCCGAAGTAAGTAGGTACTCATTTGTAGCTACTGCATTAAGATAATTGCTATAAGGGTCTGTTTGTGTAATATGCAAACACATTTTGACAGCAACAAACCATTTTGCTGTGAATTATAAATAGACCCCTTGGGTGGTTTGGAATCTGTTTTGCATAGCACGCCTGCTGCTGGATCGCCTGTTCTGGTCTTTGGCGCTGATGACTACGGAAGGAAGCTCTTCTCAGCCTCCCCCAATGGCTCCCCCAGGAATAAGTCCCCTCATGGGGGAGACTCTGGAGTTCAAGTGGAGGCAGTGGACACAGGCAGAGCCAGGAAGGCTGGGGGACAGGACTCAGGCTCAGAAGCTCTGAGGCAGGACAAAGGGTCTGTTTACAGTGTGACTTGTCACTCTGGTATTTATGAGGGGCCTTGACTATGCTGGCCCTGCATAGAGTATGGGGGTGGGTGTGCTCTTGAGCCCCTGTGAAACTTTACTCCACCAAGGGTGAGCAGAGAGCTGTGACTTTCTGGACTGACCGTCCTGTGGGAACGGGAGAGTTCTCCAGAGGGAGCAAGGTGGAGAGGGCCCAGACAGTGCCTGCAGCCAGGGCTGAAACAAGATTTTTAAAAATGTACCTTGGCAGGAGCGGGCTGGGAAGGGTGCGTGCTGTGAGTGAAACTTGAGTTTAGGTCTCCAGCACCAGGTTAAAAGCTGGGTGTGGTCATGCACCTGCAAATCCCGCCTTAGGGAGAGGGGCAGACACAGGAGGATCTCTGGGGCTTGCTATCTGGCAACCTAGCTTGGGGTTCAGTGAGAGACCCTGTCTCTATAGAGTAAGGCAGAGGCAGACAGGACAGCAAATGTCTTCCTCTGGCCTCCATGTTTGCGTGGCTATACAACCACATGCAACATACATATACATACACATGTGTGTGTGTGTGTGTATGTGTGTGTGTGTGTGTGTGTGTGTTTGGAGTGGTATGTCTCTGCGGAAGAGCAATTTCCTAGCATATGCTTGGTCCTGGAGTGTGTGTGTGTGTGAGCATGTGTGTTTGTGTGTGTGTGATATTATATATCATCATCTTCATCATCACCGTCATCATTGTCATCATCATCATTTTCTTTACATATTGAGCTCTTCTCATGGTCCAGAACACCAGGAGTCAGGTGCTGCTGAGAGCCGTGTAGGATGCTGGGAGAGCCTTGCTTTAATTCCCATTCAATGGCTGCAGTGGAAAGGGGGCACCTGGTGCTCCCCAGCAAACTGCTTCCTGGTAGTGTTGCAGGGCTGACTATGCACACTTCAGAACAAAAATATATCTGGCCTGTGCCAAGGGATAAAGACTGAGCTTGGAGAGGGAAGGGATCCAAGTGTTGGTTGGCTAAAGCAGAGGACGGGGAAAACGAAGCCTTGCTGCTTCAGGGGCCATGACTGTGGGCTATGCACAGATACTTGGGCCTGTGGATGGCATGAAGCCTGGCCTCTCAGCCATTACCGGTTCCTGGCCAGCTGCCTCAGGGTGTGTGTGTCCTGAGCTGTGGGCTCTGAGGGCCAAGTTCCTTCACTGGCTTTTGTAATAGAGTTTCCCTTTAAGGTGTAGCCACAGGGTCCCAGCCTGGGTGTCATCCCACACCAACTAGGTCCCCTGTGAGCTACTTTCCAGTGGGGATGGTTTTGGATTTGAGGAGTGCTGAAGAGAAGAGGGGGTGGTGGAGCCTGGCATTGGTGTTCTGCACCCTGCCAGGGAGGCAAACCTGATCCTGGGTATGCATCTGGGGCCTGGGCCAGCGGCTCCCCAGCTCAGAGCCTCAGCATCTCAAGTTAGATGTGGAAAAATACTGATGCAGACCTGGGGAGGCTGAGGGTGAGGCTGCCACAGGGTCCAGTCTCTATGTGATGTACAGAAGGGCTGAAGGGCTGAGCCATTGACACTGGTGTAGGAAGGAATGTCACGGACAGGACTAGGAGGTAGGTGGTCCAGAATTACAGGTGCTTTAGTCAGGCTCCGTGTGTCTCTATGTCTGATGCAGGTGTGAGCTATGTAGAAGGGATGCTGGGACACACAAGGCCCTTCTCTTCTTATCTCCTCTGAGCATCATACCCGGCCCTCTCCTGGGACCTTTGCCTCCTCTGTTCCTCCCCAACTCTGGATGCCCTTCTTTCAGGATCTCCTGCCAACGTTGTCCTGGCAGCTCCAGGAACTTGGCAGTAAGTTTAGCAACCGCTCTGCCTGCCTGTCTGACCACCCAGATGGGGCCACACAGGCCAGGGCCACACAGCAGCATGGTGACAGAGTCCTTCCCAGGGTACAGATGGCAAGGGCTTCAGTGAAGGAGAAGGAACAGCATGGGGGGAGGGGGAAGAGTGTGTGGCAACTGGACAAGAAAACTAGAAATGTCACTGTTAACATGAGAGAAGCTGCAATTAGGGACAACAGGGTTCTAAGGACCTCTGGTTAGAGGTGACTAGCTTAACAACACCCCTGCAGGGGGCTTCAGCAGAGAGAACTCATTCACCTGGTGGAGAGTATGCAGAAGCACAAAGCCTAGAGTCACGGGCTTCCTGTCCTGGGCACTGACCTGTTATGCAGCACAGAGCATTGATATACACAGAGATCAGTTCTTCCCGTGGCACGGTGGTTAAGATGGGGGCTTCCCCTCCGTCACTACTTCCAGCTCTTGCTAGATATTTCTTAGGTATTTCTGTAGCCTGAAGACGGAGAGGGGTGTGTTTTTGTTTTGAGACAGAGTCTTGCTGGATTCCCAGGTTGGCCTCACACTCACTAATCAGTACGATGTCACCAAGTATACGTATCCCCTAGCCGTAGTGCTAACAAGTTTCGTACCTTAGCCTAGAGGGGTCTAACCTCCCTGCTCATCAGAGCACGGAGCTGCTGAGGTGCCTGGAGTGATGTCTCCTGGCTGCGGTTTTAGGTGCACATTTGTATTTGAAGACATGGACTTTGTCAGCTCTACTGTGTTTCAGTCAGTGAAATGATGTCTGTCTGTCTGTCTGTCTCTGTCTCTCCCTCCCCGCGCCCCCCCCCTCCCTCTCTTTCTGTGTGTGTGTATCAGATGTCAGTGTCTAGTGTCTTCCTCAGGCACTCTCTACCCTGTTTTCTGAGACAAGGTCTGTCACGGAGCTTGGAACTTACTGATTCCACTAGCCTGGCTGGCCAGTGAGCCCCAGGGCCCCTTCTGAGCCATCTCTGCAGTGCGGGGTTGCAAGTATGTGCTAATGTGTTTTGCTGTTTTACTCGGGTACTAGAGGAGCTGGGCTTGAGTCCTCGTGCATATAAACCAAGTACCTTACTCACCAGGCCGTATCAGAAGCCCCATAGTTCTTTGGTATACAAGGGAAGACTCTTTGTCGCCCTTAAAGCTTGATTTTTTACTAATTCTAATTGTCAACCCGAGGGAGGCTTTTGTTTGGTTTGGTTTTTCAAGACGGAGTTTCTCTGTGCAGCTCTGGCAGTCCTGGAACTCACTCTGTAGACCAGGCTGGCCTCAAATTCAGAATTCAGAGATCCGCCTGCCTCTGCCTCCCAAGTGCTGGGATTAAAGGCGTGTGCCACCACTGCCCGGCTCTACCAGAGTTTTTAGATGCTTCACAGGACAGATACTAAAAAGGTGGCTTGATGCTTGTTAAAACATGTGAAATAAAGATTTTTTTAAATTGGCTTATTTAAATGTTATAAATATGAGTGTTTTGTCTGTGTGTGCACCTGTGTATGTGTATATGTGTGTGTGTGTATGTGTGTGTATGTGTGTGTACATGTGCATGTATGTTGGGTGTTCACATGAGAGCTGTTCACTTTGCCTGCTGGCCAGAAGCCCTTTCACTGCAGAACTGTGCCTGGACTGTAGGTCTCACACCTATCTGTGGGCTTTTTCCTATTGAGCACCTCATGGGAGGAGTGGCAGAATCGGGCTTGTGCTTTTGACAAGCTCTGTTCCTGCATGTTTGAGGGAGACTCAACTCCCTTCTGCACAGCATTCAGCAGCAGCAGGTGGTACTTTCTAGTGTTTTAGCTCTCAGGCTTGGGTGCCTGCTCTCAACAGGCTTGGGTGCCTGCTCTCAACAGTGTGTGTCTGGATCCCAGCCCTTGGGACCAGTCAGTGTTACAGCTCTCAGGCCTGAGTGTCTGGATCCCAGCCCCCCACAGAGTCTGGTGTTCTTTTCTCAGCCTGGCTGTCTGAGACTCTGAGCCTTTGACGGCTCCCTGGAGTTCTTCTAGCAACCGAGGCCCTCGTTTTTCAGCAGATCTCCACAGCTCCTGCCTCCAACCACACATGGTTTTATTGCTCCTGCCCTAGCTTCTGGAAATCGCCATCTGTGCTTTGTTGTTTGGTTGGTTATTTTGTTGTTGTTGTTATTGTTTATTTGTTTTTTGTTTTCTTATGAGAAAGTATATCACTACATAGCGCTGGCCGACTGGGAACTTGCTAGGTAGACCAGGCTGGCCTTGAACTCACAGGTAGCTGTCTGCCTGTGGCTCCCAAGTACTGAGATTAAAGGCATGAGCCACCACACAGAGCTTCAGATGCCCGCTTCTTGCTATCCCATTGACACGGCTGCTATTGCCACCACCTCCCTTTCTTCCTGTTGTCTGCTCAGCGGCCTCTACCTACAACTCAAACCAGACAAGACCCCAGTATGGAGAAGGGTGATGGGCAGGAAGTCCCGCCCCTAGCTAAGGAACTGTTGTCAATTGATAGTTGCTAGGAGGAGAGTCAGGGTTTTGTTTTTTGTCTTTAAGAATATAGCCCCAGGTAAGTGGACCATGCTCCATCGGAAGGCCATAATCTGAGAATATATGGGCAGCACAAATTTGACTTTCGTGTGTTTAGAAAAAGAAAACAGAAGACAGGAAGTTGGGTGGAGTGGGAGGCAGGGGTGGATCTGGGAGAAGTGGAGGAGGAATGTGACCAAGATCAAAACACATTGTATGAAAGAACTCATAAAAATGAAGAGGAAACGATCAGAACTGAGCAAGCAATGAACACCAGAGAGACGCCTTTAATGGCCCCACACTGCAGTACCAGGGGCAACACAGGAAACTGTCTTTCTCAACACAGGGATTCCTTCACCTAGCCTATTTATATAGATGGAGCAGAACAGTGGCTTGGAGAGTCTGGCAAGGACATCTTTAACAAATGGGGCAGGCCTTCATTCAAACTCTGCACCAGTCAAGAGCCTTCTGCTGGGTTGCCAGGGGAAGCGCTTACCCTCAGGTCTGGGTAGAAATGGCTTCAGGGTCATGCAGGGTTCACTGAGGCTGTGACCAGCAGAAATCCAGGGGCAGGGTATTGAGGTCAGTGTGGCTGGCCCTGAGCTTCAGGAGACAGAGTTGGGCTTCCACAGCAAGAAGCTGCAGTTGCCACAGGGTTTCCTGAAGGCCCTGCATAGCTCAGAGCAGCAGCCTGCTGGCTATTTGGCACATAATAGTGGGGGGCACCAAGGAAGGGTCTCACAGCCAGCAGGTAGGGAGTCAACGTCCCTCTGACTCTCAATGTTCTCAGATTAAAACAAAAAATACCCCTGAGAAAGGATGGCTACAACAAAGGCTAGCTATCAATGGTCTATCAATAAATAGTATTTGACAGTGATTTGTCATGCTTAGTTCCTGTTCAGGTGCCTTAGAGAGTGATAAGTCCCCCTAACCTAGCTTGACTCCTAACTCCCTTTAATCCCTGTGTCTCCAACAGAGCTACAGAGACAAGGAAGGAGCAGCCACACTGGGGGCCACAGGAGGGCCCTCAGTGGTGTCCATGGCTGGCCTGGACCCCACATTGAGCACAAGTCACCCATTCTATGATGTGGCCAGACACGGCATTCTGCAGGTGGCAGGTAGGTTAACTATCTGGCTGGTTCCCAAGACTGATCAATATAGTTTTTAGGGGCTTGCAAGGTAGTGGGCTGTCACAGGCTGCCCCTCTCTATCTGGGCTACCGAAATGAAGACAATAATGAGAACAAGAGGACCCACCAGTGTTCCCAGACAGCAACACCAATGGCATCTGTGTCTCAAGTGCTGTCTGAGCTGCTCCGGGTAGTTCCCTACCTTAAGTGGATGACATCATTAAGTGAGGACGCTATGCTGTGTCTCAGCCACAGCAACAGACATCCGTAAAAGCTCATATTGTAAGCATCCTGCTCTCACAGGGTGTCAGGAGTCAGGACAACGTTCTTCTTCCTAGAATTCAGGCCTGCGGACCTCTCAGCATGCACTTAGAGCCCGACTCTAAGTCCCTGCACCAGCTGTCATCATTGGCTCTTCCTTCTAAGGAGCTAGGATCCTATCGAGGTAGCGGACAAGAAGTACTGTCCTCAGATAATTGAAAACCCCAGAAACAGGAGTAAAGAGTGTCCTGGAACCTGATGAGTGTAGGAGGAACATAAAACGGCTAGGACAAACGGCACTTGGTTGTTGGAAGGTTTTGGTGTCCTTTTTAGAAAGCTTTAGACTTAGGAAGGAGGGATGCTAGATCAAACATAGAGGACATGGATCCACATATCACATATCAACCGAAGAGAGGAAGGAAATGGTCACTTAAAGAATGTATGTATCGGGCAGTGGTGGCGCGCGCCTTTAATCCCAGCACTTGGGTGGCAGAGGCAGGCGGATTTCTGAGTTCCAGGACAGCCTGGTCTACAGAGTGAGTTCCAGGACAGCCAGGACTACACAGAGAAACCCTGTCTCAAACAACAAAACAAACAAACAAACAAAAATTATGTATGAGTACTCTGTCAATCTCTTCAGACATACCAGAAGAGAGCATCGGATCCCATTACAGATGGTTGTGAGCCACCATGTGGTTGCTAGGAATTGAACTCAGGACCTCTGGAAGAGCAACCAGTGCTCTTAACCGTGGAGTCATCTCTCCAGCCCCCCTATTAAATGCTTCTGATTTGGCAAATATTTATAAATAGAATCCTTTAGTGCACATTTAGTCTCAGCACATGAGAGACAGAGGCAGGCAGATCTCTGTGAGTTTCAGGGCAGCCAGGGCTACATAAAGAAACTCTACCCGCCCTAAAAAAATAAAAATAAAAACAAACACCCATAAAATGAACAAACAAAAAGCAAAAGAAAACAAACAAACAAACAAACAAAAAAAAAAAACCCAAAGAAACAAACAAAAACAAAAAACAGGAAAAAAAAACCACCGAATTTATCTTTTACTTTATGTTTATAAGCATTTTACCTTCCTGTATATCTGTGTACCACATATGTGCCTGATACTCTCAAAGGCCAGAAGAGGATGCTGGATTTCCTGGGACTGGAGTTATAGATGATCGTGAGACCTTATATAGATGCTAGGATCCAAACCCAGTTGTTCTGCAAAAGTAGCCAGGTGCTCTGCCAGATGGCTCTTAACCTAAGCCATGTCTCCAGCCCCAGGACCCATGTGGTTTTCTTAAAGCTTTTCAACACTTTGTGTGTGTGTGTGTGTGTGTGTGTGTGTGTGTGTGTGTGTGTGTGTGTGTGGTGTATGCGTGCCTGTGTCACCCACACATGTGTATGTGTGGTGTGTCTGTGTGGATGTATGTGTGCACATATGTACAAACGCACACATATGTGCTTGTATGTACATGTGTGTATGGGTGTGTGCATTTTGAGACAGGGTCTCTGACTGAATTCAGAGCTTACTAATTGGCTAGACTGGCCAGCCAGCCTTCTCTGGGGATCCACTTGTCTCTGCTTCCTCAGAGTTAGGATTATACATACTTGCCATCATACAAAACTTAGATTCTGAGTAATAACATTAGAGTATTGCTAAGTTTAGAGACTTGAAAATTTAGGAACCAGGAAGTCTGTGTGTGGCCAACCTGCACACGTGTCTCTTGGACATTTGAAAAGCATGTGTACTTTTCACTGTTGGGTGTGATGTTGTGTCTTTCAGTGAGGTTAGGTTGGTTAGTGATGCTGTCATTCAGATTTTCTGCATCCTTTTCCTGCTCTGTGTCTACCTAGCACAAGAATTTCTAAGCTCTGAAAATTGGACTTAGTTTAAAAATAAAAGGTGGACATTTGTCCCTTTGATTCTGTCCATCTTTGCTCCTTCTGGGTTTTTTATTTTTCTGTCTTAATTTTACCTATTATTGTTGTTAGGCTGTGTGCATGTCACAGTGTGCGCACGAGACCAGAGGACAGCTTTGTGGAATTGATTCTCTCCTCTTTATGTGGGCTCTGGGATTCGAACTCATGTCATCAGGCTTGCACACGAACTTGTTACCTGCTGAGCCATGCCCCTGGCCCCAGAAGAAAGAGCAGAGATCCAACCTTTCTGCTGCAGAGTTGTTTTGAGAAACAACTGGACCATAGCCCAGCTGGACCAGGAGCTGACTGAGGCTGGGGATGACCTTAAACCTCTGATGCTCCTGTTCCAGAGCCTCTGGAGCAGCCAAAATGGCTGTCCTGTATACCACCACCTCAGGTGAAGAAGGTGCTGGGGAGCTGAACCCAGGGTCTTTGGTGTGCTAGGAGGGTACCCTACCTACTAAGCCACATACCAGGCTTATTCTGTTTTTTGAGATAGGGTCTCACTATGCTAGCCTCCACCTGAGTGTCTCTCTGCCTCAGCTGCTTGAGTGCTGGATTGTCCGTGCGTACCCATCCTGGTCCCTGCCCTGTGTGTGAGGTTTTGTGATGAGTGTACATACTCGGGGTTGTTCTGTCTGCATGATGTGCTGTTAGTAAGTCCCCTTTATACCTTTTAATACTTGTCTTTTTTGTTTGGTTGTTTTTGAGGTACGATCTCATGTAGCTCAGGTTGGCCACAAACTTACTAGACAGCCAGGATGACCTCAGACTCCTCTTTCTGCTTCTTCCAGATGCTGGGATCACAGGCACACACCTCCACACCTATCTTCCCCTTGCCTTAGAGTGTGACCTTCCTGACCAGGGCCTCCATATAGCTGTCTCATTCTGGGAGCTGGCAGATGTGCCTCTCCATTCTTTCTCTTCCCACCTGAGGGCCCACATATACCTCTACAGAACATGCCCAGGGTCTTTTAGAGATGGAGACAGAATGGGAAGCCCATTCTCAGGGCCTTGTAGGGTACGGTGAGGAGTCTACACTTGGCCATGTTAGCTCCAAGGCCACAACCAACTTTGTGATTGACAGTTACTCTTTTGCTGAGGAGGAGAGTGCTGAAGGCAGGGGTGTGTGAGTGTGTGTCCGTGTGTGTGTCTGTGTGTACCTATGTGTGTGTATGTGAATATGTGTGTGGTGTGTGTGTGTCCACATGTGTGTGTGTCTCCCTCTCTGTGTATGTGCGTATGTGAGTATTTGCATGTGAGTGCAGATGTCCACAAGCTAAAGGCATCCGATACCCTGGAATTGAAGTTACAGGTGGTTGTGAGCTACCCAACATGTACTAGGAGCTGAACATAGGTTGTCTGCAAGAGCAGAAAAGGCTCTTAACCATTAAGCCTTCTCTAGCCCAAAGGATGGTTTTAAAGTGTTAAGCTGGAGGCTGAGCTGAGCTTCTGGACTGAGGATGGGATCCTTATAGTGTGGGTAAGATCTCTGGTGTGTGAATTGACACTTTAAGAGAAGTGGCTTGTCTTTTTAGGCCTCTGTCCCACCTGGTCTGCTGGCAGATGCCCCAGAGCTGGCTTCATTCACCATGGGATGTCCCTGTGGTTTATTATGTGTCCTTCAGTGTCACTAAGGGGCTGCCCTAGCTTAATTTCTATTGCTCTGATAAATACCATGGTCAAAAGCAGCGCAAGGAGGACAGGGCTTATTGTAGCTTATAGGCTAGAGTCCAGGATGCAGAGAGGTCAGGGCAAGAGCCTGGAAGCAGGAACTGGAGCCGAGGCCATGGAGGAACACTGCTTGGTCCTTCTGCCCATTTGGTCCGATCATCATAATGTCGTCAGTATAGTGGATCAGTATGATAATTTTGTGTAAGAGATGAAGATTCCCTGGAAGTAAGGTATGACACAGGACTGGAGAATTAGTGTACCCTTGTGGTATAACTGTAAAAGTGTGAGAACAAAGAGCTCCTGGAGGTCCTCGCGACATTTGCTAGATCAATAGATGCATACCGTGTACCAGGATATATGTAAATCTGTACAATCAAGGACACTATGTCTGGAATTGAAGTCACTACTTGATTAAGTTCCGATAGTCAGCTGTCATTCTCCGTGATCTGTCTGTGGGAGTCACCACCCCTACACCTTCCAATTTCTTGAGGGTGGCACTAATTTCTGTAATTCCTCCTGGGATACAATATTGTCTTTGGTTTACTAATTTCTTTGATAAAGGCAACTCCAATGGCCTTCATTTAGCCTTTCCTACCCTCACCCCATGTGTCAGGGAACCAACGTGGGAGTTCTGCCAACTTCTAAGTATATCATCCCAGTTGGGTGTTCTGGAACTGGGGAAATTACCACAGATGAATTTGGGGACCCACTGGACCTATTATGAATAAGGCTTTAGCCAAACTCCATTGATCACTTGACTTTCATATGCCTCTGCTTTTAACTGGAAGGCTTATTTGGGGGAAGAATTTTTAAAAACCAGTTTCCTAGGAGTGTCTGGAAGGAAAGGGACAGAGAGAGAGAGAGAGAGAGAGAGAGAGAGAGAGAGAGAGAGAGTGTTATGGGGTTTCTCCTGGCCTCTGAGTATAGAAACTTTTTTGTTTGGAGCACTCGAGGACAGGTTTTGTGCCTCCTGGGCTGGGCCAAGACACCGTATCCCCAGCCTGCAGGAGTAGCATCTCCTCCTGGCTTCTCCTGAGCTGAGGCATTGCAGCCATCAAGGAACACTGACTAAGCGATCTTGAGATCAGGCAAAGGGAGAAGGAGGAAGAGGCCACCAAAAAGAGGGTGTTGCTAAAGAGACTGGACATCACAGGTGGTGGCATGGGGCTGCAGGGGAGGGGGGACAGATACTCTCTGGTGCAGGGAAGCAGAGGATGGTGGGAGACACAGATGGTGGCTGTTCTGTGGGACCCAGGCTTTGTGTGTGTGGAGAGGCCTTCAGACTGATGCTATAGCCCGATGAGTCTAATCTGACTGTGTGATTGACAGTTATCTTTTCTTGCTGAGGATGAGAGTGCTGATGGCAGGGGTGTGTGAGTGTGTGTCCATGTGTGTGTGTGTGTCTCTCTGTGTGTGTATCTATGTGTATGTATGTGTATATGTGTGTGTCCATATGTGTGTGTGTCTCCCTCTGTGTGTGTATCTATGTGTATGTATGTGTATATGTGTGTGTCCACATGTGTGTGTGTCTCCCTCTGTGTGTGTGTATCTATGTGTATGTATGTATATATATGTGTGGTTTATGTCCACATGTGTGTGTGTGTCTCCTTCTGTGTGTGTGTGTGTGTGAATATTTGCATGTGAGTAGAGAAATGCCCCTTGGGTTCTGACCTTGCTGGGCCAACTTAACTCTCTTGTGCCATTTAATCATGGTGTCTTTTGGAATGGTCATACTGTGACTCAGAACTTTACCTGAGGGATTGGTGGCCCTCGGATGTGGGCCACAGTTGGCATTGGTACCCAGTGGCCCAGGCAAGAGGACCCACTTTGGAAAAGTCCCTGTTTTCTGCTGTTGTGCTGAGAGCCCCTGCCAGACAGGGGAGGTGACTGTGTTGTGTGTTAGAGCACAGATCTCTGAATAAGCAGAGGCCTAGCCACAGTTCTTAAGGAGAGGGAAGTGAATGGATACTGCATCTGCAAGCAGATTGTTCTGGAATCTTAAATACCAGCCAGGCTCTGGAGCTTCTCAGAGGAGGAGCGATGTGGTGCTGTACATAACAAGCAGCTTTGCCAGGCACAGAGGTGGGACTCAAAGCCCACCCGTGCCCACACAGCGAGTGCATGTGATCCTGGTTTATTCTGATTCATTATCTTTCTAGGCGTGTGTTCCTCCGGCCTGCATCACGTTTGGGGGAGCAGGGGAGGAGAAACCCTGAGCATGGCTATAAATACTTTTTTAAAACACAAGTTAGTTTAAGAGGGGTCTCCTTGTAGAATCGGGCTTTCATTTTCTTCCAGGACCTGTCCTACAAGCAAGCAAGCAAGCAAGCAAGCAAGCAAGCAAGCAAGCAAGCAAGCAATCACAGATGATCAGGGCTTCAGGGAAGGAGATGGGCAGCAGCCCCCAAGGGGGCTGCAGGGCTCTCCTCAGGCTTCTCAGGGAAGAGCAGGGCTGTAGACATCCAGCCTGCTGGGTCCCCTGGGGTGAGGCCAGGCAAAAGGAGAAGGAGGAAGAGGCCACCAGAGGAGCCTGGAGATCATAGGTGGCGGCATGGGGCTGCAGGGTAGGGAGGACAGAGGTCTCTGATGCAGGGAAGCAGATGATGGTGGGAGACACAGATGGTGGCTGTTCTGTGGGACTCAGGCTTTGTGTGTGTGGAGAGAGCTGCAGACTGATGCTCAGGTTTAGTGAGCAGCAAGGGGCTGCCGCCATGTGTCCTGGTATACCTGAGACAGGATGAGGGATAGAAGAGACATCCTGAGTTCTAAATAGAGACACATGTGTCCTTCCTTCTGAGAGTCGAGATAGAGGTAACTAACCTGAGGTGCAGTGTCCCCCTCAGGAGGGGACAGGCTCAGCCACATCACAGTGGCACCTACATAGCTCTGGCCTTTGGATCTCTAGACACTGTAAGATAAGTAACACAACAGATTGCATTATTTCTCTTGTTGGTCTATGCAAACTACACATGAATCTATTTCCCTTCACCAAGTTCTGTTTCCTAAGACCCTCTGGAATACAGAGAAACTAAGATTATGGACCCAAGTGACAGGTAACTACCTAGGGCTGCTGGAACAGAGGGCCCCCATCTAAGGAGCTTCTAACAGCAGATATTCAGTCTCATGGTTCTGGGGTTCAGAAGTGAGAACCCAGGGTGTGGTGGGCTGGTTACTCCTGTAGGCGCTGAGGAAATCCACCCCAACCTTCCCAGCATTCTTTGCTCTTCCTGGGGTTCCTTTGTACCTCTTGGCCTTTGCCTGTCCCCACACTGCCCACCTCCCCTGCCCCATGACTGTGTTCTCTCCTAAACCAGTTCTCTCCCACCTCTTTGTTCTAAATCCAAGATGGCCCCATCTTGAACTTTAACCTACTTAAATCTGTGATGAGCCTGTTTGCAAATAAGGTCACATTTAGGGGCCCTAGGAAGTCGTGAGTTGGTTTTTGGGCAAGGGAACAGTATTGAGCCCAAAGCCGCCTCCGTAACGCCTTTCCCTAATGTCTATACGAGATGTCCACTCAAGGGCAGCACTGCCCACTGCATCGTGACACAAGTGCAATGACCAGCATGGTGGCTTCTCAACACGTGTCACTGCTGAACCCGAAGTGTGTATAGAGAATACCCTGAGGTGCCCATGGCAGTCCGCAGCCCTCCACATACTGTAACCCCATAACACACGTCTGGCTTCTCAGTCCTGCTTTCTCGACATGTGCATGGGGTGGTGTGTTCACAGATGTGGAGCACAGTGTGGGAGGCCAGGGGGCAGCAGCTCGGTTAGAACGACAGGTGTGTTTGCAGGTCAGGGGACTCAGGAGGGGTGACATCCATGGCTGAGGCAGGAGGATGCCTTCTATGAAATGAAGCCAGGTGTGGTAGCACATGCCTGCACTTCTAGTGCTTGGAAGCAGGTAGGAGTTCCAGAGATTCCAGGGGATGCAGCCCAGCATTGCCACCAGAAACCTGGGGACAACTTCTCCTTGGAACCTCCGCTATGGTAAAGCTAGGTAATTTTGTTTTATTTATTTATTTATTTTTTGATACAGTAACTATGTAGCTCTGGCTGCCCTGGAATTCATTCTGTAGACCAGGCTGGCCCCAAATTCACTAAGAATTAACAGGAAGAACAAAAAGGACCTCAGGCTGAGGGCCTCTCTCCCTTCCTCTGTCCTCTTGATTTTTTTTCTGCTCATCCTGCCTCAGGAGGATCTCCCATTCCAGGCCAGCCTTATTGCAATTCAGGCCTTGTTGCAAAGAGGTGAGCTGAGATGGTTCAGTGAGTCAGGGTGCCTACCGTCAAGGCTGAATTTGATCCTAGGCCCCACATTGGTGGAAGGAAAGAACCAAGTGCCAGTTGTCACAGGTCTCACACACACACACACACACACACACACCATCACAAGTCACACACATACTGTCACAAGTCACATACACCCCTGTCACAAGTCTCTCTCTCTTATACACACACACACACACACACACACACACACACACACACACTCACACTCTGAGAAATCGTAAGAGAGACCCAGAGCTATAAATGAAGACCCCATCAGCCAGGTCTCTTCTGCTTTTGATCCCTGGGGAGCTGGTCTCTTTCTTGTGTCCTGGTCCTCAGCACATGTCCCAGCTGTGCTCCCCTGTGTCCTGTGTTACCTGTGATAAAGTGTGAGGGCAGAGCTGTATGAGGAACAAAGCCCCAGGGATCCAGCTTGCAGGAGCTGTGAACAGAGGCTGCTGGTCCTCAGCATGATATGACATTAGTCCTGACCCTAAGTCTTCCAGTGTGCACACTGGGTTCCATAGAGACAGAAGGAAGGTCCGCCCACGGGGCTCACAGCCTGTGGAGTAACATATGCAGCATTTGGGACCTCAGCAGTTACCTTCCCTCTGGAGAGAGGCCGTGTGGTCTCTAGCTCACTAAGTGTCACTTACTATATGCCTGGCGTGAGCCTGGACTCGGGATGGGCCTTCAAGTCCACATGAGAGCCATCTGAAAGGACTCCTGTCACCAAGGCTACCATGGCTGCCACCAGTACCAGTTGTTTGCTTCTTTCCTAGCCAGCAGAGCTGTATGTACCTCTCTGAAGCTGAAGACCTTCCCCTGTCCTGTGTACAAGGAGGCCAGAGGCTTCCGATCCAGTGGCTGTTGCCAGTCCTCAGAACACGTTTGTTCCTAAGGCCTAATGGCAGTCTTGTGTGCTAAGAGCGGATCACAGCACAGGGTGACTTGGCCTCCTATGTGGTCCTGTCCCATTCAGGGACAACTGGTCCCTGACCCCTCTGGCTTTCTCCAAGACTCAGAGTCCTAGGAGAATACTAAGGGACACTTTTGTAAGAAAGAGGCATCTGTATCCTGTACTTGAAGTCAAATGTGGCTAAAATTAAACCCACCCATGGGACCTGGCATCCATGGGACCTGGTGCCCATGGAACCTGGCACCCATGGGACCTGGTGCCCATGGGACCTGGCGCCCGTGGGACATGCCACCTGCGGGACCTGGCACTGGTGACTTAACCTGGTAGCTCCAGTGTTCCCTCTGTTAAATGGGAGTGATGCGACAGTAGGAAGGTTTTCTCAGGAAGTGTATATGTCACCTACCTCCCCTGGGTGTCGCCTGAGCCCCAGTCCTAGGCATCCCAGCCGTTGCTCAGTCTGGCCTCCTCTGGCCACCATGACTTAGGACTGAGGAAGTCCAGCCCAGTGGCTGAAGGCTCACACCTTTGTTCCTCCAGGGGATGACCGCCAAGGGAGACGCATCTTCACTTTCAGCTGCTGCCGGTTGCCACCGTTGCATCAGCTCAACCACCAGCGTTTGCTTGAGTAAGTACTACTCTGTTCTCTGAAGCACGCATCTGCCTCCCAACGTGGTCATCTTGGTCTCCATTTCCAGTGAGGCCTTTGGTAGCTGTATGACCTAGGGTCAGTGAGGTAATACCTCACTTGAACTTCAGGTGTCACCTATGGGACAAGGAGAGTCTCCACATGGTCCTGGATATGACCTGAGTGAGCATGGCCAGCTCCTGACCCCTGCTGGCTGACCGTGGTGGCTTCTGTTTCATGGATGTTAGTAAATCACAGTGTAGAGCTAACAACTGTCCTGAAGGAACCCTGTGTCTTGTGCCCTCCAGGTATCTGAAGTACACACTGGACCAGCATGTGGAGAATGACTATACTATTGTCTACTTTCACTATGGCCTCAGTAGCCAGAACAAACCATCGCTAGGCTGGCTCCAGAATGCTTACAAGGAGTTTGACCGGAAGTGCGTACAAGGGGGACACAAGGTTGGGAGGCACACAGGGACTGAATGGGGGTGGAGAGGGGCCATGGGCTATGCAGTGGGTATGGACAGATGCTAACGCCTCATTTTAGTGATGGAGCGAGTCCATTTGGGAGAAGGCTACAGAATCTCAACACTTCTGTCCTATTGCTGGAGGCAGAAGCGTCTAAGGTAACTAGAGGATTAGCAACTGGGCAAAAGGCAGTGATTATTATGTTTGGGTTTTTGAGACAGGTTCTCACTGTGTAGCCCTGCCTGGCCTGGAACTCTCTATGGAGACCAAACCTCTATCTTTTAAGGGTTAGGATTAAAGGAATGTGCCACCATACCTAGCAGGCCACTGGTTTTTGAAGGGTGACAAGTGAGAGGTCACATCTGCAGATAGAGGAGGCCACCTATATCCAATGTGAACAGCCGTTCACATGTATCCTGAAGGACATCAGAGAACACGGCTGTCCCTGCATAGGGATGGAGTACTTTCTGGCTTCCTGCTCTCTTACCCTGGGGTCAGTGGTGCTAGGTAGAGGTTGGAGAGAGAGACAGCCAGTGGTCTTCAGATTGGAGGAGCTGAACCTTCCTGCTTTTTTCCCACTCTTGGCCGGATCTGGTGGGGCATGCTTGAAATCCCAGCACCCTAGAGACGAAGGCAGGAGGACCAGAGTTCAAGGCCATCCTAGGCCACATGAGGTTGAGGCCAGCCTGGGCTACATTTGGCCATGTTTCAAGAATAAAACCCAATTTAATAAAGATTTCCTCCACTCTCTAAGAAAAGCAGGTGGGGGCAGGGAATGGGAATTTTTATCTTGGCTCCAAAGAAACAAAACAAGTGGGTGCTTTAGGCACAGAAACTATCCAAGACTGATGATAGGTGGAGGAAAATGAGCTGGCTGTCCCTAGAAGCCTGCACCTGGGATTCTGGCTCTGATTTGTTCTGGGAGAGCCTTCAGATGCCTGTGCTATGCTCTGGAGGAACCCCACGGGCCTCCTTGTTATCTCCCTCCAAGGCTACACCTGCTAAGGGTCCACTCCTTACACAGCCTGACTCCAGGAGCGCTTGCCCTGTTTGAGGCTTCTCATGAGACCGGCTCCCTCTTCAGTGGATGTGGAGTAGCTTCAAGCTCTCTCACCTTGTGAGATGTGATTCAAATAGTGCTCCAGTCACAGGGCCTCAGCATCAGATCTCCAGATGCCACTGGTGGCCTTGCGCTTTTGGCTTTGCAATCTCTGCCGAGGGGCTGGATGGCAACGGGGCACTGGCCAGCACTGACACGTAGGACATGTCCTCTCCTCTCACTTACATCACCTGGGACACATGACTTGGTGTGTCATTTAGTGGTGTACGTGTAAGAAATAAGTCAGTGAAGGAAGAGGAAAGAACAGACTCAGTTCAACTTCAAAGTGACAAGAGCAGACCTTGCTGGTCTGAGCTTGCTAGTCTGAGATGTTAGTGTCCTCGTGCCTTGTGGCTTGGAGCTAAGAGTACAGGAAAACACTGTACAGGATCTGAGAGTCAGTTTTTTACTGATGAGGGCTCTGGGCAGGTTTAATAGCTTTCATTCTGAAAGTGCCAACTAGGCACTTTCAGAAGATGGCCTTTCATCCATCTTCTGCACCCATGAGAATATCCTTAGCTACGGGCTCCACTTCATTCATGTGCAGTGTAAATGATGCAGTGGGCGGGACAAGGCAGAGGGATCAGAGCGCTCTTGTGTGTGTGTGCATCCGCTGGCACGTGTGCGCATGCACGCGTTCAAGCCAGAGGTCAATCTCAACTGTCATTCCTTCTTAGGCACCGTCCACCCTGTTTGTTGAGACAGAGTCTATCATTTGTTTAGAACTTGCCCTGTAGGCTGGCTGGCCACGGATCCTCCTGTCTCTGCCTCCCCGGCACTGAGATTTCAAGCACCTGCCACCACACCCCAGCTTTCCTTACACGGGTTCTAGGGTTCCCCAGACACTTTACCAGCTGAGCCATCTTCCCATCTCCTTCTCTTTTTGGTTTTGTTTCACAATAGGGTCTCACTGTGTATCCCTAGCTGGCACTCTCTACATAGACCAAGCTGGCCTCGAACTCACAGAGCTCCACCTGGTTCTGCCTCTCAGATCCTGGGATTAAAGGCGTGTTTCCTTCAACTCAGTTCCTTCCGAGTTTTAATCCATGTCCTTTAGCTTGCTGAGATATGGATTTTCTGAGGCTCTGGCCTGCTGGGCAGTCATTCAGTGTGGAGTGCGGCAGAGTTCAGGGACTTGAAATCACCTCACCTTTCCCTCCTCAGGTACAAGAAGAACCTGAAGGCGCTGTATGTTGTGCATCCCACTAGCCTCATCAAAGCACTGTGGAGCATCTTCAAGCCCCTCATCAGGTGAGCATGTACCCTGTAGACCCTCACACCACCATCTCTGGGGTGCACCTCTCTTGGAGGGCTCCATGCAGGTCTGCCTCTGAGGCATCTATAGGATATCATGAGGGGGGTCACATGACTGCCCAGATCATGCACTAAGGCTCTCTGAATTTGTGGACAGGTATGCTGCCCCATGACATTGTTGTCACAGCTAGTATTTTAAATACACCGTGACCTGAATGCCCACTTTTTTTTTTTTTTTTTTTTTTTTTTTTGGTTTTTTGAGACAGGGTTTCTCTGTGTAGCCCTGGTTGTCCTGGAACTCACTCTGTAGACCAGGCTGGCCTCGAACTCAGAAATCCACCTGCCTCTGCCTCCCAAGTGCTGGGATTAAAGGTGTGTGCCACCACCGCCCGGCTGAATGCCCACTTTCTACCTCTGTATCTTGGTTCCCAAGGTCACTGTCCAGTTCACAAAGCCCAGGAAGGGCTCCAGTTTACACAGCAGGGTAACTGTAAATGCAGAGGCTGGAACCCAGGCACACGGGCTCTCACTTTTGGCGAATGACCAGGGACAGCCTGTTCCCTACAGCTGGGTATGATATAGCGAGGAAGCTCAGTGCCCAAGTGTTCTCGTAGACTTGGTCCTGTGGGTGTGGACACTCCACAACAGGCCTCAGTGCCTCGGTATCCACCCCATCTTGGTGCAGACAGTTCACCCTGTGAGGTGCTGTCTCTATCGTCTGCTGGTATACTCTGTGTGACTCGCCCATGGCCATGTTTCAGACTTCTCTGGAGCAGGAGAAGGCACAGACTTTTTCTGGAAACTCAGGATGGGTAGCCCAAGCCCATGGGCTAGCCTTTTACTCCCTGCATTTGAGCAAACAGCCCAGAAACGTGGGGACTTCTGTCAGCTCTTCCCAAGCCAGGACTCTTTCTCATTGGACAGTGATTTCTCTGACAGTACCAGGAAGAGCAAGGACAGTAAAACCTGGCTCTGCTGAGACCCCAGGGACGTCTTCATTTCCTCTACATTTAGCCATAAATCAGGCACAAACTGTCCCCAGCCACACATGGTGAGTGGGTGAGCTTCATCAGGAAAGCCTAGTATTTGCACAGGGCAGGTTGGGACACTCAAGTGAAGGAACACATTCAGAGAGGAAGTGGCAGCATCTTTCCTGGTCAGCCAGGAGGACTCAGGAGGGTTTTCAGGAGGAGCATTCTAGTGCAGGGAGGGCACACACATAATGGGTGGACACTCTTTGCTGGACATGGCCCTCGAAACCTTTGCTGCCTCTTCCCCCATCATATCCCCCCGACCCCACCCATTTGTTGATATCTACCTACAGTGGCTCAGAAGTCCACAACCAAGAGGGAGGTTCATGTTGTGCCCTGTGTGTAGGTGAGAAAGTAGGACAGAGACAGGGCTGGGCATCACATCCTCTCTCCCCACTCCCCCTCTGTGCATGGAAAACTCCCATCCTCCTGCATCCCCACCTCCTACCTGCCTCCTTGAGGGCTCAGCTGTGTGTCTTACCATGCTGAGTTCTCAGGTCTCCATCTCTCAGACACAGCCACACTGTTGGTAATCAGACCCCTCTTCACTGGACAATGAGTGACCCTAAAGGTCATTCGGGTCCCAGAGCCTGCAAATCTGTCACGTTCCACAGCACAAGGGTTATGCAGATGAGATTAAGCTGACAGAAGACAACTTGGGATGTTCTCCCCGGCTCTCTCGGGCTTTCAGGGTGAGCAATGGGGTCCTTAATGGGTAGCCTTTCCTGCACTGTCAGGAGAGAAGCTCAAAGGTGCCGCACTGCTGGCTTTGAGGATGGAAGCAAGAGTCCCACACCAAGGGTCACAGGCACCTTTAAGAACTAGAAGAATTAAGGGGCCCACAGCCCTGCTCTTTCCCACTGACCTGAACCCACGGAGGGGATGCTGTTGCCATTTTAAGTTGTTTCTTTTGCCCTGGGTCCCTGACAGCTGCCTGGAGACCATGCATCTATATCCTAGGACCCCAGAACCCCACTAGTACATGCTCTTGAATGTCTGCCTGCATCAATGTGATCAATGTGTGTGCTTACGCCACACATTTCTACTTGGTGTGTGCTTGTTTGCATTCACTCAAGTATACACACACACACACACACACACACACACACACACACACACACACGTGCGCGCACACTCCATCAGTGGCTCCTGGAAAGTGCTGCTGCCCTGCCTCACCTCAAGCCTCACCCCACACTGCAGCTGGCCTACAGCTCAATGTGCCTTCCCCACTGCCCTCATGTTCTATGGAATGTGGCATGCACCACCAGGCCTGGTTTACTCTAGAATGTCTTTAACTCTCCTTTTGGGATTGAATTATCTCTTCAATCAGTGTTATATACACCAAACCATCTTATGTAGGCAACCATGTCCTCTCTACTTCCAAACAGGGGTGGTCGGTGCTCTGAGAGGCCATACAGTTTCCACAGCTGTGCCAGGGAAATGTTAGTGATCCCCGCCCCCTCCAAAAAATAGACAGGAGCCGATCAGATACAACTCACAGCAGGACCTTTATTCTATTCGAGCTAGCTTGCCCCCACCACCACCACCATACCACTGTCACGCAGGATGGTTTTGGTGGTGGGGGAGCCCCGAATGTCTATCAGGGCAAGGCTTTATAGTAAGCAGCAAGCAGGAAGCACGTGTGCAAGCATCTAATTGGACAGCTATTGTGGCCTTTAACATGATTGGCTGGTGCTGGGAGTTGTACCATAAATTTAGTTTCTGCTCCCTTCTGCATTGGTGGTTGTTAGTTAAGGGGATGAGCTTGTAACCTGGGGTGCAGGTTTGTTGGAGGAATAACCTAGAGACACTGTTGAGGGTGTAACCTGGAAACTCTGGTCTTGCTGAGGATTGGCCTAGAGACTGGAGCTAGGCTCAGGTTTTGTTGGGGGTCAACTTGGAAACTAATGTTAGGTACCAGCCTGTTAGTTTGAACCTGAGTTCAAACTTAGGTCAGGTTCTCTAAAAAGGAGTCTGAATTTAAAAGATTTGACATCTCAACACAGCTTGTGAAGGACTCTGGACTGGGATGTAACAACAGACTGAAACCAGAACACAGGATGAAGTGTGTACTCACATAGACTTGAGTTGAATCCTGAATTATTGTCCTGACTCAGTCTCTTCTGGCAGCTGTGGGTGTGGCACAAATCTCTCATGCCTGTGCTGGAATTCCTGACTGAGCTGCCCAAGTACCACCCCCCAGCAGGGTAACAGCCCAGACGGGTCATGTCTACTTACCCTCACTAATCCTAGGGTCCAGCGGGTGCCTGGCTTACAGAAATCATGAGGCAGCTACAGAGAGAAAGGTGGTGTGTGGCTCCTGAGTGGGCAGGAGTGACATGGGAAGTCCCCAGAGTGCTGAAGCAGCTGTCACTGTCTAGAAAGGACAGCTAGGACCTTAGTAGGCTCAGTGGGCTCTTCCTGTCCACACACAAACAAAAAACATTGATAGCATTTCATACCCCAGAGGAAACTTTAATGTCCCCAGAGCAGGGGCTAAACTGTCCCTGATTTGTCTGTTATCTGAATGGATAGGAGGTGAGGACATCCCACAAGACCTGTCCCAACCCCTTCCTCAGGGCCCAGGGCCCAAGTTCTTCCACAGCTGCGATTCCTGGCAGCACCCTTGCAATCCTTGAAGGCTACCTTGCTTGTGGCTGGAATCTGATCCACTCTTGTCCACAAGAGGGAGCCAGTGCACAGGCCTTGACCTCCTTTAGGGTATGGGAGGGAAGTGGTTAGGCCACAGCTGGCGTTGGACCCAGAATTCTACTCTGCTCATTTGGGTGTCCCATCTATCAAATCCCTGCAGCCTTGTTTTTTTCAGGCAGTGGTAAGTTGGATAATCTTATTTTCACATTATCTACAATGTGGAGAACACACAGGTTGTTCTAACTGCAGCAGAGTCTGGCTTTGCCTTTTCTGCAAAATTCTGCAGAATGGCCCAAGTCCAGAGTCTATCAGTGGGACCCAGGCCTTGGCAGGCCAAGTGCCTTGTCCAGGATCCCAGGGAGAGAACAGAAAGGTTGGTAGAGGCTGTTCTGTCTCCCCGTGACCTTCTGAGACACCTCTGGACAGTCTCCCAAGGTCCCTGCCCTTTGGTCTCTCAGGGAGAGGAGATGGCCCAACACAAAAATCATCACTCACCTCGGACCATAGTGACCCCAGACTTGCAAGCTTGGTTCACTGGCCCTCTGAGCTGGCACGTAGTTATGGTCAGTATCAAGGTCAACCTGGCAGTATTGACAATCCCATGGGAAAGGGACCTCTGGGTGTGTCTGTGAGGGGTTGTCCTATTAATTGAAGTGGGAAGACTTGCACCCTATGGGCGGAACCATTCCCTAGGCAGCAGATCCTGGGTCGTGTAAAGGGAGAGCAGTAGTATACATGTGCACATTCTCTGCTGGCCTGAACAGAAGGTGACCCGCTGCTTCGAGCAACTCCTACCTTGACGTCACTGCCATGATGGAGTGTGGCTTGAACTTTGAGCTGAAATAAGTCTTTCCCCCTTAAGTTGTCTTTGTCTGAGTATTTTATCACAGCGACAGAAAAAGAAACTAAGACACATACATCCGCTCCATATAGAAAGGAGCCTCTATGCTGTGTGCTCTATGTAAATTCACAGCCAGTTCAAAGCCGAGGCATAATTATTTTATACAGGTGAGCCTCTAGGGCCTTTACTGTATTCTGGATCTCAGTGCATGCCCTGTCTTTTGTTTGTTTGTTGGGGGCGGGGGTGGGGTGGGGTTCAAGACGGGGTTTGTCTGTTCAACAGTTTGGCTGATCAGGAACTCTGTAGAGCAGGCTGGCCTTGAACTCACAGAGAACCATCTGCCCCTGCCTTCTGAGTGCTGGGATTAAAGACATGCCCCTCAACGTTTTACACTCTTGCTTCTCCTTCCTCAGTCACAAGTTTGGGAAAAAAGTCACCTACTGCAGCAACCTGCTTGAGCTCCGAGAACACCTTCAGTGTGACCAGCTGCTCATCCCCCCGGAAGTAGTGCGGTGAGGGTCTGCCCCCTCCCCCAGCCCCTCCCCCCTCCCCCACCCCCCTATTCTCCCCCGCATGGCTCTGGGGTCCAGTATCTTCGCACATGAGGGAGAGCAAGCCACGAAGGCTGCATATAGTGCAAGTACAAACTGATTAAAAACACATCCAGGCACGGGGTTTGCCGTTCTGCTTCTGAGCCGGATATGAAAGGGGTTCCCTGGTGTGCTGATGAGCGTGTGTGGAATGAAATGTTCCAGGAGTGGCAGGCGCAGGGGCTTGGGAAGACAGCTAGCAGCGTTCCATTCAGCTCCTGCTGAATGCCTCACTGAGTGTCTGGCAAGCCGGAACGCAGGGTCAATGAGCAGAGACACCCTGGCTTCAGGTGTTGGGTGCCAGGCAGGCCAGCTCCAGTGACTCCTGAGACTCATCTTCACTTCTCTCTGAGGATGCAGCACCCTGCCCAGGATGCCCGAAACTTACAGAGATAGGACATGTGGGTTTCCTATCGATGCTGTTGGGGCTGTCTCCACATAGCACTTGGAGATGACTTCCATGGCTAAGGCTGTCCCTCTGTGAGGTGACACTCTCCTGTTGTGTCCATAGGTATGATGAGAAGCTGCAAAACCTGCACAAAGGCCAGCTGCCCCCGCCCACCAAGACGCCACCACCTCGGCCGCCCCTGCCCACCCAGCAGTTTGGCGTCAGCCTGCAATAGTAAGTGAAGGATAGTTACCCTGCTCTCCTGAGCAGTGGGAGCCCTCTCTGTCCAGGGAGGTTGCCCCAGGCCTCTGCCTCCTGCCTATAGGAGCAATAAAGGGTCAAGTCCCCTCTGAGTCTGAGTGCCCACTGCTCCACCTGTGCCTAGGCAGAGGACAAGAGATTCTTGGTCACCCTTCAGGTCTGGCTCCCTGCTCTTTGTGCCTCTCCTGTCATCTTCCAAGTGAGACATACTCATGGGACTTTGATCTTTGGTGGGTCTGTCATTTCCTACCTGTTTTCTAGGCCAGCTTCATTCCCATGCATCTTGGGCCCCTCCTCCAGAAGCCTTCCCCGGTACCCCATCACACAGCACCCCATAGCTACCGCCAATCCAAGTTCCTCAACCTCTGGGTCATGAGTTTGTCCCTCTTTGGGGGTTTCATGCCCAGGTAGTAGCCCTGGCCAACACAAATCCAAGGCAATGTTTTATCCTAAAGCAGTTGGAGCTGCCAGGCCGCCCACAGCACACTGAGGAAGAGCTGGGCACTTAGTTAACCGCTTTGTGTTAGAAACTTGCACGAGGTTTGATGTTCACTTAAAGCTCTGGCCGCCTTAAAGGTCCATGAGGAGCTGGGAACCCTGGGAAGAGTTTAAGGGAAATCTGTTGGGGATTTGTTTGTCCCTGTCCTTCCTGGGCTACCAGGACAGGATTCCTCATGTTCTCATGTGGACTCTGAGATAAGACCCATCCAAATGCTCTCACGGTCTGCAGTGCGTGTGTAGAAAACAAAATATGCCCAGTGGATGTCGCATCCTAAGTCCCAGTACCCGTGGTTGCAATTGGCTTGCAGGAAGAACTTTGCAGACATGAGCAGGATCTTGAGATGGGGGCTATCTGGGACATCTTGGTGAGCCCAGGTTAGCCCCTTAGGGTTGTATAAGCAAGAGTCTGTGAAGCTGTCTGAGTATATCCCGGAGCCTCCAGGTACCAGCCCTGCACCTACTCTGGATTTACGTTGTAATGTAATTCGGGGTGTTGTTTTAAGCTAATTCGTTATCACAGCCATCGGAGAGCAGCTCGAGGTGGTGAGAAGGCTGTTGCATGGTTCTGTACCTGTCAGCTAGGGAGGTGTGATAAAGCGGTGTTCCCTGAGAGGATGGAGCTGGATGTGTCTGCAGGGGAGGAGGGGAGCATCCCGGGATAACACAAAGAGCACTGTTGTTCCATGTGTCTCCCCGGCTCCGCACTATTTGATGGAGCTTTCTGTTGTGACGGGCGTGGTCTGCTGGACCAACTCCAGGTTGAGTGAGCACATGGCTACTTCCTGTCTTAACACCTTCAGTAGCACCTGTGCCTGCTCTTACTGGGTCACACAGTACCTCCCCACCCAACCACACGTTCTCAGAGAGAAAATATGGTGAAATAGTTTGCCCCCAAAACTAGAGCACAAACTTGCCACTAGAGAGTACATTCCTTTTCACGGATTATGAAAGTTTGTTGCTGTCACTCCCTGGTGGTCCACACATCATAGACTCTCCCTACCACCACCCCAAAGGCAGGAGAGAGCAGGTGCCTGCAGTAACTGCAATCACCTCTAGGGGTCGCTGTTGAGAGCTCATCGCTCGGGCACCAGGTCATCAAGAGACAGTTTTCAGAATGTTTCCCAGACCTCTCTGCGCCTTTCCTGTCTCTATGGTTCTGCTGCCAATATCCCTAGTGGTTCTTCCATTCAGAGCTCCTACTAATGGCTCCTACTAAAGGCTTCAGACATGCTATCTGATGGCCCGTCATATCCTGCAGAGCTATCTCGGTTTTCTATAACAGGGCTGGGAGTGCTTGTCACTAGGCCAGAGCATGCTGTATTTCACCATATACTGTGATATGCCATCCGCCTGTGATGCAGCGACATATCTGGGGTTCACTGGGCTCACTAGCCAGCTGGCCTAACCTAATCAACACCTAGTGGGCCAGTGAAGAATGACATCCAGGTTGTCCTTAAGTTGTTCCTCATACTCACAAGCACACACACACACCCATTTGAAAACAGAAAACAAGAATAACGTGCAGATTTGTACATTGTGCCTGCAACTGAGCTTCGCGATTGGGAACTGTTGGTGGCTGTCATTGGTCTTGCAGTTCTACTGTGTGGCTGAGTTTGCGGGGAAGGCTTGGTTTTTGTTTTATTTTATGTGTGTGGGTGTTTTGCCTGTGTATGTGTGTGTGTGTGTTTGTGTACCGTGTATGAGTCTGCTTCCCATAGAGGCCAGAAGAGAATGTCAGATTGCCTGTAACCAGAGTTATACAGATGGCTGTGAGATGCCATGTAGGTGCTGGGAATCAAACCTGTGTCCTCTACAAGAATAGACGTGCTTGTAACTGCTGAGCCATCTCTCCAGCCCCTGAGAGGGGGCTATTTTTGTTCACCTCAGATGGGAGAGATTGACAGACTAAGCAGGGGGTTCTGCCTAAGTCTAGTCTGCAGAATGCATTGATGGAGTCATTCATGGGAGCATAGGTGATTCAGGCAGCTGCATCACTGAGAAGCCCCACACCCCAGCATTCCGGGAGCCCCCTGTGGATTTGTAGACAGCCAGCTCCAAGAGGCTCCCCTTCCTAGCAGTAGCTCACTGGTTTAATATAACCTCATACAAGCCTCCTGTGTCTTGTAAGTTTCTGGTGATCGTCATGAGCCTTGTGAATTTCCCTCCTCCCTCTCCCCTTTCCTCCCCACTCCAGGAGGAGATGAGTCTTTATGAAGCAAACAGCTGCACAACCAGGCCACCAGGGACACCTTTGGTGACTTGAGCACTTGCAGGGTATGTTGACACAGAGTTATCAGTGGACAGGAGGCTGCTGGGACTGTCACATTGCTAGAGTTATTTCTGTTCCAGGACCAGTTATTGATTTTAACAATCAATACATAGAACAAACAGGGGGAGCTGGGGTGCAGCTGGGTGTTAGAGCGCTTGCTTACCTAGTGTGTGTTACCACTGCAGCCACTCCAACACCACACAGGAAAATCCACTTCATTATCTCTTTAGGGAAGAGCAAGCAACGTCAGATGCCTTTGAGTACATTCCGGGCATGCCACTTTAAGACATAATCTGTGTGATTGCTTCTTTAAATTAATATTTTATGCTGTCTCATTGCCAATGACTATAATAAAATGGCAATAAACGTATTAAATAAAGCACCAGATATGTAATTTGTTTGGACTGTGGATGAATGGAAGACATTAAAATTCATAACCAAAGCCTATGCGCCAATGTTAATTTGCTGATTTAAGTTCACGACAGAAAGCCATCCCTTGGAATGAGCCGCTTAAGCCAACAGAGGAAGGCAAAGTCAGGGAGTCAGAGATCTCCTGGCTGAGCCAGGACTGGGAGGCACTTGCTTAGCATGTGCAAAGCCCTGGATGCCATCCCAGCACTGCAGAAATAAAGGGGGCTTGCTTGCCATCCTCAGGGAGGGAGGGAAGAAAGGTGTGAGTCTCCTCTGAGTGCCTGTGGGTCTGGGAAAAGAGGTGGACCAAGCTCTCCAGGTTTGGGAAGTCCGGGCTGCTGACTTTACACATCCCAGTTTCTTTCTCTATGTCTAGGGATGAGCTACTGCCGTCCTCACTAACCCTGCCCAAGAGCCTTGTAACCATGGGCCTTGCCACAGAACATGTAGAATATGTACCTTCACTAGCCCCTCCTCCAGGAAGTCTTCCCTGATGGCTCCACACAAACTGGGATGTGTGAGCCTTCTCCTCCCTGACACCCCTCTCCACTTCCTCCACCTGCCTCTCAGAGCGGGATTTAGTATCCAGATACAGGACTGACCTACATGTGCACCTAGAAACCGACCAGGCCTGGATTATTGGGTAAGCTTTCCCTTTTCTAAGTGTGCAGTGTTGTGTGGGTTAGGCTTATCACACCCATGGGCAACGGCTACCATTGTCTCATCCCAGAACATCCCGACCCCATGTGTGGCCTTTCTTGCCTCACAGCCCCTCACAGACACGAGCTCACTTTCCATCTCCAGATTCTAGACATTTCAAGTAAATGGAACCACACCACATGTGGCTACTTTTTAGCTGGATCTGCCTGGAGTCATTCTGGGGCTCATACCAGATTCTGTTCGTTCTCTGGCAATTACTGAACCTGTTGCTTGTTTCTGCTTATTCCTTATTGTGTACAATGGTAGTCTGAAAATTCACATGCAAGATTGTGAGTTTCTGGGTTTTCTGTTCTCTTGGGTCTACAGCTAGAGGGCAAATCACCTGCTTCCCTGGTGCGGGGATTATAAGCACCTTCACCTGCCTGGCTTTTTATGTGGTTCCAGGGCTTAAACTCCAGGCCTGTGTGCTTGCTTGTATGTTGGGCGCTTTACCTGTGCACCACCCTCCAAGCCCTGCGTCATGCTTTGTTGATGGCCCGAGAGTATCTGACCTGCTGCCTTGTGACTGACCTAGTGGTGGGGAGTGGGCTGCCCTGGACCCTGGTTCTGTGCTGTGTGTGTTGGCCTAACTTACCGAGTCCGCAGGCTGTGATACAAGCATCCCTGAAAGCCAGTGGGTCAGATGGAACTGTTCTTCCCAGCAGGGCAAGAGGCATATGGGTCACAGGCTCCAACCACATGAGTAGACCTGGACATTCTCTCTAATGAGTTCCTTCTGGTGAAGCATATAGGCAGGAAACCCCTCATGCTTTTTCCTCTCATGTGCTCCATCCCCCTTTGTCATATTATGGTATGTGAGAAGTCTTGGCCAGGAGCCCAGCAGATGTAGGGACCCCTTGACTTGAATGTCCTGCCTCCAGAACTATAAGAAAGAACTGTATTTTATTTATAAGTGGCACAGCGTCAGGGATATTTTGTTATAGCAATAGAATAAGAAATAGGCTCTCTACCTCGGTAGAGTTTCAAGACAATTATGAAGCCATTTCTAATTGCCCATCCAGAGAGGGCTGACTCTGCCAATATGAAGCCCCACATTTCTGAGCCCTGCTGTCCTGTAACTTCCCAGCTCCCTCACTGACTCCAGATGCCTCAACTCAAAAAACAAGCTGTAGTCTGTGCCTTTTGTGCATATGCTTTTAATCCCAGAACCCAGGAGGCAAAGGCAGGCAGGGTGGAATTCTGTGAGTTCAAGGCCAGCTTACTCTACATAGTGAGTTTAAGGACAGCCATGGCTATATAGAGAGGCCCTGTCTCAAAAAAATGTGTGTGTGTTAGATATTATAATATATATCATATATACATTATGTGTATATGTGTGAGTTTATAGTACCCTTGGGACCTAGTAACGGGCATCAGACCCCGCCCACACACACACACACACAGTTGGAGTTATAAACAGCTGTGAGCCTCTAAGTAGGAGAGTGTATACTATTAACCCCTGAGCCACCTCTTAGCCTGATTTCAACCCTGCAGGTACCCACTTCAGGCAGTGTGACTTACTGTAAAACAGTTTACCTCTGAGCCTCGGTTTCTCCTCAATAAAAATAGGGATGAAATATTGCTGCCACCAGACACATGAGGCATAGCAGCGACTACCAGTCCATCGGCACTGTCCAGCTGCCGTGGCATCTGGGACCTCCCTGGCTGACCCTGTGGCCAAGGGGCTTTGTGGGCGCTGTGGCCATTCCTCCTTGTCTTGGGGATTAGACAACTATTTCAGAGGTCTGGCATAGGCTCGGGAGACAATGACTGTCTTGGAGGGCTGGAGAAGCTAGCGCCCTGGGACAGACCCAGACACTCATACTGCCTACCAACAGCCAACCACTTTCATTGCACTGGCTCCCCTCCCCAGCCCACACTTCCCTGTTTGTGCATTCATCACACGCAAGGCATGCAAAAGTAGGAAAAGCCTGCTCTGACTGATGCCAAGCCCTTCTCCCAGGAGACAGGTGGGGCTTTTATGAGCAGAGCCTCCCCAGGCCCTTCCAGGCAGATGGCTGGACATTGCTGTCTCCCAGGCTGCTTCGGAGGGTGCCCTTGGCCCTTCAGTTCAGGGGATGTATTTAATGTGCCCTAAGCATCTTTACAAAGACCTGACCCTACCCAGTGCCATTGAGGTACTCAGGAGGGACATGGTGTGACATTCCCCCATTGCCCTGGGCATACCTGCCCAGGCAGGAAGTGAGTGGGGTCCATCTGCTCTCCTGCCTGGGATAATTATTCTCAGCACTGGCTTTACAAGTCCATGGAACAAGCCTCTCTCTGGGCCACCAAGTAGAGTCTTGGGACTGGGTGGGGGGTGTTTACAGAGTCTCAGAACGGGGGGTGCCCTGCATTTAGCATCGACTTCTGGTCAGGTCCCTGGTTGCTGTGAACCCTGACAGATAGAGGCAGAGTACCACTCCTTAGATCCACAGACTAGTGGACCCAAGACTTTGGAAAACTTTCTCCCCTAATGGAGCCTGGGTTTTCTCCACCAACAGAGGAGGTGGCGTTGAATGGTCCCAAAGTCTTTGCCCACCCAAAGATCTGCTTTTAGATCTGCTTTTATGCAGCAAAGTGCATCGAGGCACCAGGCAAAGGGGTCTTTAGCGGCTCAGCCTTGTCCCGCATGCTGAGCAGGACTCTCCAGGAATGATGGACAGCCTGTTCTTTTCTGTGTGACCTGGACAGTCACCACAGCTTGCCGGGTCCACTTGTTTCCCTCTGCCATGGGCCACGAGTGTTCCACTTGGGGACACCACTCAGTCCTGGCATGAGAATGATTCCTATTATTGATACTATATTGCCTTCCTGCTTAATAATACTCCTGCATCCCCAGAGGGGTTGTCAGCACCCGTACTTTCCAAAACTGGGAGACTGGGGCTCAGGAGGGTACAGGACTGTCTGGCAAGAGCACAGCTCTGGGGAAGGCTGGCACGGGCCATCAGGCTCCCTAGAAAGCAGCGGTGTGGCTCCTGCTGTCCTGTTCCTACCTCCCCAGGGATACCCTCCTCCCTGACAGCTGACAGCTAGGAAGTTGACATGGGACAGCCTAGGAGGGTCCTATCCATCCCTGGGCCTCTCCAGAGGCAGGGTCAGTCTCATGGTGACTGTTCAGGGTCCTATGCGTGTGTGTTTAGCAGAGAGAAAGATCTCCTTGGAACCAAACCACAAACAGAGCCAGGATGCATGGAGAGCATTGCTTCTGTGACATGAGCATTGCATGTTGAACTGAGCCAAGTGTTTAAGGTCTGTCCCTAACATCCCAGGGCAGCCTGCATGGGGACAGAGCAGGTTTTGCTGACTGCTTGCACAGTAATAGGATTACCTTGAAGGACATTACATGTATGTTAGTTACCCTGATGATAGGAGGCCTGGAGACAAGGCTTCCAATCACATCCGCTTAATGGAAGGGAAATGGGGGCTCAGGGAGGTCAGTGCTGGGTTTAGCTGGCAGAACCAGGGTCGCCAGGTACACTCCATTTTGGCTCTGCACTCAATTGAGCAAGTCAGGTAACCAATCTGTGCCTCAGTTTCCCCATTCAAGTTCCAGTCAGCCTAAAGCATTCGTCTCACTTTCATGAAACAGAATAGGCGCTTTCTGTATTTATATCTGTCCTTATATCCAGTGTCCGTAACCCACTTTCCCCTTCAGGGGACCCTGAAGGCCTTCCCTGCAGTTTTGGGCCTAGACTCGCAAGCAGCAAATATGTATCAGTCAGCTGTCACTGGTGATGCTGTGTAACAAGTAGTCCCACTCCGAGCATGTTATAGCAATAAGCATTCTTTGCTGGGTTCCAGGAAGTGTGTGAAGCAGCTGGGGTTCAACTCATTTTGTGTATCTTATTATTATGCAGACCAGAGGAGTGGCCTCCACCTGGGACATCTGTTCTCCCTGGGGAATGGGGCCGGAGCAAGTATGGTCCAGTCAGGGGGGGTCACACAAAACGTGTGTATTGTGTCTGCTTATGTCCCACAGCAGCTTGTGTGGGCCAGCCCATGGCCGGTGCACAGAGAGGCAACTGCCCTGCAAGTGATGCTGACACAGAAACACTTATCCTAAGACAGTGTTGCTCCCTGCTCTGAGGTCCCCAGGCAGCACTAGATGCTGAGGATTCAGACTCTGCATCCTTCCATCTGTCTGCTGTTGCCGTATCTCAGGGCCCGTGTTTTTATCACGTACTTCTGCTTCATTTTATTTTTTTTCGAGACAGGGTCTCTCTGTAGTCTTGGCTGTCCTGGAACTCACTATGTAGACCAGGATCCGCCTGCCTCTGTCTCTCAAGTGCTGGGATTTAAAGGCATGTGTCACCAGGCCCAGCAAATACTTTTTAAAATTAAATGAGCACTTAGTCTAGTCTACTGGGTCCATACTCACTGTTAGATATTCGTCTGTCTTCTTGATTGTAATAATTTTTTGTCTGGCAAGCTTCTACTCATCCCTCAAAACCCTGCCTTGAAGTAGATTCCAGCATTCCTCCACACCATATTATGGGTGGGGTTTCGGCACTCTGTTGTCCTTCCAAAGTTTGGACACTCATGGCTGCTTCATGGAGGCTGAAGCTGTGTCTCTCCACGGAGACTCCTTGATGTTGTGTCTTCTCTGGAATGGGGAATCTGAGAGCCTTCCCCTGCCCATGCCTGCCATCAAGGTCTGGAATGAATAAGCCAGTACATTCTTCTCCCTCAGCCTCAGAGACAAAAATCAAGGTGAACTCATCCCTCCTGTGCTGCGTTGGACAGTGACATATCTGAGAGAAAAAGGTAAGGAGCTGCCTCTGGCTGGGACACTCAAAGGGGCTTCATTTCAGCTCCCAAACACCCCAAAAGTGTATGAGTGCATATGCCCTGTGGCTTGGAAGTCAGAAACAAGCATTGCAGGTGCAAAGGCCCTGTGGTCACCTGGGTATGTGTGCATGAGTGTGGGTCTGTGGGAAAGCTAGGAAGGAGAGGCAGGAGTTACTAAAAGGCTGCCCAGTGTCCCCATGTGCTGTTCTTGGGCCCAACTTCCTCTCCTGGCTGTGAAGCCAGCAGAGGCCTGCCAGGGAGGCAGCCAACTGGTGATGTCGGATAGAAGAAAGGCTGAGTATTTTCTCCAGGGTCACAAAGCTGCTAGGAGGCAGGGGCAACTGGTCCCAGGCCTGTGTGTTTCTACACACCCTTCTCTTAGAGCAGGAGGGAGGGACTGGAGTTGGGACATCAGATGGAAAAGCCTGACCTGTCGCTACAGGAGGTTGATGCCACAGACAGGGGAGTCAGAACCTTGAGAAGCCCAGAGTACAGGGATCTGAGGTGTTCAGTCTCTTCTTCCTGTAGGACTGCACACTGAGGGCCTGTTCCGGAGATCAGCCAGCGCCCAGACTGTCCGCCAGGTGCAGCGGCTCTATGATCAAGGTGATGCCCCAGGCCCCTACCTCATGACAGATTTCCAATTGCCATCCCCTTAGTCCTCAGGTGTAACTCCATACCAACCTAACCCCAGAAACAGATCTGGGTGGGGCTGCAGCCCAGGAACCCTAACCACTGCAGAAGGAAGGGTCCTGTGTCCAGACTCCAGCCTGCTAGGCCAGGTGCTCTCATTGCCTACACGCCTTCTCCACTGACACCAGGTAGCCACAAGGTTCGAACTAACACTGCGAGGTAGGGAAATCAATCATCTTATGGTTTTCCGAGGCAGGCCCCACCCTGCAAGCAGAGAGCTGACATCTGAGTTGGGAGCACCCCCAAAATAACACTAAGCAAGCAGCTGTCTTGCTCCCAGGGTCACTTGCTCTTTAGCTCTGCCTGATCCAACCACCCCTTCCTGTGATTGCATGCCCATTCATCAAACAGTAACCCCCCACCCCACATGACCCAGAGTCCTGTGTGTGCAGCCCCAGAGCCAAGGCCCAGACCTTAGAGTTCAAACCTCCATCAACAGCAAAACCACAGGGAACCATAGCTGAATCCGTGGGCACCCTAAAAGAGGGATACAATAGCAGTAAGAGGGAAGCTGGTGGGGAAAAGCACCCCAAAATTCAGGTGGTGACCGAGGCATCTCAGAGGCACGTGACTGTGTCCTATACCTCCTCCTCAAGTTCCTGAGCCATGGGCTGAGTGAGGTGTTTAAACACCACATCTTGTCCTGTGTTCAGGGAAGCCTGTGAACTTTGATGATTATGGAGACATGCACCTCCCAGCCGTGATCCTGAAGACATTTCTTCGAGAGCTGCCCCAGCCGCTGCTGACCTTCCAAGCCTACGAGCAGATTCTCGGGATCACCAGTATGTACCCGCTTGAACCCTGGCCTCAGAGTGTCCCGGGTCAGCCTTGGTCTCAGCTGAGGCAGTGTCCACCCAACCTTGGTCCCTGTGGGTGAACAGAGAGGAGCATGGACCCACCCCTCTATTCATTCAGTAAGGCTGTAGGCTTAGCCATGTTGTCCATGGAGTGGAGGAGGGGAACCCTAGCTTGACTGGTGGTCCTACCCAGGTGGCTGCGTTTCTCCTTCGAGTGAAGTGTGCAGGCCCTTCCTGGGAGCCCTGCGGAAGACAAGAGCTTCTTGAAGGCTATAGTCTCCACAGAGGCTGGTGAGCCCTCTCCAGGGTATTTAAGAGAGTCATTGCACCAGTCTGGAGCTGATTGTATCTCAAGTTGTGGCTTTTCCCAGTCGCCAGTTAGTTGTGCGACTTGGGGCAAGTCATGCGGCTCCTCTGAGCCACTTCCCTCTCATGCATTCTCTGGGGCTCAGTGGATGGAGCCTCCATTCTCCTGGATCCCATCCCCAGCACTGAATAAAGTAGGCATGGGGTTATATAGACGTAACTCCAGCACTTGGATGGTAGAGGTAGGAAGTTCAGGTCATCCATGGCTCAAAACAAGTGACACCGTGCTCAGCTGACTGCTGTCAGAATCAGTGTCGCGGCATTCGGCTGCTCTGCCTGCTTCCCGGGGAGGGGTTCAGAGAGACCACCATGATCGCCAAGGCGCCCTGCATCCCTCCCATGTCCTCTCTGTGACTATCATTCTAAAAAGGGGAGCCTGACGCTGTATCATCCGCAGCCCAGGGCTGGCGGCCCCTTCTTTCCCTGGAAATGTGAATCCCAGGCATCTCCTCGTCCACTGAGATTACTGAAGCAACCAGCTCAGTTCTTCAAGACGATGGCTTTTATTAGAAAGCCCTCCAGCTTTTCATAGACAGGAATCCACAGGCTCAGTGGAAGGACCGTGTGATGGGTCAGAGGCTGGGGACTCAGGAAGAAGGTCACCTGTGTGCACCCACATCTCAGGGAGCTGTGTAAATGCTTGTTTATGGGTGAGATTTTTGTGTTTTAGTTTGTTTTTTTTTTTTTTTTTTTTTTTTTGTGTGTGTGTTTTGTTTTGTTTTTGAGACACGGTTTCTCTGTGTAGCCCCAGCTGTCCTGGAACTCATTCTGTAGATCAGGCTGGCCTTAAATTCAGTGATCCATCTGCCTTCCTCTGCCTCCCAAGTGCTGGGATTAAAGGTGTGTGCCACCACCTGGCTCCTGGGTGATTTTAAGTGCTTCAGCTGGAACCACTGAGCAACTTGGCTCTGTTTCTTTTTTAAAACTGGTCTCAGAAATAGTCTCATTATGGAGTCCAGACTGACCTTGAACTTACAATCCTTCTGCCTCAGCCTCCAATTGCTGGGATCACAGGATTCTGCAGTCACACTTGATTTTAGTTTCGTTTTTACTCCAAGGCTATAGCTCAAATGGAGGATCTAAGGATGAAGATTAGTTGGGAGGGTGTTTGCCGAGCAAGCACAGAGTGCTTCATCCCCATCGCTGCATAAACCAGGCAACGAGGCATCCGGCTGTAATCCCATCACTTGGGAAACGGAGGCGGGAGGCTTAGGAGTTCAAGGGTATCCTTAGCTACATAGTAAGTTTGAGGTCAGTCTGGGACGTAGGAGAACCTGTCTCAAAACTCAAATGGAGGGCAACCAAGGGAACTGAGAGTCCTTCATGCCCACACCGAAAGTGGGATTTTTCCCAGGCACAGCACAGTGGTCTATGTACACTGAGAATCATAGGTGCATTTGTCTTAGAGGAGGCCAGAGAGTAAACGCTGAGCCTTCCCCAGCCACGGCAGCTGCTGGCTCCATCCTTATAGCCCACAAGTAGCCCCAGGCAACGTGTCAACACACAGCCATGGTTGTGTTCAAGTAAAATATTACCGAGAGCTGGCATGGTAGTGCACGCTTCTAAAGCCGGCACTTGGGAGGTAGAAAGAACAAACAAAACCATTATTAAGAGAAACTTACTGAGCCGGGCCAGATGTGAACTGCCTGCCGTCTGTGTGTAGATTACTGGCCCTGGACTAGCCGTTTGCTGTTTGCTGAGTGACTCACTGCCCTGCTTCCCAGCAGGCCGAAGTTTCTGTAGCCATCACACAGAGGAGGAAGGAGCCAGGCAGAAGTACTAGGGTCTGAGCAGAGTCACATGGCCAGGCTGTCCTTGGGACTGTGTTACCCAGCCAGCAGCCTCATGCCATTGCAGGTGTGGAGAGCAGCCTGCGGGTGACCCACTGCCGCCTGATCCTGCGGAGCCTCCCAGAACACAACTATGCTGTCCTCCGCTACCTCATGGGCTTCCTGCATGAGGTAAGTGTGGCTAGCTGCCTCCCAGGAGAAGGCAGGCCAACCCCAAGACTGGGCCTAGGGACCTCTTGACAGCAGTCCCTGCACAGACCGGTCCTGTTCGCCTCAGGTCCAAAGTCACAGCCAACTCTATTCTATAACTGCTAAAGGACTTCCCTCAAGGCCCAGCCAGGCTCCTCTGAGAAGCTCGACAGTCTGATGCAATGCTCAGGGATGAGAGCCAGGAGGGGCAGAGGGGATAGTGTGTTGTATGACGTCACATTCTTGACTTTCCATATGTGGTGTATATGTGTGTACATGTTCATGTGTGTGTGCATGGATGAACATGTATGAGTGTACATGTGGAGGTCAAAGGTCAGTGTCAGAGGTCTTCCTCATTCGTTCTCATTTTTTGGTGACAAAGACTCTTACAGACCTGGAGCACATTTATTCAGTCAGCCATTATCAGGTGGTCAGTGAGCAGTGCGATCCTGGGATCTGCCTGTCTTTATACTCCCGTACTCCAGTGCCCAGATTAAAGGCATGTACCACCACACTCATTTTTTTGTGGCTCCCGGGAATTGAACCCAGGTCCTGTGGCACATACTTTAGCTACTGAGCCATCTCCCCAATGGCCCTTTACTGTACCCCCACATTCACAAGCAATACTGTCTCTTGCTGTTGCCTGGTTACTTTTCATGCAAGCAGGGATGCGCTCAGGCTCTCTTACTGGAGAAGGGGTTCTCTGTGAGCTGGTCTTGTTCCCATACAAGGACCCAGCAGCAGGTCTTCTTTGCCCTTGGGGCTGTTTCCTTATCTAGAAAGTGGGGAATATGGAATCCTACTTATCCAGGTGGCTGTGTCAGCCAGGAGGATGGGAGCCCCCAATGTAGAAAGCACTTTTCTCCCACTACCGTACCCAGGACCTGAGCTCAATTCCCCAACCACATCACAGAAGCCAGAGGGTGTCTGGTTTAGATCTTCAGTGCTGGGTACCCCACCTCAGCCCAGTCTGCCAAAGTGGAGGAGATGCTGATGGGGTACTCAGGATAGCCTAGATGGTAGAATCAGAGGGTCCCCACAGAATCAAGGCCAAAACCTTTTACAGATGGGAAAACTGAGAAACTGAGACCCCACCCAAGTGGAGATGTGGCCACACAGGATTTTGATACTGGCTGAGGTCTCTATTCCAGAATTCTTTTATTTACTTGTTCATTTATTATGTGTGTGTGTGAGCGCTCATGTATGGCTATGCGTGTGTACACGTGCTACAGCATGCACACATGGAGGTCAGAATACAGCTTGCAGGAGCAGGTTCTCTCAGGCCACGGATTGCTGGGTCCCTCAGATTTCTAGACTCTTCAGAAGTTACTGTTACCCACTGAGCATTCTCAGTGATTCTATTGGTTCTTGAGATGGGGTCTTTCACTGGCCTGAAACTGTGCATGGATTATTCTGGGGTTCAAACTCAACCTGGTGTGGCAAGCTCTTATTAATCAGCACCACCTCCCCAGCTCACCCCGTCCCCTTCCAGAGCTCTTTCCACCACACTGGCCCCTCAGGGGTCTGGATGGAATCCAGAACTCTCTCTCCACACCAGTCTCCCTTGGAGGTGAGGATGGAGTCCAGACTGCCTATTCCCCGGGGGTTCATTTCTTGGGTTTCCTCCTCCAGGTGTCTCTGGAGAGCATTTCAAACAAGATGAGCAGCTCTAACCTGGCGTGTGTGTTTGGGCTGAACTTGATCTGGCCATCTCAGGGGGTGGCTTCCCTGAGCGCCCTGGTACCTCTGAACTTGTTCACAGAGCTGCTGATTGAGTACTATGACAAAGTCTTCAGTGCCCAGGAGGCCCCTAGGGAGCAAACCCGGGACACTGTGGAAATGCAACAGGCTGGCCCTGTTGCCAAAGAATTCACAAAGACGGCTACTCCCCAGGCCTCACCATACCTGTCGAGCCTCCGTATCCCCTGACTAACTGGGGACACCTCAAGATGGAGATTGGAGCTGCTCCCTTCCAATCGATGCATCTGTATACCTGTTTGTCTTATGAACTTACTGTCTTTAAGAAGACACAGCAATTAAATGAACCCAGAACTTTCTAGTAAGGATTTTGTGCTTCTGATTATTGGGTCCATCACATATGCCTGAAATGGTATGCATGCATGAGGGCAACTCTTCTGAACCATAACTAAAGGGAAATGTCGATTTGTTGGCAAGGGGCCTGCAGCAGTCACTGTTGGCTGCGGTTCTGTGTGACAGGCCGCCCAACTCTGCGAATCACACAGCTGTAGACTGGCCACAGTTCCTAGGTTACCTGACAGTTCAAGGGTCCTTGGGGACACACATGTCCAGGGCTGGGCTGGCTATCATATGGGAAGATTCAGCTGTCTGGCCAATTACTCCTATCCTCCAGCAGGGGGCATGGTGTCTTGGGCAGAGGTGCTGCACACGGTTTGTGTGATCTTTGAGATCGTGGACAGCAATGCTCAGGTCCTGGGTAGAGAAGGATGTCCACTGCCAAGCCCGTTGGCCACGGGGAAAGACAAGCATAATTGACACTTCCGAACAGGAATGGAACTGCCGTTTGGCATCCAGCCAGCTAGAGGGCTCCAGGTTTCTTGGCCTCAGACAGACTGTCCCCTCAGGGGTGTAGAATGGGACCTTTACATCATCAAATACAGTGCAGCAAAGTCCCCTACAGAAAGTTCCATACGTTATTCTGATTGGACAAGCTTCAGTCACGTGCCCATCCTGGACCAATCACTGTGGCCAGAGGATGCACCGCAGGGCTAGGCTTGGATCACAGGCTTCCTCCCGGAATGGGGTCATTCACGTCTAACAGCCACCGCTAGGAGAGCCAGGTGCCAGCTACCTTCACACTCTGTTGCAGGCAGAAGGGGATGGATGCTGAGGACAAAAACTCACCCCAGATAGTTGTTATTTCCTCCAGGCCTGGATGGGAGCTGCCCCATCTCAGCAAGTTTGGTCTTTCTGTCTGATTCTTGCCTGAGTGTGGAGCAGGGAAAGCTGAATGCTTAAAACATGAGAGTTGTTAGTGATTTGGAGGGGAAGTTACTCAGTCCTGCAGTTCTGGAGGGCAGGCTTGTAGATGACAGTGTATCACATCACAGAAAGGCCTGACACTGATAGATTTTGGAGATTAAAGTAGATTTTGTCTTCCTGGTGACCATCTCTTCTGGTCAACACTGTCACTCCTCTGCTGGCAGCCTAAAGTGGCCCTCAGCTGAAGTATCCTGAAAGCAAATGCCATGCCTGTGTTCAGGAGCTTGAGCCTGGCCCGACCCTGGTGTTGAGAAAGTCCTTGATGCCCTTGGCTGATTCTCTACACCTCCTCCTCTGGCCCCTAACCAAGCTCCAGTCGCATGTGTCAGGGGCCCCACTACCCACCCATCATGCTTTGTGTAGTGTGTTCTCTGCTTTCTGCTGCTCTGTCTTTCCTGGTCACCCGAGGCCACATGGATTCTGGGCTTCATGACATTGATGGCTGCTGCTGCTTCTTCCTCTTCTTCCTCTTCTTCTACTTCCTCCTCCTCCTCTTCTCCTCTCCTTGTTCTCATTCTCCACCCCTCCCCCTCCTCCTTCCCACCTCCCCGTCCTCCTCCTTCTCTTCTCCCCCCTCTCCCCCTCCTCCTCACGCTCCTCTTCCAGTATCCTATAAAGCCTTTCTTTTTCCTCTTGTTTCTCTTACTTTGCTTTCTTCATTTCTTTTTTATTTCCTTTTATTTTCCTTCCTGTTCTCTTTTCTTTCTCTCTATCCCTCACTTTCCTTCTCTCTCCCCTTTCTTTCTTCCTCTCCATTTCCCTCCTCTTTCTCCTCCCTCTACCCTCCCTTTCTTCTTTCTAATAACCCCAACCCTTCCTCTCTGACCCCAAACAGTCAAACAAAGTGGGCTTCCAGCATGGCTCAGTATGGCCCCTGAGGCAGCCAGCCCCCTTGTCCTGGTCGTAGCCTCTGGAAAGGCCACTATGTGTCTGCGCCATCCCCCTCCATGGTGTCTGCGCTCACAGAATGCTGAATAACCCCAAAGGGTCTCAGAGTTCCGCTGCCAGGGAGAAAGAAAGAAAGAAAAATGATGGCTCCCTTAAGAGCCCGCCATTGTGAGCCCCGAATTAACTATGACATTAAATCAAGCCTCATGCATTATGCAGTGGGGTTTACAGGGAAATGCGTGTCTGTGAAATATATGTTTCAAATTTCCTGACTTGGAGAGGTGCCCCAAGATGGTCTCCTGCCGATCCTTTGATAACAGTTTCTCTTCACAATTGGTAATTGTGGAATCCCAGCCCAGCGCTGCGTGGCCCTGTCACCTTCCCGTGTCTCAGTACAATTTCCTGATCGTTCCCACAGCAAAAGAAAGTGATTATGGCGGTCACATGTAGGAAGCACATGACATGTCCCAGCTTAAAACAATGCCAACAGAGCCTGCATAAGGACTCCAGAGTGTCCCCATCGCCTGGACACACGGGACACATAGATTATCCAAGCATTCAGTTTTGCAGAGATGACAGAGATTTCCAGTGACTGCAGAGGTTCGGCAGGCTGCACAGAACTTGTGGTTGACATTCACAGAAAGAATGAATTCACAGAACGAACCACAGATACCTCCTCAGGCCCACGCATGTTATGGTTCGTGATGGCGGGAGATGTCTGGGAAGGAAAATGGGAGTCAGAAAATAAAAGTCACTCATTGGTGAGTGAAGCACAGAGTGCTGCAGACACTGAGAGAACACTCAGGGAGCTTTGGAAATCAGCACTTTGTCTAGGAATGACCTGGAAGGGGACCAGAGCATTGTTGCACATAGATGCAGCTGGCTTGGCCATGAGGAAGAGCAGATAAGTCGAATTGTGTCACCAGCGTGACTGAAGAGTAGCCTGCGTTTAATATGGCCAGAACTGACCTGTGTGTGTTGACTTAGATCACAGTTTACCTGGTGACCATCCGTGCTCGTCAGCACTGTCACACCTCTGTGGTACGTAAACTGGCAGAAATACGTTGCCCAAGGTCACCTCTGCAAGCCCACGCCAGCTCATCGCTGAATGGTTTCATAGACACTGAAGCAGAAGTAGTTATTACAGACTGAATGGTGGGTGGTGAGGGGTGGCTCAGTGGGTAAAGGAGCTTGCCAGCAAGCCTGGTGCCTGGAGTTTAGTACCTGGGACTCACACGGTGGAAGGAAAGAACTGCCTCTCACAAGTTGTCCTCTGACCTCCACATGTGCACATGGCATGTGGGTCCCCCCACACAGGTACACAGACTCACACCCTGTTCCCCCACACTAAACAGAAAAAAGTAACTGAGGGGAGTGGGTGAAGAGAACAGGCCTTGGTGGTAGAGCACTTGTTTAGCATGTGCAAGGTCCTGGGTTTCAGCCTTCAGTGCTTGAGGAAGAAGGGAGAAAGTCACATAGAGGTGTGGGGAGGGCGCAAAGTGTGAAGCCGTAACCAAGCTGATCCCCTTCCACAGAACATCATACTCAACAACAGAGGGGTGTGTGCTATTCCTAAGTGTGCAGGATGCAGCTGCCAATGTAGACCAGAGTCTGGGTCATAAGACAAGCCCTGGTAAATTAAGGGAGTTAAAATCAAGCAAAGACCACAACAGAATAAAATTAATTCTGAAAATCAATGACATCTAAGGGGGAAGAATCCAAGTATATGGAAATGTTTTAAAAAATATACACAAATCAGTGCATTAAAGACAGCGTCGGAATGGAAGCCTGGCCTAGTTCTGTTGACAGTTTTAAAGACTTTGTTGTTAATCATGTGTGTGCATGTGCATCCGTGGCAGGGTGTGTGCAGACGAGTGTAGGTGTCTGAGGAGGCCTAGAAGGGTGTTGGGTTACCTGGAGACGAATTACAGGTAGCTGCATGGGATGAATGCTGGGAACTGAATGTGGTGAGTCCTTTGTCAGGGCAGCAAGTGCCTTTCACTGCTGAGCCATCTCTCTAGCCACACCTTTTATTAGAGGTAGAGTTTCTCACTGGTCAGTTAGGCTGGGTTGGTTGGCCAGCAAGTCCCAGAGTTCTGTCTGTTTGCTTCCTCAGTACTAGGATTACAAGAAAGTGCCACAATGTCTCCTCCTCCTCTTCCTCCTCTTCTTCCTCCTCTTCCTCCTCCTCTTCCTCCTCCTCTTCCTTCTCCTCTTCTTCCTCCTCTTCCTCCTCCTCTTCCTCTTCTCCTTTTCCTCCTCTTCCTCTTTCTCCTCCTCCCCCTTTTCCTCCTCCTCCTCTTCACCTCCTCTTCCTCCTCCTCCTTTTTGGCATGGGTTCCGGGGCTCAAGCTTAGGCCCTCTGGCTTCTATGGCAAGCACTTTGCTGACTGAGCTAGCTCCCCAGCTCCCAAGAAAATAATTTGAATTCACACTCAAAATAAGCTAAAGACACGCTAATGTCACAACATATCAACATTCATGAAGCGTTAAAGCACAGTCTCCAGGGAGAGCTAAAAGCTTGTCGGAGAAAAACAAAAGAAAAGATCCAAAAGCAATGACTGGGGCTGCGCCAGAGCAAAGAGTCAGAGGAGGGAGATAAAAGCTAACAGAAATGTGGACTGCGAAGTGTGTCCCAGTTTTCTTTCTTTCTTTCTTTCTTTCTTTCTTTCTTTCTTTCTTTCCTTCCTTCCTTTCTTTCTTTCTTTCTTTCTTTCTTTCTTTCTTTCTTTCTTTCTTCTCTCCTTCCCTCCCTCCCTTCCTCTTTTTCTGACACAGAGTCTTACTATGTAGTCTTGGTTGTCCTGGAACCTACTATATAGACCAGAATAACCTTGAGTTCAAAGATCTGCCTGCTCTTGCCTTCCAATGTTAGGATTAAAGACGAAAACCAACACTCTGGGTCCTTAGCTTGTCTTCTATGACTCTGATGAACCCTGCGACCAAAAGCAACTTGTGGAAGAAAGGGTTCATTTGGCTTACGTACCCCAACCACAGTTGATTATTGAGGGAAGTCAAAAGGCAGGACCCTGCAGACAGGAAGTGGAGCAGAGACCAGAGAATAACACGGCTCTCTGGATTGCAGCTCAAGGCTCGCTCAGCTTGCTTTCTTAAACAACCCAGTAGCATCTGCCCACGCGTGGTATCATCCACAGTGAGCTGAACTCTCTCACTTCAATCCGTAATCAAGAAAATGCCCCACAGACTTACACTCAAGCAATCTGATGGGGAGATTTTTCTCAGCTGAGATTCCCTTTTTCAGTGGGTTCTCAACCTTCCTAATGCTGCGACCCTTTAATACAGTTCCTCATGATGACCCGCCCCCAACCACAAAATTATTTTTGTTGCCACTTCATAACTGTAATTTTGAATCATAATGCAAATACCTATGTTTTCTGATGGCTTTAAGAGACCCCTGTGAAAGGGTTGCTCAACCTACAGGTTGAGTCTAGCAGTTAGAGTCAAGCTGGTGTCAACTTGACAACCAACAACCAAGACAAGAAGTAACCAGCCCAAGCTGGTTGTGGCGGCACATGTGCAATTTTAGCCCTTGGGAAGCTGGGGCGGGAGGATTGCAAGTTCTGGGTCAGCATGGGCTATATATAAGGTGACCCTATCTCAAAGAAAAAAAAAAAGAAGAAACCAGGACTGATGTCTAGCTCATCACCAGAGCCCTTAGCTTGCCCTGGGTTCCATTGTCAGTACCCAAAGCAAACAAGACCAATAAGTCAATAACAGACACGAGAATATAAACAAATTCAAAAGTCAGTCAGTCCCTCACGTAAATACATGCACTTACAAACCCCTTGATAGACAATAGATCGGGATGAGAGGAAGCACAAATTAAGAAAGAAAAGGTGCTTATTGCTTTGGAGTGTGTGGAGAGGGAAAAGATCATCAAACCGTCACCAACAGTTTTACACTAAAATCGGCCTAAGTGATAATTCCTTGAATAACTCAATGTATTGGAACTGACAGCAGAGCAGACTATCCCAACAGCCCCGTGTATTAAACATATTGAAATGTTAGATGGAAATATCTTCTTGCAAATGAAACTCTTGCACCAGACAGTTTCAATAGCACAGTCTAACAAAAAAAAAAAAAAAAAAAAAAAAAAAAAAAGACCGTTTTGGGAAACAAGGGGCATGTTTCTGAATTATTTAGTATTACGGTGTCTGAGGCGTCAGGAAGACAAGCAGGAATGTACCATTCCTCTCGGAAGCATCAGTACAGTACACCTAATAACAGCACATCAAATGGGGCGATGGAAGGGACGCTGTGCCTCAAGCAAGTAGGGCTTATCCCTAGAATTTAAACTTGGGTCACACGTGCAGAATCTGGCAACACTCACATGATTTAAAAAGCATGGTATACGCCCTTGAAAAAAAATTTAAAAATGATCGTGATTTAAAAACAAACAGCTTACAGGGTGGCAAGAGGGCTCACCAGTTAAAAGCAACTGAGGCGCTTGCAGAAACTTAAGTTGGTTTCCAGTATCCGTACTGGGCAGCTCATAACTACCTATAACTTCAGCCATGGGATCTGACACACTCTTCTAGCCTCTACAGGCATCCTAAACTCATGTGTCACACACGCACACGCACACGCACGCACTAAAACCCAAGGCAAACAGAAGAGAATTCCTATCTATCATACTGTTGACTATCAACTTGATGTGATCTGTCTTGAATGGGTAGCACCTTTCAGTGGTTAGGGACCAGATACAAGGATATCCAAGGGAAAAGCGTATGTTTCCTTTTGCCTGCCTTGGCCTCTTGCTGGTGAGGGCTGCTGTAATCCTCCACTGAGGTCAGAACCCAGCTTCTTGAGCCTTCCAAGCCAAATGAACACCAGTGGAATCCTCCAGGCCTTTGGCACCGAGTTGAGACTGCTGAGGTGTCCAGCCTCATGGACTGAGCTACTGAATTCCCAGCCTGTCCCATGTGACACAGTCTCTGTGCGACTATCCAGCCTATATACCCTGTAAGTCAATGTAATGAACCTTAAATGTGCATTCATTCTGACTGTTCTGTTCCTCTAGAGAACCCCGACTAACACAATACTTACGGTGACATACTTGAAACTTTATCCTTAATGGAAGATACCAAGTTTCACCTCTTCCATTTCATACTGGACTAGACATCCAGCTACTGTAGGAGTCAAGAGAAGTGAGCTACAGATAAGGAGGGTGTTTGACAGGCATGGTGGCACTCACCTTTATCCCAGCACTTGGGAAGAAGAGGTAGGAGATCCTCGTAGTGAGTTCCAGACCTGCCAGAGCTACATAGTGAGACTTGTGTCAAAACCAAAACAGACAGATAGGCAGAAAAGAAGGAAGGAAGGACGGAAGGAAGGAGGGAGGGAGGAAGAAGGAAGGAAGGACAGAAGGAAGGAAGGAAGGAGGAGGAAGGTAGAAGCAGCTTGAAAATGCTGTTTGGTTTGGGCATAAGTAGGAATGTGTTAGGCAACTGTTAGAGTGTGCAGGGAGATTTGGTGGTTTTTCAGAGTGCAAGCCACTCAGGAAAGTGTGGCTACAGAGAGATCCAAAAAGGAAAAATCGAAGACAAGGATTTGGCAGACGTCAAGGTAGAATCCATTCTCTAATTGACACCCTAAGGCTGTGAGAGTCTCCGAGATCAGGACAACCTCGAAGAACTTCCTTCACCAAACTGGGTTTCTGATCCTATTGGGGAGGGCCTGGCTGCAGCCCCTAAAGGGCTAGAGATGCTAGCCAGAGATGGTCCCTAGTCACTGTAAGCTGCAGATAGTTAAGGCAGAGGAGGTGTGTAGGTAGAATTTGGGCTATATATGACATCTATTTATTTTTATTTTTTGAGATGGAATGCCATCATATAACCCTGGCTGGCCTGGCACATGCTATGTAGATCAGGCTGACCTCACACTGACAGAGTTCCATCTGCTTCTGCCTCCCTAATACTGGGTTAAAGTGCCTAGCAGTAAATACTTTAAAAACACACATGATGGCTGAGGCTATAGCACAATTGGTAATGTCTTACCAGCATGTACAAAGTCATGGACTTGATCACAGTACCACACGAACCAGATGTACTAGCAAACACCCTCAATGCTAGTTCTCAGGGGGTAGAGGCAGGAGGATCAGAAGACCAAGGCTATCCTTAACTACCAAGTGAGTCAGAGGCCAGCCTAGGCTACAGGAGACCCTGTCTTGTGAAGAAAAGAAAAAGAGAATTAAACCAAGCAGTCAAAGCCTCCGTGTTTTGCGCAGCGAAGATATTCTGCCTGCCTGTGGTCAAGAGCTTCAACCTGGAAACCCCACCTCCATCCCCTCTCACTTTGAAGTGTTGCCACTCTGTCCTTTACTACCTTAACCACAGCCTCAGATCCTTGAGTCACTGGGTCAGGAGCTGTATGTGCAGGGTTGGTTCAGTGACTTCTGGCTGTCACACAAGGGCCATGAGCTGCCCTGTGCCCAGAAGGTAGAGCACAGGGTATAGTCACAGCCCTGCTAAACCAGCCCCTTGGCTGCACAAGCTTGTGTTAGATGAGGTTCCAGTGCTCTGAAAGGAGCTCTGATGTCCCCGCCCCCGCCCGCCTGCCCAGCAGCAGGAGACAGGCAACCCTGGGCCAGCAGCTTTGTTCTCAAGCCCCTTTGTCTTGCAGCAGATTGATTATAATAGGGGGTCTTGATTCTCAACTTGGTCAAGCTGAGAAACACCTCAGAATTGAGTAGAGCTCACCCAGGGTAAGTCTGTGAAGGTGTGGGCAGAGCCATTTAACTGTGAAAGTGAGTACTGCCATGTCTGCAGGCTGGGGAAAGAAAAGGTCATGGATGGGGATATGGCTCAGGTTAAGAATGTTTACTGCTCTCAAAGAAGACCTGGGTTCAGTTTTCAGCACCCACATAGCAGCTCACAACTGCCTGTGACTCCAGTTCCAGGGGACCTGATTCCTCTCCTGACTTCCAAGGGCTCCTACACACATATGGTGCACACACACATACTCAGGTACACACACACACACACACACACACACACACACACACACACAAAGGGATAGTTAGCACACAAGTATATCTCCCGACCCCCATGTACCTTTTCCCTGTATCTCTTTCTCCTGGCCACTCTGGTGTGCACTGCTCTGCCCAGTCAGTCCTTCCACCACCCACCATGAGAGACTAAAACCTTAGAAAGTTCGAGCTGAAAGTAAATCTTCCCCCCTAACACACTAATAAACTCTTGTCTTCCTGATGGAGAAAGCACTTGTCACAGTGACACAGTTGACAGGTTTACCATCGATGGGTGTGAAGATCATGGGATCAGGGGTGACTGGCAGGGTACTGTTGGGGAAGGAGCCAGCTCAGTGGAGCCTGTGCTGTATCTGAGATGTCCTTCAGTGACGTCAGTCTGGGGTGGTTACCAGTGTACATACAGGAATTGAAAGGACAGCTGTCTAAGCAGCACTGGAGAGAGCAGAGGCTAGTGTAAACTGGAGGTCTCCAGAATATGGAGGTCAGGCAGGAGCGAACAGCCTCATGTAGACATGGGACAGTCATTCCCAAGGGGTCACGTGAGCTGCTTCAATAGTGAGGCATCATTGGTAAGTCATATGGGCTGCATGCACAGGGCACCCAGTGTATCTGCCTAAAAGTCACTAAGGATTATTTGTCCCAGGGGAGCTATGGGACAGAGGGGTGGAGGTGGGAAAGAGAACAGAAAAGATCTAGGGACTGGGAGGGAGGGTGTGAAGATTGTTCAGGAGACAGAGGAGTGGGGAGTGTGTAGACCGTGCAGGCAGAGCTGAAGTATGGAACCCCTAAAACCATGTGCTTCCCCGGATAATTGTGCTCGTCCCTGGCTGCAGTGCGCATGCGTGGTGGGCGTGGACGCATGCGTGTTTCTGTCCTCAGCGTCACAGGTACCATTCATTAAACGGGCCCTTCTCCCACCATAGCTGCAGGAATAACGGAGGTGGAGTGGTGAGGTTGTGTGTCCAGGAGGCAGAGTGCCTGAAGAAGAGCGGGAGAGTAGCTGAGTGTGCCCGGCACCGCACATAGGGACCAGCCTAGGTAGTTTCGGTGCAAATTTTTATATCCTAAATCTGCTACCTCCCAGGACTGGGGTGGACACCAAGAGCTCTCGCTTTCCTTTCAAGCGGGTAAGGTCATGTGACCCTGGCTTTCAGCCATTTTAAAAACCACCCAGTTGTCCCAGAGTTCCCTAGAGCCTCCCACTGAAACTAAGAACACAGGACCACCGGGCTTTGAAATTGGATTTAATGCATCATACAGAAGGAAAACTACACTGGTATATTTAAGACAAACACTTTCTCTAGCCACTATCCACTGGATGGTCCCCCTTGGTCCCAAAAATAAAATAAAAATAAAAATTCAAAACTAAGTCTCGAGACGCGTCAGCAGCTCCCCCTCCCGGGTCCAACCTTCCAACATCCTCCCACGTTTCTTACAAAAATCAAACTCAATCCATCCAAGAAGAAAAATCAAACCAACAAAAGAACCTGAAGACAGTTACGTCGCCAGCCGCGCGGTAATGCATAATCGGCACCCCGTAACCAATATATAAAGGCGTGCGCCTCGCAGGGCTCACGTTGTTCATCAATAAAAGAATATAAAAATCTTGTTCAACCCAGTGTAATGTGTATTAAAATAGATCTGTATCCTACAGCACAGTTTCTCCCGGAGTCGTGAGAAATGACAAGAGGGAAAGTGGCTGGTGGCGGGATCCCAGCCAGCCTTCCCGCTCTGCACGTGTGTCTGCGTGCACAGGTGTGCGTCTGTGGCCCTGGCGCATGCACGCGTGCTCACTGCAATTCGGCACCGTGTGATATGCTCGGGGTTGGGGGGGAGCCCCGTGGCTCCTGGTCACATATGGGTTGTGCTGTGTCCCTCGGGACAGGGTGAGGCTTTCGAAGTGGGCTGCATGGCTCACAGAGGTGCAGGAGCCCCCAGGGTGCCTAGGAGCCTACACTCCCTGCGAATAAGGAGCTTTGAGGAGAGCATCGAGGGCTCTGGAGTCTCCAAAGGCCTGGGCCCCAAGTGCACCACCCTCTCTGCCTTCCCCCTGGATCTCTAAGTCCCTTCTGGGTGCTCCATCTGGTCCCCCTCAGGCGAGGTTACCAATTCCTGTATCGGAGCAGAGACTATCAGATGCAGAGGAAGGCAGGCAGGGGCCCAGTTCACATTACGGATCATACAACAAAAACAAAACGCTATACAAAAAGTGTGAAGCTCTTTTTGGCATAGTGTCTTTAACTGGCAAGAAGTGGGCAGGATGCTTGGCGGTTCCTGCAAAGGAGAGTGCTCTAAAGGCTTCGGTTGTGAGTTGAAACCTGCCAGGTGCCTCCCCTGCTGGGTGACTGCTCCCTCTGGCCCAGAACTCCATGAGGAAAATTCCAGGGACTGGCAATAGGAAGAGGTGGGCAGCGACAAGAGCGTGAACTAGGAAAGGATGAGGCAGAGGCCAGGCTGGGCAGCCCATGCAGCAGCGACCCCAGGAGAAGCTGGCTTGTTACTTGTCCAGTTAAATGACTGATTTTCAACATGGTAATACTGATGGATTAAGGGCCAGCAGGACACAGGGAGCCCCAGGGCCATTGGAGAACTACCTAGGTTAGCTACTCTTTTACCGGCGGCTCACCCTGCCCACCCCACTAACCAGCTACCTGTTGTCTTCTTGTCTCCTCACAGCCATGTGTGGCCCAGTCTGCCTCACTCTCTTAAGTCTAAAGTCTTCCTCTCTTAAGGAGGATAGCATAAGGAGAGAAATGGCTGTGAAAACTGAAAGTCGGGGAGGCCTGACAGCCAAGGGTGAGGGCCTCCTGTGCCAGGGTCTGAGACACCCTCACCTGGCCTCTAGGTGTCCCTGCAACTGGCGTAGAAACCCACCTCCAGCTGGTTCTGGCTCCAGGACACTCATCCCACTCCTCCTTTCTCTCCTCATCACTCTGTCTAGTTTATTTTTGTCTAAAATTCATAGAGTTTATGAATTAAGGCTGACAGATCCTCCAGGTCTTGAGAGCAAGGTCCCAGTAACTTTCCATGAGTGTGATGCAGGTCCCTGGGGTCAGTTGTGGTTCTGGGGGTGCTGGAGGGCAGTGCGCATGGTGGTGGTGGTGGTGGAAGGCTTGGTCCAGGGCCCGGCCAGAAGCGGGGTGGGGCTGGTGGTTGCCATAGCGACCTGAAGCATCTGCTCACCCTGGATCAGTCTGAGGAGGGCCCGGATTCGGTCCAGCGATGACTGTGTGCCCCGTTGGCGGGCCAGGAGGCTTGTCTTCAGCTCCAAGCATTTCTGTCAAGGGCAGAAGTATTAGAGGCGGTGTCAGCATTGAGTTCTACAGCATCCTGGGCCAGCCACCTTGATGAGCTGACTTCTCACAAAACCTTCCTCTGACCCCCCACTCCCAGCAGAGCCTGAAACAGGCCAAGGGCCTCACAAAAAAATGGGATTAAATACACAGCTGGAATGGCAGGCTGCTGCCAGGAATGACTCTCCTTGTAGAGCTGGGCTGGCAGCAGCCACTGAAGCCCACAGGCTTGCCAGCATGCTCTCCTCTTCTGCCTGCTCTCTAGCTTCTCTGTGTGTCACACAGAGATGGCACTGCAGTGGGACTGAAGCCTAAGTCAGATGACCATGACACTAGGTCAAAGGGTGACTTCCTTGGGGCACTCTTCAAACTAGGATACGAATAATGTCTTGCAGGACATGTGATGGCTAGTCTCAGTGGTCAACTTGACTACACCTGTATTTAACTGAAGTGGGAAGACCCACTTCTAATCCCGACCTTTGAGGTGGGAAGGTCCACCCTTAATCTGGCCCACAAGTTGGCTCTAGAGTGGAGAGCACTCCTGCAAGGAGCCATGACACATTCCATTGAACTGGAAGCTTGAAGTGCCCCCTGACCTCCAGCCACTTTGAGCTTCTGATGCCCATAAACCAACAGGCTAAGAAAGGAAATAACAGTGTCAGGAGGGTGACTGAGCCAGACTACCAGGGGGAAGCTGGATAGCCTCTACACAATGGAGGTAAGAAGGATGATGTCCGGAGTACAGAAGATCCTTTAGGGTGTCTCTTAGTACCACCATGTCCCGTGACTAAAGTCCATGGGAAACTACATGGCCTAATCCAAGCAGGATGACAAAGGACACCAGGAATGAAGGTATGGGTCACTCCTCCAGGAGAAGAACCAAGACTTTGCCGAGGTGCTTGCAGAGGGCAGAGGAAACACAGAATGGGTAGTAGAGGAAGTAAGTTATAAATACTAGCTAAGGTCATGTGACTAGCTTCAGACATGAGGATTATAATTTCCATGAGTGTTCCTGTCATATTTTGATAAGAATACCTTTGTAAGGCTGGGCAGTGGTGGCGCACGCCTTTAATCCCTGTACTTGGGAAGCAGAGGAAGGCAGATTTTTGAGTTTGAGGTCAGCCTGGTCTACAGAGTGAGTTTTTGGACAGTCCTACACAGAGAAACCTTGTTTAAAAAAAAAAAAAAAAAAAAAAAACCAACCAAGCAAAACCAACAAGAAGAATGCACAGATGCTTTTGTTTTCTTTCTTCGATTTACTTATCATGTAATATAGCATCAAGTAAGAGAATATCAGTGGTTTCCATATGTAAATTGAGTTACTAAAAGAATGTCCCTAGCCGGGCAGTGGTGGTGCATGCTTTTAATCCCAGCACTTGGGAGGCAGAGGCAGGCAGATTTCTGAGTTTGGGGCCAGCCTGGTCTACAGAGTGAGTTCCAGGACAGCCAGGGCTACACAAAGAAACCCTGACTTGAAAAAACAAAAAACAAAAAAACCCAAACAAACAAACAAACAAATAAAAACAAACAAACAAACAACAACAACAAAACAAAAAAGAGAATGTCCCTGAAGGGACATGGCCACCAATTCTAAATTTATAATGCATTTGTGGTGGTTTGTATGAAGGATAGTGATATGTTAGGCATAATTATGACATGCTTAAATATATAATGCACTTACAATTGTACGTTCTAGTGTAATGTTCTAGTTGTCTTCATTTGGAAATTAAGCACGGCCGTAAGGATTATGATTGTGTCAATTGACAAGGGGTGGACTTGTGATTCTATTCTCCCTTGTCTACTCGACTACATCTGGAATTGACTAAAACCCAAGTGGCTGGATGCACCTGTGAGGAGGCTTGTTTTGTTTTGTTTTGTTTTGTTTTGTTTTGTTTTGTTTTGAAATTAAATCATTTGGAGTGGAAAGATCCACCTTTAATCTGGGCCACATCTTCTGATGGCAGCCTACCTATAAAAAGGGCACAGGAGAAGGAAGCTTACTCTCTGTGCCTGCTTGTCCTCACTGACAAGTCCATCCCTTCGCTGGCATGAGAATCTATCCAACCTTTTGGGCTGAACAATTACTGGATTCTTGGACCGTCCACGGGTAGACAGCCATTGTTGGACTAGCTGGGCCTCAGCCCGTAAGCCACTCTAATAAATTCCTTTACATATATTCATTCATTCATTCCGTTGTGTTCCTCTAGAGCAGTGGTTCTCAACCTGTGGGTTGTTATGCTTTGGGTCTGAATGAGCCTTTCACAGGGGTCACCTAAGACCATGAGAAATATCAGTATTTACATTACCATTCATATCAGTAGCAACATTACAGTTATGAAGTAGCAATGAAAATAATTTTATGCTTGGGGGTCACCATGACACAAGGAACTGTATGTATCAAAGGGTCCCAGCATTAGGAAGGTTGAGACCCGCTCCTGTAGAGAATCCTAACAGGCTAAAAAGGCACTGCATTCGGAGAGCTTCTCTAAGCCTGAGATCTCAGAGCCTTGGGCAGCTGAGGCAGAAAGACAATGCGTTCAAGACCTGCCTGGGCAACTTCGTGAGACCTCATCCCAAATTCCCTTAGACGCCATGCGATGCTGGGGAGACTGGAAAGATGGCTCAGTGGGTGAGAGCATTCGCTGTGCCCGTGAGCACCTGAGCGGGAATCCCAGCATCCACATAAAGGCCGAGTATGACCATGTGTGGCCGTTACCTCAGTGCTGGGAGTCAGAAACAGGTGGACCCTGGGAATCCAAAAGCTCAACAGCCAAGCCCAAACTGCAAATGTCAAGTTTAGTGGTAAACCCTAGATGTAGGAAGTAAACAGAGCACACTAGAGGAAGAGAGCCTCCTCTGGCCTGAACCTCTGTGCACACAAGTATGTGTACCTGCACGTGCATTCACACTTCTAGCTCCCCCACTCCCGCCATGCCTGGGATATAAAGTGTTTGCCCCACATACACGAGACCCTTGGCCCAATCCTTGGCACCATTAAAATAAAATAAAATAAATAAATAAATATAATAAAACAGAAAAACAACTTCTCCTAGGCCCAAAACTATTATTATGACCGCTACTGTCACAGCACTGCCTTACTGTCACCACCATCACCACCATCACCACGATCATCACCATCAACACCATCACCACCATCATCACCATCACCATCATCACCATCATCACCATCACCATCACCACCAGCACCATCATCACCATCACCACCAACACCATCATCACCATCATCACCATCACCATCACCACCAGCACCATCATCACCATCACCACCATCATCACCATTACTACCCAGCATCACCATCACCACCATCATCACCATTACCACCATATCACCATCATCACCATCATCACCATCACCACCATATCACCATCACCACCATCATCACCATCACCACCATCATCACCATCACCATCACCACCATCATCACCATCACCACCATCATCACCAACAGCACCATCATCACCATCACCACCATCATCATCACCATTACTACCCAGCATCACCATCACCACCATCGTTACCCTTACCACCACCACCCACCATCATCTTCATCATTTCGTCAATTATCAATCTACAAAGCACTATGTTCTCTTTATAGAGGAGGAAGCTGAGGTTCAGAAAGGCAGGACCTTGCCAAGGTCATATAGAGGCCGCTTGGTAAGTATTCATGGACGGCATCAAAGCTGCACCCTGAACCTATGGGCCCGCTGGGCGGTGCTGGTGAGACTGGGGTCAGTGAGTGGATAATGAGGCAGCCCCCACACCTGTGCTCACCTTCACAGCCGAGGCCAGCTGCCGGTCCCGCTCCTCCAGCTGCTGGCGTTCCGACTGCAGCTCGCTGCCCCGCTGCAACAGCTTCTGCTTCTCCTCTTCTTTCACTGGGGAAGAGGCCAGACCCACTGAGGGGCAGCTGAGCAGCTGGGCTGCAAACGTTCTGCTAGGGACCAGTCTCAGCCGCCTCTTTATCAGCGCTCTGGTCAAGAAGAACCTGGACCCACCCAGAACCCCCAAGGTCCCATATGAATGCAGGGGTCCTTTCTCACTCCCAGGGACATCTTACCTGTCTTGTGGGTGACATAGGAGTGCACAATGGCCAGCATCCCAGTCCAGGGCACACCTTCGTCTTTCTTTAAGGCCTGTGGGGCAGATGGGGTGATAAGAAAAAACACAGATTCTGGAATTTTCTGAGACTATCCCGGCTATGTACTCCCAAGAAGGCATGCTCTCAGATTCCCACAGAATTCCCACAGGGAAGCCACAGATTCTCAACTGTGACCACGGGGACAGTAGCCATTATCAGCCTAGTTCACTGCCACTGCCCAGTGAGACACTTCCTTCTGGGTCTCTCCCTTGCAGAAGTCAGGGATGGGTACCCAAGACCCCTGTTACTCCCTGATCCACCCAGAATACTGTCTCAAATGTGCAGGGCAGAGGTGTGAACCCTTCTGCCCACACCTTCCGCTGGCACTTGGGGCAGACCCACACGCCCTTGGGTGCCGTCTTAAGGGGCGGGTCCAGGCAGCTGAGGTGGTAGGCCCCTGAACAGGTGCCGCAGGGCTGCAGGCTGGCTCCTCGCTTGCAGGCAGCACAGAATTCATCGTGGGTAATTTCACCCTGCAAGAGAAAGCAGGGTGTGAAGTGGCTTGGCCAGGTCCAGGCAGCTTGAGGGAGCAGGAAGAAGAGAGACTCCTCATCAGGGTGAGAGTGTCAAGGCATGCTGGGCACCGATGGGAGGTGTGTGCCCCGACGAGTAGGGTTCCAGGGCATACCCTAACTGATCACTGAGCACAGGAAAGTCTCCTCCCACAGAGTAGGGCCCAGTAGTGACACATCTTCATGTCTACGCTGCCTCGGGGAGGAGGTGTGGACAGACACAAGCTACACCTGTGGTCCCCTCAACTGCATACCCATCTAGCCAGAACACTGCCACTCAGGAGAGACATACCTACTTTCACATCCATGATGCAGATAAGGACACTGTCCCTTGGACACTGGATAGAACAGGACAGAGCACACCAAGTGGACCCCACTCATCCATGTGTCCAGCAATGCAGTAAGGGATAGGGCCCTTTCTGTCCCTCCCAGAGGCCTCAACACAAGCCTAGGGACTGGGCTCCCTAACCTGTCAGCAGGCTGCACCAAGGAGAGCTCTGCAGATGACCTACAACACCTGCCCAGCCACCCACAAGAGCCCTTGTCACTGCAAGACTATAAACCGAGTAGAGTTTCCGACTCCAGTGCTGAAGAGATAGGAAGAGATGGCCCTTATCACAAGAGACTTGACATCAGAGGTGTCCCCAAAGAAGGCCTCTATGTCTTCCCAGCCAAATCCTCTATCCAGAGCAAAGACTCAGGAAGGATGAGGAACTTGCCCAAGGTCACACAGGAAGTGGGAATAACAGATAGAGCCAGGACCACAATCTCCGCCTCCTGCTTCAAAGCCAAGGTTCCCTCCAGGACTATGGACTCGTGGAAAAGAGGGAATCTTCTACTACCTTGTGTCCCTTGTCTGGGTAGTCTGGGTACTGGTATTTCAATAAATTGCCAGGCCCAAGGGTACCTGTGTTTACCACTTCAGGATGACCTTGGAAAGCAAGGTGGCCATCCGAAGCAGGCTGCAAGCAGTCCCCTGGGTGTGTGAACATGTGAACTGAGGTTCATTTGGAATTAGATTAGAAATCGGGAAGGGCCGTTGAGATAGTTCAGGGCACAAAGGCGCCTGGTGCCAAGGCTGAGTTCCATTCCGATGACTCCCACACTGAGAGGAGCGACCCGAGCCCCACAAGTTGTCCTCTGACCTCTACACTTGCATGACGGCGCACATGTGCCTACACACGGACACACAGGCACTAAAGCACACAGACATAAATAAAGTAAATGAAGAGAAATAGGAGAGAGAGGGCTATGCACAGGATCCAGGTCCTGACCAGCTTCTGCGTCAGGAAACAGGGATGTGGGCTTTCTGGGTGGAGAATGTCATAGCATCACAGTGAGCCTATGGGGACAAAGATGGCCAGCTCTGTCCTGGGTCACACAGAGAAGCCAGGCAAAGTCAGGATAAGGATCAGGTGGCACAGTCTGAACACCCTCAGGGCCAGGCAGCAGAAGCCCAACACCCTCAAGACCAGGTAGGAGGCAGTTCTCTGCAGCAATGCAGGGTTGAGCCTGGCATGCAGGCTTGGTGCTGGGCAAGGTCTGAGTGTCAAGGGAATGACAGATGTCAGTACTAAAGCAACGACAGATGTCCCACACCCTTCGTGTGATGATGGGGGTCACGTACCTTCCAGCAGGGGTCCTCATTGGCTAGCACAGGGAGGAAGGGTGGAGAAGATATTAGTGGGGGTGGGAGGAACATGGCTCATGGCTGGAGTTCCCCAGACTTAGTGTGGCAGAGTCCTTGTCCTATAGCATGATGGGAGTATCATGGACCCAGTGACACCCAAATTCTCAGAGCCACCGTATGATGAGGGAAGACTGTCTGTCTTGGGCCTGGTCAGGACCTACCTGGGAACAGGCATCTGAAGTCACAAGGATCATGGGTGGCACAGTGAGGTGCCTCAGAGACAAAACTAGAATTTAGAGGACCCCTCGGAGTAACCTGTTTCCAGCTCCTTTCGGCTGTGGACCCTTTGCATTTTAGGCCGTGAACTCAACCCACACAGAAAGAACCACAAACGGTTTTCCTTCCAGGCTCCTAGTCAAACCATCTTCAGTGATGCTGTTCCTGGGGGAGGAACTGTCACCAACTTAGAGGGGCCCATTGTGCAGATCAGCAGTCTGAGGCTAGTGAGCGAATAACGCCGAGAGCTATGCGGAACCCCGAGAAGCAGGCAGCCATTTCCCACCTCCAAAAATCACTGATAGTTGCTTCTTTGCTTCTGAGACAAAGTCTTTCCGTAGTTTCAGGATGACCTGAAACTGACTGCAATCTTCTTGCCTCAGCTTTTTGAGTACCATGACAACGGGAACAAGGGGCTCCCAGCCATGGAGGATGGTTGGCACGGGGGAAAGAGTCCTACTGAAAGCTGGGATGTATATCCCTGTCTATCGGAGCTGGGCCCAGCACCCAGTACTTCTAGATTAGCTAAAGCTGCCCAACTGCCCAGAGCCAGTATAGGAGGGAAGGCAGGGCTGGGAAGCAGGGGCATCTTCTACGTGTCCTCATGCTCTGCCAGGTCAGCCCTCTGGGCAGTCCTACCACAGTGGCCGATGGCCTGGTTCTCAGATCTGGACGCGAGTGCACAGCAGGAACCTATGTGACTCTAGTGAGCAGTGTGTTCCTAGTGCCATTTCTGTATCTGATGGGATGGAGCCCATCCCAGCAGCTCTCCTCCCTCCCCAGGATCCTTGAGAGCAGAGGCTACATGAAGCCCCTGGAGGACAGAGGAAAGCCCAGGCTTAGGGTCTACGGAAGCCGCGGCTCTAGCTGGCGCTTACCTCGTGCTGTCAGGAACAAGGGGTTGTGGAGATAACTGGAGGCCAGCCGCTTCCTCTGTAAGGACAAAGCAGAACCTAAGAGTCAAGCATATTGCACCTTATTGCACTACAACACCCTGCCCCGGACCCTCCTAGGACAGCTCTGACATCAGGCTCTGGAGACTGGGCAGACACTCTGTACAGAAGACATGGGGGTATGGTGAGGGGACAGATACCAAGGAGCCTGGGGCAGAGAGGAAGTCTACAAAGGCTAGATTCTGCTAAGGCCTAGGAACCCTCAATCCAGAGTTGTCTTGGGCAGGAAAGTCCCCAAGCATGCTAGGTTATGGACAAAGCCAGCCCTGCCCTCCCACCTGCCCGCTAATCTTTCTCTGGTTCTACCGTCATGTAGGGAAATGAAGGCGTATGAACCGGACCCCTCAAATTTCACCTCCTGGCATAGGGCCCAAGCCCCACAGTTATACAGACTTCCCTAAGCCCCAGGAGAGCAGAAGCCTTAATTTTAGTGACCCCCACAGGCCACATCCCCAAGACCTTGATGGTTTCAAGTGGTTCTGTCTATTGCAGAAAGATTGTTCTAGAATCAGCTCTGAAGCGTTCTCTCTCTCAATGGAGCCAAGTTACATTCAAGGACAAGGCAGGGACCTGCAAAGGGCTGCTCTTGGCTTGCATGTTTGTCTAAGGCTCAAGGGTCACAGGGTTTTGAGCTGACTGAGTGGCCAAAGAGATCCCTTGCCTCTGACTGAAGATTTAGAGCTCACGGAGTAGGTTCTATGCCCAGAGTACTGGGGACAGTTTCTTAACATAATAGCCATGGGGGTGAATCCCTGGTGACAGAATTGGTTGGAGGCTAAAGAAAATGTGAAGTTCTTCCTTTATTTATTTATAAGTCAGAGTTTCATGTGGTCCAGGCTAGCCTTGAACTCTCTGTGTAACCAAGGATGACCCTGAGCAACTGATCCACCCACCTCCCAAATGCTGGGCTTACAGGCATATGCCACTATGTCTGATTCATGTAGTGCTCAGGCTTAAACCCAGGACTTCATGGATACCAGGCAAGTACTCGACCAACTGAGCTACACCCTCAGCCGCTGACACTCATGTGAAAGGTTCCCACGCATAGCGTCAGGGATTGTTCACTAGACCCAAGAGAAGAGAAGGGGATGCATGCAAAAGTATCTTCTAGAAACAGGATCGGGGAGGGCTAGACAGAGCAAGGGACAGACGGTGAATGGAGCCTAGACAATGCCAGACAGGGCATTGCAGAACTGGAGCTGAACACTGCTCCCTGCAAGGGGGCCCTTCCCAGCTACGTCCAAGTTCATAAGACAACGATTTAGGACCCACATCTTAGAGAACGGAAATAGGCCTGGAGAGACAGCTCAGCAGTTAGGAGGACTTGCCAGACTTCCAGAGGACCCAAGATTGGGTCTCTGCTTGCTGCCTTCCAGCTGCCCCCAGGGACTAAGAAAGTACAGGCCGAAGATATTGGACACACCACAAGAGCCTCCCAGGAGAAGGACAAGCTACAGTGGGCTCTGAGAAGCATCAGTGGGCAGCCTGGGTCCCTGAGCCTTCACAACATTCCTCTGAGGAATCCAGTTCTACTTGCGGCCAGCAGGTGTGCTTGATACTCAGAGTGGCCTCTGAAAGGACTCCAACGGACAGCTTATGGATGGGACAGGGTCTTACTATGTAACCCAGGCTTGCCTGGAACGCAAACTTTTCCCCTTTCAACTTCCTGACTACTGTGTTAGGTGTGTACACTCAGTGAGAGTTCACCATCTTGTTTCAATGGAATTCTTCTGACTAGAAAGGATGAACAAGAAGGCAGGATGAGAGAGCTGGGGGTAGGGTAGGGCAGAGTGTCCAGGGACTCTTCTGGGTCCATCAATTATTCATCATAAAAGGGGGAGGGGCTCATGAGGCTCTGAACTGCTCCTCCCAACCCATGTGGTAGCCACCAAAAGTCCCACCTCGGTCTCCAAGAAGCCACTATAGGCAGGGTTGGCTGTGCTCCTCCTCTTCCGCTCCTGCCGCTTGCTCTGGATCTCTGGAAAGGTAGACACAGCAGTCACAGGCTCCCTGCCCAGCTGGCCAAAGCTTCTAAGAACTGCTTATAGCATGGCTCTGGTGGCTTTAGGATTAGTGTAAGGGAGGGGGATGAGGAGACAGGGACATACTCCTCAGCATAAAGCCCTGTGCTGTGGCCTCCATAGGATCGATCATATATTTGAATGCTTAGTTACCAGGAAGCAGAACTGTTTGAAAGGATTAGAAGGACTAGGAGGTGTAGCCTTGTTGGAGGAAGTGTGTCACTCTGGGTGGGTTTGAGGTTTTAAAAGCCCATGCCAGGCCCTGACTTTCTCTCTCTGCTTGAGGATCAGGATGCAGCTCTCAGCTACCTCTCCAGCACCATGTCTGCCTGCCACCATGCTCTCTGCCACGATGAAACTGTGAGCCAGTCCCAATCAAGAGTTGCCTTGGTCATGGTGTCTCTTCACTGCAGTGGTAGAGTGACTAAAACAAGCCCCTCTCTGTGTCTCAGGACCCCTGGATGGCCATAGCTGTGAGGGGTTGGTTCCGCTGAGCTGGGCAGAGCTTTCTGCTGAGCCTGTGCACACTGACCCATCTCCTTCCCCTCTCCTCTCTTTGGCAGGTTACAACTTGCTCTGTCTCCCCATACTGCTGGCTGGGGAGCTCATTCCTCATTTCTGTCAGCTTCCTTCTCACCATTGCCAGGGTCACTCTGCGTTTTTCCTGTGCAGTACCACAGGGTCCAAATAAGTACTCTGCGATCCCAGATCATGGAGAGTTTTCAAAGCAAGGGCCAATTGGAAAAGCGTTATCCCCTTGCTCCCCCAACAACCCAACAAGCATAAGAATATGGCTTCCCTTACGTCAGAGATGAGAAAATGTACAGAGTGGACCAAACACCAAAGAAGTAAAGACACATCAGCTCTCATGGGTTAGTGAACAGCAAGATTGGGCAATAACCTCCGCTACTTCACTGTGCGGCCTCTAGAGTGGGGACAGGTCCCTCCGCAAGAACGTGACAGTGCAATGTGTAGTCATGGCATACGGAAAACAGAACATTTCTCTGGCTTGTCTTGAATGACTGTGCCTCCATTATCTGGGGCTGGGTTCCTAGGAGCCTCACATCTGGATAGGGCACAATCATGACCTGAGGCACCCTAAAGACTGCTGCTTCTGTCTGGGGCCCCACAAAGCCCTACCCACCAAACTCTACCTACTGTCCCCATGCTTACCTTCTAGGTGTTCTGTTGTGACCAGGCCTAGAGCTACCATGAAGGCGATTTTCTGAGAAGAAAGGAGATAGAAAGGCTAAATTAACACAGTCATGGACCCTCATCCTTGTCAGCCATGAACTAGTCTGAGCCAGAGGGTTATACCCTGAAGGTGCCCAATCATGAAGCCACTACTTCAGACACTCATGTTGTTCCTGGGAAACTTGGGGAACTCCGATACCCAGAGACTGTCCAAGGTCACTATCGGGAGCTCCTGGGAGTATCGAGGGCCTGTGATGGGACTGGACAAACACAATCCTCAAACACACTTTAAAAACCAACAGCACAGGCCAGTGAGATGGCGTGAACCCCAGGCAGCTGTAATCAGGTGCACTTGAGGAAGGAGCTGAGTGAGCTCGGCCTTCAGGAGGCTCTAGCCTCAAGCGCAGGAAACACAGACAGACAGATGGGCACACTTGCTGAACCATTCTGACCGTGGAGTGGACTCGGCAGTGTGCACGTTCAGCACACAGACGCCTGGGTAAACAGGAAGAGAAAGAGGAGCAGCAACATAGAAGATGGAGCCCCACAAGGTGCTCACTATCCTGGCCATGGCGGAAGCCAGAACACGTCCTGAGTCCGTTATACAAAAAACAGTGTCCACACAAATCCTATGCGTGCCCTCTTAACGACTTTAAACCACCTCTGTATGACTTGTAATGTCTAACATGATATGAACCACATATAAATCATTGTTTTACGGTGTTGTCTAGGGAATGGTGACCATAGCAACGTCTGTGTACATTCAGTCCAGATGTAACCACCGTGGCCTGACTATCCAGCACAGAAGGAGACATAGGAAGTGCCCCAGGGAGACTGAAGATCTCTGGTACAGTCAGCACCAGAGCGCGACACGGCCATACTTCAGTGACAGGACTATGCTGTACTTGATGTGACAGGATTATTCTGTGCTTGACATGCAGCAAACCCAAGCTCTCTGCCTTTCGAAGTCTTCAGAATCTTTTCTCCCTGTGTCTCTCTTTTAATATGTTTGACTGGAGATTGGCTGGGCCCGTGGGCCATACATAACCTGAGGATACAGAGGGCTGAGAACAGCTGCCACGTTGGGTGACAGACTCAGCTGGGAGCTCCCTAACAGCCATAGTAAGGAAGAGAATGGGGCGGGTAATACAGGCCCCACCCAGCTCTACTGGCTTTCTGGAATGTTTTAGAAGTGTATGAACTTTGACGAGGGATGTGAACCAGGCTTATAGCCTCACAGGAGTCAAGTAATAGGAACTTACTTGGAATAGGAATAGTGAGTACAGGCTGTGTACCCACCATCCTGTGCCCACACCCCTCACAACTGTCACTGACCCCCACCCCCAAAGTGTCCAGGTATCGTTCTGAGTTGCTGGCCACCCGAAGTTCCTGCTGCTACATCAAGGCTGTTCCAATACTCTCTGGCAGGCTGCTCAAATGTGCAGGCCTTATCAGCAACTGTTCATGTTCCTTTATTAAAAATGGATGTTCGTGCCTAGCTGCACACCACAGGCTTGTAATCCTGTTGCGAGGGACGATGGGGCAGGAATAAAGCCAGTTGAAGGCCTGCCTGGGCCAAAGAGAGAGTTTAAGTCCAGTCTTGGCAATTTAGTAAGATCCAGTGTCAAAAGAAGTTAAAGAAGGTTGGAGCTGTATAACAGGCCAGAGACGGTGTGATTTTCATCCTGAGTACCATACAAAAACCAGAAGCCATGTTCTGCAATGACCTGGAGTCCCACTTAGGTCAGAGAGGTGCTTGGGGGAGGAGGGCTCCTGTTAAGGGTCCTGGGATTGGCACACAGTCTCTTGCAGCAGGCTCCTCTTACAGCAGGCTTATGCTGCCCAACTCTCAAACTTCAACAAGGGTTTCTATACCAGGATGTGTTTTGACTGTTCTGTTTAAACCATTACGAGTATTTACACTAATTACGCAGTTAGATATAATTATACTAATTGTAAAAATGCACAATAATTGACTAAGATGCACTCGGAGAGAACAAGGCGATGTCACTCTGAGAAACTTCCTGAATGTGGAGAATACAGAACACCTTAAAGCAGGATACACAGGTGCAGGAGAACGCTGCAGGCAGCAAGCCAGCCAGGGCCCCTACTATGTAAATATGTGGAGTTCAGACATTGCTTCCAGCTGAAACCGATGGGATGCAGAGGCTGTGTGGTCACAGAGGAGACGTGGCCCACACAGCAGCTTCATGCTCCAGGCAACCCAGTGCTGGTGTTTGTTTATTTGGGGTTGTGTTGGGCAGGGTCTCTTGTAACCCAGGCTAGATTCCAACCCTCTATGTAGCTAAAGATAACCTTGAATGAATTCTCCTGCCTCCACCCCCTGTGCTAGCATTAGAGGTGGGCACCACCACACTGAATTTATACAGTGCTATGGATTTGGGACAACCCCAGGGCTTTGTGCATGCTAGGCAAACCCTCTACCTACTTTGTTTCCTCTTACCCCCACCCCTGAAGGCCTACTGCACATGTGCAAGAGCAATAATCAACTTGCTCTCTTGCCCAGATACTCCACGGCCCCCATTATCTAAGGAGCAAATCCCTGCCCTGGCCGCCTGCTTTTAAGTCTTCTGCCATCTGTCTGTTCAGGGCTAACACTGTACTCTTAATCTGCGTGCTGTCCAGAGCTTAGCTGACCTCTCTGGGAGTGCCCAGTCCTTTCCCACTTTGTGCCATTGCTCACACAGTACCTTCAACCTGCCCTGCCAATCCCCCTGCCTCTAGTCTTCTGCATTCCTTTGACCTCCTTCCATGCAAAGCCCCACACTGACACACATGTACACACACCCCACGGATATACACGCACATCCCCTGTTCACCCCCTGAGTAATCTCCCTCTGTCTTTTCTCCTGTAGCTCACAGCTCACTGGAAGTTCCTTAACCCCTGTCTGGCAGCCTCTGTAGCCTCATTAGTCTCTGTCCTCAGAAGGGAGCCTCCCAGGGCAAAGACCACACTGCCCATCCTGAGTCGCCTGCTCACAGCACTGAAAACAGTGAAGAGCAGACAAGTGTGAACACAGAAGGAGAACAGCCACAGAAAGCAAGTGATATCTTTGGGACCACAGGTCATTGCCATCACCAGAAGGATGGGTGCCTATAGGGGCTTAAGGAAGACTTTGCTGGTGTGTGAGTGGCTGGAGCAGGGCACGTGGTAGGGACCATGCTGACTGGACTCCTGTAGGATGGATGAGGGGTCACCAGGGACATTGGAGTCTGAATGAGGAGAGTCCTATGGAGAAGAGTCCTATGGAGTAGAGCAGGGATGTTCTGAGCATGGTGGGGCTAAGAGTAGAGCCCCAGCATAGGACAAATACCCAGTGAAGCCAGGTCCTGTGAGACTAGCCTTGGTCAGCTGCTGCCCCACCCCATGATTACAAGTGACTGAAACTCAACCATTAGAAATGGCCTCATTTATCCCTCTTCCTCTAGGGCAGTGTTTTTCAACCAGTAGGCTCTCAGTCCTTTGAGGGAGGCTGAACGACACTTTCACAGGGATCGCTTAAGACTGTCAGGAAACACAAATAATTCCATTATGATTTATAACAGTAGCAAGATTACAGTTATGAAGTAGCAACAGAAATAGTTTTATGGTTGGGGGTTACCACAGCATGAGGAACTGTATTAATGGGCCATAGTGACAGGAGAACCACTGCTCTAAGGAGTGGGAGGAGGTGTCAAGTGCAAGTTCTAGAAAGTTCTTAGGGTATCTAAACTCTACAGTGCTATTAGTCTTGCTCTGTACCCCTCAAGCTTCAGGATTGACACAGATAGGAAGGAAAGGCAGGGGCTACATGCTGCCCAATTTAGAAGAACATTTCTTTCTGGGCTTAGTCCTGAGAGGGACAAAGCTGACAGGCAGAGAGGTCCCTGGAAGCTGAACAACACCCCTGATCTACTGGTTTGCCCACAACTCAGAATCCTCTATCAAGCCAGAGGAACAAGGCCCTCCCACTCTTGTCTGTAGATGAATAACTACACATGACACACATTGCTGGCATTCAGCTAGGCAGCACTGCGGTCCATGCTGACCATGGCCCTACCCTGCCTGGACAGCCCAGAGAATGAAGAGTGCAGATTCAGCTCACTGGGCGAGCCCTGCTCTGGCATCTCCCACCATGCAGTGCTACATCCAGGCAAGATCTTCCCAATGAGGCTGTCCCAGCCCTGCACAGAGCCTTGTCTTACTGCCAAGAGGGGGCTGGGTCCTCTAGCAGGTCACCCTACCTCAGGATTCTCCTTGCTGGGGGATCTTCCTTGATCAGGATCTTCCTTGGTGGCCTGAGCTCCCTGAGATGGCTCCTCCGTGGGTGGCTCGGGCTCTGCTGAACTCTCCGCCTGTGTCTTCACTTGAGGTTGAATGATGATGACCTGGAAGACACAGGGAAGATGAGTGGTCCAGGGACGGAGGGGCAGAGAGTAGCTAGGAGTCAGGTAGGTCCTGCAAGGTGTGTCACAGAGGAACTAGGTGATTGCCTTGCTTCCCCACACCCGCTCCCCATGAAAGCATCTGCGTGAGAGATGGCCAGGGTTACAAAGCAAGGAGGCCGGGTTGCAAATCCTCTCTTAGCACTCTCTGGCTATGTGGCCTCAGAGAGGCTACTCTGTACCTCAGCCTCAGAGAACTCACTGGCAAAAACCTTGGCAATGCCAGCCTCTAGGGGGCGCTGACTCTTTACTCTCAGCTCAAATGCAGGCATGCTGAGCTTGGGAACCCTCAGGATGGGAGGGAGAGGGACTAGGATGATTTGGGGTTACCTGAGGAAATGGAAAGACATCAGCTATAGGTAAGAGAGAATGGTCTGGCAGAGGGAAACAAGGAAAAGATTTTTTAAAGGGAAAGCAGGTGCTATCATGTTTCTCCAAAGGCCTCAAACAGGGCAATCTTCAGAGAGCTCTAGAGGACATGGGGAGATGATTTTAGTTTTAGCATTAAAACTAAATTCCTCACAAGGAATCAAGGAATTTTTTGTTCTCATTTTTTTTTCCATCCAGGCAACTGGAGCATAAAAACAGCTCTTGACCACCTGACTCTCCCAGCAGAGATGAAGCATTAGTACTAGACTCTCTTGCAGCTACCCAACTCAGCCACACATTAGCAGTTCACTATTCCCATATTAATGAATAGCAGTTCTCTTAGGCACTTGTTTTATCCCATACCCATTCACCTGTCTTCATTCATTCATTCATTCATTCACAGATTCACTCAGTTGATTGCTACTCACTCATGCTAACATTCATTCATTCACCTATCTTCATTCCCACAGATCACATGCTGAAGCTCCATTCACACACCCATCTGCTCACACTTCCTGCTCATTCACACTAGTTCATTCTGTTGACTGCTGGTTCACATTTCCTCCACACACTCACCTGAGTCTTTTCCCTTCGTTCTTTGGTCATGTGACTATCCCACCACCCAGCTACTCCTCTGCCTAAGCCTCAGCTCCTACTGGACAATGTCCTCTGAGATTCCACACGCAACACATCCACTCAGGGCTTCTGGCGGACACTCACCTTTTTGTCAGCACTGATGAGGAGGGGCTGCACTTTGATGCCGTCGCTGGCCACGGGCACGGTGGTGCTGGGGGTGATGGTGGCAGCATTGCTGGGGGAGGTGGAGATGATGGCATAGGCCACCCCGGCACTGCTCAGGGGTGAGGTGATGGCGGTGGGCTCGGTGAGGGCCTGGGTCTGGCTGCTGGGTGTTGGCACATGGTTGACGGTGTTGTTGGCAGTGGGGAGGGCTGGGCTGGGGTTCTTGATGCTGACCACAGTGGCCTTTTGGAATGTTGGGGGCTGCTTGGGTGGCCGGTCCCTGCCCGGGGTGACAGGGAGGCTGTCTGGAATCAGAGTCTTTGGCCTAACCTGGGAGGAAGGGACCAGTGTGTGGTCAGACAGACAGACACGAGCTGTTGATGAAGGCACGGTAGTAGGGCAAGCCTCAAGCAGACGAACTGAGTCCTCCATTCGAGGGGAAAGGACAGCACCCTCTCTGACCCTGCTCTGGGTCTCCCAGCAGTCATGACCCTGACTCCAAGGCTCAGGCTACTCCAACCACCATCTCTCTCGATTGGCTGTACGCTGTTACTGATCCCCTACCCACCCACCCATCCTTGGGCTCAGATGAAGCTGTTCCAGGCCACAGTGCCTTCTGGTTCAAATGAGAGCAAACCATGAGGGAGATTACACCAAGTCTACCCAAGAATCCCGTGTCACAGGTGCTGGAAACACTGCCCTTGGGCCAGACTAGGTGAGCCACAGAGTGACAGAGCAGTAGATCTTAGGCCAGCAACACCAATCAGTCTAAAGAGCTCACACACACGGAGGTAAAACACGGGCTGCAGGCAGTCACCACACAGTGGAGACCATGGCTCCAGTCAGTTTGTGTGGTCAATCCTGGATCTTAGGGAATGTAGGTGGTCTTGAAGACACTGCTTAATGTCTTCACCTATGCACTGGGGGGTGATGAAACCCACTCGTGATCACAAAAAGGTCACAAGATGTACAGCTGGCTATCACCAGCCTCCGTGGAGGGAAACTGAGGCAAAGCCAAGCAAGGCTGACCTGAGAACCGTGGTATGACAGGTGTCATTGTCACTAGGGCAGAGGGATCTGAGCCAGGACTGCTCAAGTTATGTGTTGGCCTTTCTGCTTACTCTTGCTTTACTCTAGTGACACTGGGAAGTCCCCCACTGGACCCTGGCTCTTGGGAAAGTCACCAAGACCTTAGTGTGCTGCAGTCAGCAGGCATCGTGTCTATGAGATCTTTCACAGCCTGACCCAAGCCAGCCTTTGATTCACAAGCCTTACTATCTCTTGCTCTAGTGGGCCCTGAGCAAATCAAACCAGCCCTCACCACCTTAGGAGCCATGCCATAGCTGGGTAATGTATCCAGCCTGGTTTAGGTGAGCCTGCTGCTTTATCCTTGTCAGGTATCAGGACCGGTCCCCAGACACTAGGCACAGTACCACATACATTGATGAGGGATGAGAAAAGAGTTCTATCCTTGCCACCCCTCAGCTGAGGATGGTTAGTGCCAGGTCTATTCTCTGCCTCTGAGGAGGACCAGTTGGGCAGATGACTTCTTAGGGATGCTGGGGGGGATGCTGCTGCTGGCTCCTCCCTGGCCACCTGCACTGTAGCGCTGGCCACTGACATTCCCTAACTCAGCCCAAATATGGTGAATAGCCATGGGGCACATGCTAGACATTGGGCACAGCTTAGCCATGCCCAAACACAAGCTGCCCATCCTGAGGAAATAGTTGGGAACCTCAGAACCTTCGATGTTTCCTGCAGCCACATGGAGACCCTGGTTAGCAGATCCCCATGGAACAGGCTCAGCTTGCCATGTTCCCTTCTCAAGGTCTGCTTCCACCCTTGTGAGCTTCCTAGGTCCAGGTGTGTGTTTGGCTCATCTCAGCCAAACTAACCACTTGAGAGCCAGTGAACTCAGGGCAGGACTTGGGGAGGGGACAGCAAGGGCTGATGAGAAACAAGAAGTCCAGGAGCTGGAAGCAAGAGGAGGCTGGGCAGGCAGAGCAGGGGGAGTGAAGAGTGATCATGGGGACCAGGTGACTGTCAGTTGCCTGTCTGTGCTTCTGTGGGGATGGGAACAGCAAGGACTGCTGGGAGATAGAGAACAGGGAGGGGGGCTGCCTAGGGAGTAAAAGCCCCAGAGGAACCAGCACAGGCCTTAGCTGAGCCCTTCTTTGCTGAAAAGCCGTGTGGAGCTGTCCACTGCCAACAGACAAGGACAATAATGTGGCCTCATATCCGAAGCCAGGATCCCCATCAGCTGCTGTAGCTCTTACCTCTCCCTCAGGGAAAACTCTGGCCTTCCCAGGGCCTCCGCCTTAGTTCCTCCCTCTGTACCTTCCTCCTAGGGCTCACCTCCAACTTTGGTCTACAATATCCCCACCCCAGGAGACCTTTGTGGATATCAGCATTGAGATGATTGATTAATATGATTGATATGATGTGGGGACCATCTCAGAGCTCCCACCAGCCCCTTGACAGATCCTTGAGACTCTGACCCTCTTTGGAACAGGTGGACACTTGGGGGGTGCATTAGCTCATGGACAAGGGTCCAAGACAGCTACTTGCCTTAATCCTTGAGTTAGGGGCATCTGTTAGCCCCATAGCTCCAAGACAGATGCTGTCCTCAACTCTGCATCCAGTGGCCCCTATGCAGGTATGGCACACCTAGCAGGAGCTCACCCAAGCTGAACCATTGAAAACAAAGGTGCCAGGCAATAATTCCCAGGGGTCTAGGTGTCTGCTATGTGCTGGGTGCATGTATAAGTTCTCTCTGTGACCGTCAAGGCCAACAGACACAGCAGAGAGCCATCCGACTCTCTGATAAAGGAGCCTTCCATCCAAGAGGTAAAGGGGCAAGTGACTTGCCCAGGATATGGAATCCATCTGGGGAATCGAGGCTGGCACTGAGGGCCTGCATCCTGTACCTGTACCACTTACCAGGAAAGGTGTTAGTGTAGAGTTCCTCAGACCCTCTGACTGACTCAACTTCAAGATATACATCACGTGTGACCAGCACAGGAAAGCACTGAGAGGCAGTTTGCCTGGCAGTATGCGCTCTGGTTGATGCTGGCCAGACTTATTGCTTTACAAAAATTCCTGGCTGTGACCCACTCAAGGATTTCACAGTTTCTCACTGTTTGAAAAGCCAGATTCCTCACTGTGAAAACTCTGAACCAAACGTTTCCCTTAATGAATGGACCGAGGGGATGGAGGAAGGAAGGCACCGCCTGAAGGAGGGACCCAGAGGCGGTGCTGAGGGGCTGGGGACAGAAAGGTGCTTACCTGAGGTAGCACTGCTGCTCCTTGCCCGGCCAACCTCTGCAGGGAGCTGACCTGAGGACCTGTGACAGGCACTGCAGTGGTGGATCCCAAAGTCTGAAAAACAGAGTGTGGAATGGTCTGAGTCCAGCACCGAGCCTGGGACCATGGTCTCAGAAATGACAAAATCCACTCCCTATGCTCTCCATATGCCACTGGAAAATTGAGAGAGAGAGAGAGAGAGAGAGAGAGAGAGAGAGAGAGAGAGAAGCATTGCCCAGAACACAGCCAACCTTACTGCATCCTGATTTCCCTTTTACAATGAAGTTTCTATACCTCGAGACAAAATGTACACACTTGTATGTGTACAAGTCAGGCATAGTGGCACACGCCTTTAATCCCAGAACTCATGATGCAGAGGCAAGGGGATCTCTGAGTCCAAGGACAGCCTAGTCTACAATGGGAGTGCAGAGTTACACAGAGAGAGAGAGAGACCCTGTCTAAACAAAACCAAAAATGAAACAAAAAACCTGGGGTGTGTTGGCGCGCACTTACAATCTCAGCACTGGGGAGACAGATAAAGGTAGCTCCTTGCAGCTCCCTAGCCAGCAAGCCTCATCAAATGAGTGAGCTCCAGGTCCCACTGAGAGACACTGTCTCAAAAACCAGGGCAGAAGTTGACACACATGAACACGCACACCATGCACATGCACATACACACGCGCTCTGAGGACTGTCTGCCTGTCACTGTGGGCTCCACACCACTGCAATATGCAGAAGCTGTCTTGTCCCAGCACAGCTATCAACTGATATAACTGGGGCAGCTTGCTCAGACCCACGGAGGTGGGAGCCAGGCAAGGGTAGCCATTCCATTAACATGCCTCCAGGAGATTCCTGGGAACCAGAGGCCTGCCTGGAGAAAGCTGCCACACCATGCCAAGGCCTATACCTCACACCACTGTTTCCTTAGTGGGGTTCCCCCCATGAGTGGCTTTGTGAGGGGTTGGGCCCTGAAACTCTTGAGAGTGAGCCAAGGACCTACTACTCCCAGGGCCTTCTGACTAAGATGCCTATAACGAGGCTGCTGTTGCCCATGAGGACAGAGCACCCTTTCATGTCTCTCTGAGCCCTGATGTACTTGCTGTGGCCAGCTGCTCTGGCTTTTATGCTGGGTGTGAGGGGTCTCGGGGTCCATTTCTGAGGCCACTTCTCTCAGAATCCACCTTTGTACACTATTTCCATGTAGATCCCTCATCTTTGGGTGTTTCTTTGGCTGCCTCTTTCCTGTAAGCACTGACACCCCATACTTTATTCAGAAAGCCTTCATTTCTGCTTCAGCTCTCTTTCCTGACTATGACAGGGGCAGCTTTTGACTGTCACCTTAGTGATTTACACTCAGAGAAGAGGAGGGATGGAAAGTCAAGAGAGTAAAGGATGGCTGAGGTTTGCCCAAGGTTTGCCCGAGACCCAGAGCCTCTAGAGAGACGACAGGGATAGCTGTGTTTCCATTCTGTGCTTGATACTAAGTTACCGCACAAAGGGCTGTATATTGGGGGTGGGGGTCCTGAAGGCCATGGGAGGTTTGCATCACAGAGCCTACTGGATGATTCCAACAAGATCCTGACTGACTTTACCCAACCTCACAGCTGTGAGACCACTGCCTGGATTGGGGTGCCCCGTCTGTTCTTCAGAGAAAACTAAAATATAAGGTGCCTTTAAGTAAGTACAGTGTGCCATCAGTCAGGCTCTTGTGGGGACAGGTTCTGTACTGTACTGTGAGACCATGGCCTGAAGCACCAGAGTCCTGACAGTTCTCAGTCTAAGTCCACAGTCTCCATGCTTCCGTAGAAAGTCAGTAGCAAACACTTAGCTAACAGGGTGCCAGTATCATATGGTCTGGCGGGAGTCCTCTCAGAATATACCTGTCACCTCTCACAGATGGCCCGTCCTCTGCCAGTGCTGCACAGACTGTGGGTGTGCTCTACTCGGCCCAGAAGCACAAACAGGCATCCATAGGCATCCACCCTTCAAGTCTCATAAAACGCTCATTAATAAGTGGGAAGGCATTTTGTCTGCAACGAGCTGACCTCTCTGCTCCATGCCAGAATTTATCGATACAACAGAAGCAGTCACTTCAGAGGTTGGATCACTTAGAGCCGCACTTCTGTCAAGATAAATGACCCGCTGATGACGACATTTATAGCTCTGAGCATTTTAATAGGGAGGAAAGGGGCCATAAAAGTCAAAGATAACTTTCCTGTATTAGCTCGGTCCCACAGGCAGTCTGGGAGAGGGCGAGGAGAAGCCAGCACATGGACAGGAGGCAGGTTCAGGCAGGCCCTTCAGTCTTCAGGGCAGAAGCCCCCGTGGCTTCGGAAAAGCTTGTCTTTCTTTGGTGAATGTTGAGAAGTCTCATGGAGACTCTCCTCAGGAGCTTTAGTGGGCATGAATGAGGGAGTGCAGGTGCAGTGTGGCATCAGTCACACTTAGTGTTTCTTGCTGATGTCCCCAATGGCCACAAAAGGATTCTTGATACTTGGGCCATAAATGGAGTGACTCTGTGGTGTGGGCACTGCACAGCCTTGGGGTGAGGAGACAGTAGGAAGTGTGTGTGAGAGGGAAACATCACCCCAGGATTAAATAAGACAGAAGGCAGCCTGGAATCAGCCCATCCTGACGACCTCCTTTGGAAAGGTCTATGTGTGAAAGGCTGGGTCCCAGGGTGTTGTCGTCTGGGGTGGGGGTTGCTGTTGACCTGCAGAAGGTGGGGCTCAGCGGGCAGTCCTTAAATTTGGGGACACAACCTAATGGGGCTGTAGGACCCTCTCTTTTTCTCTTCCATTTGTGCTTCTACTTCCTGGTCATATGGTGTACACTTTGCTCCTTCATGTAATCCACATGCTCTCAGAGGCCCAAAGCCATCCTGGACCTGAATGTCCAGAGCCATGGGCTAGATAACCCCATCCCCTTACAAGATATCTTGGGTACTCATGACAGCGACACAAAGCTAAGAAACACTCCCTTTGGAAAGCTGTATCTGCCTTGCCTTCTCACCTCTAAGTTTACACGTCTGCCCCCAACATGAATACAACATATTCTGGCCCCATTGCAACCTACGGGTGGATCAGAGGGTTTCTGGCCTGAGGCTCTTGAGTACCTCCACCAAAATCCTAATGCTTCCTCCTAAGTCCAGGCTGGGGATACAGCTGGAGCCAGTCTGCTAAGCGAAGCCAGCGTGAGCCCTCTGGAGGAAAGGGTTTCCATCTTATCTGCCTCTCTCCCACTAACGTGGCCAGCGTGGCTTTCACCTCTGCGGCCATCAATGCTTCCTTTGCACCTTCCACACATTCCTGCTCTTTCCAACCCTCTCATGGCTTCTGTGCAGCCCCTCTCCAAGCCCCAAACCAGTGCAACTCTTGATGATAATACACAAAACCCTCTATTTGATTCTGGTGGAGAAGAGGGTCCCTGTGAGAGTGGAGTCTCACCAAATGCACTGTGTGTGGGCTCCTCCCCCAGGCTCTCAAAGACCTTCTCTTCACTTTTCCCTCCAAATCCCAGGCAGCTAACATTACTTTGAGTGGTACATGGGACTTCAGAAGTCACACTGGCAAGGACATCACACAAGAAGCTTTTTGATAGTAGCCAGAAGGGGTCACCATAGCAACGGCCACCACAACATCCAGGCTAGCCAGGGAATGCCTGGGCCAGGGAATGTCTGTTGTGTGAGTGGCCTTGAGCTGCCTTCCAGGGACACATGGCATGATTTCCTGCTCATGACTTCAGAGCGCTGAGTTCCACAAGGGCCCAACAGCAATGACTGCTCTGTTCTATGAGTCACCAGAGAAACACATCCTCCAGATGAATTCCTGTCCCTAAGTCACAGGGTAGTCGGGAGGCCCAAGGGCCAGAGCCACAGACAGAAGCTTAGAGGTCATAGGATTCAAGTTCCTTGAAAATTTCTGTTAAAATGTCAGAGCCCAGGAGAGTGAATTCTAGAACAGAGGCTTGATGGTTCTGAAGCTTCCTAAGGCTCAGACCCCTTCCTACAGTTCCTAACAATGTGGTGACCCCCAACCATAAAATTACTTTCATTGCTACTTCATAACTGTAATTTCACTATTGTTATGAATCATAATGTAAATATGTGTGTTTTCCAATGCTCTTAGGTGACCCCAGTGAAAAGGCCATTCAACGCCCCCCAGGGGGTTGAGACCCACAGGTTGAGAACTGCCATTCTAGAAGGTCACACCTGGAAACACACAACCTTGCTCTTTGTGCATAGTTGTGTAAACTGAAGTTCTACTGGTGGAAGATGTTCCCTTAGGCACATCAGTAAGCCAAACCTCAGAGCCAGGAAACCTAACTCATGTGGTAACATATGTGACAGGGCCGTGCTCACAGAGGAAGCTGGGCCCCGCCTGCCCTCAGAATACACTCCCCCTGGTGCTCCCTGCATCTGGGACGTCACAGCTCAGATGGGGTTGGCATGGGGCTTAGGCACACATGACCTCTCAGCTACTAACAGACACATCCCAGCAATGAAGACCAGTTGTTGAGAGTTGGTCTCAGATGGTGTGGGAATGAAAACCCAGCTTTTCTAACAAGATGCTAGGGTGGGTTGGCCAGAGAAAACAGGGGAGGGCCAGCTCAAGCTAAGGCTCTGGATGCTAGTCTCCGTCCTGCCGAGATCCCTAAATACTTCCTGGGGAGGTGATACATAGTGTGTGATGGTGGAGGAGCCAAGATGGAATCGGGGTGAGGCCAGGTCACATGACTGGCCCTTCAGAGCTCAGATTCATTATATGTGCAGTGGGCCCATGGACCATTGTCACACCAGGCACACACATGAAGGTTTCTATCCCTTGGGCCATCTGGCCCCTCTGGGTTGTGTCATGTGGTTTTGACCATGGTGCTGCAAGTAAGGACATGAGTGCCCCTCAGGGTCCAGCCTAGAATAGCAATGGGTCAGAGGGTCAGACATTTGCTTGCATTCCAACTTCCCTGAACGTCTTGGGACTGGGTCCTGAACACTTAATATGCCAGCATGTTCCATATAACCTTAGTCAACCTGTTGAGGGGGAGGTGCCAGGCACAGGGCACTGGGGTCTGAGCCCAGGATGTTCACTGGCTGTGGCTCCCAGGATGTCAAGGACAGAACTTCCAAATCTCTGATTCTCTAGCTGGTCCCTGGCTGCTTGGGATAACCCGTTTAGATGACCGTAGCCAGGGTCTGACTTTCTATGCCCGGTGCGGCTCATTCCTCCTTCTAGCTGGGTGGGAGGAAGATGGAGATGATTGCTTTCTTACCTCCGCTCCAAGTGGCCCAGCCTTGGCAGACACAGCCAGAGTGCAGCGGTTTAATTGCATGTGGGTTGTGATTTTCCTGCATTCTTACAGAACTGCTGTGATATGTGACTCAGATAACAACATCAGTAGCGGCTAATAAATATTAATATAACATAAGCACCGCTTTGACTGTCATGGGAACTAGCTTGTTATTCACAGATGAAACTCAATGGTTGTCTTTATCACTGTTGGCAGGAAAGAACCACTCGCAAACAATGCTGCTGGCACAAGTTTCTGGGCCTGGCCCCTGCACTCCAACTTGGGTGTACCCACTCCTGTTTCCTAGACACAGAGCCTCCACTAGCCTCAGCTTGATGGGTACTCCATGAAGTCTTCACAGATACCCAGAGAAATCCACAAACTGTCCTGCCTCCCCCAGCCCACTGCTCAAAGCCACGCAGGACACAGTGACAGTCAGGACCAATGCCAGGTGCACCAACTTGAATGTGAATTCCACCCAGTGACAGCGCAGTCACTCTATATAGCCTTGTCCCCCAACTCAAAGGAGCAAGTACCCTCTTCCTGTGACAGGACCAGAGAGGAGGGTGGGAGGCATCTGCATATTTGGACAATGGGCCATTGCAACATCCCTGCTGTCCTGGGTCCTGAGGACCAATGTGTACCACACGCCATGTATTGACCAAGAGGAGAGATGGAGGGAGGGAAGCATGCATATGTGAGGGGTTTGTGAAGCTGACCAACCAGAAGACAGCAGGCCAGGGATAAGGCTCCCCTTATGCATACACTGTATTGCATCCATGAAGCCCAGGACAGCACCAGTGTTCCTAGGTGGTGAGATAATGTCACCAAGGATGTTAGAATGCTCTCAGCAGCCAGAGGAATTAGTCAGACTCAGCCATGTCCCTGGAGAATCTTTGACACACATCCCATCATGCTACACCACGTGACTACACGTGGTTTGGTGACATGCAGCCAGGATAGCCAGGGAGGGGTGAGGGAGGCAGGGACCATGAAGGAGTCTGAGGGCTCTGATCCCCGCAGGGCTTTGAGCAAAGGAGAACTGAAGTACTCCTGTGCTTGCTCACCAAGAGCTAATCAGGGGGAGGCCTTCTGCATTGAACAACTAGAAACAAGCATGGGGAGACAGAGAGCAGGAAGGCTTCCTGGAGGAGGCGGTGTCTGGGGTGGACCTTTAAATTTGGGCCAGAATGTTCCAAATGGGCAGTAGATGAAGTTCACAGGAACCAGAAGGGAGGACAGAGAAGCCATCAGCAGGGGCACCAGGGAGCCAGTGGGAAGGAAAGTGGCAGAGAAGGGGCATATGCAGAGGCTCTGTCTATGGGGGCCTTGAATGTCACAACCAAGAGCTTGGTCACTCTGGAAGTGACAGAGCACATCTTAGCTAATATAGCTGGGGCAGGTGTATCACTATTGGATCAGAGACACTGTGTGTACAATGCTGCACTTGAGCCAGGGCCACCAACACCTGAGGACAGCCAAAGGGTTAGGTTCTCATCCCTTTAATACATTAGATGCCAGCTAGCTGCCTCCCTGGCTTGCTGGAAGGCCATAACAAGGCAGGCAGTGGAGGGGCAGTGTGTGGAGATGGCACACCATGGCCTACAGACCCATCTGGACCTTTGCACTCTCTCCTGCTGAGGCCAGTTTTCCAATGAGGTCCTTCCCTGGCCTGCAGCCTGCTCTCTCCCAGGATGCTAAGGATAACCCCCAGTGCAGGGCAGGTGCCAAGCACTAGCTGCCTCTTGGACTCTCAGGGAACTGCCAGACTGTTAAACTATACCTTCAAGGCAAGAGCTCTTGGAAAACTGGACCCTTCATATCTTGGGAAGGGGTTCTTTGCTATAGCTATGAGAAGAAGGTGACCGGGGACTGGCCTCCGTGGCTCAGCTGCCAGTGCAGGTGGCCGGTGGAGCTGGTGATCCTGACTGAGACTTGGTCAGCTAGGGTAAGGTACCCCAGGCCACTCCAACAATTGCAGGGGCCCACTCAGAGGGCAGCTGTCAATCAGATGAGAAACACTAGCGGCTATACACTCGGCTGCCATCGGAAATACCCTTTCTGCAGCACTGGGGCAGCGGAGTAGCTTAATTAACTTGAAAGGATGTAATTTTATGCTATTTAGTACAAATGCACACTCTAAATGGCATCGCACTCTAAAGATCAGGGGCTGTGATCCGTGGGGGAGGGGGAAAACATGGCCAGAGGATCCTGGCAAACACGGGAGTGGGGGGACATTCTGCAAACTTCTGCATGTAAATGAAAACCTCTGAAGCGACACAAAGCCAAAGAAGGCGACCAGAACAGCTGTAGCTGAAAGGGCTCGGTCCCTCTCAGCGCCCCTGAGAAATGCAAAGCATTTTGGGAAGAAAATTGGACTCTGGCACCTAGGAGGTCAGTGGGACTCTCCCATCCACCCTGTCCACCTGCTGTGGAACCTACCTCACCCTTCCTGATGGTAATGCCCCGGATGAGGCATTACCTTCTCTACTTCTCTAAGAGAAGCTAAGACAAGTGTGTGTCCAGACTCGCAAAAGCTTGGGGGCTTGGGCATGCTAGGTTGCATGTCCCGGCCCCGTGGTTCTCACTGTATGTGACTTGTACTTCATTTACAAAATGCTGGACCTTTCTTTGGAGACAGGGTGTGGTTCACGCCTTGGTGCCCGAGGCTCACCACTCTGCTCTGGCTGAGGCTATGTTTGAACATTACAGAAGGCTGGGATGCTCTAGGCCAGTGTTTCTCAACCTTCCTAACGCCGTGACCCTTCAATACAGTTCCTCGTGTTGTGGTGACACCCAACCATACAATTATTTTTGTTGTTACTTCATAGCTGTAATTTCAGTACTGTTATGAATAATAATGTAAATATCTCTGTTTTCTGATGCTCTTAGGTGACCTCTATTAAAAGGTTGTTCAACCCTAAAGGGTTTGCTGCCCACGGGTTGAGAACTGCTGCTGTAAGCTATTCCCTGGTTTCTGTTAGGAATGTCCTTACAGGACTCATAATGTGTTCAGAGCCACAGAGCCTCAGGCTGCATGCTCCAGGTGACCCTTCAGTGCCCATCCCGGGAGGGCTTTCAGGGCACATTAACTATGAAGCTGGGGCCCCTAGCTGTGCCAGCAGGACATATCATGGGCTGGCAGGTGCCTAGCTTGTTTTCAGTCAGGGATATGAAGAGATTCCTGATAAAGGTAGCAGGAAGGTGGCACAGGGTGACCAGAAGTCCTACACTGCCTCCCGGGGCAGTGGCAGTGTGGCACTGTGTGGCAGGTGACTTATGGGAGGGACAATCCTGAGTCCCATCTGTGGCTTGTTCCCCTCTAGGTGATGGCTCCTCCCTGACCATGGGCCACCTGCCCTTTTGGTATGGAATGCTGGGCAGCCAGTGTGCCCGTGGGGCTAGAGAATCATGGGCCAAGGTTCTCCAGCAGGCACCCAGTGCGTCTGGTGCAGGGGCAAGGGCCTGCTCCATACTCTGGAAGGACAAGTAACAGTAACAAGCAGTTAAGCTATCTGGAAGTGCTGCTTAAGAACTTCCACGGATGACAGAGGGACTCCAGGCCCAGCAGGATGGAATGTGTCTCCAACCCCAGCCATTTGAGAGGCTGAGGTGTGAGTATGGAGGAATTCAAGGAGAATTCAAGGCCAGCCCAGCTTGTTAGTGAGACTCTGACTCAAAAACAAATAAACTCCGGAGTGGGGGATGAAAAGGAAGGAGGGAGAAGGTGAGGTTGTGGGAGGGAAGGAGGTAGGGATTATGTGTGTGATCAAGAGATTAAAGTTAGACAAAGAGACAGAAACCTCCTGGCAGAGGTAGGGCCCAGAGGTGCTGGGTGTTGGGGTCAGAAAGTGCCCTCTGCCAGAGTACTGCCTTTTTAAGAGTGGCTAGATTGGGGGACATCACCAGGGCACTCTGGGTACAGGCACATCAGGACAGGAGACCCTGGAATCAGGGCTTGATGGCCCAAGGCCCACATGCCAAAGTTTCAGTCTCCTTGGCATCTCTTTTACAGACACCAGTGTCCCCACATCTCCCAGCTCACCCTCACTTCCTCTCAGACTGTGGGATGTCAGAGCACTCCAAGCTCAGTGGCTCCCTAGGCCACCCAGAGATGGGGTAGGCCCTGCCTTCACTGAGGCCTGCCAGGAGCATGGAGTGGGTGTGGGGTTGGCCTGCTCAGCTCAAGAGGTCATTTGTTTACACTCATACCTGCACTACACATAAGCACCCCTTCTGAGGGAGGGAAACCTTACCATGGGGATACTCTAGTCACCTGTCCTGGTATGTCACTCCAGGCCAGTCAGTAGCCATAGGCATGTGGCTTGGAGGCCTGCTACTATGACTGTGGAGCTGGCACTAGTCACTCAGACTTCCCACGCATAGGCATTCCTCATTTCAACCCATGGACCATTGTGTGCTCAGGGTGTCTTCTCACAGTGTCTAATACACACCTGGAACTAGAAGGACCTAAAAACCTGAGCTGTCACCTGAGTGAAGCTGTAGGACATCATGGCGCAGGCAACCCTTGATGAAGACAATGGATCTCCAAAGCCTCTGTTTTTCCATCTATAAAATGAGGTTGTGCTGGTTTTATAAGGGGAGATTGTGAGATGGACTGAGGCAGGTGTCAGTTGAGGATAAGGTGGCTCTGCCTGGCTTTATCCTTTTGGGGCAGGAAGCCCAGGCCTCATGCAAGCTGGACTGTGCAGCCATGTGTGTGTCAAGATGTTATAATGCCAGTATGGCATGGCTGCCCTCAGGGGACACAGCACCCCATTGTCTCTATGCAGCTTTGTGAGAATGTTAGCATTCCTAATTTAAACGTGTTGAAAATGAACGTCAGATCCCGAGCTGTCTGGACTGAAAGAGAAAAGAGACCCAGGCTCAGTACCTGCAGTGGGAGACACACATATCACATGACCACCTCCTCTAATGAAATAGCGGTAGCCCTCTGTCTGAGAGCTCTGGGGTGAGACTATAGACCCCTCATGCTGTCCCTGGAGAAGCCTCCCAGCTTGCTGCCTGCCAGGCCTGGAGGAGGTGGCACTGGGAAGCTGCAGCAGTCAGTCCCGTTTATAAGGCACTTCTCTGCTGAGGTCCAACAGGAAACAATGCCAGTCCATATCTGTGACCCTTATAAGGCTCTGATTGGGCTGGAGAGATGGCTCAGTGGTTAAGAGCACCGACTGCTCTTCCAGAGGTCCTGAGTTCAATTCCCAGCAACCACATGGTGGCTCACAACCATCTGTAATGGGATGTAATGCCATCTTCTGGTGTGTCTGAAGAGAGCAATGGTGTACTCATATACATAAAATGAATAATTAAACCTTAAAAAAAAAAAAAAAGAATAAGGCTCTGATTGCCTCCTGACCGTCTGTTCTTGAGTCCTCTCCATGTGACACCCCACCTGAAGGCCCTCACCTCCCAGCACCTGGCACCTGCCAGCCACTTGGTCTGTGCACCAGGTATAAGATACACGCTGTTTGAAAGGCGGCAAAGGAAAAAGCAAAAATCTCATTACTATTTTAAAACATTAATTACACGTTGGGAATGATAGTATCAGGGACATGCTGGTTATGTATCATTGCAGTCAGTTGTCCCGGTTCTTTTTACTCCTCTCAGGGGCTGATGAGACAGTGCACAGGGGTTTTCTGAGGTAATGGGAATATTCCCTATCTCATCTCCACGGGTGTATGAGTTACCTGCACGCCTGAGACTGTCAAAACCCATCAGACGGTACAATTAAGAACTGTGAATTTCAAATGTATGTAAATTATATATCAAAGAAGAAATTACACATTAAAAAAGTCAAGCACCAGTTACAGCTCCCTTTTAGAAAGGCAGAGCCCTGGGGGCAGCTGGGGGAGCACCCATGGGGTGAGCCTTATCCTATGGGGGCAACCCCAATACTGTCTCCTATAGGAAACTCTGATGTATTGAAATGGACTAGACAGTCCTGACTATGTCTATTGGGGCCTGGGAGAGGACCCAGGATGAAGACGTGGAGCATGCATACAGTAAGGATTTCTTGGTAGCACAGGGCAAGTATGCTTATCACAGAGGTTATGCCGCTGTGCACGCCCTGCTTCGCTGATCACCAATGCAGTCTGAAGGATGGTGCTTGCACTGGAAACCATAGAGAAGAGGAGCTCGGCCCAGGACAGGGAAAAAGGGGACTTCAGGAACCCTCTCTGGCTCCCAGTCTGGAGTACCACAGGTGTAGAGTGGGCACTGAGTAAGTGGTACAGTGTCAAACACAGCACACACCCATCCTGTCCCCTGCCAGGAGCACTTAGGAAGTCCCAGCAAGAAGCCTAAGATAGCTCAGGCAGGGCTGGGGTCAGGGATATTCCTACAGAGACAGACAAGCAATAAGCCAAGGGCCAGTGGGTACTGTGGGAGCTACATTCTACATCAGAAGACCCCATTAATCTAGGGTGAAATAGGTAGAAAGAACAGGGAATCAGGGGTCAGATACCCCAGGGACCACCCTAAAGCCAACAGCTGTGTGAGCAGTCAGCGTGCAAGGCTGCTTCAGATAAGAAGGAGGGTCATCATGCAGTCAGCCAAGGCCCGTGTCTTTTCGCTTCCCGCTCTAGGAGCAGTATACGCTTCAGATATAGGCAACAGAGCATTTGTGGAAACTCCTGATACTAGGAAGGAAGTTAGCAGGAGCCCCATGGGATCCAAAAAAAAAAAAAAAAAAAAAAAAAAAAGTGAAGTCAACTGATAAGAAGTTACCAAGATAGAGATTAAGTCCTGTCCTCTGAAGTACTCACAACCCAGAGTCAGAAGGTTGGGAACCCAGGGGAGCCCTTGAGATCCTGAGCTTCAGTCTTTCAACCTGCAAGGTTGGTAGTGGCTACAAATGCAGAATTGAGTCTTAAATTATCAGCAACCTCTGCCAGGCCATGGACACTGTGGTCACTAGGCAGTGACCCTGTGTATGACTCCTCTTAGCCAGAGGACCCAGGCTGCAGATGGCTCATTAGGCCTGGTGTGACCCTTTGGCCACCTGAATCATTTTGATCTCCAGACATGAACTGTGATCCCTCCCGCTAGTTTCATTAGCATCTCTCCTCTTCTTCCTGAGCTATGAGCATACCTCATCATCATACCTCACCAGTCTCTCTCCACAACAAGCCAGGATATAAAATGTGTGCTTAAGGATGGAGCTCCATGCACAAGGGGTGCTTCCACCTCAGATTTGGAAGTCTCCAGTTACTGGTGACAACTTGAAGGGTAGGTCACATCGCGGAGCCTCAGAGAAGAGGCAGACCACTGCGGCTAGAACATCTTGAGCCCCGTGTGTGCTCTGGACCTCTGGACATCATTTGCTAGGTACTCTGTGAAGGGCAGAAGGTGAGCCCGGCCAGTATCCTCAGCCCTGGTACCTGGAGCCCACGAGTCAGAGAAGAGCCACAAGACCCCAGCCCCACCAGCCCACCTTGTTCTGTACTAGACACAGAACTGGCTGTTCATCCTGAAATTCTATGAAGAGGCCCAGGACACACCCAGGGCACCAAGTGGACCTGGGTGCCTACAGTGTAATGCCACCTAGCCTCTGAGCTGTGGCAAAGTGCCAGCAGACAGTTGGAAGCAGGGCTGGCTAGGCCATGGCATAAACCACATATAGTTGTAGGGGAAGATGTGGGAGGTACACAGGCTGCCTTGGGGACAGAGAAGTGATGCACACTCTGGCTGGGGTAGAGATGGGGATACAAGGCTACACTAAACAGGGCTTCGTTCCAGATCTCTTATGGCCTTATGATGCTTTGAATGCATAGGGCTCTTCTGAGGCTGAGAGTTCCCCTCTTGGGGTCCCTGTGTCCTAGGGCACTGAGATTCCAACCCTTTCCATTGACTCAGACCCTCACACTGAACTGTGGGCATAAGCCCACATTCTATAGATGGGGAAACTGAGGCCCAGCCAAGGCAGGAGCAGAGAACCTTGAACCACACATGTTCACTTTCATACATGGCAGGGAGAAAGCCATACACATCTAGGTCAACACCAACTGGTCCTTTTCTTCTCCAGGCATTAAGCAGGCACTGACCTGGACCAGCAAGTTGTTCTTCAGTGACACAGTTCTGAGAGGAGAACCAGAGGATCAGAAAGTAAAGATAGCAAAGATGGGACCAGAAGGTCTTACACAGCTGTGTCTTAGGCTGAACAAGTTTACTAAGAATTGCAGCGTCTTATATACACTCTGCAGAAGGAAAACATGACAGACTCAGCGGAAAGCTGTCACACAAATGGACAAAGTCAGCAGGAAGCCAGTCAAGCAGTGTTACACAAAGGGAACACAGGGTGTCTCAAGTGTGTCACAGATAGAGCTCACAGCAACCTTGGGACTGGTGGCCACAGCCCTTTAGGAAGCAAGAGTTGAGTTTCCAGGATCCAAAGTTGCAGCTTCCCCAAGATCCTGGCCCTAGGCCATCACCAGCTGTTCAGAGCATGTTCCTGGTTTTAGACTAAGAATAACATTCCTTCTCTGTACATCATCAGAGCCTTAGGGAAAGCCTTGGACAAGCCTGGCTCCCAACAGTTTTCCCCTCTTTTATTTTTTGAGGCCAAATAATTTACTCACGGCTGAGTGTCCAAGAGACTCTGATATTCCCTAAACCAAGAGAAGCCTCCTAATGATGTAAAAAGGGTCACTAACATAAGCAGTCTGAGTGTAGAGTTAAAAGGACGTTAATGGATGCCAAAGGGGTTGAGTCCCTAGAACTTGTACAGTACATCTTTGGCAGTTCCCATGGGAAACTGAAGGCACCTAAGTCAGTAACTAACTACTTAAGGGTTATGAAATCTAAGAAATCTAAACTAACATTCTCATAATGTCCTATTTCCTATAAGTTATTTTTAATTTTGTTCCATTTTTACTTAGATTCACTGTAGCTTAATGGAGTGAGGCAGACATAGTTCAAGCCAGCATGATGGTAAAAAACATAATGGATGTTGTATAGTTTGTGTTGCATCTTCTAAGTGCAACACTGTAGCTCTTAGAGAATTTAATGTTGCCTCTGGATTTTTATCTATACATTCTTGTGCTGCCAAAGCCAAAGAGGTACTAAAAGCAAGCGAGTGGTGGTGGCTCACACCTTTAATCCAGCACTCAGGAGGCACGGGCCAACACATCTCCGAGTTTCAGAGCAACCTGGTCTTCAGATGGGGTTTCAAGATGGCCAGGACTACATAGAGAAACCCTGTCTAAAACAAAACAAAACAAACAAAACAACTCCCCCCCCCAAACCCCCAAGCCGCCCAAACCAAAAGCAAGCTAACAAAATGGGCAATTTGCACTTGTGGGTTAGTGCCACTGTGGAAGCAGCTAGAGACATAGTAACAGTGATGATGAACTGTATCACCCAGACTGTAAGCCCAAACAAGCCCTATCTCTTGTTGCCATAGCAACAAGAAAAATAACACACCCAGTCTCCCAAGTGCTGGGATTCTAGGTGTGTACCACCATACCCAGCCTCTTGTGCTTATGTAATAAACATGCCCTTAACAAACACTCCTCCACTGCTGATGGGAGTACAAATTTGCACAACTACTCTGGAAATCAATTTGGCAGTTTCTCAGAAAATTGGAAATAGTTCTACCTCAAGACCCAGCTATACCACTCCTGGGCATATACTCAAAAGATGCTCCACCATCCCACAAGGACACTTGCTCAACTATGCTCATGGCAGCTTTATTCATAATAGCCAGAAACTGGAAACAACCTAGATGTCCCTCAATTGAAGAATGGGTAAAGAAAATGTGGTTCGTTTACACACTGGAATACTGCACAGCCATTAAAAACAAGGGCATCATGAATTTTTGCAGGCAAATAGATGGAACTAGAAAATATTATCTGGAATGAGGTACCCCAGACCCAAAAGGACATGCATGGTATGTACTCACTTATAAGTGGATATTAGCCATAAAGTACGGGATAACCACGATACAGCCCACAGACTCAAAGAAGACAAATAACAAGGAGAACCCAGGGGAGAATGGCTGAATCTCTCTCAGAATGGGGAACTAAAGTAGATATTGGAGATGGAAGAAGGGAGGAAACTGGGTGGGAAAGGGAACAGGGAAGAGAACGGGGTGGGGGGGGATCAGGTGTAGGGAGAGCAATGGAAAGAGAATGGAAATCAGAAATGGGCAGCTAGGAGGCTTCTCTAGGACTTGCCAGAGACCTGGGATGGAGGAGACCCCAGGGAATCTATGGGGTGATTCTACCTGAGACTCCCAACAGTGGGGAGCCCTAACAGTGGAGGAGTCCAAAGAGGACACCTCCTGTAGCCAGGCAAGACTTCCAGTGGAGGAATAAGGATAGCAACCCACCCACAAAACCTTCGACCCAATATGTGTCCTGCCTACAAGCTGTGCAGAGACAAAAATGGAGCAGAATGGAGGGAACGGCCAGCCAATGACTGGCCCAACTTGAGACCCATCCCATGGGCAAGAACCAATCCCGACACTATTAATGATATTCTGTTACGCTTTCAGGCAGGAGCCTAGCATAACTCCTCTGAGAGGCTTCACCCAGAAGTCAATGGAAACATGCAGAGACCACAGTCAAATAAGTAGATGAGTCTTATTTTTTCCACGGAGTCTTGTGGAAAAGTTGGGGGAAGAATTGAGGGACCCAAAGAGAATAGAGACTCCACAGGAAGACCAACAGAGTCAACTAACCTGGACCTTTGGGGGCTCCCAGAGACTGAACTGCCAGCTAAAGAGCTAGCATGGGCTAGACCTAGGCCACCTGCACATACATGCAGTCTGATCTTCATGCAGATCTTCCAACAACTGAAGTGAGGGCTGTCCCTGAATCTGTTTCCTGCCTGTGGATCCTGTTCCTCTAACTGGGCTGCCTTGTCTGGCCTCAGTGGGAGAGGATGAGCCTAGTCCTGCAGAGACTTGATGTGCCAGGGTGGGGTGATTTCTGAGAAGAGGAGGGGAAATGGTGGAGGCACTGTGGGAGGTGGGACTGGCAGAGGAGGGGGGCTGGATATTGGGATATAAAGTGAATAAATTAATTAATGGGGCAAGGGGGGACATGCCTTTGCCACCTATATCCTGCCATCAGTCCATCTCAATGGGCAGGGAGCATCCTGGCTCATGACAGACAGAGAAAGGGGCAGATAGACGCTCCAGGTGTCTCCAAGTAAGCAAGTTTCCAAGGGGCTGGGCTTGAGGAAACAGCCAGGTTCTGTGAGGGCGGCTAAGTGTTCTTGTTTGCTTTCTGTTACTGTGATAAACATCACAACCAAAAGCAACCTGGTGGGGCGGAGCTTTGTCTTAGTTTACAGACAGGTCACCATCAAGGGAAGCCAAAGGAGAAACCCAGAAGCCTGAGCTGAAGCAGAGACCATGAAGGAATGCTGTTCCAGGCTCTCATATTCAGCTATTTCTTACACCACCATGGACCACCTACCCAGAGAAGACAACACTGACAGTGGGCTCGGCCTTCCTACACCAATCAGCAATAGAGAATTCCCCAGACGCGTCCACAGGCCACTCTGATAGAGGGAATTTCTCAGATGAGTTTCCTTCTTCCTAGGTGACTCTAGTTTGTGTCTAAGATCAGAGTCCCTAGGCATCTAGACACCTTACAAGTGTCTGACAAGTGCCTTTTCTTTGCTGCTCAACTCTTAACAGGAAGACAGCCAGGACTCAACACTAAGCTACCTCAACCCCATCGTAGTCATAGAAAGAGACTGCAAATCTCACAATGAATTCATCAATATTTAATTTACTCATTGCAGGTGGTAATCTACTTAGCTTAGTGGCAGAAATATTGAGGTTTACCGGTCAGTCAAATGTTGTGTGGTGGCTGCCTGCCTTCAGGAGCTGGCTACGTCAGGCTTGTGGAAGGTGCACAGCTTGCAGGTCTGCCCCATGCTACCCATGCACTCTTGGGCCCAACACCAGCTTGAGGCTGACTGAAGTCTTAGGTAATCCCTGGGAACCACCTGCCACTCAGGAGCACCCAAGGCAGGAGTTTAATTTTTAAGACCCACTTTGGAAACAGGAAAGAATGTTTTTAGGAAAAAAAATGAAGAAAGAAGGTGCTGTCCTCTTGCGGACTTCTGACTAGGATTACATGAACTACGGTGGAGTTCTCTAATTATTCCTAGATAGAAAACTGGGGACTGCCCACAACTAAGTCACTCACCCACATTCAGGGAAGAGAGGGGAGGTGGCCGTCATTGCCAGTGTCCATGACAATCTTTGTCTCAGCCTGCTATCCCGTCTTGGGAGCTGTAGCTGCTGGTCAGCACCTACATGACAGTCCCACAGCCAGACACCAGCTCTCCTCTAGAACCATGTGTATAGCCCCCTGCACGCTCTTCCACCTCAGCACTTCTGGACACCCCCTCCCCCTTCCCCAAAGGCCACAGTACCTCCTGCCAGCTCTACTGCAGTCCTGGCCTCTATGGACGAATCAGTCCCCGAGCCCATGGCAACCCAGAAGCCCAGAAGTCACACATGAAGATCAGCTCTTTGGGAACATCTTTGCTGGCCTTCACTTCTTGCAACCCTTAGGAAGCTTGGGGGTCAGTTCCACGTTAACCGGTGAGGGAAAAGTGCATTTGTGTGGAAGGGCTGGTGCATCATGTCTGCTCCAGAATCTAAAGCGCACTTTCAAAGAGACTCTAGACTTGAGCTTAAATAATGCATACACAGCCTCAGGAGTCAGCCTCCTGGTCTTACCAACTGCTTTTCCATTCCTGAGTTTTCATGGGCTTGGTTTTATGCCCAGTCTCCACATCTTCCCTGGTACAGTGAACTCACTTGTGCAAACATGCAGGGGCTCTTCCAGGACTCCACCAGAGGCCTCACCACCTTCATGGTCTTCCCCTAAGCCCATGAAACCCCTTTCCTAAACTCAGAATCCCATTTTGTTTTCTGAGTATAACTTCTTATTTTCGGGGATCATCTGGCCTAGGGCTCACTGAGAAAGGCAAAGGGAAACGAATGCTCTAAAGGAGCTTTGCAAGACCGTAAGTAGAATCCAGGTTGGAAACCGCACCTTCCACACTCTGGTCCACAGCACTAATAGCTTCTGCTTTGGGGGCTGCTGGGGGTGTACACACTCCACCATCTCTCATAACTAAACATGCATTCACTATCCTCTGGTGCCTAGGGTCTTAGGAAACCCTGCATTCTGCAACATCAATGGTCACAAACTCTTCTGTGTTCTTTGCTAGAGACAATCACTCTTCTTCAAGTTGTGCTCAGCACTCTCTTCTGGGCTCCGGATAGACGTATCCCATTTTTCCCAGCTTCCATTGCAAAGCCATTCACTGAGCCTACGTGAGAGATCTTAGACCATCCTCTTGCTGCTGGTTGCTTGATTCTCCCTCACACACCTCCCTCTCCCCGTCTCTTGGCTCTGATTTCCTGAGTGCTGCTCTCTGCCTGATACCTTGGAGAATCAGATTTTGGAACTGTTCTGTGGTGGTTTGAATGAGAATGCCCCCCATAGGCTCATATGTCTGAATACTTAGTTATTAGTCATCGAACTGTTTAGGAAGGATTGGGAGGTGTGGCCTTGTTGGAGGTGTCAGTAGGGGTGGGCTCTGAGGCTTCAAAAAGCACGGGCCATTCTCAGTTAGCTCTATTTTTGCCTCATACTTGGGGATAAAGATGTAAGCTCTCAGCTACTGCTCCAGTGCCATGCCTGCCTGCTGCCATGTTTGCCTGCTACACAGGAAGTTTGTACCAGCTACTCCATTCCATCAGAGGGAGCAGGTTATCCCCCACCCCCCATCAGAGGCGTATGGAAGAGTATGCACTGCATCACAACCAGTGCATGGCCTTTGACTTTCCTGGGCCAGCCACTCGGTCCCCAGTACATGGACTTCACTCACACTGCACATCACACCAGGCAGAGGCAGCGCTGTTTGGATTCCCACTCACTCGGGTGCTCCCCTTCTGGAGGAGGGCTGGTCTTGGGAGAGCCCTTGAAGCAGAAAAAACTAATGAGAGATAAAAGCTTGGCTTTGAAATTCAAATTCTTCTGTTCTTCCTCACTCACAGACAGCAGGATCTAGCTTGCCTTCCCGGGCCCACAGCTTTAATGCCCTAATGAAGATCTAGAGGAGGATTAAGAACAAGTCTGCTCGACTTTGGGAAAGTGGATAATGAGCTGCATTGTAAGCATTTCCTTCAGGTAAAGGGAGAGCCTTGAAAAGTCACATGCCAAAACCCTCCCTTTCCTAAGTGCAACAGGAAGCTGTGCACACAAGGAACCTGTATTCAACTGCAAGACCCCCACCCCCACCCCATGAAGGAAGGAAAACTGGCAGAATTTCTCTCCCTTCCTCTGACCAAGCCACCTCTATGACTCCTCTCAATATGTCTCTATTTCTCAAAGCAAAACAAAACCTCAAAACCCCCATCTCTGTCAGTCAACCTCCTTCACACTCCAACCTGGCAGAGCTGACCTTTTGAACAAATACAATCCTACTCTGGTACTCGCTTGCGCTCTCTCTCTCTCTCTCTCTCTCTCTCTCTCTCTCTCTCTCTCTTCTCTCCCCCTTTCTTTCCCCCTCTCTCTTCCTCTCTCTCTCCCCTCTCTCCCTCTCTCTTTCCTCTCTCTCTCTCTCTCTCTCTCTCTCTCTCTCTCTCTCTCTCTCTCTCTCTCTCGTGTGTGTATGTGTGTATGTGTCCTACCAATGTGTGTGTGTGTGTGTGTGTGTGTGTTTTTGTATGTGTCCTACCAATTGGGCCCAACCAAACCATAGGCCTGATACCTTGTAGACCAAGGTGTAGTGGATAATTTTGGCATTATTTTTTTAAAGAATATGTTTTTATTTTAATCCCAGGTATGGGACATCATGCTTTACCAGAGGTGTGATTTTTCCAGCAGCAGATAATTTCTGTGACTGTGACGTTTGGAATTCTGGGGACTTTTCAGAAGGTATATAAATGCTAGGGCCCCAAGAGACAAGGGGGGTTGTTGGTTAGTTGTGGTTTGTTAAGTAGTCATGCACAAAGAAAAAAAAATAGATATCTTGGCTGTGAAGATCAAACTTGCCCCAAGGAACTCGGTGGCCCTAATCAGCAGGAAGTGTCCTATGGATAACATCACCCCCTTTTCCCATTATCCTTTTTACTCTCCTATCTACCGTTAGGGAGTTGAAAGGGTAGAAGAAAAGAGAACCCACAAAGCAGCCTAAGTCCAGCTACACCAAGGTGGAGGACGTGAAGAAGAAGAAAGAATCAGGAGGGAGGAGGGAAGAGGGAGGAGGCAGGCAGGACATTCCCACCTCACCATGCTTGTTGCCTTCAGCTAGCTCAGCACCAGATGAGTGTCTCTATAACAAGCCCCCATTCCAGCAAGGACTCTCAGCTTGTTGCCAGGGTTGGTGCTAACCTGACTGGCTCCCACCATAGTCATCACAGTCTATAGGAGGAATCTGGAAACCTGACTTTAATACGGTAATCCCTGGAGGCTGTATTCATGAAGGACCAGGGCCTCCTGGTCTCCAGCCTGTCTGCTAAGGGTTTCCAAATAGGCAAAGGGAACTCTGTAAGTCACCACCCTCCGAACGGAAGAACGTTGGGAGATCTGAAACCCAGAGGCTTTTCCTAGATCCAAAATGACAGGGGGCACAGAACAAATCTCCAGACTGGAAAAACCACTGGTCAAAACTCTCAGCTTGCTGCAGACACACTCAAGCTAAGAATTGAATACTTAAGGTCCTATCCAGGAAGTGCTGGAAGCTACATTCATACCAGTTTAAGATAAAGACTCCCAGGGACAAAGCCTGAGTCGGGGGCACACTCATGAGTTTACCTCCAGGAATCCCACGAGAGCCTCGAAGTGAAGACCTGGGCTAACAAGATGGCTCAGTGGGAAAGACATTTACTGTCAAGCCCTAGGACCCTCAGATCTCACACAGTAGAGGAGAAGAAACCCACAGAGGGAGAGAACCAATTCCTTCAGGTTGTCCTCTGTTCACCACATTGTGCACACACCCCCAGATAAATAAATAAATGAAAAAAAAACATAAAAAAAGGTTAAGTGAAGATCAGAGAAAAATCTCCTCAGGAGGAAAGGAACAATCATCGTGAAATATGCTAACACATATGGAGCCCCTACTGCATCCGTCAACACACATGGGGCTCCTAGCTTTGATGAGGCACCACAGCAGGTGGCCCGACCTTAGAAGCTGGGTAACCAGCCAAGGAAGACCTAGCTCTTCATTGTGAAGTCTGGATGAGGTTCTGAAACCATCAACAGGAATGACCTAGGCAGAGTGAGCAGAGACAATACAAAGTGTGTATATTTTAACACTGATGACACCCACACTCGGAGCTTAGAGGGAGACTGTTTCTTAAGGCATCTGGCTTGGACTGACCCCTCCCCCCACTCCCTCTGAAGCACCAAGAGCTGTGAGCCAGAGAGACAGACCACCATGTAAGCCTGTCACACTTTGCCCAGAGGGTTCTGTGAGATCTTGTAATCATGGACAGAGCTAAGGACAAATGATCTTTACTGCCAGGTTTTGGTGTGGTGTGATGTACACAAGCTGCCGACATGCCCGTGTGCTGGTGCCACACTATGCAAGGTTCAACCTCACACACTATGTCCTGTTTCAGTCCTAGACAAGCCCATGCGTCAAAGCCTGGAACTAGGATGGGGCCCCATGCTGTACTGCATGCAAATCAAGTGAGAATCAGAGAGAGAGAGAGAGAGAGAGAGAGAGAGAGAGAGAGAGAGAGAGACGCAGACGGCAGGCATCCATCTCCCTCCCATGCTAGGTTTGCTGTTCAAATCAAAGCTGCCGAGTGTGATGGTTATTTAGATTTAATAAGCCCTGGGTGGCGGGTGGCGATGTAGGCATATCAGCAAATAGCAGAGCATTCCCTGTTATTGAAAGTTTCGATCATGTAACATTGCTCAGTGCCCAATCATTGAACAAGTAAATCAAAATGAAACATGAATTAACTAATGAATGCTGTCGGATTTAAAGCCAAGAAAATCCTGTCCGTCTCTCCCTTTCCGAGCACAGAGCCACAGCCTGCCTCCCGAAGGCTGATTCCCCATCTCCTTCTACTCTATTCACACACAGACCCACTAGCTTCCCACATTCTCAGCCCAGGACCTTTAAGAGTGTAGAGAATCTTCCAGAAGCCCACTTTGTGCACCAAGCCCATCTTTTCTCAGGATGGAGTCTGCAACCTAAGAATGACACTTCAGCTCTTTTCAGTAGACCAGCCCCTTGGGAGTCCAGTCCAAAGGAGGACACTGATCACCTGCCTGAACTTGGCTGTCACCTCTGAAGCAGGAACTGACCCATGGCTCCAAGCATTGCCTGCTCCTTTCTGGCCAAAGCCAGCCTGGAAGTGTGGTCTTTCATTGGCATCTCCCATGAGTCTCAGGACTCATGGACTCTGGACTAACTAGGTACCTTCCTGCCCTGCTTGTACTCATCCGAGACTCCACTATCCATCACCCCAAGCCCCCCGCCCTCCGCCCCCGACAGCAAAAGAGGTTTATGACTGTCTACTCTGAGACCAAGTTGGGCACTGTGGCAGTCTCCCAGAGGAAATGGGTAGCTGTCCGTGGTTCTGAACCAAAGCCCACAGACTGCCCGTGGTCCTATATCTGGTGCTGTCCGTTGTGCTGGCCGCACAAGGATCACGGCAGTTCTAGAGCTGTCCGTGGTGCTTAGCGAGAGGGGCCCAACCTGGGACACTTTCACCTACTGCTGCCAGGCTCTGTTCCCAGCTTACCCAGGAGAGGGCGCGCAACTGTCTTCCTTTGCTTCTAGATTTTTAGCTTGATTAAAAACAAAACTTATAGTGTTTATGCCACTCCAGGGGGAAAAGGCAAATTACAGCTTACATTTCAACTGACACAGCTGGCTTCACACCCTGGTCTTCCAACTTGCCTCTGAAACTTGCACAGCCTTCTCTGGGAAACTGGAGATGACAGAGTGTAGAGGCCATACACCTGGTCCTCACCCTGGACACAGACACCACACCTGCAGGCGTGCTTTATAGATGCACACAAATTCTATTTTATACTGAAGATCAGAATGATAAAATGTGTAACATTTGAAAAGTAACAATGCCCAAATTAAATGAAGCGAGGAGTCTCAGAACAATAGGCCAAATGATGCAGCCTTGGTCTGCAAGGTCTGGGGTCACTGGGGTCACTGGTGTGAGTCTGATAAAAAGCCCAGGAAGCTGGAGTCTGATGTCACAGGCAATGGCAGCCACAAGAGACAACTCACTCAGGAAGAGTGGAATATATTCACACCAGCCCACACTGATCCACACCCGCCCACACTGGTCCACACCAGCCCACACTGGTCCACACCAGCCCACACTGGTCCACACCGGCCCACACCAGCCCACACTGGTCCACACCAGCCCACACCAGCCCACACTGGTCCACACCCACCCACACCAGCCCCAGCCTATTGAATAGCACCGCCCACGTGGAAGGCTCTTCTTCCCTTGTTGCTCTGCATGTCAATCCACTCTGGATACAGCCCCAGTGTCACAGACACACCCAGAGGTGTGCTTTAGTCCCCTCTTAGGTGATTCTCAATCCACATAAGTTGACATCCAGATTAACATCACAGCTTCTAACTCCCTCTTAGCATTTTAAATTTGGGTAAAATCTGCATTTCATTTGCCTTCTACAAACACACCATCGAGTGACATTGAGCACACACGCCATATTGTGCAACCACTTCCTCTCCCAAGCCCACAAAGGGGGGACTTGATGCCGCCTCTCTGGAATGTTTATGTATCTGATTCTGTTGGGGAAACTAGGAATCCTGAGGAGCAAGTTTAGGGATCCTCTTCATTTTGGGGGGTCGTGAATACACCTAGTTAAAGAGTAAGTTAATGTATGAAGATGTGGTCATGTAGATCCTAGGTTGACTCAGATATATACTCAGCACCACCACACATCTAACAAATGTAAGTAACCTCAGGCCAGGCCTGCACTGAGAGAGGCAGCACAGGCCTCTTCTTAGAAGGCAGCCTTCAGGGCACATGATGAGCACAGGGTTTAGAGGGAACCATGCTATGGTAAAGATCTATAACGACATGAGAGCAAGGCTGGGGAAAGGCGGTGGGTAAAGGGCTTGCTGCACAGGCATGAGTTCAGATCCTCAGGACACACAAAAGCTGGACACAGTGACATGCGTCTGCGTCTCTACTCCTCCTTCTCCTACAGCAAGAGAAGGTAGAAAGCCGAATCCCCAGAAGTTCACAGAGCAGTCAGTCCAGTGTACAAAGTAACCACCAATAAGAGGTTACCTTACCTCAAACAAGGTGGAAGATGAGAACCAATGCTTACAGCTGTCCTCTGACCTCTGCAGGTGTGACACGACATTCTCATGCAAGCTTATACCGTGCATGCACGTGAGTGTGAACACACACACACACACACACACACACACACACACAAAGAGAGACAAGAGGGTACAAAGGAGGCCCCTGGTGCCAATTCAAGGTAACTTGGAAGCTGGGGTTCCACAGGCATTGCTCCCCACCCACGTCCCCCTAAACACCACGCAGTCACTTTAAATACAAGTATCAAGTGCTGCACCTGAGTCTCTCCAAGGTGACTAATTAGCTTTTACTCAGTCTTGACCATAATTGGTCCAGGGTCTGCCACCCCAGGGAACCAAGACACTTCACAAGGGGACTGTGCCCTCTCAGGTTAACCCAGGACCAAGAACCAACATCTGCCACCCCGCACTGAGCTCCAAGTCATCAGCACGGCTAATTAGCACTAATTGTAATATCGTTTCTGTCTTGTGGCTAATACATTTAGACTTGCTAATCAAATCAAACCATTCCACCTTGCCTCCTGCCTTCAAATAAACATTTCTACAGAACGAGAAATAAATAACTCCCAAGCGTTGTCGGCTTCTCTGAGCTGCTGTCTGCAGGGGGGGGGGGGGGAATCGAGAGTAGGGTGGCCAGCTGTTTGTCTCTGGAACCAAGGGCATAAAAGGAATCTGAGAAAGTGCAGGGCAGTCTGGATTGTGCTGAGAAAGAGGGAGAAAAGTGAGAGACCTGGAGCCTCGAAGGGAGAGAGGAGGGTGGAAAAAGAGAGGGAAGGGAGGGAGGGAAGTGGAGAGACTGGCCTAGCTTTAAACAAACACCTTCCTGTCACTTTCAGCATCTTTGGAGACACTTCTCCAGCAGCCCCTGGTGAGGCTGGTAGCTCCTTGGAAACTCCTTCTCTCACCAAGGTGGTATACACAGATTTGCCTCTGCTTTGTCTCTGAGCTTGCAGGCCCTAGGTCTCCAGATCTGGGTTTGCCTAGCACTTCATCCAGCGCCTGGCATGCAGTAAGTGCAGTAAGTACGGAATTTCTGGAGCCATGGAGCAGCAAACGCACAGCCTAAGGATTAGGCTAATATCACCGTGGAGGGAACCAAGAGTCAAAGCCACCAGGTGACTGACTGCCCGGCGGCGTTTCTGATTGGTACAGGGTGGAACTGGCTCAGCACAAATCTCTGCTGTAACTGTGCTCTTTCCCGAGGGAGCAGAGACCACTGTCATCCCTGTGGCCACTCACAACTCTCCTCTGGGGACCTACAGGAAAACAGCTCATGGCATCAGGTCCTAGGGCTCTCTGCTCTAGGACAGGAAAGAGTGATTCTGAGAATTCTGGAAAGGAGATTGACAAAAGGGTGACCATGAATGCAATTTAGTGTAAATGGACCCCGTTACCATGGCAGTCCTGCTGCTTCTCACACACTATCCCACTGCCCAGGAAGGGCTGTGCTGCCCCGGGAACTTCAGGATTCCTATATGGCACCTGGCTGTTCTGTATCTTGGCAAACACCATCCCCCCAATTGCCATTCTAGAGGGAGCAGGAGTGTAGACTTAACCTGGTTCTGCCGGCTGTGACCTAGACCACATCACTCTCCATTCTGAGCCGTGGTTCGGCCCAGAGATCCCCAGCAGGGTCTGGCCATGATCGCATGACAGAAGGGAGCAAATGAGTTTGATAATAGGACAATGGAAAGAAGCTCTGAGCACCAACTGTAGGCACAGGTTGTCACCATTACGTTCTCCAAGCCCTCAACACTGGAGCTGATAAACCCATTTCACAGATGAGAAAGCCAAGGCTGGGAATGTCAATTTCACTAAGAGGTGCAGGTCTGCCAGTCGAGTCTGGACCTCACCAAGCCCACGTCTTCCTAACTCATCTACAGGAACACACAACTTAGCTTGGCCTGCAAGGCTCCCCAACCCAGCATCTCATGGTTACTTATCCAGCAACGACCACAGGGTTGGTATACAAACTAAGACAAGGAAAGTCATCCCACATGAGGTGAGGCTGCCGACTGTCATTAATTTCAGAGTTTGTTCCTGGGAATTATTGTTAACAAAGTTTATGGACAGCATTGGAAACTAGGATTTTTCATGTAGCGATCGCTGCTCATTTTTTAAGTCGCTCATTAGAGATAAGCCACAGAGGAGCAGTGTTAGTGAGAACGGAGGCTCCAGAGGCTGAAGGGAGAATCTAAGAATGAAGCAGCAGCCAAACTGTGATTGGTTGGAGCCAGCAGCACCCTGAGACAAAGCTCCAAGGAACAACATAAAACTGGGTTTAGATTGAGATGTGTGCACAGGCAAATGAGGTGAGGCTGGGTCTGAACCACCTACAATGGGAAAAAGGAATCACTATAAAGGCTCCTTCTTGGACACTGAGCAAAGACTGAGAGGAGGGGGCCATTTCTCAGAGCCAGCAGGCAATTGAGGAAGAGCACACAGGGATCTGTCAGAAGCAACAGACCATGGGGTGGTAGGAGAGGCCTTGTGTTCTCTCTCTCTCTCTCTCTCTCTCTCTCTCTCTCTCTCTCTCTCTCTCTCTCTCTCTGTGTGTCTGTCTGTCTGTCTGTCTGTCTGTCTGTGTCTGTCTGTGTGCTTATGCCTGTGCCTGTGTGTGTTACTGAGGCCTCACTCCTCCTAGACAAGCCTCTACCTCTATTCAAGTTATAAAAATATAAGGACTTTCGTGTGTAAGTCTTTAAACTTTTTTTTTTTTTAAGAAAAAATGTTCTTAAGAAAACCCAACACAGACAAACAGAAACGTTAAAACAGCAACCACTTGAAACCAAACCAGATCCATGTTTCCCTCCTGCTATGGAGCCAGGAGGTAAAATCAAGTACAGTCGGGGGCCAGTAAAGGTACTTGCCGCCACACTGGACAGTTTCAGTTTAATTCCTACATGGTGGAAGTGAGAGCCGACTCCTACAACTCATCCTATGACCTCTACATGCAAGTCACGGCATAGCCATACATACCAATCAATTGATAAAAAATGTAATCAAGGATAGTCCAAATTATCACATGTCTAGTTTTGCTACACACACCTGTGGCTTTGCCAGAGTCTGGGAATAGGAAATGCAGTAAGAAGACACCCTGAGCACACAATGGTCCCTGGGTTGAAGTGAGGAAAGCCTGGGCATGGGAAGTCTGAGTGACTAGTGCCAGCTCCACAGCCATAGTAGCAGGCCTCCAAGCCACATGCCTATGGCTACTGACTGGCCTGGAGTGACATACCAGGACAGGTGACTAGAGTATCCCCATGGTAAGGTTTCCCTCCCTCAGAAGGGGTGCTTATGTGTAGTGCAGGTATGAGTGTAAACAAATGACCTCTTGAGCTGAGCAGGCCAACCCCACACCCACTCCATGCTCCTGGCAGGCCTCAGTGAAGGCAGGGCCTACCCCATCTCTGGGTGGCCTAGGGAGCCACTGAGCTTGGAGTGCTCTGACATCCCACAGTCTGAGAGGAAGTGAGGGTGAGCCGGGAGATGTGGGGATGCTGGTGTCTGTAAAAGAGATGCCAAGGAGACTGAAACTTTGGCACATGGGCCTTGGGCCATCAAGCCCTGACTCCAGGATCTCCTGTCCTGATGTGCCTGTACCCAGAGTGCCCTGGTGATGTCCCCCAATCTAGCCATTAGAAAAGAGGGAACCTCAATTAAGAAAGTGCCTCCATAAGATCCGGTTATAAGGTATTTTCTTAATTAGTGATTGATGGGGGAAGGCCCAGCCCATTGTGGGTGGTGACACGCCTGGGCTAGTGGTCCTGGGTTCTATAAAAAAGCAGGCTGAGCAAGCCACGGGGAGCAAGCCAGTAAACAGCACCCCTCCCCCATGGTCTCTGCATCATCTGCTGCCTCCAAGTTCAGCCTGAGTTCCTGCCCTCACATCCTTTGATGATGAACTCTTATATGGAACTGTGCGAAATAAACCCCTTCCTCCTCGGGTCGATTTGGTCATGGTGTCTTATCACAGCAATAGTAACTAAGACAAACAGGATCAGACTACAATATCCTGTCCAGAAATATACTTTGGGGTAAGAAAACACCTTTTAGAAAAACTCAAAGAAAGCAGTTAATCTAAAAGAGTTTCTTCGGCAGCGGCTGGGAGTCGTTTTGTGAGAGGCTTCTAGTGTTGCAGACAGAGTTCCAGTTCTTGGCATAGGTGGGATGCCAATTGTAAGATGATTAATTAAGCTGTACATCACGTTTGTATGCTATTCTGTATCTACGAGTTAGCTTACAATAAGAAGATGACTTTAACTTGTAACAAATCCAGTGTATCCTAAACCATGATAGAACACTAACATCTGCACAGGCTTTAGCGCTTATGAAACAATTATTGCTCCTATTTTACAGATAGGGAAACTGAGGCTTAAGAGATCCCATGCCTTACTTAGGTGGGTGAGGAAGTCCAAGGCTCTAATTGAGCCTATAATGGTTATTCTTGGTTTTAAACTTGACTACATCTGCAATTAACCAAGCAGCTCGGTACACCTACGAGGGATTTTTTTCCCCCCTTAATGAAGTCATTTGAAGTGGGAAGACCCACTTTTAATTTGGATCTTTTGAGGTCAGAAGATCCACCTATAATCTGGGCCACACCTTTGCTGGCAGCCTATATAAAGGACCTGGGAGAAGGGAACTTGGTCTTTGCCTGCTAGCTCTGTCTGGCAAGTGCATTCCTTCACTGACGTTAGAGCCTACTTCCTCAGGATTCCAGCACACACTGAAGCCCAGCTGAGACCTCCAGCCTCATGGACTGTATAAGTACTGGATTCTTGGACCTTCCACTGGTAGACAGCCATTGGTAAACTAGCTGAACCACAGCCTGATACATACATATATATATATATATGTGTGTGTGTGTGTGTGTGTGTGTGTGTGTGTATACATATATACCATATATATATATATATATATATGAGAGAGAGAGAGAGAGAGAGAGAGAGAGAGAGAGAGAGAGAGAGATCTATTCTATCAATTCTCTTCCTCTAGAGAACAGGGTTCCTTATCCATGAATCTCCTCAGGCATTCCCTGACATCAGTAAAGCATGACTGCCATCACTAATATGCTAATAATCTCTCCATAATAAGCATAATAGTCATCACCAGCATCACTATGGTTGCTATCACTACCACCATCACCTCTCCTCGCTTAGCACCACTACACCATCCCCTCCATCACTCATCAGCTTTACCATTGTCACCATCGTCTCCATCATTACCATAGTCATCGCCATCGTTAGTATCATTACTACCTCCATCAATCATCTCTGTCAGCCATCACCACCATCTCCATCTCCATCAATGGCATCATCACTATTATCATCACTACCACCATCATCATATCATCATCAGTATTATCTGTCAATCATCACCATCATCACCACCTCCCATCAATCATCCCCATCAGTCATCACTTGATCAGAATCTATCACTTTGATATTATTATCATCCCTTTCATCACAATAATCATCACTGCCAACTTTCCAAGAAGAAAAGAACCAACAAAGGTTTAAGAAGGAGGAGGAGGAGGAGGAGGAGGAGGAGGAGGAGGAGGAGGAGGAGGAGGAAGAGGAGGAGAAGGAGAAGAAGAAGCAAGATCAACTTCAATTTTCCAGTTTTACGGGTGTCCAGACTAAGTATCTACCTCAAATAGAGCCAGAGTTCTCACATTTCACAGGTACCAGAACCTTGTGGGTGGCATGTGACAACACAGAGCCCTGCACCTGATGGTGAAGACCCAGACCCCTCTAAGTGAGAAGATACCAGGTACCTGTATAGGTAGACAGATGCAGGCAGGCAGTCAAGGGCCTGTTGTGTGGAGACGGTGGTGGCAATGCTGAGACACCTGCATGAAGCCTGCATCCTGGTCATGGATAGTGCGCCTCAGTTAAAAATCTATGACCACGGGGGCTGGAGAGATGGCTCAGAGGTTAAGAGCATTGACTGCTCTTCTAGAGGTCCTGAGTTCAATTCTCTGCAAACACACGGTGGCTCACAGCCATCTGTAATGGGCTCTGATGCCATCTTCTGGTATGTCTGAAGACAGCGACAGTGCACTCATATGAATGAATGAATGAATGAATGAATGAATGAACCTTATGATCCCTTGATCTTGGGAGTATGGTGGAAGCTCCCAGCACATCTTGTATTTGCTCATGAGTACCTACATTTTGCTCCATGATTTATCAACTTAATCTGAAGATCAGGAAGAACTGTTTAGCCTGTTGTTACTTAACTTTAATTTTTCAGACAAATCACATTAAGATACTCACTATTGCAGTACTTCTGTTTTGAACATCAGCATTGACCATGGCCACCAACAGAGGTACAGGTGTAGGTAGAAGAGGGACAGCCAGAATCTCAACACCCAAGGCACTGAGCTGAGACATGTCATGGCCGTTAGATGAGAGGGGTCACCACGTATTTTAAAAGTCAGTGCTTGGCTTTCAAGTTCCCTTGTCATTAGAACTAAAGGGCTTTTGTGGGATTTCTCTCTGGACGCACAGCACTCTTTCCCTGTCAGGGGTCAACCCTGGAGGTTAGGAAGTGTAAAGATTTTGCTTCTCCTTTACAGACACACAACGGCACTGCATCCTCAAGGGTATAAAGGAAGCAATAGTGGTTTCCAAGCACTTCTACCACCACTTAAGCCTGTGCTTCCTACTTCCACTTTTGAAGTACAGCTCCTCCTTTCGCTGACAGGATACTGCAGCTCCAAGCGTGATTTGTTGCCATCAAGTGGAAAAGCTACACCCAGCAAAGCTCCAGCACTCAGAATTTTCAAGTCACTTACAAAAGACTTCAACGATGCTTCTCTGCTACTGCGGAGAACCACATTTCCTCGCAGACATGCTTAGTACAGGGGGCTGTCACTACTTCTAATAACTCCACCACTAGCAACAGCAGCACCACCACCCTGAGGAAAACCACTACACTCTAATCACTGTTAAACTGCCATTATCATCAGAAAAAAAACACTATCATAGTCACCACCAGCCTTACAATCATCATCACCACCTGCATGACTAACATGGTCACCATCCCCCTCATGGTCACTATTATAATCTCGGTCACCATCACCAGCATGGTCACCACCATCAACATACTGGTCCCATCACCACCAGCAGCATCATTATCAGGGTTACTGTCAGCAGCATCATTGTAGCAGGATACTTATTCTGCTACATTGTATTTGCAGTGGAGCTCGGTGATTAGGCAGTAGAAAAGGAGGTGGAGCTGGGAGAAGAGAGGAAGGGGAGGAGAGAAAAAGAGGAAGGGGAGGGGAGAAATAGAGGAAGGGGAAGAGAAGAAGGAGGCTATCAGCCATGGAGAACCACGGATGGATTAGTCGAAAGCTGTCCTGGGTAGCAACTTCTATCAAAAGGTTAGATACTGGGTAACAACTCTAATTGTGTGGGCATCTTGTTAATTGAGCATTTCTAAATATATAAATCCTTTAGATAACCATTAAGCTTTAAGAATCTCGTTTCTACCAGGTACTGCGAGGATGGCAGATATTGTCTGGGGTTCAGCCGAGCTTTATGGATGCAGCGTGGGGGATTGGTAGAGCCATCCCCCACGCTGGCATCTCATGGGTGCCAGGGCCTGTGCATCTAGCTAACTGAAGCCCCAGGCAGAGCTGAGGAGCAGCGGGAACATGGTGACTGCCTGGGAACAAGCTGGACCTGGTGCCGTTTTCTAAATATCACCCCTACACATCATAATCACCATTACCACACAATCCAGTCAAGAACCCAGAGTTCCCCTCATGAGAAGGAGATGATCTAAGACCTGAGTTTTAATGTATGGCCTTTGCCTCATTTAAAAGAGATGGGGGAAGAGGGGCAACCCAAGAGAGAGCACTGTCTTGGGTGAAAGTCCAGTGACCTCCTCAGGTGTTTGGTGAGCCTGTCAAATGATCAACAGTGTGTCAGGAGATGCTGCTGAAGAACCTGGGGCCAGACTGTGAAAGGCCCCATCTGTTCACCGGAAATACCTCCTGGATTTTATTCCTCAGGCCGTGGCTTCTGAACCGGAGCCAACTGTCTCCCCATGAAGGCTGAGGGCAGGTGTGTAGTGCTCCAGACGCCCATGTGGCCTCCAGAAGAATATTTTCCTCTCTCATATGTGCACCCAAGTGGGAAGTCAAGCAAACATCCCACACAGCTGCCATAGGCAATGGAGTTGGTGAGAGCATCTGGCATGTCAGGGTCAACTTTAGAATAAACAACATTGGTGACAATACAGAGGATGGATACTGGGGACAGAAACTACCTAAGCTGCTGGCCTTTCCCAAGTGAGAGCATCTGTGAGGTGAGTAGGGGCAGCTGCAGAGGGGGAAAATAAGTATTTAGGGGGTAAAGTTGGCAAGATGAAAATGTCGGGCTGATGTGAGAAGGCACCAGAGGAAGCCCATGACAGTGAGCATCTGTACAGCCAGATGTGAGCAGAGACCATGTCACTTCAGAAGCCATATGTGCCAGGCTCTGCAGCACCCATAGTGTATCCTCCTACCTCTAGTCCAACGAGGCATTTGGTGATACCCATCTCACAGACTGGGTACACAGAGGCTGACTGGGGTTTGAGAAGAACAAGCCCAAGGTCACAAACTAACAAGGCTTGGGAATGGAATCTGAGCTGATGTCATGAAGAAGTGTCACTGCTCGGAAGGGAATCTCCAGGTTCTCTGATCCCTGAGCACTAGTGCCCCCCGACCTCTGCCATCACCCAGGTGTCTCCCCAGTTTACAGAAGATGAGAGATGCCTACTGTTGTATCGGCAGTGTGTCCACAGAGCCTCTGAGTGGTACAGGGATGTCAGCCCTAAGCTATGCTTCTAAGTAAGTTTCATAAACATTAGCCAAGTCCTCCAGGGGTTCCTGCCTGGTTCCTCCCACCACTTGGCTCCTTCTGTGCCAGAGAACTCATGCCTCCAAAGGGAGGCTGCTCCGTGTCCAACTGAGGCTCGTGGGAGAGGAGCCCACCTTTTCCTGAGGTTGGCAGGTCCTGTTATCTATCAGCTATGGACTGATTGCTGGTGGAGAGAGGGGAGGAGATGGGGGTGAGAAGACTCACCAGCCCTCAACCTTGGCATTTTACCCACAAGATGAAATGTTCCAATGGGTTCACACAGAGGATGGTGCCTGCCACCTCAAGACACTGCTACACAAATGCCACTGTTTTAATGAATGGCATGGTTCAGGAGAACCAACTGCCCTCACCTGGGATGATCATTCAAGAGGGACAGAAAGGAAGAACTCAGATAATATAAAGTCTAAACAAACACCACAACTGATCTAAACTTTGAACATCTACATTTTATTTAATTAGTGGTTTCTTGAGATGGGGTTTCTCAGTGTATGTAACTCTGTAGACCAGGCTGGACCCAAACTCACAGAGACCCACCTTGCTTCTGCCAATGGAGTACTAGAATTAAAGGCATGCACTACCACTACTCAGCAATCAAGGAAATTTTTGATATTTATTTGATATTGTTATCTGTAAGAGGGTGTGTCTCCTGTGTCTCCTGACAGCTTCCCCAGCCCCTAGCAAGTGTTTGCCTTGGGGACATGTGGACATAGACATACCTCCTCCGAGTGCACTGAGGTCTGATGACAGTCAATGACATCCCACTAGGTATCCACACTGACATTAAGAATGCAGGCAGGCAGGCAGACAGAAGGTACTCTGTGAGTTATAGGCCAGCCTGTTCTACAGAAAGAACTCTAGGACAGCCAGGGTTACACAGAAAAACCCTGTCTTGGAAAAAAAGAAAGGAAGGAAGAAGGGAAGGAAGGAAGGCAGGAAGGAAGGAAGGAAGGAAGGAAGGAAGGAAGGAAGGAGAGAGGAAGGAAGGAGGGAAAGAAAGAAGGGGAAGGGAAGGAAGGAAAGAAGGCAGGAAGGGGAGGGGAAGGAAGGAGGAAGGGAGGAAAGGGAGGAGCAAGGGAGGGGAGGGGAAGGAAGGAGGAAGGGAGGAAAGGGAGGAGGAAGGGAGGGGAGGGGAAGGAAGGAGGAGGGGAGGGAAGGGAGGAGAAAGGGAGAGAAGGAGGGGCAGAAAGAAAGGAAGGGAAAGGAAGGAAGGAAGGGGAAGGAAAGAGGAAGGGAGGGAATGAAGGGAAGGAAGGAGGGGAAGGAAGGAAGGAAGGAAGGAAGGAAGGGAGGGAGGGAGGGAGGGAGGGAGGGAGGGAGGGAGGGAGGAAGAAATTTCCCTTAATCACAATACTGAGTAAGATGGGCAGTGGTCAGTACTGGGCTCTGTCTCCAAAGAATAACCAAGTTAACAGTCAGACTTCTCTGGGGACCTGTGTCCTGAAGTTGTGTGGGAGGAGAAACAGTGTATCCAGGCATCCCAGTGCTGGTACAAAGTGTATCTTTGGCCCCAAGACTGGAAGGAGGTACTTATACAGCACATACTTATAGACAGCAGCCGTCATAAGAATCAAAAGGGAGAAGGAACCTGTTGCCACAGATGACAACACAAAGGGAAACTATTACTCTGCCTTTAAAAGAAGGAAATTGCCATGATGCAAGCCCTTGATCCTGGCACTTGAGCCAGAGGCAGGTGGGTCTATGAGTTCAAGGTTAGCCTGATCTACATAGTGAATTCCAGGACCTCTAACTCTACACTGAGAAACTACATATCGAAAAACCAAAAAATAAAATAAAATAAGAAAGAAACAAATAAATAAATAAATAAGAAGGAAATTCCCATTCTTGTTTGTGTATGGACAAGTCTGTATGGCACTGCGCTGAATGAAATAAGCCAATATGTGCTTGTATATCTGAAGACCTCTGAAGGAAAAAAAATGCAGAAGGTAAATCTGGAGCAGTAGGGTGCTCAGAGGAGGGGGTGGAAATCTGTTCAGTGGGGACAGAGTTTCAGCTCTAGCAGATTTGGGGGCTCTGGAGATAAGTCAGAGTATTGGTGACAGGCCAGAAGGGCTTGAGTTGCTGGGCCATGTATCTAATAACAGTAAGAATTATATCACCTACAATGCATCACAATAAACCGTTTCAAGTCTTGGTTTCTTTCTCTGCAGAGAAGGTAATAATGCTTGCAGAAGTAAGGGAGAAACTTCTGCAATCTGCTGTCCCCTCCTCCACCCCTCTCCCCCCAGCTGTGGGAGGGGCCTTGGGCAGGCTCTCTCCACTTGGAACCTTCCTGTGGAAAATGGAGAAAATGTTACAACAGACCTGTCCAGAAGCACTGCAGACCCAAAGCTTTTGCCAAAACCACAAGAGGCCTGCGCCAGCACGCCTGCCTGCTCCGTCAGCCCCCTGCACACCCACCCAGGGCTGACATCTGCCCTCTAGCAGGCTTTGGGTTGTCCCTGAGTTGTGACAGTTGTGAATGCTACATAGGAGACATGCAAAGCCCCAAGTAGGGTGCTGCTGGCAACACAGGGTAAAGCCAGGCTACTGCCTCCTCTCCAGCTTCTGATCTGTCACCCATCTCTGACAAGCACTGTGAAACAAGGGTTTCACAGTGCTTGAGACATGACACCCCTACTGCTGGGTGATAATGTGTTCTCTGTACCCAACCCCCCATGGTCACTCAAGGCATACTGGTGAATGACTTAACTGATTGCCCAAATAAAGTCCATCATGGGTCTAACCCAAGGTACTCAAACTGCAGCCCCAGAGGAACAAATGGCTCCTGCAGCCAGGACATCTCCTCCTGGCAGACCTTAGGACAAGGAATGTGTTATTGGAGGAGCTTGGCCTTGTGTGGCCCCAGATCAAGCAATAACTGAGAAAGCTGTCGGTGCTGCACACAAGCCAGGCCTAGGGGATGAGGTCAGCAGACTAGGTTGGGGAGCAGAAGGGAAGGTCTATCCGAGGCTGTATCTGGGAGGGGCACACATTGGAGGAACTAGGGTAAAGGCATAACAAGTGTACCCAGGGAGTACTTCTCTCCCAGGCGTGTGGCCTGGGCAGCACCTCAGATGTGGAGTTTGGAGGTTCAGAAGGGAGCCACTGAGACCCATCCTCAGCTCAACTTCACTCACTCTCCCTGGCTATCTTTTTTAGTACAGCAGAGGTAGCGATCGAAACTCCACAGTCTTTGTGTGGGTTCTGGGCTATCATCTGTGTGCTACCATCATGCCATGAGCTGAACCCCTCTGCAGCACAGCATCTAAGAGCTCCTAGAATGTGGAAGAGAGCATAAAGACCACGGGGTCTCACGAGAAGCAAAACTCTGATTCAGTGTCTCCAGCTGGTACCTCCACATACTGCTCCACAAGATGCCTTCACATGGTGGAGTGACAGGCAGGGGTCAAGTTGCAAAGGGAACAGGAAGTGACGCAGTACAGGCACTGGACTCCATGTTTTTGAGCTTTCAAGTGACAGAACTAGAGTCAGAATGAACATCCTCACCCAGGACAGGGTTCTCTAAGCCCAGGCAGAGATCACATCAGTAAACCACTTGGAATGGTGTTGGGCCACCTGTCTTCCAGCCCAAGGCCCAGGAACAGGAAGAACACAATTCCTCGCCGGGCGGTGGTGGCGCACGCCTTTAATCCCAGCACTTGGGAGGCAGAGGCAGGCGGATTTCTGAGTTCGAGGCCAGCCTGGTCTACAGAGTGAGTTCCAGGACAGCCAAGGGCTACACAGAGAAACCCTGCCTCAAAAAAAACCAAAAAAACAAAACAAAACAAAACAAAAAACAAAAAAAAAACAAAACAAAAAAAAAACCAAACAAACAAAACAAAAAACAAAACAAAACAAAAAAACCAACACAGTTCCTCATAGCTCTTCAGCCAGACCTGTCCCCAGTTCCTGCCTCACCACTGTTGATAATGGCAATAGCCTCATCCCGTAAACCTGGACACTTGCAGGGCAGGCCCACCGAGAGGCATGTCTACATGGCATGAACTGAACCCTTAGCATGACCATGAAGGATAAGTGGGCCCCCAAGCTCTGTCCATACCCAATTCGGTGCTCTCGGTCCCTTCCTGTTCCAGACAGCTGGATGTAGCAAGCGCTGCTCACAGGAGAGGCAAAGCAAGTGACAAAATGTTAGAAACTGGAGGATTAAGATAGTTTTGTGGAGCCTCTCAGGCCTGCCCAGGCTGCTTGCCGACCTCTTTACCCCATCACCAGTTAATTTTCCACACCTCTGCAACTCTGGGCCACTCTAAGGGCTCCCAGCAACATTACAGATCCGGAAACTGACTAAAAAAATCTCAGCCTCTTGGTCAAGCAGAAGGACCAACAACCAGGCTGCCTATTCTACACCGACCCTCATGCCATCAGCAACCTGGTTCACATGCCTGCTTCTCCAGGTGCCAAATCTCCAGCTATTGATTCAAATACTCAAACCCTGCTACCAAGCAATGGGTTTGGAAAATCATCCCATCACCCCACCTACTGTAGAAGAAGTTCAGCAGCCTGTCTACCTAAGCTCTCCCTGTGAAGAACACACAGTTATGGGGAAGCGAGAGTGTGGTCAGTGTGAGCCTGGCATCCCTTCTTCTAACAGAGGGGTATGCCTAACCTATAGCCCCCAGATATGCCAAGGCCAGCTGAGACCCATGGTTCACATCTACCTAAAACCATGAACTGTAACCTTAACTGGAAACAGGTCCTTTGACTCAACTCAGTTGAGGCCATTCTAGGACAGAGTGGCCCCTAAACCCAAAAATCTAATGTCCTCATATGATGAGGCACAATGGAACAAACCTATGGATGCATAGGGGAACAACAGGCCATGGCTGTGGCTCCATTCACACATGGAGAGCTTGCCTGCCATGCGCAAAGCCCCAGATCACTCAATTCCCAACACAGATTTTGAGGCCAGCCTGGGCTACCTGAGACCCTGTCTCAAAAACAAAACAAAACAAACAAACAAACTAAAAAAAAAAAAAAAACATAAACCAAAGGAGAAGAGAGAAATGACACAGACCACCAAAGCAGGAAGAGACCATGAAGACGCAGCAGAGCCTAGAGTGAAGTGTCCACAAGCCAAAGAATACTTGGGACTGAAGCTGGGACAGGTGGGGAGGCTCCTTCCCTGGAGCCACTGAGGGACCTCAGATCTGTAGATACACTAATTTCAGACTTCTGGTGTCCAGACTTGCTAACATACAGACTGTTGCTTTAAGCCTCAAGTAGAACTCATATGATACAGTGGCCCAGGGAAACACAGCTGAAGCACAGAGGACTTGAGATGTGGGCAGTCCTGGTCTAGCCCCTAATCTGGAGGCCTCTCTTCAGGCTCTATCTAGCAGGAGCCTCTCTGCCTTGACTCTCCACTTAGTTGCTGCTGCTGCTGCTGCTGCTGCTGCTGCTGCAATGGGAGTTGCTCACACTCTCACTTCCACTGGATCTCCAAATTAGTATGATCACAAGACTGAATTGCGGATGAAAAATACTCCAGCCGGGGGAGCACAAGAGAATCCACAAGGCAATGGGCACCACTTGTGGTGCCCTAGCCGGGCATGAGCTGCACACCTCGCAAGCCTGGGACACCGTCCCTCTGTGCAGCAACCCTAGGCCAGAGAGTCCCGGGGCTGGAGTAGCATGTTTATCCTTTCTATTGATTGAACAAAGCTTAAAAGAGGCAAACACAGCCCTGGGAAAGCATGGAAGGGGTACACACACATTCTTCTCTTGAGTCACCAGGGCTGGGGCACGAAGGGGTGGGAGGATAAATTACTACGCAAGTCCAGCCGCACTGGGATGTAATAAAATGTGTTGCTAAGATACAAGTACCAAGGAAGTTCATTAAAGGCCGCTTTAACCCCGGCTGCCAGACTCTTCCTCCTTCCAAGGCGGCTTATTTGGTGCCGTCCCCTGTGTTTATAATTAGATCCACAGTAGACGAGACGACACCACCCATTCACGTCCACTCAGCAGAATGCATTAATAAAATAACTTGGCTATGCTGACCTGGGCCTCAGTGTTGGGGTTGAGCTGCAGGCCTATTTGACTTTAAGGGCCTCGCTCACTGATCTAAATGGCAGACACCCTTGAGGAACCTCCATGGCTCTGTGGTTATACAATCTCTCCAGTGATGCTATGTTCGGCTGTGTTCACCTCGTGGAATCTCAGACCAGGACAACAGAATAGTTACACCTTGGAAGCTCAGTCACCTCACAGCCTCCCAACATCTTAAGAGTCTCACAGTTGCAGAGTCTCCGCGGGTCAGCCCTCGCGTGGTCTCTGAAGTAGCCACCATGTGATGCTGGCAGGGGACAAGAGTTGAGGGAGGGAAGCCACTTCAAGGCTGTGAGCCAGCCCAGTGGAGCTATCAAAGGGTTGACCCAGAGGAAGAAACCAGACCTTGTCTGAGAGAGCAAGTGGCTGCCTGGCCCTGCTCTGGATGAGGGAGGAGCATGACGGTCAGCTCTCAGGGATGTCGCTTCCGGCCAGGAGTGTTTGGAAGCCTGCGGCGTCTGCACTGATCCCTGTCTCAGGAGGCTTTGCTATGCACTCGCAGAGCGTGGTCTGTTAGGCCGGGTCTCAGGCCCACAGGCCCATGCTGAGCTCTACCCTCTCATCTGAATGCTGGTTCAGCTGCCACTGGGCCATCAGAGAACCTTGAAACCCTTAGCATTTCTGAACCCAGAGTCTCCATGTTAGGAAGCAGCACCAGGCCTTGGCCTGGGTTAGCAGTCGTGGCCTCTTCTCCATTAGGTGGAGTGGTGGCTTGGCAGCACAAGTCCTCCAGAAGTTCTTCTCTAGATAGTGCCAACCCTGACCCCAGCAGAACTGAGCCTAGCATGCAGGCCCTGAAGCTGATTTAAATGGGGGAGGGGGTTAGTAGAGCAGAGATAACCAACCCCGCCTCAGCTCTCTTCTCCATACTCTCTTGTCCTCTGGCCACACAGGTCCCTAATGCAAACACTAGAGCCATCCTTAAGCAAGCAAGTTGACTCCTCTGCCCAGAGAGTGTGAGAGAATGGCCTGTCGTGACTACCAATGCAGGCCTCAGTTCCAATGTCATCTTCTTGGTAACAACCTATGGCCTGCCCACATCATGTACCCCATATTCTAGCCCTGTTCCACTTGGCCAGAGTACCTTCCACCCCATGATCACCATATGTCACTTACTGTGTTTTGGGGGTTTTATTTTGGGGGGTGGGGGTTGTGGGGTTTTGTTTGTTTGTTTTTTTTTTTTTTTTTTTTTTTTTTTTTTTGGTTTTTCAAGACAGGGTTTCTCTGTGTAGCCCTGGCTGTCCTGGAACTCACTCTGTAGACCAGGCTGGCCTCGAACTCAGAAATCCGCCTGCCTCTGCCTCCCAAGTGCTGGGATTAAAGGCGTGCACCACCACCGCCCGGCTCACTTACTGTGTTTGACTATTACCTGCCAGAGGCTGGCAGCACTACCTGTCCTTGTCCTGGCACCATGTTGACCCAGTACTGTCCTGCACAAGCTAAATGTCACAGTGTGTTCAGGTGCCATGGCTACTGTAACCTTCCCCGATGAGCATATGCCCATGGACACCTACACTCACAAAGGTGACAAAGGGACACACCAAAAAAAAAAAAAAATGCAGAAAAGGGCATAAGATATGGAGAGCTCTGTCACCTCAGTGTCCTTCCAGTCCCCAGTGCTCAACATTCTGGGCCACATGGGAGTCCCAGCCTCCACTTTAAGAAACCAGCTGTGGGTGACACTATGCACATCTTTCAAAGTTTCCACATTTGCCATTATGCCTGCAGCTATGACAGACTCACCATGACCACACCAGTGTCTAGCATGTCCTTTTCTTTCTTAGCCAGGACAGACTGGTGCGTGTGTGTGTGTGTGTGTGTGTGTGTGTGTGTGTGTGCAGCATGAGCAGATGGAACTCCCACCTAGCAGCCTGCCCCAGCATGCATGTCACCTCTCACCTAGCAGCCTACCCCAACATGCATGTAACCTCCAAGCAGTGTCATTAAATCCAGGTATGCAACACCCCACCGATTGCAGAGAATCAATCCCTCTTGGTGAGCTGTATCTCACAGTTCTGGACCGGGCTCTCTGATGTGTATTCTAATGACTCTGATATTTGTTTATATGTGTAGATTGTCTGTCTGAATGGCATGCGATCAGCCCCCACTTCCTCCCTTCCTACTTCCCTATTCCATCCCTGCCCTTTCCCTTACCTGGGGTCAGAAGTCTTCCTGCAGCTTGTCTCAGTGACAGTTTGCTGGCACCTGTAGGCAAAGCCACCTCAGCTCCACCACCGCCATGTAAGACTCTGTGTCACCCATTAAGGGAGCAGAGAGCAGGCATTATGTCCCCCAGTGGTCTCACTAGTTATCGATGCCTAGCATTTCTATTTGGGGGGCTTACCTCCCTCACGAGCCCACTGTAGACCTCTGTCCCCAAACGTAGACTCCAAATGCAATGAGGAGGTGCACGGGCTGGGCAACAAGCAGGGACAGTGGGGCTAAGGCAACCAACCTTCATCTAAAGCCTTGCAACTAATCTAAGCCAACCGGCTTCACACACAACTCTAGAACAGAGCACAGGAGCTCTGCCCACGCTGCCCACTCCTTACTTGTACAGCCTGGAAGCCCGCTGCCACCAGGCACCTAAGAATCACTTTAGAGTCATAAGAGTATCACCTGGGGACCACTTCTTAGTGAGTGATCCTGTTGTCAGACACAAGGACATCCCATGCAGGACCCACTATGTGAAAGCAGCAGTCCCTGGAAGAGGCGGCTTCTAAGAAAAATAATTAAAGGACTCTCTTCCCTGTGGTCACAATATGGTGGGTGAAGACTAAACCCTTCCAGATAGTTCTAGTCACTAGACACGGTCCCCAGGCCCATTCTGCTCACTTTCTCCTCTGTGAGAGGATGGGTCCTCCAATATATCCCCTTGTTATTCACTTCTGATACCATAACCCACTGGCCAGTTCTAGGAGATGCTGAGAGACACCTTCATCTACCAACTTTCAAGTCTAGCACTCAAGCCCAGCTGTGTTCACAGGAGTACTAAGACATGGAGTATCTCTAAATTGTCAACAGGGTATAGCGGCACGCACCTTTAATCCCCAGTGCTCAGGAGGCAGAGGCAGGAAAATCTCTAGTTCAAGGTCTACACATGAGTTCCATGTGAGGACTCTGTCTCAAAAAAACAAAAACAAACGAACAAAAAACAAAAAGAAGTAAAAAGTGACTCTGAAGTTTCTGTCCCAACCAAAAAACATATCTGTCTCTGTGTTCTAAAGCTTTCTGTCCCTTGCCAAGTATGTTAATAAAGCCACAGTGAGAATAGCTCCTCCCCTCAACTGCACTGCTGCGGGCTAGACATCAGGCCCAGCACATAGGACACTAGCCCTCATGCATTGTTGAGACCCCACCTTAGAACTAAAGCTAGCTGCTTCTTCAGACTGGGGGTTTGACTTCTTCCTGGATGCCCCCACCCTAAAAAAAAAATAAATCCCTGTGAATACATCATTTCCTTCTCATAAAGAGGGCAAGGACAAGCCCTGTACCCCAAAAGTGCAGCTCAGCTGAGAGCCAGGGATGCCTGTTATTGGCCATCAGAAGGAACCAGAAGGAAGCTGCCAGAAAGAAGCTGCAGTAGCAGCTTCTCCCACATTGGAGACACTACCCCACAACAACACCCACAAGGAAATTTGTCCCTTTAGAGAATAGAGACTATTTCAAAATTAGAAGAATGAGTCCACCTTAAAGCAGAACAGAAGGTCAGCCATCATCAAAAAGAAAAACCCAAGCCCTGCAGAGAGAGGTTCAGGCCAGGGTTGCACAAACACAAAGTGGGGTGTTGGTGGCAGGCTGGCTCCAGGGTCCAGACCAATAGGTCCAGGGTCTGTCCACTCTAGTTCCACTCGCTGGGCCTCCTGACCTGACCCGCCACATGCTCTCAATCTGGGACTAGGCAGAACAGGGAGACAGAACAGGGAGAGAATCTACCCACATCCCTTGAACGTTTTAGGACTTTTTATATCTGTGGGAAAGTTCCACCATGGCCAACAGAATAGTCTCTGACTGGTGGGAAATTGTGCCAAACCATGATCTCCATTTGCTCTGACCTGAATGTCTGTGCAGACTCAACACACACACACACATACGCATGCGCACATGCACACACATGCACACACACACATGCACACACACACATGCACACACACATGCACACACCATCTAACACCCTATGCAGCCAGAAGCCAACACCCAGAGCATCTCTACTACTGTGTGACCTGTACATGCCTCTCACCACAGCCCCATGCTTTAGCCTGCCCCTGAATAAAACTAAAATTACCAGCAGTACTTCCTCAGAGGGCCAGGTAAGGGGTGAGCGAGGAGGAATGGGAGACGGAAAGGGCTCTGAGATGCAGGTGTCCAAAGGCAAGGTGTGGATCTGCAATGCCGGTAGAAATAAAGATGCCAAGTCCCAGCTGTGACATCTCATTTAATCAACTCGTGCCTCTGTAAAACCACTTTATGAACCACTTGCCCTGTACTCTATGGTCTTATCTGGCAGCAAGCTGTTGCTTTCCCCCTTTCTTGTTGAGGGACACAAGCCTCCAAAGTGAGGAATGCTGACTGGGAGAGGACAGGACTCCAAGACTGAAGCTGACTTACAGTTCAGGTCTGCTCAGGTTGAAAACCTGACACAGACCTTTGTTACTGGCCTCTTAAAGGCAAGTGAGAGCCTTCTGAGAGGTCTCTCTGTAGTGGAGAGCCAGATGGGATAACACACACCCTAGGAGGCCTCTGGAGCCCTCCCCAGAGGTGACAGGAGCCTCCGCTGCACTGCCAAGGACAGGACCTGAGAACCAGTGCTAACACTTCCAAGCAGAACACCAGCTCACACGCACAAGTGAAATAAAAAGACGGAGAGCCCACAATTCTGTTCCCAAAGAGACAAAGGCATCAGACAGAGAACCTGCTCTACCACAGGGCGAATCTCATAGCCAGGAGCTCTAATGAGGCATCGTGGGATTACCAAAGTTATTATCAGCATCATCTCATTGAAAAAATTCAGGCCTAATTGAAATCAAGCGCACAGTTCTGACAGCAGGTGCTTTGAGAGGCAAAATATCAAAGTGAACTCTCTGGACCAGTCGAAAAGGATGCCACCATCAGCAGTTACTGGTCCCAGGGATGGGGAGTTCATGACATCTCCCACAGAAATGGCTACAATACACTTCCTGAGCAGTCTGCAGACCCGCTGGGAATTTTGGGATTGTTCAGGAGGCTTGTCCAAGCACAAATCTAATAGCAGTGATGCCACTCACTCAAAGTTTCCCTTGACTTTGGGGCTTCCGTGAAACTTTCCCAACCACTGTCTCGATTCCTCCAGAAGGCATTGTTGGGCCAGGGTGTCTCATCCCTGCCCACATTACAGAAGGCAAACAAATGCAAAAGGGCAGAATGGCTTACCCAAGGTGGCCTGACCAGAGCAGGTTCTAGCACCTGAGGATTTGGGGAGTGAGGTAAGGTTCTGAACATCTTGTCATACCCAACAATGTTGAACATTCCCCCCACCCCCCAGAGAGGACGATGATGCCACAGGCAAACAGAACAGATGACTCCACTCACTGAGAGACCTTATCAACTGACTTTAGGAAGTCTCCCTTCTCTTATCTGTTCAGTGGAGAAGACTGGCAGCCCAGCCTGACCCAAGACCCAAACACCCTGAGAATCAGGTGGTAGGAAGGTGTTTGCTGAGAGTCCCTGTGTGTCTTAGTTAGGGCTTTACTGCTGTGAACAGACACCATGACCAAGGCAACTCTTATAAGGACAACATTTAATTGGGCTGGCTTACAGGTTCAGAGGTTCAGTCCATCATCATCGAAGTGGGAGCATGGCAGCATCTAGGCAGGCATGATGCAGGCAAAGCTGAGAGTTCTACATCTTCATCTGAAGGCTGCTAGTGGAAGACTGACTTCCAGGCAGCTAAGATGAGGGTCTTAAGCCCATGCCCACAGTGACACACCTACTCCAACAAGGCCACACCTCCTAATAGTGCCCCTCCCTGGGCCAAGAATATACAAACCATCACACTGTGACAGCCTCTTTAGACACAGGCAGTACCACAAGACCATGTGGACGTACCTGCACTGTCTCCACCTTTCCTACCAGTGCAAATTAAATTCACCACCTAAGAGCTGCTCCTCAACCCAGAGAGTGCTTACTGCTTCTTCAACTACCAAGAACTAAGTGTCTTGAGTCAAAACTTCACTGTGCCTTGAGGAACGGGTAGACATGCCCATCTTCCCAGCTATATGAGAACGTTCATCAGTAGAGACCACACAGAAGTCCTCAACAACCCCGGCACTGGGCAGGAGCCCTTTACACACCTGTGGGATTAACTGGAGTGTTTCCAGCAGAGGCCCAAGAGGAATAAGAACAAACACATTCACTGTGTCAGAGAAAGGCATTTATCTACACTGTGTGTCTGTCTATCATCTCTCTGTCTGTCTGTCTGTCTGTCTGTCTGTCTGTCTGTGTGCATATACCCATACAGGACAAGCAGTGGAGCATACCCCAGGACTCACTCACACTGGTAGGACCTCTAAGGCAGGATGAGGAACTAAGAGCTAAAAGGTGACTTTTAAACTGCCCAGGGAGGGGAGGGGAGGGGAGGGGAGGTTGAAAGTTTGAGGTCAGCCAGGGCTATATAGTTAGATCTTATCTCAAAAAATATTAAAAGTGGCAATTCTCCTTTACCCCTGAAATGCCACTTCGAAGCATGAGAATGACAATTATTTCCCTGGTCTCCAAGATCCATGGGGCCGGAGAGCTGGCTCAGCAGTTAGGAGTGTTTGCTGCTCTTCCCGAGGACGCAGGTTCATCTAGGTGTCCACATTCCCCGTAACTCCAGCTTCAGGTTATCTAATATCTCCATCTGGGTTCAACTGGCATTTGCACACATGTATCATACACACACAACACACGCAGTGCGGTGGGGGCTGAAGAGCTGGCTCAGCAATTAAGAGCACTTGCTCATCTTCCAAAGCCCTAGGCTCAGATTTCAGCCATGTTGAGCAGCTCACAACCACCTGTAACTCCACTCCTCCCTGGGGTTTAACTGCCAGGAAGCCTACCAGCAACCGTACCTCTTACTTGCAAGGTTTACTTAGGCCAACAGCCCCACCTGGCTACACTGAGTTCTGAGGACACGGCCACGTTCCCCGGCTTCAAACTCATACCATGACCCTACAGCATCTTCCCCAAGTTCCTAAAAACTCAGCCATTCACACCCGACCCTGTCCAGTTTCCCGGGAGTGGGTCTCCCTCTTTTCTCTGCCCACTCATTTCTAAGACATACTTTTAAAATCTACCATTCAGCGTCTGTTCACCCTGGAAGCATCAGCTCATCAATGCAAATCCCTATTTCCTCCCTACCCTGAGAACAAACCTAGGAAAACGCTCCCTCCGCCCCCTCCCTCCGTATGGAGGAGCTTAGAACCTATCAAAGAAATTCATGCACGATGAAGACAGGCGGACACCCAGCCCTCCTCAAAGGCAGAGATATGCTTGGGGTACAGGAAAACTGCTAAGAGGCAACCAAAATGTCTTCTGTGAAGTGTAAAAGTTGGAGAAAGTGAACAACCCCATCAGGGGATGAACAGCAGGGGGCACCCTAGGGTTCCAGTCAGGAGCAGCAACAGACCACTGAAGGTTTCAAGGCCCAGAGTGACCATAGCCCAAGTTATGTAAGTCAGTATGATGAATAACATAATAGGAAGGGCTGGACAAAAAAGGTAGAACATAAAAGGTAGAACACACATGTCCATCAACAGGTGAACAGTTAAGCAAAGTGTACTGTCTCCACTCACAGGTTATTCAAATACGAAGCATGCATAGTTACAGTTTCTCATTATGTTCCGAAACACACAACCCTGCAGACAGAAAGCACAAGTGGTCCAGGGCCAGGGAGAAGGCAGAACCTAGCTTCCAAGTGATGAATGCTCTCAAATGGATGATAACCGTGTCCTGAGGCCTGTGATGTAGGAAAATCGTCAAACTTCCTGTGGGTGATTGGGAGAAAGGGCTTTTGAAATCTTGCAAGAGAAGACAGCACTGAACAGGTCCAGGGTGGTGGAGAGAGGGAGAAAGTGGTTCAAGTCGCACTCACTCCGGGGCTCAGGTAGAAGGATGGGTCCAAGCATTTGCCCCAAGCAGTTTCTTGCAAAATAAAGCACAGAGCCTTTCTCACCGGTGTCTTCTCTTTAAGGTGTAACCATTCTGTTTCAACACGCACCCTCGCTCTTGCTTGGGAAGAAGACTGAAGTTTACTTTTCTAGAACAAAAAGCTCAGAAAAACAAAAGAATCTTTCAGCAGACAGTCTTGGGGGCAGGTGCACTGGGGATAAACCAGCACACAGATTCCAGTGCCAAGCTCTCTGATGTCTGACCTAGAGAGTGAATCATACTGAAGACATGATTCAGGGCCCGTGAGCACCCGATACATAATCCCTTTCAAAAAAAGACAGATTTTTACTGCTACACTTGGGGACAGCCCCTCAGAATCTAGAGTCCATAAAATTGATAGATCAATCAGGTGATGTCCCAGACTCCAAGCTCACCTTCAGGTTCTCCCTGGCCATGTCACAAAAGCTGCAGCAGCAGTTCAGACAGAGCCCCTGCTCACTAGGCTCACTCAGGATCGCAGGTCAGGGCAGCTAAGGCCCTGATGGGCTTTAAAGGCTATGCAGAACTCCAAAGGAGGGGGAAGAGGTTCCGGCGGCGTTTATGACTCGACTATTATTTACACAAAGTGCATCTTGCTTGACAATGAAGATTAAAATGTTACTGTATCTCAGCATGTGTTGCAAATTCTCAGAGTAAAAGCACTGAGGCAGCTAATAGAGGCCTCACACAGCATGGCTCAAGTCTGTCCTATCCAGGTCCAAAGCCTGCCTGGCAGGCTGCCTGTTATTTGGGGTCACTATCCCACCTTCACACCTCCCTTTCTTTTGGCGGGGAACTCCCCTTGCAAAACACAAAGTATGTAACAGGAACTTGCATTCGACCACAAGACTCCCCCAATGATGAGAGGAAAACTGTACACAGAATTTCTCTCCCTTCCTCTGACCAAGCCACTTTGAGGCATCCTCTCAATATGATCTCTATTTCTCAAAGTAACTGAAAAGTAAAACAAAATATCCCAGTGCCACAGGCAATTGCAGGTAGGGCACTGTGTGTTGGAGTTACCCTACTGCTACTGTGTATCTAACAGAGGAAGTTAGCAAACTGTACAGTTTCAGAGTTACCTTACTGTTACTATGTATCTAACAGAGGAACAAACTGTATTGTTTCAGAGTTAGCTCACTGCTACTGTGTATCTAACAGAGGAAGTTAACAAACTGTACGGTTACCTTACTGCTACTGTGTATCTAACAGAGGAACAAACTGTACTGTTTCAGAGTTATCTCACTGCTACTGTATATCTAACAGAGGAAATTAACAGGCAAGCTGTCTTCTAGATATAGTTTCATCACTTGCCTGTGAACTTTTAATTGAAACTTAACCTTTTTACTTCATATTCCAAGGGGCAACACAGGAAAACATCTCCAGGGGTGGAAAGACTATGATTTTCCCCCCAAATAACTCTATAGAGAGATTGTACCTTTAAATTCTTCCTTGAATTGAAATATGCACTATACTACACCAGACAAAAAAAAATTTGCCTTCAGTCCTGCACTGCAACTAACTTCTCCGGGGCAAGTTTTGGGCTGTCCATGCAAAATTGAGTCGCCTCTGACCTTGTAAATCCACCCGGCCCCAGCCAAACAGCCAATCACCACCGAAGTCCCCCAGGAAGCACAGAGAGTTAAACCTCCAGCTCATTGCATAGGTGAACTCTGAGAGCCCGTTGCTGCCAGCATGGGAGAGGCAACTCTATTAGCATGCTGAACCCGGCCTCGGGCCCCCTCCTCTCCCTCTTTTATGAGCCCTTGTTATATAAAGGCCACAAAGAGAAACAGAAAAGCAGACTTGCCTTCACAAACACAAGTTCCGATGGCCAGGCCAAACCCTGGCTGCCTACCAAACGTTATTTTTAGGCATCTAAACGAGAAACGTTTTTAAAAGGCCAGAGAACAAAAGTTTTCTGGCTTCCTTTCTTTCTTTTAAAGCACTCACACAAAAAGATGGAGGCACTGTTCCTTTGCAGGCAATACTCCCGAGTTCAAATTTGAAGGCAAAGGCATCCTGGGGGTAGGAGGGCTCCTTACCCCCAGCGGCAGCCTGTACCTTCAATCAGGATTTTCAAAGATTTCCTTTGTAGCCTTATCTAAATTCCGGCATACGGGATAATAAATAGCTTCTCATTTACTATCATAAAAAATTTAAAACCCTGAAATAGTTGCCACAATCCAGAAGAAACGATCGCACACAAGCTCGGAAAGACCTACTCCAGATAGTGCAACTACTGGCACGAAGCGAACACATAAAGAGACATTGTTGCAAAGAGAGAGGCACCTAGCACTGGTTTTTCCCTTTTAAATCTTCTACTCCGAGCCTAGGACTCCACAACTTCGCGTTTTACCCAAGCTATCACACTGTTCCAGATTTGTTAGATTTTTTTTTTTTTAAGTATCTGGTTTGATTCTACATAGTGATTAAACATCTTTGTGCTCTGCGGAAAAGGGTCTTCCAACCCCTCCCCCTCCAAAAATGGCATCGAAGCAATCAAAATGGTAATGCCGGGCCTGGGTCCCCTCCCCCCGCGAACTCCCCGACTTCGCCGGGGCCGCGCGCAGGCCCCCCTCCGGCGGGAATGGAAGCTTCCACTCGCGGACGGGGGCGCGCAGCCCGGGGGGGGGGGCGGGCTCCGACAGAAAGGGGCAAATGCCCGACTCCCCAGCCTACGGTCCAGCCCGGCGTCCCTTCTGCTCTTGCGCGCCCCCTCCCACCACTTTGCAACTTTAAAGACTCGGCCTGGAGCACCAGCCTGCGAGCCGAAGCATCCTCCCGAGCAACTGCGAGCTCCCGGCCGCTGGGGAGGGGGGACCCCGTGAGCTGTGGGAGGAAAGTCGGCCGGGCTGGGGGCTTCCTCTGGCTGCCCTAGTCCGGGGCGGGCGGCGACATTCCGAAGGAAACGAGAGCTATGCCTGGGCCCCGGCGGCGCGCGGGGGGAGGGAGGGGCGCGCCCCCGCCCGCCGCCTCGGAGACCCGGGTGCACCATTGGCTGTACAGCTCAAAGTTCTCGGCCGGCGGCGCGCAGGGGCGGGGGCGCGCGCAGAGGGGGAGGGGCTCGGGGGCGCGCAGCCGGCCGGGCTCTGGCGGCGGCATCTGTTCGTGGTGCTGAAACCCGGAGCGCTGAGCTCAGCGCAACTAACTCACAATGGACAACTTTTCTTCACCGTGGGGGCGGCGGTCGCGCACCCCCCCATGGCTGGAGCTCCTCCCGGGTCCCCACATCCCCTTCCAGGCATAAACACTCAAGTTAGGGCAGAACTGGGGGGTCCCGGGGGCGCCTTTCTTTTGTTCCCCGGGAGCTGGCGTCAGGTTCCGAGAATAAAAAGTGAGGCCGGCGGGATGGCCGGGAAGGGGCCGGCTAGGAGAAAGATCACCAAACCGGGTCGGCAGTGCCACGCGGAAATGGCTTCCAAGGAGTTTGGGGTGCAGGCCCGAATTGCCGCCCCCTTGTGTCCCCCTCCCACCGCAGCAGGGATAAGGGGATGCCGAGGCCGGGGAATGTCCACGTTCCCAAAACATGTCCACCGCTCAAGATGGACGCCGGGCAGCCGGCGCCTCGGAGGTACGGCGCAGATCTTTGGCCGGCCGCCGGAGCCTCGCGCTCCCCTCAGCCACCACAAACCAGCTCTTTCTATCAAGAAAGGGAAGACGGCAACTTTGAGGACTACAGCCATAACCTCACGGGAGTCGTAGCGTGCGGCGACCGCAAAGGCACTTTTTAGGGTGCTGCCAAAGTGCCCGGCGACCCTCCCTGGACCCGGGTCCCCTGTGGGGGATAGGCCCCCCTCCTTACTTGTTTGTCGCTGAGCGCTGCGATCCGTGGCTGCCTTTCGTGGAGCTGCTTCTTGAGGTCGCCGTTCTACGGAGACACAGAGGAGAGGGCTCAGCCTGGCCGCCCCGGGGGGCGAGCAGGCGAGCCCCGAGCCCCGCATCCCCATCACTCAATGCCTAGCGGGCCAGGCCAACCGCGGCGCGCCCCAACTTTCCAGGGCCGCTTCCCTCACACGGGCCACCGTGCAATGTCGCGCGGAGCAGCTTACCTGTGGCTGCCGCCTCATTGGGGCAGCTCCCGGGGCGGGGCGGGGGCCGAGGCCACCCGGCGGCGCGCCCCGAGCCGTGCAAGTTTGCAGGCCGGGGTGCGGGTGCGAGTGAGTGTAAGAGTGTGTGCCGGGGGAGGGGGGACGAACAAAGAGCCAAGTAAACACGGCGAGTCCGTGTCGAGCAAAGCTCATAAATATTCAAGTCGCGTCCTAATCTCCCCAACACACACACGCGCACGCCGCAATACCGCTCGGGCACCGGCCGCCTCTCTCCCGAGTCACAATCGCCAAACTACTTTTGCTAACAGTGATGGGTCCGTGCCGGGCTGGGCCCGGAACAGGAGGCTTGGAACTGGCCTGTCCATGCACCCTGTTCCCTGGGCAGCTCTAGGAAGGTCCCCTTTCCGCGTTCCCGAGTTGTGCAAAGGGGGCAGCGGCAGAGAAGACGCCACGCTGGGGTCCCACGAGCCCTGGATCTGCAAACAGTGCTGATTGCACGGGAGCGAGGAGAGGGAGACCCAAGGGTTCCATCCCCGCCCGGACATGCTCCAGGAAGGGGCCTGCTTCCAGCACCCCTGAGACCAAGAGTTAGAGATGGAGCTTGGGTCCCTCCAGCCTCCACTCCCCAAGCCACTACTACTCCTCGGCCCAGGTTCCCGGACCACCTACCTGGTGGCGCGCGAGTTCCACCGCGAGCGCCTCGGACCGGCTCTGCAGCTCCATCGCCGTAACTTGGGCAGCACTTTGCGCTCACTTTGGCCAGAGCTCGCAGGAAGTTGTGCGACTCGGCGGGAACCAGACTGGGAGAGCTCGGATCCGGCGTCCCGGGCACTGAGAGACACAAGTCCCCTCCTGCAGCGCCGATAGGAAAGAAGGCTGACGAGAGGGAAGAAAGGCGAGCGGGCGCCCAACTCTTCCGGCTGTCGCTAAGTTGCGCCGGGTGCCCGGGCTGCCTGCGCCGCCCGGCGCATGGCCCCCCGGCGCCGGGAGCCCCGCGCAGCCCCCCAGCGCGCGCCCTGCCGCCACCCGCGCCAGCTGACCGCCGGCAGGGACTATATTTCCTCCGGCGCGCGCGCCTGGATCTCGCTGGGGCCGCGGCAAAGTTGTGCCTCGGCACGATGCTAATTCGGCAGTGCCCGGATGGAGCGGGCCGGGGCGGCAGGGGGCGGTGCCGGGAACCCGCCGCCGGCCCCGCCCCGCCCCGCCCGCGCGTGCGCATTGCGTTCGTCCCGGCGACCGGGCTTCGGGAACAAAAGTGGCGGCTGAACGGAGCGCAAAGTCGCTGCTCTCAGAACCTAGCACCGGAGCGATCTCCTCGGTGCGCAGCCGAGAGCACGGAGAGCCGGGAATGCTTTCACAGTCCCACTCCCGGAGCGACACTTCCCGCAGCAAACTGAGATGCTACCCTTCTGCTTCTTGCACCTCCTCCCTCCTCCGCTTCCCCTTCTCGCCTCGCTCTCCGGTTTTATTTAAATCACCCGGTCCTCTCCCGCAGCTCCTAGCGCTGTGACTCGGAGACTAAATCAGTCCTGTCGTCGGAGTCCCTGCGCCTAATGGCCGCTGTGGTATTTAAACAGTATGAAAACTGATCTCTTGACTAGTCCTTTAATGATTTTTTTACACTCACAATTAAACTCTCAACAGATGTCACTAGACTTTTTTTTTCCAGACAGTTGTTAAAAATCGTAAACACGACAGGTCAGTGTGACATAAAGCAATCATAACTACAGCTGCGGAGATGACATTTCAGAATTCCCAGTGCCGGGGCCGGGGTCAACGTCTCGGAGTCGAGATTACTACGGCGGAGTTTCCTGTCCTCATCAATTAATGTCGGGGCTTTGTGCCCTGCTGGGCGCTAGCACACTAGTGCGTTTCTAAGAAGCAAGGAAAAAGGGGGCCTCCGTGTCAGAGTAACCATGAATTGATAGCGACTCATAACTAACTCTTTCCGTGGGTCACAAGAAAGGGGGGAAGGAAGGAAGGAAGGGAAAGAAAACTCAGGCACACCAGACAGAAATGTCGCTTCAATGGATGCCAACAGTCTACACATTTCCTTTGCCCCTCAGGAGAAATCAGCCTCTCTCCCTCTGTCTCTCTGTCTCTGTCTCTGTCTCTGTCTCTTTCTCTCTCTCTCTCTCTCTCTCTCTCTCTCTCTCTCTCTCTGTCTCTGTATCTCTCTCTCTGTCTCTCTGTCTCTGTCTCTGTCTCTCTCTCTCTCTCTCTCTCTCTCTCTCTCTCTCACACACACACACACACACACACACCAGAACACCAGGTTTGTTAGGGTCATATGCAGTATTGGTCACAGTTGACAAACATGACATGAAAGCAATCTAACTGGCTGACTGGACTGGTTTCTCCTACTTCTGGGTTAGACTCAATTCAAGACAATGTCTCCCACTCCCTTTTTCTTTCTTATTTTCTTTTTCTCCCCCTTTTGTAGTTAGGGGTACTGAGGATCCAGGGACTAGAACATACCAGGCAAGCCTCTGTTACACAAGCCACTCTGGAAGCTCCGCTCAAGTCTTTTGCTGGCGAGGACAACAGTCTAGTTGAAGACTGGTGTTTGGAGGACCAGGAGGGATATGTGCTGGCCAAGAGGCTCCCTCCTGTGATCTCTGTAAATGTCATTGGCTTTTGGCAAAGGCTCAGGGTTATATTCCTGGCCATGTGGTCCTTTCATCAACACGGTAGACTTTCTGGTTGTCCTTGGCTAGCACAGACTCTAGCAGATGCCCACCGAAGGAGATGTGCTGGCTGGTCAGATGGTGATGGCCCAGCGTGATTTGTAGTTTTGCCCACTGTCTATTGATTCAGGCTTCAATAATGATCAACATGTCACCTACTTCCTGGGTCATGGCACAGACCATGGTGTGGGAGCACTCTGACAATGAAGGAAAGGCAAAGTGACCAACCAAGGATCAAACTCAGGGCCTGGCCTATGCTAGGCAAATACTCTACCACTGAATTATATCCCCAGCCACCTGCTTTTGAAGTCTCTGGACTTTGATCCCCCTGCCTCAGCTTCCTGAGCAGCTGGGAGCAGATGTCCTCGTAAGCAAACATGGAGGTTGTCCTGAGCTCCTACAGGCTTCTGAACACCAGGCTTCACCCGATCAATGTTCTCTAGAATATTCCTTCCCTCATTCCACATTTCACAAATCCTTTTCTTCAAGATCCACTTCAAATGCCTTTTCTGGAATACCCTCCCCTAATTTCCACAAGAAAACTCCTGTCACCATCTCTGGAGGTAAACCAAGCAGTGTTTACATTGTTAGAGGTACTGGGAGCTGAAGCCCAAGTTCTACCCTGAACAGCATCAGACAAGTTTCTCTACATCTCCTAACTTCACTTCTATGCAAGATGGGAATCTATCACGCTAGACACAGATACTCCAGATTCTTCAGCACCTCGCCTACCTCTCACCATGTTGACTTACTTAGTAGAGGGGCTGGATTGCTACCCATTGCTTGCCCTGCTTGCCTCCAGCCCCGCCTTGGCAACAAGCCTGATCTAGGGGAGCTGTATTTGCTACTTTTCTCTTTCTGTGAGAAGACACCATGACAAAGGCAATTTAGAGAATTTATTTGAGACTTACTGTTCCAGAGGAATAAAAGTCCATCATGGCAGAAGGGAGGCAGCAGAAACTGAGGGCTTGCAGCAAGCAGCAAGCAGCAAGCAGCAAGCAGCAAGCAGCAAGCAGCAAGCAGCAAGCAGCAAGCAGCAAGCAGCAAGCAGCAAGCAGCAAGCAGCAAGCAGCAGGACACTGAAAAGGTTGCTTTGACACTTCGAAGCCCGTCCCCAGTGATGTTCCTCCTCCTGTGGGACCACATTTCCTAAACCTATCCAAATAGTCCCATCAACTGGAGAATCACGTATTCGAACGTCTGAGCAGATGGGAAGCATCCGCGGGAGACGTGGAGCCACCAGAATGGTCATTCTATGGCTGTGGAAGAACGGCTGTTTGTAGGTAAGGTGCTACACCCTGGCATGCAACTCTGGCTCCAGTGGCCATCCAAGGGCTTGAATAGCACAGTCTCTGCACACAGCCTTTCAGGCTTCTAGCACTTCCCCTGGACATGCTCTGACCTGCACTCAGCACCCCCTAACAGCCCAGCTCCCTTCCCAGGCACATCTCCTTTCATTTCAGCCCCCCACCCCATCACACATACTGCTTGTCTTCCTATGTATAGCAGGGTATGTATCTGGTTGTTATCCTTGGCTCCTGGCCTACAGCTTCTAAGACGCTTGACCTTTCCTGATAAGACTGAATGACCCCTGTCATTCATTAGGACCCGACTTAGTCTCAATGGAGCCTGTACTGAGGGTGTGGCTGGCAGTGAGGGTAGACAACCTCAGGATCAGGCCAATAATCAAAGCAGGAATCCTGCTGTCCAGCCAAGCTCTGGAGGCAGCTCACACTGGCTGGCCAGCTCTACTTAGTACATTGGAAAGGTGCTGCAGATACCCTGGGGGCTGGGCCAAGGCAAAGTGAGAAGATAAAGACAAAGACAAAAGGTAGCTATCACACTGTGCTAGCCCAGGCTGGCCAGGCCTTCTCACCACACCACACTCAGTAACCTGTCATACTTGTATAGACATTATGATGTCCAGACCCAGCCACAGTACTGCAAATGATATAAGTCCCCTCATTTTTTGTGGCAGAATAAAACTCCACTGTGTGTAAGTACCACATTCTTTATTCCTTCACTCATCAAAGGACACCTAGGCTGATTTTAAGACTTGAGTGGTCAGGTATCTCTATACTGGCTGTCTTGGTTAGGATTTTACTGCTGTGAACAGACACCATGACCAAGGTAACTCTTATAAAGACAAGATTTAATTGGGGCTGGCTTATATGTTCAGAGGTTCAGTTCATTATCATCAAGGCTCGGGAACATGGCAGCATCCAGGCAGGCATGGTGCAGGAGGAGCTGAGAGTTCTACATCTTCATCTGAAGACCTCTAGGAGAAGACTGGTTCCCAGTGGTTAGGAGGAGGGTCTCATTGCCACACTTCCTCCAACAAGTCCACACCTCCTAATAGTGCCACTCCTCGGACCAAGCATATTGAAATCATCACACTGGTTGACTTTGATTCCTTTGGGTAAATTCTTGAGAGCGGTACATCTGCGTTGTCTGGCTCTTCTGTTCTTGAAGACCTTTCATGCTTGTTTCCATTGCAAAATGATACGACGTTAAGAGGTAGGATTCAGAAACCAGAGACTTTGCCTCCAAATCCCCAAGGATGTTTAGGACTCTCCAGTGGTTAATGGCAGATGGGTACCCAGTCCAGTCAGCTAGCTACCCATCAGCACTTCAGAAGAGCGGCTCTTTGGGGAAGATGCTCAAGGGCCTGCCCTATACTGCCATGTGGAGTAAGCTCCCATGGCTTATGTGACCTAGTCACACAGACGAAAGAGGGGCTTCTATGACTTCACAAAACATCTATCCATCTCTCCCCCTCTTCCTTGTTTTCAACTTCATTTCCATCTTTGTCACCTGCTTTGTGGGAGACAGTTTCAGCTGTCCTGGAACTGGCTATGTATCAGAGAAGAACTCTGACGTCCTTTCCAGTGTTGGGAGTAGACCTGTGGTCCTCAACCTTCCTAATGCTGCAACCCTTTAATGCAGTTTCTCATGCTGTGGTGGTTTCCAATCCTAAAATAGTTTTTGTTGCTACTTCAAACCTATACATTTTCTACTGTTATCAATTATAATGTAAATATCTGTGTTTGCCAATGGTGTTAAGGAGACCTCTGTGAAAGTATCGTTCAATTCCCCCCAAGGGGTTTGCAATACACAATTTGAGTACCACTAGATTAGAGGAATGTTCTGCCTTGCCTGGATCAAGTGGTGCTGGAGATCACACCCAGGGCTTTGCACCAGACAAGCACTCCTTCAACTGAGCTAGCTCCCAGGCCTGCAGCATCACCTTCTGATGCACCCACCCTCCCATCTCAGACTCATAGTTTTGAGTGGAGGGATCAGACATGTAATTTCATGTGTGAAAATAAAAGCCGGCTTTTATGCACTGCTGATTTCGAGCCAGATTCAGCTGCCCGCGAACATGTTTGATCTTTACTGTCTCCCCATTTACAGATGGACAAACTGAGACTTTACAGTTGCATCTGTCCATGGCAGAGCTTGGCTCAGCTCCATCCTTTGTAGTGCACCTGAGCAGGGTAGGGTTGAGGCTTTGTCCCTGCCACTGTAGAAGTGTGACTCTGGAGATGGAGCTTGCCCTATACTATGTTTAAGCTTCATTTCCTGTGTCGGAATAAGCAAGAGGGAACTGAAGCCCAGAGATGGCAATGAAGGCCTTGCCCTGCACCAGCTGGTTGGAGGCGGAATGAATATTCAGGTTGTGGTGGCTAAGGCTCCCACCACTCCATGCAGCTACAGGAATGAGGACAGGGGTGTGTGCACAACAGGTGGCTCGGAGCAACCCACAGGAGCTGGCTCCAATCACTTCCTCTTATTACTAAATGGGGAAACACAGGCAGAGAGATGAAGGTCAGAACTGGAGGAGTGGTGGCCAAGTATGGGACTAAGATTTGGGGAGGACGTTGAAGGAAAGTCATGGCAGGGACTAGGTAGAGGGTGTTCCAGGCTTGGCACGGACCTGGAGATGATCATGCCATGCTCCGTTTACAGATGAAGAAATTAAGGCCACCCAGCCTGTGTGTTAGGTGGGCTATCTCTACCTGAATCCAGATTAGATACCCAAGCACACACTGTCTGAATTCAAGTGGTCCTCAAGCAAATAAAACTAAGCAGGGGAGGACGAGGGAGGGTTGACTTTTCTAGATCCAGCATGGGTGAAGTGGCAACTGGTCAGAAGTTCAGGGAGCCTGGCTGATATAGGAATCTTGGGGCTTTCTGATGTGCAGTTAGACTACCACCACATCACACAGCATTCTTCTCTCAAAGATTTTCAGCTTCGGAGCTTCTTTGGAACAGGAAAAGACCTATGGGGAAGAGGCCTTCTTACTTCTGGAGAACTGACCACCTTTAGAGACAACAGCTGGGATTGGTGACCTGGCGGGTGCTAGAGGGGTGCTGTCAGGTGCTGGAGGGGTGCTGGTAGGTGCTGGAGGGGTGCTGGAGGGGTGCTGGAGGGGTGCTGGTAGGTGCTGGAGGGGTGCTGGAGGTCCCTTGCTTCATTTCAGGAGGTCTGGGTTTCCTCCTGGGTCCAAAGAAGTGTAGGCCAATGAGCTGAAGGGAGAGCAGGGTGGAGAAGCACGGGGTGAGATACAGCCTTCACTCCCAGGAGCCCCTTAGTGAGAGCCAGGAAACAGGAAAGCCCCACCCTGTGCCACCTGAGGATGCTGTCCCTGGGGTTCTATTATTAGCAGAGCATCCTAATTAGTGCTTTCACACCTACGTCATCATAGATTCCAAATCAGCTGCTCAACTCGCTTTTGAGAATGAGTCAATGCGTGGCACGTAGCCGTGGGCTGCCCTTTGAAAGGGAAGGACTGTTGCTGGAACATACCAAGTCCTCTTCCTCTCTCAGCTCTGCACCTTGAAGCTGGCAAAAGAAGTGGAATTGGGTTTTCTTTCCCACATTTGCCAATTTTTTTTTCCACTTTAAAAAAATGTGTGTAACTAGGCAGTAGTGGTGCACGCCTTTAATCCCAGCACTTGGAAGATAAAGGCAGGCAGATCTCTGAGTCTGAAGCCAGCCTGGTCTTCAGAGTGAGTTCCAGAACAGCCAGGGTTACACAGAAAAACCCTGTCTCAAAAAAAAAAAAAAAAAAAATCCAACCAAGCAACCAAACAAACAAAAAAGTGTGTGCGTGTGTGTTTGTGTGCATGTTTGTGTGTACATGTGAATGTGCGTGTGTGGGTGCGTGGGCACATGTATGTGTGTGTGCATGTGTGTGCGTGCGTGTATTGTGTGTTTGTGTATGTGTGTTTGTGTGTACATGTGCCAGTGTGGGTGGGTGTGTGCATGTGTGTGTGTTTGTATGCACATGTGTGGGTGCATGTGTGTATACGTGTGTATGCACGTGTATAGGTGCGCATGAGCATAAATGTGTACGTGTGTGTGTGTGTGTGCGTGCGCGCATGTGCGTGCGTGTGTGTTTGAGTGCATGTCCAGCACATGTGTGTATATCAGAAGACTTTTGTGAGCCCATCTTCCACTTCCACTTCATGGGTCCCAAGGATAGAACTCAGGTCTTTAGGCGTGACAAGCTTGACTTTACCGCCCACCAAGACACCTTCACAGACCTTTGTGACATTTTAGCTCTGGCTAACAGTAAACCTGACCCTGGGCCCCTTCTTCAAAGAAACAGAATCTTTTTCTTTGGTCCAGCCCTGAGCTGCCAGCACTCCACCCTTCATGAAGCTGGCCAGAGTCATCCTGGGGAAGTCATTGGGAAATCTAGGCGGCAAACTGACTCTTGTTCCAGCATCATCCCCTGGGTCTCCCTGTGTCTTCTGGAGTAGCCCCAGTATGATGAGGATAGACAGTTGTCAACATCCATGTCATAGGACACTGCCCAGGGATAAAGAGGGACCAAGGAACAACAGCTTGCCTCCCCCTCCGTCACTTAGTGAGCATCCCACTCACCTACAGAGAAGACAGCACCGCGCCATCGCCATTCTGCATGTAGGGAAAGTGAAGCTTGGGGTACATGGGTTACTTGCCGTCACTCGGCTGGTAAGTGTCAGCAAGGACTCAGCCTTGGTGATGTGGGCTTGAATTGGAACACTGCTTTACAATGGATGGATGTTTATACTTCCTCATCCTTGTTTATCATCAAAGGAAGTCAGGATGAGAACTCAAACGCAGCAAGAACCCGGAGGCAAGAGCTGCAGCGGACATTGAGGCATGCTGCTTACTGGCTTGCGCACCAAGGGTTGCTCAGCCTGCTTTCATGTAGAACCCAGGCCCACCAGCCCAGGGATGGCTCCACCCATGACAGGCTAGGCCCTCCCATGTCAATCAGTAGTTTCTAAAATGCTCTACGGGCTTACCTGCAGCTCAATCTTATGAGGCATTGTTCAAATTGAGGTCCCCTCCTCTCAGATGACTATAGCTTGTGCTTGTATTGAGTTGACATAAACTAGCCAGCACAACAGGTAATATTAACCCCTTCATATATATGAGAACGAGGAGGCCAGTGGATGCTGGAGAGTGGGCTATCTTCCCAAGTACAACGTGGATCTAAGCCTGATGTTCTACTCACTATATCCAAAGTGAGCTGGGTTGGCCAGAGGCTTGAGGCCTGGAGACGATATTCTAGGCTGAGGGGCCAGCTTTGGGGCTTCCTTTATCTCCCTCTAGGGAGGACCTATGTAAAAATCTTCCAGCCACTGTATGCTTATCACTAGTGAGGATCGTAGTTAAGGAGTTACGAGTTGTTAATATAATCTATAATAATAAAATGAAGAATATTGTTGTAATGATGAGAGGTGCTATTGGTGGATGTTAATTGCAGTAATTAGTTCTGATTTATTAGGAAGGGAGGGAGTGGCTCCGAATGGTACATCAGGAAGGCGTGCAGTTGCTGGGTGTTCTAGTTCTCTTTCTGTTGCTGTGACAAACGCTAACCAAAAGCAACTTGGAGAGAAAAGCATTTGTTTGTCTTGTGTTTCCAGGTCATGGATCATCATTGAAGGAGGCCCAGGCAAGAACTCAAGCAGGAACAGAAGCAGAAAGCATAGAGAAGCACTTGCTGGCTCATACTCAGGTAGCTTTCTTATACAGCCCCGGACCATGCTGCCAAAGGTGGACTGGGCCCTTCCACATCAGTCTTCAGTCAAGACAACCTTCCACAGACATGGCCACAGGCCAATCTGACTGTGGCAGTTCTTCAATAAAACAGGTCACCTCATCCCAACGACTCTAAGTTGTGTCAAGCTGACAGTCAAAAACTAACCAAGACACTAAATGCATGTGAAGAAATGAGACGAACGGGAGTTCGAGACCCCTGCCTGAGCCCTGGGATAGCGACCGGTGGATCCGCACTCCTAAAAATGTAACATGTCCTGGATCTTTGGATGGGGGGTGGTTCAGTAAATGTGCAACGGGCACACTGTTGCTGGCACAGCGTAAGCTAATTACATTCAGTACTCAGTTAAATCAATGGAATGGATTTACAGGTCAGGATGATGTAGTAAATACCTTGGCAACGGAATCGCTTCCTATCCGGCGTCACCGTGGCTGACAGCAGCTGGGCTTCCTTATGACCAGAAGTACAGTGGTTGACACATCAATAATGCATCATGATACAGTAGCACAAACAATGACAACAGCGTCACTAACTCATGGGATTTTCTAGGTCCCTCCCACAGTGATCCTGGGCACCTTCACAGCATCAGGAAACCACTGTTGCCCACAGCCAGGTTACACAGTTTGTGGCAGTATTCCTCCCTCGCCTCTTGTCTGAGGTAGAGACTCAACCTGGGCCACGGTCACAACTTCACAAAGGCTGGAGGATGAGACCCAAGCAGGAGTCAAGGGGTGATGTTTGAACATGTGCAGTGCTGAACAGCTCTTAATTGCTAAGTGGTTGGCCCGTTTCCCCGTTAGCCTTCTCTGAAACCACTAATAACTGGAGAATCCGCCGCTAAATCAAACAAGTTTCATTGGTCGTGTTTTGTCCTGTTATAAAAATAGCTAACATTCTCTCTCTCTCTCTCTCTCTCTCTCTCTCTCTCTCTCTCTCTCTCTCTCTCTCACACACACACACACACACACACACACACACACACACACACACATACACAGGGAGGGGAGGCATGGATGCAGGGGTCTCTTATAGATGGGAAGTTGTATCCTTTAAGATGAACATGAGAACAAGACTTTAGGGACTAAGGGTGAAATTGTATGTTGTACAGTGTCAACGTGAGTGTCAAGTTGACAAGGAGTGGACCTGTGATTGTTAATTTTGTCAACCTGACCAGTATCTGTGAAAGTATTTCCAGAGAGGTTGTATGTTTGTCTCATGGGGGGAGCTGCAAGTGCGAGTAAGTCAGCTGTTTGGTGTTAGCCCCCAACCATTGCACTGACTTCATGCCCACACGGGAAACCTTAATGATTCGCCTGTAGAGTCTTCATGGTCCCAGGATTTCTCTTCCTACCCGAGTAACACATTTCTTTTTTCTTCTTCCCACTGGACACTCAGGAGCCTCAAGTCCAGTGTCCGTGGAGAGGTCCCAAGGAGAGAAGACAAGGATGCTGGGTGAAAGTGGAGGCAGAGGTGGCAGTGATGTGGCCATAGGCCACAGAATACCTTGAGCTGCTAGAAGCTGGAAGGTTTCTCACCAGGAGTCCTGGTCACATCCTGATCACAAATTTGTGGCCACTGGGATGATGACAAAGTACACTGCCTTTGTTTAAGCATTGGAGATGGCTTATTTAAAGCAAGCATTTCGAACTAACAAGCACCGTAATAAATAACTCATTTTCTAGTGGATGCCAACACTCTACTGGAATTCAGGCATTGTAGTAAGATTGTGTTTCTTCGACTCCTGTCACATGTGTGAAATGGAACCAGGATATGCTGTCAGGGGAAGCTCCCGTTTCCTTTCAGGGCTCATCTGGGAAGGCTTCTAGCTCAGGTCGGGGCTATGTGCTCTGTTCGCTCTGGACTTGGCTTCTGTATCAGCTGGTTTTGTGTCAACCTGACACAAGCTAGAGTCCTCAGAGAGAAAGGAACCTCAGCTGAGAAAATGCCTCCATGAGATCCAACTGTAAGATATTTTCTCAATTAGTGATCAATAGAAGAGGGCCCAGCCCATGGTGTGTGTGTGTGTGTGGGTGGTATCCCTGGGCTGGTGGCCCTGGGTTCTATAAGAAGGTAGGCTGAGCAAGCCACAGGGAGCAAGTCAATAAGCAGCACCCCTCCATGGTCTCTGAATAAGCCCTTTCTTCCGGGTTGCTGCCATGTTTAAGTTCCTGTCCTGCCTTCTTAGTTAGGGTTTTACTGCTGTGAACAGACACCACATCACAACCAAGGCAACTCTTATAAGGACAACATTTAATTGGGGCTGGCTTGCAGGTTCAGAGGTTCAGTCCATTATCATCAAGGTAGGAACATGGCAGCATCCAGGCTGGCATGATGCAGGAGGAGCTTAGAGTTCTACATCTCCATCTAAAGACTGCTAGCAGAATACTCACTTCAAGGCAGCTAGGATGAGGGTCTTAAAGCCCACCCCCACAGTGACACACCTACTCCAACAGGGCCACACCTTCTTTTTTTTTTGTTTTTTGTTTTTTGTTTTTGTTGTTGTTGTTGTTGTTGTTTTGGTTTTCCAGACAGGGTTTCTCTGTGTAGTCCTGGCTGTCCTGGAACTCACTCTGTAGACCAGGCTGGCCTCGAACTCAGAAATCTGCCTGCCTCTGCCTCCCAAGTGATAGGATTAAAGGCCTGTGCCACCAGCGCCCGGCTCAGGGCCACACCTTCTAATAGTGCCACTCCCTGGGCCGAGCATATATAAACCAGCACACCTTCCTTTGGTGATGAACAGCAATGTGGAAGTGTAAGCTGAATAAACCCTGTCCTCCCCAACTTGCTTTTTGGTCATGATGTTTCATCCCAGCAGTGGTAACCCTAAGACAGCCGCTGTATGACATTGGGAAAGTGCCTTAGATTTTCCGTGACTCTATTTCTTCTCTGTGAGGTGGAGACCATTGTAACGGGGTCCTCTGCTTCTGGAAAGCTGTGAAATGTGGTAACTGACAGTGAGTGCTGTGGGAGTAGCATCCCTAGCCAATGCCAGTAGATTTTGGGATCTACTCGTGATCCCAAAGCCCTTCCTGAACAGGAGCACAGTGAGGAAAAGGAGCTTCACGGATGGCTACTGAAGACACAGGGAACATGTAAAATGCATGAGAGTAGGGGTAAACTGAGGCATGTGTAGGAATTCAGTCTTCCCACTGGACACTCAGGAGTGCGTCTGTAGAAAGCCTCACCAAAACATAGGAGCAGAGATTGCTAGTGACAAGGGACCAACAGAAGAAGATGCTGCCTCTCTCTGGCGTCCGTAGCCCTTCCATGGGGCTTTCAGGGCACAGAGAAGTTCAGCATAAAGAGGCTCATGGGAGAGTGTGCTGTGAGGGTCTTGATGCCTGTAAGATGGCTTCTCCCTTCCTTAGTTCTGAGGCTAGCTTGGGGCTTTAGTGGCAGCAAGGAGCAAGGAGCAAGTGGGAACAGCCAGAGGGACGCTTAAGTGGTGGGCTACAAGGCCCTACCAGCGACTAGCCACGTGTGTCCTGGGTGTCCATTCCTTGGATGCCCAGAATAGTGACTGTCACCAGCCTCCCCTAAGGGAGAAGACAGAGGAAGAGCAAGGCCAGAAATGGCTCTGAAGCTGATAGAATCTTGGCACTCTGAAGACCTCCAAACTCGGGAGACCCTTACTCAAGTCTCAAGAAAACACAGCCACCCAAAAATCGCAAGACACCATACCTGGATGCAATCAGCAGAGGTTTATTAGGGAGAGTTGGCCAGCCAAGGTCAATTCGTTCACTCATGCAGGAGTTGAATTGACAAAAGACCAGCAAGCTGAGGGGCTTTTTATAGCACGGGGTGGGAAAAGGGAAGAATTTTCACGCGGTTACACATGATTGGTTGCTTTACAATTTTTGAACATCAGCAGGCTGTACCAGTCAATGGGGGCAGAGGGCAGTTCCTACAGGCGGAAGCTTATCTAGGTTAGCAGAGCATCTAGTTAGACTTAAATTACAGCTTTCTGGAACACTGGGAAGACCTCAAGGGGGTTGAGGGGTAACCAAGGAAACACCACATAAAAACAGTAGAAAGTACACTTATCTTTGTAAGGATATAACCTTGCCCAACCATTCATCTTGTGGTCAGCCAGTTCCTGGGACTACCCAGATGATTTGCATCTTTCTTTGTAGTCAGGAATGTGTCTTTCTGCTTTGGGCCTTCCCCACCCACAGGTGGGTTCTCTTCCCTGAGGCTTGAGGAATGTCCTCTGACTCAGGGATAATGTACTCCTCCCGGAATGTATCCCGGGGCAGTGAAGGCCTGAAATCTTACATTCAGTTCCACTTTCTGGAGCTAGTGAACCTGCATTCTTTTGCTCAGGTCTAGGGGTAAAGAAAAAGCCTGTATATATTTTATAAAATGGTCTTTAGCCGGGCAGTGGTGGCGCATGCCTTTAATCCCAGCACTTTCGAGGCAGAGGCAGGTGGATTTCTGAGTTTGAGGCCAGCCTGGTCTACAGAGTGAGTTCCAGGACAGCCAAGGCTATACAGAGAAACCCTGTCTCAAAAATAAATAAATAAATAAATAAATAAATAAATAAATAAATAAAATGATCTTTATAATTTTTCACTCTACAACCCTGGGAGGTCATCTGAGAGGTTGATGCCTGCCGAGTGGAAAAGGAGACTCTATGCATGGCTTAATCATCATTGTGATGGTACATTATCTGGTAGTCCTAGAACACACAGCCCTACTTAGAAATGGCTAGAAGCATGGCATGCTCACCCCTGGCTCTCAGCTCCCACAGCCCCTGAGGAAAAGCATCAGACTGTGTCATCAACAATATCCCCTGATGCAGACTGTGCAGAGTTTTATGAAGAGTGGTTGTGAGCCCAATAGAGAAGGTTGGGTGCAACCTATGGGCAAACCTGGCTCTGCATAGGGATCTGATGAGCCAGGACAGGAAGATGGTCAGGAGAGAGCCCTACACTTGTGTCAGGAGGTATATGCATGAGGGTGAGAAATAGAGACCTTCCCAGCCTGTTCTCAGACTGACAGGACAGGACATGACCATCCAACCAATCTCAATGTCCAGTACATTGTAGTAGTAAACTCTCCACCTTCCAGGTAGAGGTGGTGCCCATGGGTGCTTGAAAGAAAATGGCCACCAGAGACTCATAGGGAGTGGTACCTAATGGAGGTGTGGCTTTGTTGGAGGAAGTGTGTCACTGGGGATGGGCTTTGAGGTCTCTGTCAAGCCAGGCCTGGTGCAGCTCACAGCCTCCTCCGGCTGCCTGAGGAACTGTAGAGTGAAAAATTATAAAGACCATTTTGTGAAATATATGCAGGCTTTTTCTTTGCCCTTAGACCTGAGCAGAAAGAGTACAGGTTCCAGAAAGCGGAACTGGATGTAAGATTTCAGGCCTTTACTGCCACTGCCCTGGGGTTACATTCAGGGAAGAGCAACATTCCTCAGGCCTCAGTGAGGGGGACCCGCCTGTGGGTGGGGAAGGCCCAGGGCAGGACACATACCTGACCACAGAAAGGGATGCAAGTCATCTGGGTGGTTCCAAGAAGTAGCTAACTTTCCACTGTTCTTGGTTACCCCACCCCCCTGAGGTTTTCTCAGTGTTACAGCCTGCTGATGTTCAAAATTTGTAAAACAACCAATCATGTGTAACCGCGCAAAAATTCCTCCCATTCCCCCCCTGTGCTATAAGAAAAGGCCCTCAGCTTGCTGGCCTTTTGTCAAAATTCTGTTCCTGTGTGGACGAGCAGTTTGACCTTGGCTAGCCAACTCTCCCCAATAAACCTCTGCTGATTGCATCCAGGTATGGTTTCTTGTGATTTTTGGGTGGGCGTGATTTCCTGAGACTTGAGGAAGGGTCTCCCGAGTTTGGGGGTCTTCAGAACCATATGTAGAACTCTGAGCTACATCTCCAGCACCAGGTCTACCTGCATGCCACCATGCCTCCCACAAGGATGATAATGGAATAAACCTCTGAAGTGTAAGCCAGCCCCAGTTAAAATCACTTTATAAGAGTTGCCGTGGTCATGGTGTCTCTTCACAGCAATAAAACCCTAACTAAAACAGCACCTGTGTTCAAATTCTAGCTGCACTTGGTTACAAGTGGCTTGATCTCACTGGGCCTCAGTCAGGTGATATAAGGTGATGCTGGTGTCCCTTCCCCATACAGGATCTTTCAGAGTGCAAAAATAACATGGGAATCCTAGAACAGTAATGGCGCCTTAAACACACAGCACAGCTCTATGGCTCTATTATAAGAAATAGCAATGTCATGGTAAAGAAAAAGAATTGCCGGGCAGTGGTGGCGCACGCCTTTAATCCCAGCACTTGGGAGGCAGAGGCAGGCAGATTTCTGAGTTCGAGGCCAGCCTGGTCTACAGAGTGAGCTCCAGGACAGCCAGAGCCAGGACTACAGAGAAACCCTGTCTTGGAAAAAAGAAAAAGAAAAAAGAAAAAAGAAAAAAAAAGGAAAAAAGAAAAAGAATTGATGGGTATGTTATGAACTTTCAAAGATGGTGGGCAGTCAGATATGTGGACACCATAGATGGAACACAGACTCTAGCTTATAGTGCCTGCATTTTCTATAACCAACTTCATCTTGCTTAAAAGCTGCCATTTCCAGGCTGCGGCAACAGTAAGCTATTTAAATTGCCATTTAAACCAGTACACAACAGGGAACTCTCTAGATGGAGTCCCACCCAACCCCTACTTCTGAAGGAAAGGTACCCTGAGAAATGCGCATGCCTCTGTGTGCAAAAAAAAGAGCTGGCAGAAACCTGGGCCTCTTGGTGTCCTGAAGAAGTCACCTGGAAGACTGTCCCCAGGGAAAGTCAGACAAGAAAAGGCCAATGTTAAGGAAGACACAGGTCCGTTAGATTCATCACGTGTAGTCCCGGAAGCTGACAGAAAGGTGGTATTCATAGGACTAAGCGACAAACTGATTTTTATACCAGAGAAAAACACAAGAGATCAGAGTGAGCGCCTCTGAAGCAGGCCTGCGTATGGCGCTCCAAAAATACACTAGGAAGAAAAGAGACCCAAATCTCCTCAGAGGAAAACTGGCTCACTAGTGCGAAACAGCCAGTGAGGTGTTCACACGGATGAGACATGTACATCAGAAGGTAATTTTAAAGAAGCCATACTTACTGAGTGTGGCAGCATACACATTTAGCCCCAGGACTCAGGAGGCAGGGGCAGGAGAATGTCTGTAAGTTTCAGGCCAGCCTGGTCTACATAGCGAGTTTCAGACCAGCTAGGATTACATGGAGCAACAAGCAAGCCCCCACTCAACTTGTGATTTTTTTTCAAGATCTTATTTTATGTATTTAAGTACACTGTTGCTCTCTTCAGACACACTAGAAGAGGGGATTGGATCTGATTACAGATGGTTGTGAGCCACCATGTAGTTGCTGGGAATTGAACTCTGGAAGAGCATCTGGTGCTCTTAGTCGCTGAGCCATCTCTGCAGCCTGACTTGTGATTTGTTTGTTTGTTTCTTGAGTATTTGGGTTTTGGTGCATGGTGCACATGTGTTTGTGTGCATGCATGAGTGAGTGTGTGTGTGTGTGTATGTGTGTGTGTGTGTGTGTGTGTGTGTGTGTGTGTGTGTGTGTATGTATGCTCATGCACATGTTGTAACTCTGTGACACAATCCTCCGGTTCAGGAATTCCGGAACTTCACTTCTGGGCTCTGGCCTGGGTGTAACAGCAGGTTCCCCAGCCCACCTTCACACCCCACTCATAAAAGCGTTTTAAAATACCATGCTTTGTGCTCTAAAGGCACTGACGCACTTCAGCAGAAGACATGAATCACCATAGAGTTGTATAAATAGCACCCTGCTGTTGACAGACCAGTCCCACACCACAATCCTACTGGCAAGTCCTGGCTCTGGCACCTGTTGCCTTCTGTGTTCCTCCCTCATCCACTTGACACTCAGACTCCTGTCCCAAAGGGCCTGGATGGGCAGTGTCCACAAAGGAGCCACAAGCACCCTAACGGCCACCAGGTCACACATTGTGGAAGTCCAGGTTCAGTGAGAGACCTTGACTAAAAAACCAGATAAGGTGGAGAACACTAGAGAAAGACACCCGGTGATGACCTCTGACCTGCACAGGCATGCACACACAAACCTCCAGGTGTGTCTGCTCTAATACAAGACAGTGATTCTGTCTGTGTCCTTGGGCTGGCTTAGGTTCTCATAAACTGGCTTTGTCTGCCCTAGGAGTTCCCACATCAACCGAGCACAGAGCTATCTGACTTCCAGGCAACATGGTTCCTGAGATATCCATCTGCATCATGAGTATATTTAGACCTGTTCTTAGTTGCTTCAAGACATGACCACTCGGGCTTAAGGTGTGGGACTCATAAAGCTGCATCCCTGGGGCTCCCTACCCAGAAGGTAGGCCTGTAAGCTACACCTCAGGAGACCTCCTGCTCACAGGTTTTTACCGTTTCAGGGATGGGCCTTGCAAGCTTCCTGAGCTTCCTCAGTCATTTACATTTCTTATGTATTTCAGGAGCCTTCTCCTCCCCTCAGGAGGAACCCTGTCAATCAAGGGGGACTACTGGAGGATAATCGGCTATCATCCAACGGATGCCAAGGCCAAATGAGTTTCTGTGGGGGTGCAGGGAGGTAGTGATTTCTTGCTCCCCATTCACTGGATAAGATCCAGACAAGGAGAGGTCAGGAAAGTGTCATGGCTAGTTTTATGTCAACGTGACACAAGCTAGAGTCGATGGAGAAGGGGAAGCCTCAATAGAAAAAAGCCTCCAAAAGATTGGGCTGTATGCAAGCCGGAAGGGCACTTTTTTAGTGATTGACAGGGGAGAGCCCAGCCCATTGTGGGTGGGGCCATCCCTGGGCTGATGGTCCCTGGGTTCTATAAGAAAGCAGGCTGAGAAAACTGTGAGGTGCAAGCAGCACTCATCCACCGCGTCTGCATCAGTCCCTGTCGCCAGGTTACTGCCATGTTCGAGGTTCCTGTCCTGACTTCCTCCAATGAAGAACAGTGTCATGGAAGAATATGGCAAATAAATCATTTCCTCTCCAGTTTGCTGTGGTCACGGCATTTCATCAAAGCCTGACTAAGACAGAAATCGTAACCCTAACTAAGACAGAAAGTCAGCAGGGTGTCCAGTTAGCTGACAGGCACAGTATCTCATTCAGCCCAGAATGCAGCAGCCCGGGCTGCCAGGGTCTCCCCCGCATCCCCATCAGCTAGGAATGGAAGTGTGGTGGATTTCAAGAAACATGATGTGGCTTACTTACCAGCTTACATGTCACCGGGGTGACAGCTGGGTTTGTCATCCTAGCTGAGGGGAACTGGTTAGGCTTCTGCCATGGAAACTTATACAGGGACCCACTTGTTGGTAGATGTTGAATAGCGGTTTCCTTCTAGATAACTCTGTCCATCTTGGAGGGAAACTCCTGAAGACAGGATGTTCTAAGGCAGGATGTTCTCAAACTAATACTGTGACCCTCTAATGCAGTTCTTCATGTTGTGATGTCTCCCAACCATAATATTATCACTTCATTACTACATCATAAGTGTAATTTTGTTACTGTTGTGAATTATAATGTAAGTCTCTGATATGCAGGATATCTATCTGATAGGGCCATTCAACCCATAAAGGGGTCACGACCCACAGGTTGAGAACCACTGGCGTACCCAGTGTCCCGAAGGCATTCTCTAGTCCATATACTGTCTCTACATTTTATCCTTCTATCCAGTGTCTCTGTGGTCCATCTTCCTGTCCCCATGGTCTCCCCACAGCCTGTCCTCCTTCCATTGGCTCATCTTGTTCTCCAGTATCCTGTAATCCATTCTCCTGTCCACTTTGTGTCCTGCAGCCCATCTGCCTGTCTACAATGTCACTCCTTTTGGCAGTGCCAAGGCTGCAAGTCGTGAAGCTTTGATGACCAGCAAGTCTGTCACAGTCCCTCCTCATTGAGTCACTCTGCCTCGATGTCCTCCACTAGACTTCTCAGTGCTTGTTCTCATCTGAAATCTGCTCCTTGACTTTAATACTTAGGCATCCTCCTCCTTCCTGCCCCAAACTCTCTAACACTGGGCTCTATAATAGCTCCCTGCAGACAGTAAGACAGTATTTGCTGAGTACATGTTGATGAGAGGGGGGTGGGGGTGTGGTGTGGGTCTTTGTTTCACAGGCAACAACCCCAGAACAGTTCAGTGACACACCCAGTTATGTGCACTGAGACCAGGTGGGGTGGCAGGGGAGTCCTTATCTGGGTTACCTGAAAGACCATTGTATCAAGTTGTAAAAGTGACGGCTGGATTGCAATGGAGACCCCAAGATGTTAGAGGTGCCAGAGCTGTGGGACGTCTGCAAAGGAGAGCTGCGTACAGGGACTGGAACCAGCCCAAGAGAGAGAAGTGTGCTGCAGTCAGCAAGGCCAGAAGGGTGGAGCCATCTAAGCCCTTTGTCATGAAGCTACTGCTGGCTTTCGGTCTTGCTTTGGCCCACCGTTTCCTTCCTCTTCCCCAATTCTTCCTTTTTGGAATGGTAACATGTATTCTGTGCCGTTGTATGTTGAAAGTATGTAACCGCTCTTTGATTTTACAGGGGGTTACTTACAATGAAAGGATTGCTTTGAGTCTCAAAAGAGGCTTTGAACATTGGACTATTTAAACAGTGTTGGGAATATGAAAGACTCTGGGGACTAAGTTGGACTGAATGTATTATGCATTATGAAATGGCTGACAGCCAGTGGCATCCAAGCAGTGGCATGTGTGGCTTAAATGAGAATGCTCATGCATTTGAATACTTGGTGAAACTATTTGGGAAGAACTGGGAGGTGTGGCCTTGTGAGGAGATGTCATTGGTTGGGCTTTGAAGTGTCAAAAGCCCATGCCATCCATTTCCAGTCCTCTCTCTCTCTCTCTCTCTCTCTCTCTCTCTCTCTCTCTCTCTCTCTCTCTCTCTCTCTCTTCCATACTTAGGAATCAAGATGTGAGCTCTTGTTTCTTCCTGACACCACCCCCATGCCTTTGCTCTGCCATCATGGACTCTAACCTTCTGAAATCATGAACCTAAGTAAATGCTTTCCTTTCTAAGTTATTGTGATGATGGAGTTTTATCACAGCAATAGGAAAGGAACTAAGACAGCTTCTAAAATTAAAATAGTGCTTGTGGAAATGTTTGGTTTTCTCAGCACCAAGTGAAGTGGGAAACCACCATGTAAATTCTACTTTGATGCTCAGACAGCCAGGCTAAAGCTTCTGGAGACCTGGGATGCTGGGAACTGAATTCAGGTCTCCTGAAAGAGCAGGGAACACTCTGAGCCATCTCTCTACTCCTAGAATTTATTGCTTTTAATCTACCACAAGTGATAAGCTCAGGGCTGTGAAATCAAGTCCAAATAAATGGATTAGGGCCTCAGGGGGCATTTTTAGTTCTGGTCACAGACCTTAGGAGAGAGACTCTGAGCATCTATTTTGAATGTTTAAGACCCCATACTTGCTATTTCTAGTCTTAAGAATGTTCTAGATGGTTCAGATAGATCCTAAAACATCTTCAAAAAGGCTGGGTATCATGCTAGACTTGGCTCTATCACAAAGCCTACATTTATGTCTCTCTCATTTGAAAGGTGTCATGACTCTGCTTTGTGGGGCTCTGCATGGGGACTTGCCACTCTTCCCTGGAGGTAGGAGAGTGGGGAGGGAACCATCCATCCCTGGGCGATAGGAGGGCTTTCTGCTGGCTTCCAGCTGCCCACAGTGACTAAGAATGATGCGTGAAAATAGCAGCTGAAAATGTCACCGCCCACTTCCCAAACTTTCCAAGAAAAAAAAAAAAAAAAAAACCATTGGCCCAGGCGATGGAGCCTGTGAGCAAAATGAAGCAGCAGTCATTTGTCTGTGGCTAGAGATGAGGCTTCCATCAACAGTGATGTGGCTCAGGACCTTGCTTGCTCGTCCACTATTGTGTGACACTATTCCTGGGAAATGTAAACAAATGTCTACTCCCCAAAGTACAGGCAGCCTCAAAGTCCAACTTGGTCAATCAATGAGCTTTCTGAGTGTTACTTTCAGGGATATTAGTGAGAAATAACCTACAGGCACAGAAATGACTCAAAGGCATTTTTGACTGTGCCAAAGCCCACCCGAGCATGCGTGACAGCTCACACAAAGGTGGAAACACACTGCACAGTCAGAAGGAGGCACAACAGGTTGGAGTGTCTGCAATTGGTCTGAGCCTCTTCCAGGCAGCTCAGCTGACTGAGCCCCCTCAGCAGTCCTTACTGCTTAGATAAGCTTGGGAAAGACACAACCCAGTGAATCAGGTCAGTTTCAGGGAACTCCTGGAGCTTTTGAGTTGTTTATTTTCCGAGCCCAAGGAGTTTCCTTGCAGGATGTATTTCACCTTCCCTTAGAACAGCAATGAATGAGGCTGGTAGGTAGAGCTTCACAACTTTTCATGACAATGTAGATGTCATAGTCATTGCCACTCCTGTAGGTCACACCTAAGAAACTCTTCTATTTGAACTTGAGTAAGCCATCCTTTGAGCTGTTGGCCTGTCCCAGTTTGAGGGCACGTGTTATCTTTAACAGGTCATAGCAAGGAGTCTGCTCACAGAAACCACTGTAGGAAAGGATGGAGGTTGAACGGAGCATGGGGTCAGTTCCGACAGAGGCTTTCCACAATGTAACTGGGGAACTCTGGCCAAGTCCTAGCACCTGTCTGAGCCGTGAGTGAGTGAGGAGGTTGCCTGAGATTGGTGAAGTGATGCCTGTAGAATACACGGCCCTGCCTGGCACAGTCCTGCTGATGCATCGCCGAGGGAATTAGTAAGAGTGTACAGAGCGATGATGCTTCAAACGCTTCAAAGGACGCTGTACTCTTTATTGTCTACAGTTGTCACACAGAGAATGTAGAAGTCATTAGTCACACTCGTGCCAAACACCCTTTCCAAACTGGAAGCAGGCAACACAGAGGGAACTGTGAGCAGCTTGTGGCTGGAACAAAGCTTTAAGCTGGGCTAGAGACTGTGAGACACACACACAAACACACAAACACTCACACACACACACACACACACACACACACACACACACACACACACTATCAGTAACTCAGTGACTCAGCCAGGCACAGTAATGCTGAGAACTTCCCAGAAGGGTGATCACCCTCAGTTCTAAGAATGAACTCATATGTCCCAGTGGAGCTCCCTCTGGACTTCTCCTTTTGGAGTTTACTTACTTACAAGCTCTGCTTATTAATTAGTTTATTAATGTATTTATTTATTTATTATTTAAAGTTTACTTTTAAAAATTATGTGCTTGAGTATTTTGCCAGCACGTGTGTGTGTGTGTGTGTGTGTGTGTGTGTGTGTGTGTCCGTGCCCCACATGTATGCCTGCTGCCTGCAGAGGTCAGTAGAGGGTGATGGAGTCCCTGATAACGGATCCCCTAGCACTATCATTGTGGATGGTTGAGAGCAGTCATGTGAGTGCTGGGAACTGAACCTGCGTCCTCTGCAAGAACAAGTGCTCTTAACTATTAAGCTGCCTCTCCTGACCCTTTGTTTGGTTTTTGGAGGCAAGTTCTTGCTGTGTAGCCCAGGTTGGCCTGGACCTCAATTATAGAGTTCAACTTAACACTAAACTTTTACCAGTTCTCCTGCCTTAGCCTTCTGAATGCTAGGATTTAAGCTTAAGTCACCATGCCCCACTCTTGCCTCTGAGAGAGGGGTGTGTGTGTGTGTGTGTGTGTGTGTGTGTGTGTGTGTTGGGTTTGTGTATACACGGATGCACGGATGCCCGGATGCATCTGTGTAGAGGGCAGAGGATAACTCCAGGTATTGTTTCCTTAAAAGAGCACCTCCACCTGTTGTTGCTGTTAGTTCTTTCCTTTGTGTTTGTTTGTTTGTTTGTTTGTTTGTTTAAAAAGGTCTCTCACTGGCCTGGAGCTCACCCAAGCAGGCCAAGCTGGTTGTGCAGCAAACCCCAGGGACTCACCTGTCTCCATCTCTCCAGGGCTGAGATCACACATTAGACTACAACCCTTTGCTTTTTAAAGGCAGATTCCAGGGATCGAACTTGAGGCTTGCAAAGGACAGCACTCACCAACTAAGGTCAGAGGATCCAGCCTGAGGTCCCCATCTGTAGCAGTTAGAGGCAGTACTCAGATTCTCTTAGTGCTAAGAGACAGGCTTAGTGAGAGGCTTGGGGTTTACAACAAAGCAAGAGGCGAGTAGGAGGCTCAGTTCTTGGTAAATACAGTCACATGTTCCTCAACAAAGGACACCCGTTCTGAGAAATGCAGAGTCAGGACACTGGTATCACCGAGTGTATTTACACAAGCCAAGACAGCTCCTGTGTCACTGGTAACATAGACTATGAGTCCTCTATCACAATGGGATCAAAATGTTACACTGGGCATGACTGTGAGTGGATGAACAGGACAAGAATTATGGGATGTCCTCAGGATGAGTCCCAGTCCCCGAGAGGCTCCTTACACTCAGTCCACAGGGTCAAATGAGCCATAGTCTGAGCTGGGGTCAAACTGAGGATGCATGAATGGCTCAGCCACAGGGTGCAAGGTTAATTTTCAACAAGACTTTCATTTCTTCACTATTTCTCTACCTACTGACAGCTGTCTAGACATCTTTGTCATCTGTGACTGCAGTATTGTCTAATGACATGTATAAATCTCCCTAGCCTGGGGTGTGGCTCAGTGGCAGAGTCCTAGCCTAGCACGTGTGAAGCTTTATGAAGCTCTAGGTTTGATCCCTAGTGCTGAAATGTGAATCTTGTTAATAGTTTCTTCCTGTGTATGTGTGGATACAAGACTAGAGGTCAACCTTTGGTGGTGTTTATCAAACCATCTACTGCAGGGTTTTGTTTGTTTGTTTTTGTTTGTTTTGAGACAGGGTCTCTCACCGAACCTAAAGCTCACCAAATAAGCTAGGTTGACTGGCCAGAGAGCCAAGACCTTTCTGACTCAGTTTCCCTTATACCAGGATTAAAATTTTACCCCACCCACCCTCATGTGTTGATTGATTTTGTCAACTGGACACAACAAAGAATCACCTGGGAAGAGAGTCTCTAAGAAGAACTATCTAGTCTGTGGCCATGTCTGTGGGTCTTGGTTATGCCAGTTGATATGAGAAGTCCCAGACCATTGTGGGTGAAGCTGTACAATGACTGGCTGTAATCTGGAACTGTAAACCAAGTAACCCCATTCTTTTTAAGCAACAGAAATGAAATAAAGACACCTGGGAAGAATGTCAGCATCCCCTCCCACCTATGTAAACCGCACCACCTACTGGGCTATCTCTGCAGATCTCATTGGTTCCTGTGTGGGCCGCATGTTGAACAGATAATACTTTCCACATGAAGAATTGAATAAAACAAACCTTGAAATCAATTTCCTTTGCTAATGCTGCTACCACAGAGTCTAAAATCATCCACGTGGCCATCTCGCCTTCCACCGTTTTCTTCTTTGGCATCTACACATGGAGTCTGAGTGGGATGCCCTCATTTTCTTTATCCTCTTGGTTTCTGCTTTAGTTGAACCATAGCCAAAAGTATACTCTGTATGAAATCAAGTTTTATAGCACTTTGTTTTAGAAATAAATGAGAAACTCACTGAGACTCGTTTTGTGGACCAGTATACTCGCTACTTAAAAAACACTCCTATACTTTCGTTTGTGTGTAGGGATGTCTGTATGTATGTTTGTACACCCTATGCATGCAGTACCTGCAGAGGTCTACGCTGTAGACCAAGGTGGCCTTGAACTGAAAGATCCTTCTGCCTCTGCCTCCTGAGTGCTGGGATTAAAGGCATGTTTGAGAAATCATCTTTGGCTCTGGGCATCATACGAGCTTCCTGGGGCTGAAGGTTCTAAGATGTTGAACAGTTCTCATCTCTCAGATGAGCATCAGGCAGGCAGCTCAGGGCTGAGGGTTCTGCGTCTAATGACACTGGATGTACTCCTAGCCCTTGTGTGGTGTGGTCCTAGTGAGAGGCTGCCATTTGGAGATTTGAATCAAGAGTTTGCCATGGGTCAGATGGGGCCTCTCACAGATCTGTGCTGTCCTTTGTTCTCCGTGAGAAAGCTGTTCACAGTGTCCCTCCACAGTAGCAAAACTGTCTTCCAGAGAGGGGTGGCTTTGAAAGAGAGACGGGCAGCCAGATGCTCCAGGCTTGCCTCCACTGAGGCAGGAGGATGGCTGGAGAGAGAGCATTGGGCAGGGAGTTACAGAGACAGAGGAGACAGAGCTGAGGCAAATGCTGGAGAGACCTCAGGACCATGAGTTTTATTCCTGGGCCCCAGTGTTTGTAAGACTAAAGCTAAATGCACTAAAGGGTGTAAGGCCAGAGCTTATGCATGGGACCACAGGCATGAGCTGCGATACAGAATATCCAGCAACTTCTGACCACAGAGAAGCAACAAATGGGTTGGTTGGTCTATGTGTGTCTCAAACATTCCAAGGAATAGACATATGCAAAAATCATTCATTGTGTGTAAGAAATTCAAATTTAGTGCCAGATACACTCTGGAGTCAGAAGCAGGCAGATCTCTGAGTTCAAAGCCAGCCTGGTCTACAGAGTGAGTTCCAGGGCAGTCACGGCTATACAGAAAAACCCTGTCTCAAAAATCAATCAATCAAACAAACAAACAAAAAAGATATTCAAATTTAACCGAACATCCTGTGTGTGTGTGTGTGTGTGTGTGTGTGTGTGTGTGTGTGTGTACATTTGGTCAGGTAGATGCGTGTTTGTGGGTACATGTGCATGTTTGTATGTGCATTTAGATGACAGAGGACAGACAACCTCAGGCGTCCATTCCTCATGATGGCATCTATCTTGCTTTTTTAAACTGGCCATCTCACTGGCCTGGCCTCACCAACATAGCTAGGTTAGCTGGGCAGCAAGCCCCCAGGATCCTCCTGTCCCTGCCTCCCTGGTGCTGAGATTTCAAGCATCAGCCGCCACACCTGGCTTTTTCACATAGGTTGTGAAGACTGAACTCAAGTCCTTATGCTTATAAGGCATGTATGTATGTATGTGTGTGTATGTATGTATGTATGTATATATATGTGTGTGTGTATGTGTATATGTATGTGTATATGTATGTTTGTGTGTATGTGTGTATGTGTTGGGGACCACTCTGCTCTACGTTTGGGGGCCAGAAATGTTGAGAACTGCATTACCCCACGTTTGGGGGCCAAAATGTCTCGGACCGTTCTGTCAATGTTGGAACCCGAACTGCCAAAAGCTTTGGGGACTAACCTGTTAGCTCGCACTGCCCCAAGCAGCTTCGGTCTGCGGGTCAGGGTTCAGCAAGAGAGAGTGAGGACGGACTCGAGGAATGAAGATCAGACAGAGTGTGATTCAATCCCATTTATTCTTCAGTCTCTCTTCTTCTCTCCAAGTCCCAAGTTTTAAGTTCCTAGTCCCTAGTGCCTCCAAGTTCCAGGTTTCTTCTTCCAAGTGCTAAGTGCCTAATGTCTAATAACTAACTCCAAGTTGTTCTTCTAATGCCTAATTCCTACTCCCAAGTTGTACTCTGTCCAAGTTCTTCCTCCAAGTTGTACTCTCTAACCTAATTCCTAGTTCCAAGTTGTACTCCAAGTTGTACTCCAAGTTATACTGAACTCTTCTGTCTGCCTCTTGCCTTTTATATGTCTCACTTCTAAGCCACGCCTCTAAATCACGCCTTTAAGCCATGCCCTTAGACCTTGTCTCAGAATCTGATCTCTAAGTCACACCCTTAAGTCTCACACCTTTAATCTCACACACCCAAGGAAAGATCCTGGGTATCTAAACCAAGATGTTATCAGAGTGTGCTCAGCTGTTGTAGGCTGATGTAATCAAGTCTCTTGCCAGGGTAAATGGCTCGAGATGGCTGCAAGGATGATAGCTACTTTCTGTTGGCTCCCCACATGTATGTATGTGTGTATGTATGCGTTTATGTATGTGTGTATGTATATATGTGTGTATGTATGTATGTATGTGTGTATATGAATGTATATATGTATTTATGTATGTGTGTATGTATGTATGTGTATATATGTATGTGTGTATGTATGTATGTATTTATGTATGTGTGTATGTATGTATTTATGTATGTGTGTGTATGTATGTATGTATGTATGTATGTATGTCTTTGTGTGTACATACACATAAACACAGATACCCAAGATAATTGGAAGCTGGCATCAAATTCAGACCCCCAGGAGGTAGACTTACAGCAGTTTGTGAACCATCTGATCTGGGTGTTGGGAACAAACCTTGGGTCCTCTGCAAGAGTAACAAGAGTTCTTAACTGCTGAGCAATCTCTTCAGCCCACTTTGGAGGGATGCAATTCCATCAAAAACATTTAAAATGGCAGCATTTTACATAATATATATGTTGCTATCATGTTTAAAAATGAAAGAAAGTAGCTGGACTTGGTGGCCCATACCTATAATCCCAGCACTTGGGGTGGGAGTGAGGGGCTGGGGCAGGAGGATTGCCTTGAGTTTGAGGCCAACTTGAGCTACATAGTGACTACCAAGCCAGCCAGGACAAAATCTTATCTCAAAAAAACAGACAATGGTGCTGCAGTGATGGGTCAGCCATTAAGAGTGCTTGTTGCTCTTTCAAAGGACCAAGGTTTGATTCCTACAGCCAACATTGTGGCTCACAGCTGTCTCTAGCTTCAGTTCTAGGGGATCAGACACCTTATTTTTGCCTCCACAGGCACCGAGTGTGCATGTGGTGCACATATATTATGCAGGCAAAACACCCATACACATAAAATAAAAATAAACGTAAACAAAACCCGCAGAAAGCATATTATCTGCTTTATAAAGTCCCCGTCTAAGAAGCTCCATTGAAAAGTGGGCTTGACTAGGAAGGTGTGATCAACCCGCTGTGGCAAGCGCGGCATGTTTGCCAGCTGCTGGACGGCGGCCAACATTATCTCCTCTCACTGTAACTGGATTAGCTCCATTAAAAGTGTTTTTAAAAATTAATCATAGAAATCTATTTGTACCCGGGGCACTGCAGTCTCCTGGGCACAGAATTCTCATATGTTAATATAATCAGTGCCTGTTACATTCTACGACATTAAGAGGAGCAAATAGCCTTTAGATTTTCCCTTTAGATCTACACACATTTTCTTCCAGGTACTTTACTCTCCTCCGAGACCTTCCTACATGTTAACTTGGGTACCTCAGTGGAAAGCCAGACTTCTCGTTTTTCTATTTATCGTGTAGAGTGGTGGGCATGTTTCTCCCAGACACGTAGCTAAGGCAAAAAGAGGGGTAGCAGTGACAAGTGCCAGATAAAGTGACACAGCCTCCAGCTGGGGAAACTCCAGCAGAGTTAAAGCAATTCCTCTGGGCTCCCACAAGGCCATGCTGGGATGACACAGAGCGAAGGAATCTGTCCCTACCTCACAGACATCCCAAGTCTGGTGTGGAGACAGCTCAGGGGTAAACAATTCAACTTGAAAGGATGCCTTATATGTCATGGAGCTAAGAGGAAGCAGGAAGCACCAAACTATGGGGAAGGCACATGTCCACAAGAGAACATGCACACACTCACAGGTACACACACACACATGCATAGGCACATGTATGTACATACACACATATGCACTTTAACACACGCACATATACATGCACACACATACACACACAAATATAATTCTAAGACATTTATAAGGGAAAAATGTAAAAGTTAATTCCAAGAATATTGAGGGTAAGGCCAGATGGACCCTCACCATCACTGGTGACAGGATTCTCCCTAAACACTGCTCAGCTTCTGAGAAAGGGCATGTGAATGTTAATCTTGCTTCTCAAGTTGACTGGACTGAAAGGCATCTGGATTAATAAAGTGGAACTGTGGCTGCCGCATCTTGGAGGGCATTTCTGACCTAAGCCCTGGTTTAATCCATCAATGGGTTCAAAATCTGAATAGATCATGGGGGAGGGGTGTGCGTGATAAAACTGGAAGGTGTAGTAAGTGGGTCCCTGGGTAAGATTAGGGGTGCCTGTGAAGGGTACACCTCAACCCTAGCCTCTTCTTGTGCCTCCTCTTAGCTTCCTGGTAAGCAGCTCCACCCCTCCACACATTCCCACCTCCACAATGTTCTGCCTCACCTCACAGACAAAGCAACAGGGCCAACGGGCCATTCATTGAAAGCCTTGAATCAGGGAGCCACAATAAGCCCTTCTGGCTTTTAAATTGCTTTTCTAAGGTATTCGTCACAGCAAGAAGTCTGATTGAGCCGGGCAGTGGTGGCACACGCCTTTAATACCAGCGCTTGGGAGGCAGAGGCAGGTGGATTCTGAGATCAAGGCTAGCCTGGTCTACAGAGTGAGTTCCAGGACAGCCAGGGCTACACAGAGAAACCCTGTCTCAAAAAAAAAAAAAAAAAAAAAAAAAATCCATGTCCCACTATCCCTAATACAGGGGGTTGCTTCATGTCTAAATGCATGAGGATGAGGAAAGCATGCTCTCTGAATATCTACATGTTATACAGTGTTATTCCTACCAACTCTGGGCTGAAAATAACCCAGGAGTCTATCAATAGGCAAATGAGGAAGGAAGTAATGGTGTCTGTATGCTGGGATGCTGGATGAACGGATGGACCTAATGACATACCAGGTCGCAACTAGTATGATTTAGTTTATGCAGTTCTAGAAAATGACAGCATATGGGGGCTGGCAGAAAGCAGCCTAGAGATGAGGGACTGACGGGAACAGGAGGGAGGGACCAAAGGGGGGCTTCAGAAAGCCAGGGAGTGGAGGTGTCCTGATGCAGTTTGGAGTAGGCTCATAGGCTGAGGCATCTGCTTTGGCTCACGAGATTGAATAACGTGCGTGAGTGGGTGCCTTGTGCTGCACATGTCTCAAAGGGATCCCAAAACCACAAGAGCCAGGTGCATCGGCACACAGCTGGAATCCTAGCATGGAGTTAAGGAAGGGAGGCCCAGAGTTTAAGGACACTCTTTGCTACACAGCAAGATGTAGTCGCAAGGGCACAAATAAAAACTTAAAATGAATGGGCAAAAGGAGAGTGTGATGGTTTGTATATGCTCAGCCCAGGGAGTGACACCATTATAAGGTGTGGCCTTGTTGGAGTAGGTGTGTCACTGTGGGTGTGAGCTATAAAACTCTCATCCTTGCTGCCTGGAAGCCAGCATTCTGCAAGCAGCCTTCAGATGAAGATGGAGAACTCTCAGCTCCTCCTGCATCATGCCCGCCTGGATGCTGCCATGTTCCCACCTTGATGATAATGGACTGAACCTCTGAACCTGTAAGCCAGCCCCAATTAAATGTTGTCCTTATAAGAGTTGTCTTGGCCATGGTGTCTGTTCACAGCAGTAAAACCTTAAGACAGAGAGGAAATAAAACAAACAGAATAAGCTTTTATTTGCATGTGGGGTGTGTGTGTGTGCTCATGTCCATGTACATAGAGGCCAGTGTTACATGCCCAGTGTCTTGCCCAGTCACTAGGGCCTCTCATGTGAAATCAGAGCTTGCTGGTTTGGCTAGTCTAGCCAGCCAGCCAGTCTCTGCCTCCCAGGTGCTGGGATGCCAGGTGGCCCACCACACCTGCCCAGTGTCCCTGTGGGTTCCGGGATCCAAACTCAGATCCTCATGCTTGCGTGGCAAGTGCCAAGTGAGCCATCTGCTCAGTGCAAAGCAATAGTTAAAAAATACTTAATTGAGGTACAAATAATATATCTCAAAACTGCATTTTTGGTATCTATAATTGGATGTCTTTTATAAAGAAAGGATTCCCTGAGGATGGGTTTGTGGCTGGGCCTGACAGATGGCAGGCGAGGGGTCTTTCCAGAAGTGAGGGACAGGAGAGTCTGTATGGGACTCAGTATTCTATATGAGGGGGCTTTTTTTGTTAGAACTGGGGGGGGGCTGTCCCTGGGGAGATCAGTGAGTACAGGATAGAGTATCTTGAATCCCTGTACTTTGAGAAGTTAGGAACTGAATATTTGTGTCATCTCTAAAATTCTTGTTGAGATTCTAATCTCCAATGTAACCACACTTGGAGAGGGGGGTCCTTCCAGGGATACTTGCGATTTAATGAGATCATAAGGGCAGAGCTCTTGTCAAATTGGATTAGTGTCCTTGTAAGAAGCCTGGAGGGCAGAAGGCTGCGGGAAGAGAGATTCCACCACCACCACCACTCTCCCACCCCCACCTCCCAGGAACCTCACCATGTGACACTTTGACCTTTGGTTTTACAGGAAGAGGAATGGAGGTGGAGGGGACCCAAATGGCTTGTCAATGGACCTGAGATTTAAATGTAGGGTTTTGCTGTACCCTCCCTGGGGTTCTAACATGGTAATACCCCCAGAACTATTCTGCTCTTGCCCAGACTACAGAAGTTTGCCTAATAAAGGCATTCAAAATTCAAAACCATTGTCAAGTTGGAAAGTTACATGGCCCACGACAGGGACACTGATGGCTACCCCACTCCACCTGGCCTGAGCATGCTTTCCTAGCCTAGAAGAGAAAAGAGCTTCTTCTAGGAGGCCAAATCCAAACTGCTCTCCAGCGCCATCTAGTGATCGGGAGGCGTGCAGCTCAAGGCTTTAGCATTTGGCAAGGACACAAATGGCCAAAACCAGCTCCAGGGAGAAAGTCCTCAAATAAGAGGATCCACAGAGACCGGCCATAGGGCTGTCACCAGGGAAGTGGGGCTTGGGAATAGTAGGATTTATATGACTGTTGAGAAAGGAAACGGTAAGCCTGTGAGCATAGCAGCACTAGTCACAGAAGCCAAACGGTGGCGTTTCACCTAGATGAAAGCCTGCTATATAATGGATGGGCACCTGTGGTCGTCCATACAAGGAACAGTGCTCAGCCTTAAGTGGGGAGGGAATTCTGACACATCCTCTATGGACCCTGAGTCCAGACACAAAGGGACAAACATTGTGTGATGTCACTTGTATACAATACATAGATCTGGGGATGTGGCTCCGTGGTAGAACATTTGCCTAGCATGGCGAGGCTCTAGGGTCAATCTCTAACACTGCAAAAAAGGCAGATTGTTTTTAAAAATTGATAACCACATAAAGCAGCACTGAGGTTTGCCAGGGATAAAGAGATAGCAGGAAGTGTTGATTCCAGAATGAGGGAGAAGAGGTGGGGCTAGGGTCAAGGGCTGGTATTGAAATAAGGAGGGGGGGCTTTCTAGCAGAGTGATATCTGGCAAGGGACCCTGGGCATCAGGAGCCCTAGTCAGCTCCCACAGAGGTCAGTGAGAACTAGCAAGCTGAACCTCGCATCTAGAACACACGCCGGCCACTGCACTCCACCAAGAACTGAAGTAGCCTGGGGGCAGCTCTCACCAGAGGCTGCACCCCACTTTCCCACTTGCAGTCTCCATAACCATGAGATAAACAAACCGCTCTTCTTTGTAAGTTAGCCTGCCTCAGGTATTTCATTACGGTCGTGGAAACTGACTGAACCCACGTGTAACCCAGAGGCCAAGAACAATCGTAAAACCGAGTCTGCTCCAGATGGACACATCAAGCCCAGCCTGTACGCTGAGACGGTCCTGAACCCTGACTAACTGACTCACCCAACACTGAACATCTTGAGTTCAAGCCTGGACTGTGTTTTTCAAGTTAATTTTCTACTTTAAAAAAATAGAGGTATTCTTGGGGAAATAGCTGATGAAGAAAAATAAAAAACTGTGCAAGCAAAGTGTGAAATGTTTTGTCAAAGGAGAGAGCCAGGAAATTGCCGAATGGCAGCTAAGATCCTCCAAAGGACTCGGGAGCTGACAGTTTCCTCACTAGCTAGGAGTATCTGATTTGAACCCTGACAAAAGGGAATTATGTAGTAGATTGAGGCCTTCGGACTATGCCTACGCTCATGAGCTCACAGTGATAATTACAGGAAGGTATATGACCACCTCTGGGACATGAAAGTGACTCATTTGTTACCTTGAGAAACAAGGAAAGAATGGAGCATTTCCTACACAGACTTTACCACCAGGTTGCCAAACAGGATGAAGGGAGGAATCACTTTGTTAAATATTTTAATTTTTTTATATTTAATTACGTTATGTGCACACAGTACAGGGGCCAGAAGAGGGTATTGGATCCCCTGAAGCTGGAGTCACAGGTGGTTGTAAGCTACCCCGGGTGCATGGTGGGAATTGAACTCTGTTCCTCGGCAAGAGCCTTACATGCTCTTAGCCACTGAGCCATCTCTCTAGCCCCAAAGGGCTTGCCATCTCTTGATAGGAGGAGGGCACTCAGCAAAAGAATGATCAAATATTGTCATATTATAACACCCAATGACTCACAGACCTTGACATTAATCAGTACCTGCCAATATCATCGAAGGAGACCCAGGCGTTGTGTATCTCTAATGGAAAAATAGGCACGAACCCTCCAACAATAAAGGTATGGCACCTAATACATATTAATTCCAGCACTGGGGAAGCTGAGGCAGGAAAATCATGTGTTCCGTGGAAACCCAGTGTCTTAGTTAGGGTTTTAGTAGAAAGTTGTAAAGAGACACCATGTCCATGGTCATAAAGGAAAGCTTTAATCGGGGCTGGCTTACAGTTTAGAGGTTTAGTCTAATTATTGTCATAGTGGAAAGCCTGGTAGCTTGCAGGCAGACATGGCATTGGAGAGGTAGCTGAGAGTTCTATAACGGATCCCAGGGCAGCAGGAAGAGAGAGTGACAGGGCCTGGCTTGAGCATCTGAAACCTCAAAGCCCACTTCCTCCAACAAGGCCACACCTTCTCACAGTACCACTCTCTACGAACTGAGCTGCCGATTTCCAGACAATGCAGAGGGGAGCTGCTCCAAGAACCTTTCTAAACAGGTCCACTTCCCCAGTATCCTTTCTTTCCCACTACCTCTGGTAGGCGGTGGGCTAAAAGGGGGACTAAAGTGTTTAAGAACCATTAGAAATAGGCGTTTGCAAAAATTAAAGTTACACTTCCCAGTCCAAAGCCCCCAGTGTGACCCTCAACACACCCTTCCAGACATCCTCCTGCCTTGGAAGCATGCTTCTCTCTTTCTCCTCCTGACCAGGTAGCTCCTGTATTTGCAGCACTCCACTAGGGTCTTGGATGAGGCCACAATGTTCTCATTCAGCAGATGAGAACCAAAGAAGGGCTCGGCACTGTGAAATAAAATCATTTTGCAATCTGCTTGTGGGGTGCTGGTGCTGGTGGTGTCAGTGCCAGACATCAAGTGTGAATTGAGCACTTACTATAAATATAAATGCGCAGGGGATAAGAGATGCCTTTTAGCTTTGAGACACAGGAAAGTTATCAGTAGAGCTGGGAGCTGAGATTCCCAGTGGAGAAACAAGTTCAAAGCCAGTTGCTGTCCTCTCTGAAGAGGCCCCTAGCCTGCTGTGTATATGACTGGACTCCCAAAGCCTGTGATCTGGGTCTAGACCTTTGTTCTGCTTCTAATTAGACTCATAGACAGGGCAGGTTACTTAACATCTCCTGCCTCAGTTTCCCCATTTACAGGATGAACTGACATTAGGGGGCTTCCCTCTACACACTGTTGAACAACTGGTTACTATGAAGGATTTGGAAAGGGTTTCATAGCAAGTGGTGCAAGGCCCACAGTGTGTGCCCAGTACATGTTGGCTCTTGTTACTGTCCCCAACAAAGTTGTCAGTGACAACGGTTGCCACTGTCACTGGTAAGGACAGAGGGACAAAGGAGAAGTATCTGTCGACTTAACCTCTGGTTGTGTGCTGGATGGAGTTTGCAGTTCAGTGCGCACCAACCCGGCCTGCTGATCCTCGGGGCATTACAAAGAGTTTGCTCAGAGTGGGGGCTGGTTACCAGCCACACAGAAGGCTGTCAACAGAGCCGAGGAAGAGGACTCGGTGATATTTACAAGCCCATTAAGTGCAGAAGTGGTTAAGGGCTGGAGTTCCAGGAAGCTGCCTGCCAATTTTCATCCTGCTGGGTTTTGTGCAAGGCTGAGTCCCCTGCCCCCCTTTCTCATCTCCTCCACTCCCTCCCTTCCCAAGCCCTGGACAGACTTCGGAGGTCTTAATGATTCTGGAGAGCTATTATGAGCTGCCAGGAGAAAAAAAATTATTTTCTTTATGAAGTGGTGTGTGTGATTTTCACTACTGACTGCGATAGCGGCAAGAATCATTTTGGTCACTGACTGCGTAATCTGTGGCGTGAAACTTCTCTAAGCATGGATTTACATGATGGAGAAAAATAGCCTTCCAGGATCCACCCTGCCCCATGGAGAATATCCAGAGTGCTTTTCAGAATAGGCTGAGTATGGAGCAGAGCCATTGCCCAGGGCTCACTGAAGTCTGGGAGACATGGAATACAGATAGCATCTTCACTCATTCCCTAGTAACTTAGGAAAAGGAGACATGAGAGGATGGTTAGCTCTGGAGGCATGCACCTTGCCCCTTCTACCGCATCATACTGACAGACGGGGCCAATAAAGCCAGACATTGCTGGAGCCATTCTTGGTTCTCAATGCTTGGTGCACCACAGGGTTATGGTCTTCAAGAAAGACGGTTAGGATTACAGTGGGTGGATCAGTTGACAGTATTGTAGGATTCACCTGGATCCTTTCCCTGTCATCTTCCTATTCCCTCTGTGGGAGTCCCTGGGGCCATCAACACAGAGCTGCACCCAGCTCCAGAGGCTGCCTTGGTCTGTCTTGAAACATCGACTCAGGCTGCGCAGACAAGATGAGCAGAGCCAGGTAGAAAGGAAGACAGACACCGGCCATCAGTGTGACTACCTTCTAGAGAGAGCATCAGGAATGACTCTCTTCCTAATTGTTTGCATTTCTCAGGTTTTTTACAATGAGCACCCAAAATGATAAAATAATAATAATAACACCAGATCTCAAGAAGCAAATTCTGAAGCTGCATCAACCTCGTCCATGCTAGTAAAAAGACTCGGGTCCTGACACATTGTAAGCAGCTCATATCAAGGTGGAGATATACGATGAGCATGTTGGCACACGCCTTTAATCCCAGCACTCAGGAAGCAGAGGCAGGTGGATCTCTGAGTTCGAGGCCAGCCTGGTCTACAGAGTGAGTTCCTGGGTAGCCAGTGCTACACAGAGAAACCCTGTCTCAAAAAAGGGGGGGAGGGAGCATAACGAAGTCTAGAGTTTTTAGTTTCCCCCAATATTTATTTATTTTATGACAATTTTTAGGAGTTGGTTCTCTCTTTCACCATGTGGGTCCCAGGAATCATTGAGATCTTGGCTGCAAGCACCACACCCCACAAATTTTATTAAAACATAGAGCCTTAGGGAGAGTCCAGTCAGTAATGAGCTTACCTTACAAACATGAGAACATGAGATCTACCCACATTAAAAAAAACAAAGAGTCTGGTGTAGTGGCTTTTTATCCCAGCAGTAGGAGGTGGAGCCAGGAAGATCCCCAGGGCCCAGGGGCCAGCCAACCTCCCCTACTTGGTAAGTTCCAGGTCAGCCAGACCCTGTCCACTGTCTGTGAAACAACCCATGAGGGTGTTCTCTGACCTCCAGATGGACTCGCCCACGTGCATGTGGACCCTCACACATGATCACACGCAATATGCAAACATGCACAGACAAGAATATACAGGAGGAAAGACACAGCTGAGAATCAGAGAGTCCTTGTGTCCCTGTCTCATGAGTAGAGGGTTAAAGCCCTCTACTGACCTGGAATCTCCTAAAACCTTACCTGCAAGCAAAGGCTGGCCCAGCCTCCAGCATCCCACACGGCCTGCTTCCTCCCTGACAGGGTCCTTCCTCTTTCCATTGGCCACTGCTATATGTTCCATATCCCACTCTGCAATTCTGCTTGGATGTCCCTGTTTGTCCCAGGTCTAGGTGGGATCAGGAGCAGCTAAGCTAATGGGGACAAAAAGCCTGAAAAGAGGTGCAGGGGGGCGCTAAGGTCACCAGACACAAGGTCTGCTACGTTTGTGGCTGCCTAGGGACAGCTTGGCTGAAGATGAAGCCAGCAGATGAAAGCCAAGCAGAGATAAAAAGGAGGCCGTCCTGGGTCTGTCACCAGAACCTGAGCCCCGAGCTCACCCTCACTGACCCATTTCAAGCCTTTCAAACTTCCCTTTCTCCCTCATGGGAGTGTGGGAAACACAGGTAGCCGTAAGCAGAGAAGGCCGACACGTAGCTTGGGATCCGAGAGTCCACGGGGACTGATTATTTGAGTTAACACTTTAAAATCTGAATTTCATCTAACACAATGCAGCCGATCCGGTGACAGGCAGCCTGTGCCCTTCACAGTTCTGTCAGGGGCCTGCAGTGAAACGGTCCCCCTAACTTCCCGTCTCTCTCCCCACTGAGGTTAGATATGTTTGACATCTGTGACTGCTGGACTTTGAGCTTGATGTCTCAGTCCGTGTCTTTAACTTCACTGGGTAGTTGTTAGAGAAGTTCAAAAGCCTGTGCTGAGGTAAAAACATGGGAGCAGCTTCTGCTTAGGCGGTCATAGGAGGTCAGGCTTTGCACAGAGTAATTACATCCTTATACTCACGGGCTATGCTCTCCTGACCCAGCATGCTCTTCATTGAGCCATACCTCCCAACAGCACTGCTGTTTCCAATGCATGAATTCAGGACACATCCATACCACATCGACACACACTGTGGTGGTTTGGATAGGAAAGGCCCCATAGACTCATGTGTGTCAATGCTTGGCCCACAGGGAGTGGTACTATTAGGTGTGGCCTTGTTGGAGAAAGTGTGTCACAGCAGAGGCAGGCTTTGACGTCTTCTATGCTCAAGCTACGCCCAGTGTGATACCCAGTCTTTTCTGTTGCCTTCCAACCAAGATGCAGAAGTCTCAGCTCCTTCTCCAGCACCGTGTCTGCCTGTGTGCTGCCGTGCTTCCTGCCATGACAATAATATACTAAACCTCTGAGCTGTAAGCCAGCCCCAATTAAATGTTTTTCTTTAAAAGAGTTGCCTTGGTCATGGTGTCTCTTCACAGCAATAAAACCCTACTCTCTCTCTCTCTCTCTCTCTCTCTCTCTCTCTCTCTCTCTCTCTCTCACACACACACACACACACACACACACATCATAGCAATATACATATAATAAGAACACACAAACTATAGTAATACAGATCATAACACTGTCCCCACACATATACCCTCATACACACATACTCAGTCACATACTTGACACACCTACACACATACACAGTCTTACATACACATACCTTTACATGTATACACATATACAAACATACACACATGTACACACATACATATAGATACAGGACATACTATACACACATATACATACCCTTCTTAGTTCTACCTAGAGGCCTCTTATGAATCTGAACTATGGATTCTAACAAATTTTAAAATATTTCTCTCATAAGGATCTCTAAAAGGAGATGACTACACCATTCAACAGCTAAGTTTTCCCACCACTATGATCCACGGTTTTTCATGTCCAGCTACAGGGTGTGCTGCCCTGGGAAGGGCACAACCTTGTTGCAAATCTCTGAAGAGATAAACTGAGAAGGCTGCTGCCAATCATTCTCCCTGCAGCCCCTTTATCAGTCTATCATGGAGAACTGTGACTTAGGTTTGCTCCACTATGAACTATGCTAAAAATGGAGCCACTGGCAATGACACAAAGTCCAGAGATCCCAGAACGAGGGAGGAGAGGTTATAAACCAAAGATGGTGCCTTCAAGCTTTGGTCTGATTTTGCCCCCAGTATCCTCAGGCAGGTGCTAGGATGGTGTGTCATGGAAGGAAGAGAACAATGGGGCCTTGGTCCCTTTCCCTTCAAAGGCCATCAGGCACTCCACTGACAGACCCCTTCCTCTGGCTTTTCCCCTTACCAGTCCCAGGGAACAGAACTGGCAACACACCTTGCTTTCCTCAGCAGTGATTAAAGCAAACTTACTCTCAGGGGAAGGTGAGGAGGAAGAAGAGACAGGCTAAATATCTCAGGCTCTTCCCGGGAGACGTAATTAGTCTATCTCGGCAATCGCTCATTTCTAACTCTGTCAGAATTTTCGTCAGCAGGTTAGGCTGCTGAAAAAGAAGTAACAGCTATTAATTAGTATGCAGATTCATCAGGCAATAAGAAACAGGAAGAAATCGGCTTGGGAGTAAAAGGTAGAGATCATTCCAAGTTGCCTCCCACCCTGGGGTGGTGGGCCTGGTGGCTGGACTTGAGGAGAGGTCAGTCTGCCGTTCTCTTAGGCCCAGGAAAGCAAGGCACACAGATCACAGGGTAGTACAGGGTCAGGTTCCTCTGAGTCACAGAGTTGCCAGCTCAGCCACAAGGCTTGAGACCTGGTACCCGTATCTGGTCCTGTTTGGGTCTGTTTCTTTCTATCATTGTTAAATGTATACTGATATTTAACTTGCCACTTAAATATTTTTTTAAAAATTATATTTGTTGAAAGAGAGAGAGATTAGGCTTTGCTATAAGCACCTTTATCCACTAAGCCATCTCTCCAGAACTATAAATATTCCTGGTGAGAATATAAACTGAAGAGTAAAAGCCACAATCACCTCCAACCTAGTCCAAAACTAAATTCTCTCTCACCACCCACCCCTAGCAGGGTTTCTCTGAGTAACAGTCCTGTCTGTGCCAGGACTCACTTTGATCTCAAACGCATGGAGATCAGCCAGCCTCTGTCCCTAGAGTGCTGAGATTAAAGGTGTGTCCCACCAGGCTCGGCTCCGAGTTCTGATTTCAGTGCTCACTTAAGCGTCCTTTCTGCTTTGAGAGATACACTTCCCGTAGAAGACTGGATTACCAGTCCAGTTACTGGAAACCCGTGTGTGGTAAGTTTCAGACCAGAGGGAGGCTATGGGGTAAACACGAATCAAAAGATGGAGAATCCCCCTTGAAGACAACCTCAGGTCCACTGAGATTCCGGAACCCCTCTCAGTGGCTGATGAAGAACCCCTCAGACTGTGATGAAGGTGAAGAAAATGACCTGATTTACTGATCTACTTGGACCCTCCCAAACTGTTGATGTATATTTTTCTCAACTTGTTTTAATAAGAGTTTAACATCTCTTCCAGCCCACCACCCACCAGAGGTAGTAGAAAAGAAAGGTTATTAGGATACGGGGCAAGTGGACCCATTTAGAAATAGTTCTTTGGGGTGATGCAAATCTTTGTTGTTTTCAGTCCAGTCCACTAGCAAACATCAAACACGAATCAGCAGCTGCAGTCCAGCCCACTCGACGGACACCACACACGAATCAACAACTGCAGTTCAGTCCAGAAGAAACAGAGAGGCTTGCCAACCAGCCCAAGTCCATGGAAGCAACAAGAAACCGCAGGAACCTCAGGAGAAGTTCTTTGGTGAGTTTCACTCTATGGTGTCCCCACAAGCAAAGCTCGGAATAGCGAGGCAGAGCAAAGCGAACCAATGTTCAAGGTCCCACTGTGTGTGGGGGGGTCATATTTATATTTCTTCTAAACGTCATGTGTCCTTTCATGTGTCTGCTTTAGGAAAACATCCTGTCACCTGTGTGCCCTCCCCAAAACACCATTTGACAAAACTGACTTTCCAAAGAAACCAGAAGTTTCCAGTTCACAAAACCTTACTGGTTTGCCTCCTGGTTTTCAGCAAACCCTTCATGATCAGCTTGGGCCATGGGGTCAGCTGGCAGACAGATGCCAGTCTTTGCTACCAGGCAGTGTCTTGGGGGTCCAGGTATTCAGTATATGCTAGGTTTTTGTTTTTGTTTTGTTTTGTTTTTACCAAGTCATGGAGTTGACTCCTCCTGTACACAGAAGCAGCAGGACTGAAAGACAGAAAGGAGGACAGACAGATGGGCAGAAAGAAGAATGAAGGTCAAATCCTGATGACCCATATTTGGGACAATGACAACAGCTTTAGCTAACAAGTAATTACATTACAATAGGGAACAAAGGGAGGGCAGAGACGGCGGATTCCAGAAGCCCCCTGGCTAGTCAGTCTAGCTAAGGGGCAAGCTGCAATGCAGGTCACCCAGATATGCTGTTTGATTTTGTTTCATTTTGTAATAAGGTGAAAAATGATGGAAGAAGACACTTAACACTGACCTCTGACCCTATGTGTACACACGTGCATGTAACATACATGTGCACACACTCATGAGGACAAAAGCTGTGCAGCTACACATAGAAAGGCAGTGGGAAAATTCATAAAAGCCAGAGACTACGCTGGAGCCAAGGCTGGGGAAAGAGGAGCCATGGGCTGTTGCCTATTGGGTAATATTAGCAATCACTAGAGAGACATATCAGAGGGTTCTGGAAGTGGATAGTGGTGAGAGTCTATGTTCATAGACCCTAGCATGACACTATGAATACATTTAATGAGCTGTACACTTAGCCTCTAGCACTTAGACATGACATCCGGACAAGGATGCCAGCTCATTCCAGGAGACCAGTGTCACTCTGAAACCAAAACCAGACAAAGGCAACACAAGGAAACTACCACCCTGCATCCCGTCTGCATGCTGTGCAGACATCCTCAGCAAAATGCTAGCAGACCGTCGGGAAACCCATAGGGAGGCATTCGCACCGTGACCAAGTGGATTTGTCCTGGAATCCAAAGGAGTCTTATCCCGGGAATGGAAATTTGGCTTAGCATCCAAAAATCAATTATGATACGCCAAGGTAATAGGATAAAGGACAAACCCCACAAGATCATCACAGCAAGAAAAGGCACTTGGCAACTCTAAAAGCATTTCACAAAGACACTCGGCAAACCGGAAGTGGAGAGGCATGTCCTCAACTGGAGAGAGATGATCTGTGAAAAGCTGATTGTACTGCACTTCTTAACAGAAGGCTGAAAACTCCTTCTTGGGTCAGGAACAAGACAATGGTGTCTGCCCAGACACACTCAGTGTGTCATTGGAGGATCCAGCCACAGTGAGGGGACAATAACAAGAGACACGGGCACCTGGATTACAGAGAGGACTTGCACCCCACCCCACCCCCATGGAAAACACCAGAAGACTGACAACTATCGTGGAGCAGAGAGCAGATTCAAAGAGTTTCAGGCTGTAGGGTCAGGATCAAGTCCGACTGTGCTTCTCTAGTGAGGCTGTGAAACTGGGCTAAGGGAGAGAGTTTAGTGGTGATAACTACAGTAAGGACACAGTGTTTAGGATGGCACTGAACAAGAGAAGAGAGGAGCTGGACACCAAAAACTACAAAATATTCTTCATAAAAATGAAAGACCCAACCAAAGCCATGTCAGATGGTACAGTTCCTTTAATGCCAGTATTTGGGAGGCAGAGGCAGGTGAGGCCAAGCCTGGTCTGCATAGCAAATTTCAGACCAGCCAGAACTACATAATAAAACCCTAACTCCAGGAAGGAAGGAAGGAAGGAAGGAAGGAAGGAAGGAAGGAAGGAAGGAAGGAAGGAAGGAAGGAAGGAGAAATGAAAAACAAGTAAAAAAAAAAAACAAAACCAAGCAAGTGAAAAGTTATTCACATTGGATGACAGCAACAAGAACAGAGAGTGCCCAGGAGATGGTTGGTGAATGAATGGCTGCCTCATTACCACCCATGATTTGGGGGCGGGGGGTGTGGAAGTCAGCTGAATGAATGACCCTCCTTCTTGTCCCCTGGGAGATCTCTCATGAAGCTACGGTCAGATGGCACCCTGTGAGGAAACACCCACACTGGCTTTACCTGTGTGTGCCTGATACCTTTGTCAGACATGGTTAGGACTGTGCTCAAATCCCACCTCCCTTTTCCCTCCTTCCCACTGCCTCCACTGTCCTCTTTCCTCCTCTCCCCCTTACAACTGAATAATATTTGCCTTGTGGTCTCTCCATCAGGGTGGCTGGATCACTTTGCAGGGTAGATCAAGACTCCCCTAAAGCAAACATACCTTGTAAGACTCAGACCCAGAATCAGCCTGGCATCCCTTGGCTCCACCATGTTAGTTAAGCTGAATCATCAATGTGGAGGGAGACCTTGGAAAATGACAAGCGGTTCCCTTGGAGCCATTGCTGAGATGAAGCTCCAAGCCAGCTTTGCTGCCTGTGCCCCAACGGCTGCCTTACCACACTCCCTCCTCCTACCAGTCTCCTCTCGCTGTCACTTCCATCAGCAGCTCGAATAAAACTGTCCACATACAGCCAAGTACAACTCCCCACTAAAGAGTCAACAGAGCACCCAGGTACACTCATGTAATCCCAGCTACGTCAGAGGGAGGGCGAGAGGAACGAGAGCCTGTATAACAACAAAGGTGTATCTTTCCCCCCCTTTTACTGAACATAGATTTTATTCTCATGTAATATATCCTGATTATGGTTTTCCCTCCCTCTACTCCTTCCAGTTCCTTCCTCCCCCACCTTCCTTCTCATCTGGATCGACTCCATGTTGGTCTCTCATTAGAAAACAAACAGGTTTCTAAGGGATAGTAATAAAATATAATAAGAATAAATAGAAACTATCACGTTGGAATTAGACAAGACAAACAGACAGAAGGAAGAGAGCCCAAGAGAAGACACAAGAATCAGAGACCCATTCATTGGTATACTTAGGAATCCCATGAAAACTGGAAGCTATTTTATACACACACACACGTATATGTATATGTGTATATGTATATGATGCATATGTATATAAGTATATGTGCGTGTACATGCATGCAGAGGTCAATGTACAGACCAGTGCATACTGTCTCAGTCTCGTCTCATATGACCTTTGATCATGCTCATTTAGAGGGCCTTGTTTTCTTGGTGTCCTCCATCCCCTCTGGCTCTTATGCTCTTTCTGCCTCCTCTTCTGCTACGGGGTTCTCTTGAGCCCTGATGGGAGAGATTTGACGGAGACATCCCACTTAAGGCTGAGTGTTCAAGGTCTCTCATTGTCGGCATATTGTCTAGCTGTGAGTGTCTATATTTGTTCCCATCTTCTGCAGGAGGAAACTTCTCTGATGATGGCTGAGCAAGGCACTAATCTGAGTATAGCCGATTCAGGATATATATCTTGTATAGAATTATATAAGAACAATAGTATTTGGTTTTAGCCTAGGTCCCTGTGTTAGCGAATCTCTGCTTCTCTGGTCCTTGGTTATCCATGCACTGTGGGATATGGGTTCCATGTGGTGGAGTGGGTCTTAAATCAAATCAGACATTAGTTGACCACTCCCACAAGCTTTGTGCCGCGTTGCCCAGCCTATCTTGCAGGCAGGACACCATTGCAAATCAAAGGGTTTGTGGCTAGCATGGAGGTTCTCTTTTGAGATCGTGAAGAATACCTTCTGGTACCAAAGACAATAGAATGTAGGGGTGAAGCTTTATACAGGCAGCAGCCCAATGTCTCCATGTTCAATGAGTTGGGTAGGACTGAGTAAGAACCTATCTTTAAAAGTTACTGTATTGTAAATATGTCTTCGTCCTACCTGGACAATAAATGTTGTCATACACCTTGTGCATGTGCAGAGCTGGAAGACAGTTCAGTGGGTAAGAATGCTTTTTCTGTAAGCATGGGGACATGATTTTGAGTTCCCAGCATCCATATAAAAAGCCAGATTTGACTATAAAAGCCTGGGGCCCCAGCAATGTAGAGATGGGAAGATCCCAAGAGCAGAACACCAGCTTTGTAAAAAAAAAAAAAAAAAAAAAAAACAAAAACAAAAAAAAAAAACAAAAACAAAAAAACCAAATAAGCTTCTGGTTCAGTAAGGGACCCTGTCTCAAAGCAATAAGGTGAAGAGCTGTAACACACTGCATCTTATTCTCACCCTCCTGTAGCTACCAGCGGCCATACATGAACTGGTTTACCTGAAAGAGGGGCTGAAAATGAAAAGGAGACAGAGGGGCAAGAGAAACGTGAAGCCAAGATAAAGTTTTCTGATCAAGGCTCAAAGTTTAATATTCAGCATTGCGTTTATATAGGGGAAGCCCCACTGGAACCATCCTTTGTTTCAGCTGGTTAATGTTGCATAGCAGGCTCAGCAGGCAGTCTCTTCTTCTAAGTTCTTGTAGGAAGTTGCAAGTGTAAACAAAGGGGCTGAGTTCACCTAGGTGTTAAAGTCCTGTGTGGCCAGCAAGGTCTGTTCAGACTGCTCAAGGCTGGGAAGGGCACACCCTCCAGGCTCATGCACAGCTTACACACATGCATGTATCATGCCTCTAAGAGGAGATACTTTTTGATAAACCACAGCCCACAAGGGCTTACCTCAGGAACACTCTGTTTCAAACTTCTGATGGTACCTTTAGTACGAAAATCTTCCTTGTTTAGAACACTATTATTCCAGAGCTTAACATAACAGGTCAAAATCTTAGGTTATATACATAGTAAGCCTTTTAAAAGGATTTATTTTATGTATGTGCCTGCATGTATGTATGTGCTATATCATGCAATGTCTGTGGAGGTCAGAAAAGGTCATTGAATCCTCCTGGAACTGGGGTTACAAGCAGTTGTGAGCCCTCTTGTGGGTGCTGAGAGCTGAAGTCAGGTCCTCTGGAAGAGCAGCCAGGACTCTTACCCTCTGAGCCAACTCTCAGCCCCACACATTAGGTTTTCAATATCCACTAATGAGAATAGTTATGAGATGTTCAAGTATAAATAGGTTTAATAAAACCATGAGTTCTGCCCCCAAGTGTTCTGACACATCCAGGACCACAGGGGAGACAGGGACAAAAAATGGAGCAGAGACTGAAGGAAGGGCCATCTGGGACTGCCCCACCTGGGGATCCATCCTGTCTAAAGACACCAAACCCTGACACTGTTGCTGTTGCCAAGGAGGAAGCTGCTGTGGCTGTTTCTTGGGAGATTCTGCCAGCAAGTGACCAATGCAGATGTGGATGTTTAGAGAAACCATCAGACTGAGCTCAGGAACCCCAGTGAGGGAGCTGGCAGAAGGACTGGAGGAGCAGAGGCGGATTGCAGCCCCATAGGAAGAACAATGTCAACTGGCCAGACCACCCAGAGCTCCCAGGGACTAGACCACCAACCAAGGAGTGTACAGGGAGAGATCCATGGCTGTGGATCCATATGTAGCAGAGGATGGCCTTGTCTGACATCAATGGGAGGGGAGGCCCTTGGTCCTGTGGAGGTTGGATGACCCAGTGTAGGGGTATGCTGGAGTGATGGGGCCGGAGTGGGTAGATGGGTGGGGGAGCACCCTCATAGAGGCAAAGGGGAGGGGGGAGAGCACAGATGTGGGATGGGGGTATTGTGGGGGGGGGGGTAACGGGGAAGTGGGATATCATTTGAGATATAAACAAAATGGAATGATTGATAATAATAAAAAGAGCAGCCTAGATGAAACATAAAAAAAAAAAAAAAAAAAACAACAACCAACCAAACAAACAAACAAACAAACAAAAAAACCTATGAGTTCTTACCAACAGTTCACATTCCATGGACTCAGACTTCTTGCCTTCACAGCAGTTGACACAATTTAGTTTCAGTATGAATTCTGAACATACCAACCTCCTGGAAGAATCCTAGAATGTTACTGCACTGAAAGATTAACCATGTGGAGTGACATTCGGTGGCAGAAGTGCTTAGCTTCTCCATGGAGATGTTTCCTAGTGGTAGAACAGAGTACTGCTCTCAGAAGAGTTGTGATGCAGCCTGCAGCTGAGTGTGCCAGATTCAGCATGTGTGGCCTTTCAGATAGACGACAAAATGGCCTCCTAGCTCTTCTTCCCTTGTCACTGACGATTCTTAGGCTCCTTAAAGCATTGCACAGTCTGTCCTATGCCTGGTCCCTGGGACAAAATTAAGATGCCCCCAACCTTCAAGATAAAGGAAACTAAGTTATTCAAGATTCACTCTTTAAAAAAAAATTTCCTTTATAATTCTAAAATAATGATACATTTGATGACTTGCAGGGAAACATCAAGGAATTTCTATAAACGTGAGATCCAAAAATGTGGTGTCACTCCCTGAGTTAATTTTTCTGTTGCTGTGATAAAACATGATGACCAAGACAACTTATAGAAGGACGAGTTTATTTGGACTTACAGTTTCTGAGGAATAAGAATCCACCACCATCACTGTGGGGAAGTATGGCAGCTGGAAGGCATAGAGCTGGAAGCTGAAAGCTCACATCTTAAATTGCAAGCAGGAAGCAGAGCCGACTGGAAATGGCCTGTGGCTTTTAAAACCCCAAAGCCAGTGATATACTTCTCCTAGCAAGGCACACCTCTTAAGCTTGTTCAAATAGCACCTCTAACAGGAAACTAAGTGTTCAAATGGGGGACATCTCATTCAAACTACCACACTGCCAAAATCCAATCAAAATGCCAAGCAGTGCTGTGCTGGTAAGCGTTTATGGCTTTCTCAATAACACTGACAATTACTGAGGTGTAAACACTCCCATGATTACCATTTCAAACCAAGAGCTTGATGTAATTAGACAAAGAGCAGAAGACAGGTACACAGCCATGAGAGCATACTCTAGACTTATGGGAACATGGGACCAGGATGTGACTTGTAGTCAAATAAGTTTAAACCGAATTAATCACATTTTGTGCTATTTGAAGGAATGCTAAGCAGACTAAAGGACTTGGTGACCACAGAAACCAGAAAAGGAAAGAATAAAGAGCTGAACTGGCAGGTCTGTCTGCATTAACTCTCCAGGAAGAGGGTGTCCCACCCGGAGACACACGCTGCAACTTCTCAGACACAGCCCATGCATCTGGTGGCTGCATGAGATTAGAAACAGAACTCTACTGGTACAGTTAAATTTCCTGTTCTGCAGGTAACTTTCTGATTAGAACTTTGAAGTGGAAATTTCTGGTTTCTTTGGAGACTCAGTTGTGTTATGTGATGTTTTATAAGAGGATGTTTTTGCTGAAGCAGACACATGGGAGGCTGTTTTGTTAAGAACAGACATGTGGTGTTATTCTGGAAGTTGCCTGGGAAAGGGGCATGTGCTATTTTGCTACAGTGGAGGCTTGACAGAACGTGGATGTTAGGAAAGGGTATAAATATTACCCAACAGACAGTGGATGATGCTGTGTGGTATTGGTTCGCCTTGCCACTCTGCTGGTCTTTATTGGGTTTTGCTGATGTTCGTCTTTGTTGATGATGCTGTGTGGTATTGGTTTGCCTTGCCACTCTTTGCTGATCATTATTTGTTAAGAACTGGTAGAGAGAAACACACCAAAGAACTTCTGGCGTTCCAGTGGCTTCTTGCCATTTTGAAGACTCGGGCCAATTGTCAAGAGCCTTGGAGTTGTTCTGAATCAAACTGCAGTTGCTGATTTGTGTAAACTGAACTGCTGACATCTTAACAATGCAGATTGGATTCACCCCGAAGAACTATTTCTAAACAGGCCCACATTTTCCTTTGCTTTATTAACCTTTCCTTTCCACTACCTCTGGTGGGTGGCGGCCTAGAATGGAGGTTAAAGCATTTAAATACCCTTATTAAAGTAGGTCTTGGACAATATAAGCCTAGAGAACTTGCTTTCTCTTAAAGAGTCATTCATTGTCCAGGGGAGAGAAGTCAGGCTCTACTAAGCAACAAGTCACTGAATAATTTTTTTCTTGTTCACTTTTAACTAATAACCGCATCCACAAACATTCTCATTCACTCTTTCACCACACTGTGATTGCTTTAGTGGCGGTAAACAAGGATCTACAGCATCTTGAGACTGTGTGGGCTCTGGGCTGCTCCTCCCTCTGCCTCCAGGTTCGGGGCAGATATGCTGATGCATGGAGAGGATAGTAAAGGCAACATGCCTGGTCATCCTCCAGTGCCTCTACACAGATGTTCTTTCTGAACCATCTGCTTTTGCAACTGTTCTAAGGAGGTGGGTCTAATACAAGCTGCCTTTGAGAATGCCCTTTCTGTCTTAGTTAGAATTTTACTGCTGTGAACAGACACCATGACCAAGGCAACTCTTATAAGGACAACATTTAATTGGGGCTGGCTTACAGGTTCAGTCCATTATCATCAAGGTGGGAGCATGGTAGCATCCAGGCAGGCATGGTGCAGGAGAAGCTGAGAGTTCTACATCTTCATTCTGAAGACTGCTAGCAGAATACTCACTTCCTGGCAGCTAGAACTAGGGTATTAAAGCCCACCCTCTACAGTGACACACCTACTCCAACAAGGCCACACCTCCTAATAGTGCCACTCCCTGACCAATGCATATACAAACCATAATACTTCCCCACATCTAAGATTTTTATATGCCATAGTCTATTTTCAATGACACCCCTATATGTTTTTTCTTGACACAGGAAGAACTGCTTCTACAAAAGCAGCCACACCACCTCCATTCCTCTACTGTACAAAGGAGAAAAAGAAAACTGAAACAGTATGCAGAAGCTTCTTCCAGCCACGGGGTATTTTCTGCTAATAGCCTATGAAGAGCAGAAGAGAGGGCAAGGAAGCCTAGCAATGGGACCAACCTTCAAAATTAAATTCCAGACACAGAGTGACCTCTGCCCCCCTAACATTTAGCTGCTTAAAAATGGACTCTGCTCTGTGTCAATGTTGCCACCTGCCATAGGCCACGGTGCTTGCTGTGAGCCAGAGGGCACACTAATTACCTTCAGTGCTATGCATCTGGGTGACTTCAGGATGAAGACACTAGAGGGGGCAGACAGACTGACATCTGGGGATTGGAAGCACAGCCAAGAAGCAGCCTTAGAAACGACCATCGTTGGGTCAGCCTTGCTAACACCTCACTACCAGCTCTGCTTATGTGGAAACTGCTGTGTGTATGAAGGTTTTTATGGTCTTAGACTGGAACACAAAGATAGGATGACATCATAATTCTGGGAACCCTTAAGAGTCAGTGAGGAAGAACCCACTGTTGAACATTCTGTTGATGTACACTTAGCGGTCCAGTGTCCCTCTTTCTTCAAATCCTCCGTCATGGGCTTTGAAGTCTTTCTTTTTGAGAAAAAGCTTTTATGAATCCCAGGCTGGCCTCAAATCCAGTATGTAGCTCAAAGGTGACCTTGAGTTTCTCATCCTCCTGCTCCTCCTTCCCAAGTGGTGATATTACAGGCATGTTCCACCTGCTTGGTTTATGTGATGCTTGGGTCAAACTCAGGACTTTGTGCCTGGCATCAAGCACTCTACCAACTGAGCTACATACCGAGGCCAGCTTTGAGACTCTTCAACTGTCTTGTATACAGAGTGTGACAACACTGGGAAATGTTTACCTCATCTCTACTTCTCTCCGTGATCCTGTGGCCCACTGTTTGTGGGATTCCCTGGGTGCCTTCCTCTTTGGTGTATTCCATACATACAGAAGAAAACCTTTCCTCATTCAAATGAGTGTCCTTGCTACAGGAGGAAGTGCTTAGTGAAGGCTGGCTGTGTTTTCTATCAGGAAGATGCAAAGAAATGCCAGGAGCTTCTGGGATACCTTCCACAATGACAGAATCCCTTGCTATATACAGACCAAGGGAAGGAAACTGATCCTGAGAGTATGCAGACACGAGGATAGCAGGGTATACTGCCGCTGCTACCACCCTTCACTCACATCATACTCCAACTGCTTGCTGTTTGTACCTTTTAAAATTAATCCCCCACCATGTGTATGTATGCGCATGTGTCATGGTGAACCCATGAAGGTCAAAGAACAAGTTGCTAGAGTCAATTCTCTTCTCCTACCACATGGGATTGAACTGAAGACATCAATCAGGTTTGACAGCGAGTGTCTTACTAAGCTAACTCACTGCCCCATACCTATGTACTCATTTTTTGAGGCAGGTCTTTAGTTGAACCTGGGCTCACTTGTTTGCCTCGCCTGGGCTGCTCAGCAAGCTCTAGAAGACTCACCTGACTCTGCCCTGTCTTTCACAAGTGCTAGAGTTAAAGACATGCCAGTTTTTATGAGTACTGGGAATTAGAACTCAGGTCCTCATGTTTGTGGGGCAAGCATTCTATTGATCAGGCCATCTTCCCAGCCTTCTAAGATGCTTAAAGAATGCTTTTACTGAATTTGCTCTTTAACCATGTCGTGTACTGTTGAGAACCGCACTGCCCCACGTTGGGTCCCAAAATGTTGCCGACCTCACTACCCCATGCTTGGAGGCCAAAATGTCGGGGACTGCTCTATCAGTGTTGGGACCCGCACTGCCAAAAGCCTTGGGGGCTAAGTTATTAGAGCCCGCACTGCCCTAAGTTGCTCCGGTCCGTGGGTCGGGGTTCAGCAAGAGAGAGACAGTGAGGATGGACATGAAGAATGGAGACCAGACAGAGTATGATTCAATCCCATTTATTCTTCAGTCTCTTTTTCTTCTCTCCAAGTCCCTAGTTCCTAGTCCCTAGTTCCTAGTACCAAGTCTCAGGTCCTAATCCTAGTTTCTGCTGTAATAAGTCTCAAGTCCTTATCCCAGTTCCAAGTTACTAATCTCTTTCCAAGTTACCTGCTTCAAGTCTCAAGTGTCTGATAATTTCTCTGCCTGCCTCTTGCCTTTTATATGTCTCACTTCTAAGCCATGCCTTTAAGTCATGCCTTTAAGTCTTAACGCCTTTAAGTCTTATCTCTAAATCACACCTTTAAGTCACGCCCTTAAGTCTTGTCTCTAAATCACACCTTTAAGTCTCACACACCCAAGGGAAGATCCTGAGTATCTAAAACAAGATGCTATCAGAGTGTGCTCAGCTGTTGTAGGCTGTTGTAAACAAGTTTCTTGTTAGGGTATATGGCTCAAGATGGCTGCAAGGATGATAGCTGCTCCCCACAACGTACATATAAAGTGAACTCCAATTATTCACACTTCCCCATTATAATCCCTGGCCCTCCATCCCCCTTCTCCATAAGTCCTTCCTGTAGGCATGTCTTCTCTGGTCTAGTTAACCAGGATAGCTATGTGCTTTGAACTATAAAAGCCAGGTGGGCACCTCAGTTAGTACAAAGCTGAAGACAATAACTACCCTACCCTCAGAATCCATCAGTATCCAATAGGTCATCTGGAGGCCCATGAGCACCACCCCAATCTATAATGTCCTGTTGATAAGCCCAGTCTTGTGCTGGCCCATGATAGGCAGCCTCAGCCTGTGAAGCCATGCTCAGCAGACAACATTTCAGTGCTCTCTCCTTATTCTCCAGCTCTTCCATTCTGTCCCCTCTTCCACAACTAGCCATGAGTCTGGGGTTGGGGGGTGGCACAGTCTCCTGTTTGGGGAGAACATCAGTCATCACCCTTCTCAGCACCTTGAGCACCTATGCATCTCTGCATTCACAATCATTCATACCAAAAAGAAGTTTCTCTTAGGCTGGGGATAGCATTTGTCTATGTATATAGACAAGCATCTAGAAGTCAGCTTGCCATCATGGCAATTTAGCTAACAACAGTGGTATGCTCAACCCTTGGGCCTAAGACATCCTCAGCTATGGGATTTGGCCTGGGTTTACAACATAAGGCATGAATTACTTTTTTGGTGAAGTGTACTTCAAATTAAGAATGGAGCTACCCCATAACAGTCACCCACTATTACATCAGTGAGATACCCTGCCTGGTGACTTGGTAGTGGAGTTTGTAGAAGTCACCTCTGGGTAAAATGAGTGATGTTTTTCCCAGCCCCTCCCCTGCTTCCCAAACCTGTATAGCATCTTCTGGTACCATGAAAGCTAGCTAGCAGTGTAAGATATTTTATCTAAATAACACTAATGTCACATCTGATACCCAGACAGAGCTTTCTGAACTAGTAATGAAGTATGTGTCTTAGTTAGAATTTTACTGCTGTGAGCAGACACCATGACCAAGGCAACTCTTAAAAGGTCATTTAATTGGGGCTGGCTTACAGGTTCAGAGGTTCAGTCCATTATCACCAAGGCAGGAACATGGCAGCATCCAGGCAGGCATGGTGCAGGAGAAGCTGGGAGCTCTACATCTTCATCTGAAGGCTGCTGGCAGAATACTGGCAGTAGACTCATAAAACTACCTTCCCAGCAATATCTAGGCTAGTAGTTAACGAAAATGCCTAGGTATCATTAGCCAAATTAACATTAATTAGCATGTCACTGGATTAAGGACATGTGTGCCTTGCAGGAAGAGTGAATAGATACATTTACTGATTATAGGTTTATGGATACATTTACTGATTATACTGATCTAAGAAGACAGTTTGTTCCCCAAGCATCTGGAAGTATGGAGATGTTTTTACTCAAAATGGGAAGACTGTGGCAGCAGTCACAGAAGAGAGTGGAGGCTTTGAATTTTGAGCCTCTTAAAATTCTAAACTATAACACCCTATAAAGGAGTCTGGTTACAAATCTAGGACCTGGAGTTGGAGGGAAAGCAGGCTCCGGCCCTAGGACAAGCTCTGTCTTTTCTGTGGGCCTTTCGTAAGAGCCTCACTTAATTCCTAAGTTATGGTAAATCCTTCCTGCCCTACTTTGGGATGTACCAAAATAACCATCATCAGAAGCTGAAGTATATTAATATGGAGAGAGCTCTGCAGCAGAGGCAGAGTGTGCACAGACTGGGTTCTAAAGGGGAAGCCCAGACGATAGCCAAGGGGCTGCATCTGGAAAGTGGAGTGGTTTCCAAGGATAAGATGAAATGTCAGGACTAAGTCAGGACTGTCTTGAATACTGGTGGTACCCACACAGATGCTATTTTGGCCAGCTGTTTTCTGATGTCTGGTTTATAAACAAGTCTGTTGCCACCATGAACAAATAGCGCAGCCCCCAGGATCCTTTTTCTGGGTTCTCCCTCCAACCCCACTGTCTCTTTTAAAGTGAGAGGTCGCCTCTGTTCCCTCCTCTGTGGAATCACATTGTTCCCTCCTTCCTGGAACTAAATGCTATGTTTTAGCCCAGAGTTCACCCTCTTCATGAGTCTCAAGATTCAATCTCATGTCTATCACTAGCCCATACCAGTGTCTAGCATGAGGAAGAGCAGCATGTGCCAAATGAAGTGAGCAGAGCGGTGGAACAGTGGCATTAAGGAAGAAGTGTGGCAGCTCTCATGTTCCTGGGGCACCCAAGCTTATCCCACCCTTTCTCCTAAGGAAATGCTCGGTTTTCAACCTCTCCTACCTTCTCAAGAACTCACCGTTAGCATCTCACTTTTGTCTTCAGCCTCTCCTTTTAGGAGCATCCAATCTTCTGACATTGTGACATATTGTCATCTACAAAGTTCATACCCCAAACTCATGTATTCTGAGACAAAAGACATAGCTCAAAAGTTGAGTACTTCAGGGGCTGGGAAAGTTAATTCTCTCCATTTAGGTAGCTTGTATAAATAAGAGACTAAGTCAAGACAAGTAGGGGAAGGCTTCTTTGTCACATTTGTCCACTCATTAGGAACAGAGCCAGGCACTACACAAAGCAAAAGGGGGAGGAGCTGAGCCTTGGACAGGGGTGCACAATCTTAGGGCTCTCTAGAGGACGAGGGCCAAGAAGATGGATATATAGTAAGATGAGATTTATTAGCTTACACAATATGGTCTGAGTAGTCCAAGAACAGTTGTCTCACACTGCAAAGACCAAGAACCTGGTATCTGCTCAGGCCCAAATGCTGGGTAACTATCTCAGCAGTCCTACATTGGAGTTGAAGGCATGGAGGATTCCTGAGGAGCTTTGGGCCTTCCATCAACACTGGAAGCCTGAAGAAGCTGGTCCTAAAGTCAGCTAAAGGATCATCATCAGCAACAGAATAGATGAACTTGGCATTGAGAGTGAAGGCCAAGTAGGCAAAAGAGCAAAACTCTCTGGCTTTCATATTGTTTTATCTGAGCACTAACAGAAGGTCCCTCCCATATTTAGGGTGGATCTTCCCATAGCAGTTAAGACAGTCAAGACAATCCCCCCATGGGTGTGCCCACAGGTGAACATACTGTAGATGAGCCTTCATTGAGGCTCTCTCCCCAGGGGATGCTATGTTGTGTCAAATTCAGACACACACAGCACTTTAAAACCATAACCTTCACCTCTGTCTCCACAGTCTCATGTTTTACTTCATAACGTACAACGTAGTCCAGCTTTTTAAAAGTCCCTAAAACAGAGCTAGTGATGGGTCGATGGTCAAGAGCACTGCTGCTTTTTCAGAGGACTTGGGTTCAATCCCCAGAACCCACATGGCAGCTCACAATTATCTGTAACCCTAGTTGCAGAGGCTCTAACCTGACACCTTCTGGCTTCCAAGGGTACCAGGCACATTTGTGGGATCCAGACATATATTCAGACAAAAATTAACCACAAACATAGACATAAAATTTAAAAGTATTTATTAAAGTAATAATTTGGGAGGGGAAACAAGGGTATGTCTCCTAACAGTTTATAACTTGACTTTCAGGAGATCTGACATACTTGTCTGGCTTCTGAGGGCACTGCATGCATGTGGTACACAGATACACATATAAAGTAACTATTTCTTAAAGCTCCCAAACATCTTTACAAATCCCAATATTTTAAAGGGCCAAAACCTCTTTAAGTGAGCTCTTATAAAAATCAAAACCAAGTTATATACTCAGGGACATAGTACATAAACTGAAGAAAAAAAAAAAAAAAAAAAAAACCAAAAATCTAGCCAAGAAAACACCAAATAGTGTAGTTCCCACGCCTAGCGTCTGCAACCCTGAATGTAAGGTTCTGGTCTCCCAAGGGCTTAGGGAGCAAAGTCTTTAGAAGAATGTTTAGTCTTATACCTTAAATATGGTAATATAGATTTATGAGATATAACCACTGACATTATCTCAACAGATATTACATTTCATGATAAAGAAATGGAAGAAAATACATTATCTGCTTACTGTATGCACAAACATGTTCCTAACAGGACAAACATGTTCATGTCAGTTACAAACCTCTTTTCTATAAGGTCACATGGCCTCAGCTGGTATTTATAACTCCCTTCCTGCACTACTTACTCTGTACTCCCCCACCATCGGCAAGCACTTTAGTGAGTCTTGGTTCTTTACCTGGAGTTAAGGAGATCCATATTTTCATTACTGAAGGATCTGGGCAATTTAATCATCCTGTCTGGGTTGAGCTGTTGGGGATTCCCAGACTTTAATCACAGGACATAGAACACAAAGAGATGCCCTGAAGGATGTCATTGAAAAGACAACCTTATGTTTAACATTCTAGGTTTCCCTAATGCTTATGTGTGTCCACAATACTTGCAGATACAAAATCTTAAGATGAGTTATCTCTCTCTTTTTCAAATCTTAATTTTGAGTATGAATGCTTTGAACTTCCAGTGTTGTGTATCCACCAGAGAAGACTGTTGCTCACACATGAGTTTAAACCAATAGAATGTCTTTATTAGCTGAGCAGTGACCTCACTGAAGCCCAATGTAGCCTAAAGTCTTACTCAGGGTGAGCTAAGCACAAAAACATATTTTGAGTTGACTTCTCTCAGTTGAGCAAGGTACACTTAGAGACGATGGCACTATGGCCTTTGATGAGTTTGGTCATTGTTTTCATTTTGGCAAGTGGTACTGTTTGCTGAATTTTATGGCCTGAATGGCACTGCCGTCAATGGAGCCCATTGTGTTGAGGTACCGGGATCATGTTATGGAGGGTTGAGAACTGAACCTGGATCCTCTGAAAGAACAAGTGCTTTTACACACTGAGCCATCTCTCCAGCTGCTCAAGGCCCTTCTATTAAGTGGTACAGTATTCACACAGGTATTTTACTTATAGGTTTTGCTGTTAGGGAAAGGATCTTACCTGATAGCTCAACATGGCCTTGAACTTGCAATCCTGTCCCAGCTCCTAGATAACCAAAACTGCCTATAACCTAAAAGAATACAGGCAGGTTTCACACCGACACCTCACTCCAATGAATTTGGCTTTCAGCTAGGTTTTTGCTCCTCAATACTGAGTAGTGGAATTACAGGTGTGAGCTACTACTTCCAATTTACAGTTTTTGTTTTGTAGTTCTAGGGCTTCGACCTAGGGCCTCACAAGTTCTAGGCAAATATTTTACCTCTGAACTACATCCCCAACCCTTTCTGTTTTTTATTTGGTTGGTTTTTTGTGGTGGTTGTGTTGTTTGTTTTTTGAGACAGGGTCTCATTATGTGGTGCTGGCTGTCTTGGAACTATGGAAATCAAGTTAGCCTGGAATTCAGAGATCTGCCTCTTACTCTCAGGTACTGGGACAGCCGTGTGTGTATGTGTGTGTGTGTGTGTGTGTGTGTGTTTTGAGAGTTGCATTCTCAACATGGATTTGAATTTTATCTGTGGCCAAGACTAGGCCTTAAAATTTTGATCCTCCTGCCTCAACTGTCTGAAGAGCTATGATTGTAGGTCTGGTCTGTATTAATGAGAGAGGATCTTGTTACTCTGACTGGCCTGGGTTCATCCTCTCGCCTCAGCCTTCCAGTAACTGTGACTTTAGTTGGAAATCTCCATGACCTAACTGACTTCAGATACTTAAATTATCTCTGGAGTATTTATATTACCAAATATGATGTCAATGACAATAGTTGAAAATGTGTAGAGAATGATAAGAAAAATATCTGCATATGTTCAACACAATTCTTCAGAATACACTTTAGTTGGCAGTCAGTTGAGTCAAGAACAAATGTATACATTAAGTGCAATTTGGTCTTTTCTCTTTCACTCTGCTGGATTTAGGGGGGCTTGAATTTAGGGCTTTCCTTGTGCTAGGCAAGTACTCAACCACTGTGCCAGCTAGTCTCCTTTTGCAGTTCTTATCGACTGATGAATGCAACACCCTGGAAATAATGGGACTTGATTTCTCCTGGGAACCCCTTTTCTCCTCTCCCAAAAGTTAGGAACCATTGCTCGAGAAATGCTAGTTTCTCTAAGACCGGTTTCTAGATGGTTAAGGATGAGTCTGACATTCTGGTTCACATTCTCTTTAAAACTTAATCAGAAGAATTAGCCCAACCGGAATCCCTCTTTTAACAACCGAACCGCTTGAAAGTGCCGTCGTCAGCTAAAAGAAACAAAACAAAACAAAACCCCACGAGTCCTGATCCAGGACGCAGGTGGTTCGTCCCGCAGCTGACACCCTCGGGGACTTCTCTTCTGTGGGCTCTAACTGGTCGTGCAGTTTTGGGCAAATTTACTTCACCTTTACAGTTCCCAACGAGGAAATCTGTGGACGCCTATGGCAAGGCAACAATTGGGAGAGATGACCTCTGGAGTCGGTCCCTCAGGGCTCCCCAGCTCCAAGACGGGAAGAGCCAACATAAGCTTCCAAGCCGCAGGCTCAGATCCACCCTCCCTAAGGCCCATCCACGTGAGAATCACGTTGCAAACGCCTCGTGCTCCCCCAGATTCACGGCCTGCCTCCTCGGCCACCCATCACACCATCGGAGGCCTCCAAAGTCAGTGACCACAACTCCTCCCGCCAGTGTCTCAGCAGCGATTGGCGCGCGAACCTTCTCAAACCGGGACGGCGGTCGACACGTGACCAACGTGCCTACCCCGCGCCGACAGCGGCGTTGGCTCCAGACCGGCAACCCGCGCTCCCGGTGCGCACGCGCGAGATCCGACGCGCCTCCCTGAGACAGTGTCCAGGGTGGGCTTGCGCATGCGCCGCGTGACCCCGCGGCCCGCAGGAAGAGGTGCGGGCGGCTGAGGCTCCGACGCGCTTGCGCAGAGCTGGATGTGGGCGTTGCTTGCCCCTCCCTTTTTTTTTCCTCCCGATTGGTTCTGAGGGGTATATTCGAGTTACAAAATGGCGGTCCCGGGCGCTCGCTTCACCGTTCAGTAGCAGCTTCAGGCTGGGCGGATGTCTCTTCTCCTCAGGGTTGGACTTAGAGACACACAGCTCCCGAGTTCTGCTGATCGCGAAGTCCTTGAAGGCGCTCAACGCACCGGAGTCTCCCAGCGGCCGCGACCGCCGCCTCGGCCCAGCTCGCCGCGGCGCCGGAACTCAGTGTGATCTGCGGCGGCCGTCCAGGAGGTGAGGGCCGGGCAGGGCGGGAGGGCGGGGCGGCGGCGGCCTTGGCGACGCGGTGGGCTGTTTGTGAGGCCGGGCCGGGCCTCCCCAGCGAGCCGCCTGGCCAGTGGAGGGCTCGGCTGGGCGCAGGCCTCGGCTCCCGCGGAGGTAGGCGGCGGCGGCAGGGCCGCCCTGGCTGGTCTTCATCCCTCATATGTCGTCTCCCGGCTGCCCCCGTGCACTCATCGTATTCCCAGGCCGTTGGTCACCCGGGTTCGTGCAGAGCCAGTTTTGAGGTTTGGTCTTTCCGGGGCGTTATAGTGACCTCGGTTGGCTCCTAGTGTTTTCATGTAAAATTCGTCCGTGACAGGGTTGTACCCGGTGCGCACACTGCACGAAGCGGCCGTTTGTGAATAATTCATTTTTTTTTTTCTTGGCAACTTCCTAACTTCATATCTTGAAAACATTTCATGGAACCATTTTACCCACAAACGCAGACGTTTGGCAAAGTCTTCCGGGCAGCTGGTGTGACTCATTGGTTACGGGGATTAAATTTCCCCGGTAACACATTGGTAGAAGGCTTGCCTAGCACGGACAAGACCCTGGATCCTGTCCCCATTTCTCTAAAAGAAAAATAAAACAGAAAAACTTTAATAACAACGATAATAGCTGGCAAGTAAGTCTCTAGAGCCAGGCCTTGTTCCAAATAATTCGCAGAGATGTGTTTCCAAAAGAGGAATATTAACTATGGAATGCAGAATAAGTAGGTATTTGGTGCTTTTATTAAAGTGTGTATCTCCTATGCTGTCCTTGAACTTGTCCTGTGTCTTAGACTGTCCTCAAACTGTCATCCTGCCTCTGCCTCCCTTTGCCATCACCCAGGTTGGTGAAATGTGTTTTAAAAGTTTAGCCTATATTTCGAGTTACTTGTTTTCCCACTCCACAACTTTTGAGTTTTAGAGTAAAACTAGTATTTTTTGTTGTTATTATTTTGACAAGACACTTCCTGTTTTATGCACTGTTCTAAGCTATGCCGTCTATCTTATATAGTTTTTATAGTCCTCCCTCTGTTCCACAGTTAAAGAATCATTTACCAAACTTCCCTGCCCGGGATCTCTCAACTTGTCCTGAAAGCTAGCACTAGTAATCTTGTATTTTCTCAAATAAGTCATGCCTTGGACCACTGATTAATACCTACAAGCCAGGTTCCTGCCCTCTGGTTTATCCGACTAAATGTGAAATGGCAGCCGCAGCATTGGTTTGTTTTAGGCCATCAGGTACAGTCCATCAGGTACTCTTTAGTTTCAAGTCTGAGCCAGGCATTAAAATTTCACTTAATACCGTTTGCGTTTTCTACCATTCCTTTTGTGCACATCTTAAAACAGTAGATCTAGCCGGGTTACTGCTTCCCTCTTTGGCCCTCTGGTGATGATGTTAGGTAATGATTAGAAAAATTTCCCTAGGAATCCAGAGACTTAGCTGTGAACAGTTCTGTAAAGAATGCTATTTCTGATAAGGTTAATTTTGCAGCGTTTTGGGGAGGACTTAAAAAGAGGATCTTTAATTTTAAAATCATTCATTCTCTAATCAGAAAAAGTGCCTGTAAGAGAAAAATGTAAAAAGTTGGAATGTATCAAAAGCTGGAGGCCTGCACATCAAATTTTGGCAGGTTTTGGAATTTACTGATTTGAAACTTTCTCTGTAGTTGCTAATCTGCTGTAGGGCGTTAAGTGTTGGGTGGGATGCTATGCTGAGGGTAAGTGAATGGAGAAAGTGTTAGGAAGGAGTACCTGCTGCCAGCCTGGGCAAGTACCACTGCTGCTTCAGCTGCTCTGAAGAAACCAAACCGTGCTTAGAGCAAAGCCCTCAGAGCTCCTGTGGGTGTTTTTTTTTTCCCCTTTCTCTGTTGTTCTCGTGTGAGTGTGTGTGTGTGTGTGTGTGTGTGTGTGTGTGTGTGTACAGTGCCTGTGCAGGCCAGTAGAGGGCACTAGATCCCCTGTAACTCCCAACAGGGATGTGTGCTGTGGCTGATGTGGATGTTGGGAACTGAACTCTGGTCCTCTGCAAGAGTAATGTGTGTGTTCTTAACTGCTGGGCTATCTCCCAGCCCCTGTTATTGCTGTTTCTAAAAAGCAAGACATTTTTTTCTGGAAACAAGGTTTCTCTGTGTAGCCCTGGCTGTCCTAGAACTTACTCTGTAAACTAGCCTGGCCTTGAACTCACAGAGATCTACCTACCTCTATCTCCTGAGTCCTGGGGTTAAAGGTGTGTGCCACCTTGCCTGTCTCTTGTGATGACAACAACTATCATCATCATCATCATTTGTGCTTGCTCACTTTTGGTAGCCAGAAAAGTTAGATACCCCAAGAGTTGGAGTTACAGGTATTTGTGAACTGCTGATGAGTACTTGAAATGGTACTCATGTTGCAAAAGTATTTCCGAGGCATTATTAAAATCCTTACCCAAGAAGAAACTTATAAATCATCTTTAAATTTTAAATATTAAGAATGTTCATAACAAGAATATTTACATTGATTTAAGGACTTTACGTACAATATACTACTTAAATACTATAGATTTAGAATGATCAATAGATGTTTGATTTAATTTTCTGAATGGAGTTGGCTTCCTGTTCAGAAAAAGTGCTAGTGTCCCTCAGGTGTCTTTGCCTGCTCCTTAGTCCTGCACTGAGGATTTAACACTGGAGACCCCTGCCCATTGAGAAGTTCTCACTGAAGCACTTTTCATTAGCATCAGGAGCATGCTTACCAGATTTTATGCTGGCATAGGATTTTTAAAAATTACTTGTATAAAAATACTTAATTAAAAAAGTAAAATTAACTTCCCCGAACTTCATATTTTCCTGAATTTCTTACTGTATTTCCTTCCCTTTGAGTCAAACCCTCTAAATCTCATTTGCTTAAAACCTGTTAATTGCTTTTTCTTATTTCTCTATTTTGTGGTTTTATTACACAATAAATGAAAACTGCAACAAAAAATTATTTGTAACAGTTATTGTGGTGTAGAAAAGCAAACATCTTATTTCTGCTTCCTGTAATTTAGGTTCACAAAAATGGCGAAGAGAGTTGCAGAGAAGGAATTGACAGATAGGAACTGGGATGAAGAGGACGAAGTTGAAGAGGTACAGAGCGGTTGCCTTTGGTTTCTTGCTGTCTGTGTGAAGCTGATGTTGTGGATAGCCCCAGCCTCGGGTTTTAATGGTAGTTCCACTTTCCTGGGAGGGGCTGCAGAGGAGTGAATCAGTACTCTTGTGAACCTTCTGTCCAATCTAATTTGTAAAATAAAGGCTAGAGCCAGTATTGGGCAGTAGAAGGGGAGGTGGAGAAAAAGGCTTGGGGGAGGAGTCGGAAGGGGAGGAGTTGGAAGGGGAGGAGTCAGAGGAGGAAGTCAAAGGGAGAGAGAGGGGCTACAGAGGAGCTTCAGAGGAGCTGGAGGTGGAAGAACAACGGAGGAGTGTTGGGAGACGACTTTTAGCAGAAAGCGGCTATCAGCTTTGCAGCCATCTTGAGCCATATACCCTGACATGAGACTTGTTTTACATCACCCTACAACAGCTGAGCACACTCTGTTAACATCTTGGCTTAGATACCTTGGGTGTGTGAGATTAAAGGTGTGTGACTTAAAGGTGTGACTTAGAGATCAGATTTAGAGATAAGACCTAAGGGCATGACTTAAAGGCATGACCAAAAGGCATGGCTTAGAAGTGAGACATATAAAAGGCGAGAGGCAAACAGGAGAGTTCAGAACAATTTGGAGTAACAGAGATTCAGACACTAGGAGTAGGAGTAGACATTAGACACTCGGAAGAGAACAGAGGAGTACAACTAGGAACTCAAGACTTGGGACTTGGACTAGGAAGAGAGACTGAAGAATAAACGAGATTGAATCACACTGTGTCTGGTCCTCACTCTCCTTGCTGAACCCCGACCCGCGGACCAGCAGCTTGGGCCGGGATACAGTGGCTGCCAAGCGCGGAGTGTAGCGGGCCTCAACATTTTTGGCCCCCAAACGTGGGACTAGTGCAGTTCCCAACATTTTAGGCCGCCCAAAGTGGGGCAGCCTAGGCCCCAACATTTTTGGCGCCTGAACGTGGGCTAGTGCAGTTCCCAACAGAGGAAAAGAACGTGGCCTGGAAAAATGGCAAGTTGTAAGGGAACTCCTAGCTGGGGAATAGAGTGGTGCAGTGGTAAATCTGCCCAATCTAGGCCTCCAGTTTATATCCGTAAATATTGAGTTGTGGTTTTTTTGACTGGACTTATTTGGGTTGGAGATTTACCACAACAAGCTCAACGTTACTTTCTTGGTGAAGAAGATGATAGAACTTAAAAACCTTCAAGAACACACAGCCGGAGAGGTGATGGTTCCTGGTGAGCTGTCCATACTTGCTGTAGAAATGTGTTCTTTGTGTGTGAGTAACCTGTTCTATCAGTGTGTGCTTGTGATGAGTCAGTCTGTAGAAGCAAGAGTCACACACAGCGTCCTCTACTGTGCTTTGAGTGGTCTAGTCATGACCAGAAGGCAGGTTACAGGAGCTTGCCCCCTGCAGTTCTCACCTCGGTCTGCTCTCCACAGTTGCTCACTCCAGTGCTTCTCATGACCTGCTATTAGCTGTTCTGATGCTAAATCTGTGCCCGGCAGTTGAACTGATTTAATAGAATTTATATCAGTGTGGTTTCTTTGCCAGCAAAATTAAAGTTGTCTTCTGTGAGGAAATCTTTGCATATCTAGGTCTCTTGAGCAAGTTGATACTCCTAGGCCAGTCCACTAGGCAGATCTGTAGCAAAGCTAACTCTAGCTCCGTAGCACATGGCTAGGCAGAAAGGGAAGAAGGAATCGTGGAGTTAAGTGTTCTGCAGCTTTATTCTAGGCTGACGTCTTCCTTTTGGTCTTGATCTGTTTGGGGAGACCAAACCACTGACGTGTTAATGTTTTTACAGTCTTTAGCTGACTTGGTCTTTAACTGAATCTTTACTTATGGATTTTCTTTTTCCTGCCTTGGTCTTAAGCACAGTCCTGGAGTGGAGTAAGATCTAGACTGCCATATTGTGGTTTGCTTTGATGCTCAAGTGTCCAGGAGTGAAAGAACTCGGGCAGGTTCTCCTGAGACAGCTATGGAAGTTAGTTCCGTTACCTGTCCAAGTGGAGACAGATGGTCCTTGTTCTGGGATGAGGATCCTTCTAATGTTAACATGATCTGAAACACCTGCAGATCAGAGGCCTTTCGTTTTTGACGTGTTCTCACTTTAACCCAGCGGCCTCAGCTTCCTGTGTACAGGGGTTGTGGTGGGAGTTGGCCCTCCTGGCTGGATGAGAATTTGTACAGTTACTTAGTTCTAGCCCTGCAGGTGAGGGAGTAGATGAAGCGAGACCATAGACCTTCAGCAAATGGTGGTTATGTTAGCATACTCAACACACCATGGAAGGGCACAGGGTGACAAGGGGCATGTGTGGCCTAGCTATCTGGCCTTCTGGACAGTGGGCAAAGTGGGAAGGTCTGCTCTTCAGAACAGTGGATGAAGGCTGTGGCTCAGTGGTAGAGCTCATGCATGTACAGGATCCTATTCTACAAAAGAAAAAGTGGGTGCTATTCATAGCAACTTAATTGTTTTGAAAACTGGTAGTAAGACACTTGGTTTCAGAAACTGTGTGCCTAAGATGTTTCTAAGAGGAAGCCAGCCATGAGTATTTTTTTGTACCAAGATTTAGTGGTGTTCATCTTTTCAGGTATCTCTGGGTTAGAACTTGGAGGCTAGATTTGTAGATTCTGGAAAACTTGTGAGTTGCTTGACTAGAATTGAAATCTACAGAAACTTGTAGATAATATATGTGAGATGTTTCTTAGTGTGTTAAGTCAACTCTTTTAAGAAGATCAGATACCAGAGAAGCTTGTCTGTTCTGGTATTTGTGTTTAGCATTTAATCTTCCTTTGACTTTATCTTTCTGCTGTCTTAATTTGTCTATTCTTGCAGATGGGAACATTCTCAGTGGCCAGTGAGGAAGTCATGAAGAACAGAGCCGTAAAGAAGGCAAAGCGTAGAAATGTTGGATTTGAAGTGAGTGCTTCCTGCATGGCAGCTTTGATGTCTTACTAACGTGGCTTCCAGTCCCAGAGCATGTATACAGCAAATGATGCTCTCCCTATGCACATTTTAAAAATATGTGTATATATAGATGGGGGTGTGGGTGTCTGTGTGCTTGTGTGCCTGCTGTGCACACTTGGAGGTCAGAACAATGTATGAGTCAGTTCTCTCCAGCATCTGGTTCCTGGGAATCAAGTTTCAGGTCATCTGGCTTAGTGACAAGACAGGTGCTTTTACCTTCACATTACAGAAGTGAAGTTGGTTTGCTCTGGTTATATGCACTATGTAACTCAAAGCAGAGAAACAATTGTATAGCCAACATGTTCTTAGGAGACTCCGTGTCATACCCTGGGTGTAGTCAGCGTGCACTGACTAGTATAACTTCACATTCACATCCGCCCTAGAGGAGCACTTCCTGTGCAGCCTTGATCTCCCTGGAACCAGAGAACAGTGAGCAGGAGCAGGTCTACAGTAAAAAGATGGCCTGACTTCTTTATTGGCAAGATGGATGGGAAGCTGTCACATCTGATGTCTGTCCTGGAACTCACTCCATAGGACTTGAACTCAGAGATCCATGTTATATTTGTGTTTGCATGTGCCTACCCACAGAGGTCAGAAGAGAGAGCATCAGAGCTCTAGGCTCAGGTTCCAGGCAGTTGTGAGCCACCTGCTAGCAGTGATGGGAAGCTCCTGCATGCTCTTAATCACTTACTGCATCCCAGCCCTGATTTTTAGATTTTAGATTTTGATTGTTCAGAAAATCAGATTTAGGAGCTGGGAGGTTGTTGTTCACTTAGCACAGTGTTTGACTAGAATCTATCTGGGTATAATGGCATATGCTTGTAAACCCAGAGTTCAGGAAGTAGAAACAGAAGGCTCAGTTCAGTGCCATGGACCACATGATAACTGATACTTTGTCAGATAAACAGAAGCATCAGAATTAAAGATATTTTATTAAGATTTTTTATTCTTCCTTATTGCTGTAAATGTACCAGTGGTCAGTAAACATTTGAAAATCTGTAAGTGTGATTAAAACTGTTTTTGAAAAAAACTGTAGGGCTGGAGAGATGCCTCAGTGGTTAAGGGGACTAGCTGCTCTTCCGGAGGTCCTGAGTTCAATTCCCAGCAACCACATGTTGGCTCACAACCATCTGTAATGTGATCTGATGCCCTCTTCTGGTGTGTCTGAACACAGCGACAGTGTACTCATATATATAAAATAAATAAATAGATCTTTAAAAAAAGAAAAAAAGTGTAACATTAAGGCTAACTAGTATGTTTTAGTTGGGGTGTCTGTTGCTACACCCTGAGAGTAAACTTATGAGAGGGTTTATTTCAGCTTACAGTGTCCCATCATGGAGGGAAGAAGGCAGGAACTCTGGCAGGAACTGAAGCACAAGGCATGCTTACTATCATGATTCTCTCCGCATGCATTACTACACACCTAAGGACCCTGGCTGGGGTGATACTGCCCACAATTAAGTTGGGCCCTCCCACATGGATCATTAATCAAGAAAATGAACTACAGAGTTGCCTACAAGAGGCATTTTCTTCTTCTTCTTCTTCTTTTTTTTTTTTTTTTTTTTTTTGTTTGTTTGTTTTGTTTTTTTGGGGTTTGTTTGTTTGTTTGTTTGTTTTTGAGACAGAGTTTCTCTGTGTAGCCCTGGCTGTCCTGGAACTCACTCTGTAGACTAGGCTGCCCTCGAACTCGGAACTCCGCCTGCCTCTGCCTCCCAAGTGCTGCCCGGCAAGAGGCATTTTCTTAATTGAGGTTTCTTTTTCCAGATGACTCTAGCTTGTGTCAAATTGATAAAAGAACAAAAACCAACCAGGACATGAGTTATGTAGGAAATGAAGAGGGACTAGCTTAGTTTGTGCGTGCGTGCATGTGTGTATGTTTGTGTGTGTGTTTGCTTGAATGTGTGGACACATGATGGGCACATGTGTTTGTGTGTGTAAAGGTCTGCAGCTGACATGTGTCTTTGGAGTTGGGTGATTCAAATTTCAGTCCTCCTGCTTGCAGGAGCACTATATCCACTGAGCTGAGTCCTTAGCCCTGACATGTTTAATATAATAAAAAATTGAGAAGAATGTAAGCATTAAAACTAAGTAGACATGGTTGAGTTTTCCTGTTTAGTTGTTTACATAGGAACAGGTTGCATTCTGGTGAAAGTGGTGGAGCATTATCGGTTTAACCACTCCCTCAGGAGGTGACAAGTTAAACTTTTAGGGTGTGTGTGTGTGTGTGTGTGTGTGTGTGTGTGTGTGTGTCTGCATGCTCCTGTGCTGCATGCAGGTAATGTCCTGTTCTGTGCACCTTATTCCCTCAGACAGGGTCTCTGTGAACCTGGGGATTCTTACTCCGGTCCTCGTGCTTGCACGGCTAGTAGTCTCTTACCCACTGAGCGTCTCCCTCAGCAGAGACCTTTCTCCACAGTACTGTAGACTCTCAGAAGGAATAGACAAGGGAAGAGCTTGCTAGAGACAGGGATAAGGAAGCAGCAAGGAAAGAAAAACGTACTGCACTGGATTGCTTAACTGATAGAATGGCTAGAATATACAGTGTGGTCTCCTTGGACTTCTGTAGGCTAAGAACAGCTTGAAAACCCAAAAGTTCTTAAAGTTAGGTAAACTATCTTTTCCTTTGTTTTGAGACAGGATTTCTGTGTCCTAGAATTCACATTGTAGACCAGGCTGGCCTGGTACTTAGGGATCTGCCTGCCTCCCAAGTACTGGAATGAAGGTTTGAGCCACCATGCTCAGCTAAATGTTTTTAATGAATCTAACTTTATGTTTCTGAAGCCTCTTTAGGCAAATGTTCTTTAGAAAGGTATATGAGGTTTAGTTGTATTGGGAATATTTTCAGTTATTCTGAAGTTCAGTAGTAGGTATATGAATTTGCTATATTTGTCTTGGTACCATCTTTCCTGACTGTTTCAGGAAGGCAGCTGTGACACAGCTGTCCTTAGAGGCACCATCTTTTCCTCTCCTGCCTGGGCTGTGCTAGTAGCTTCTCCTCTGTCCAGTGTCAGCCATGCCTGAGCACTGCTGGCTCTGAGGTCTGCTGCCTCTTACTTGTTTATTTGAGGACAGGCGGGCTGCTTGCCTAAAGTGTGCTTTCTTTGTGTTTCAGTCTGATAGCGGTGGAGCCTTTAAAGGTTTCAAAGGTTTGGTTGTGCCTTCTGGAGGAGGAGGAGGAGGTTTTTCTGGATTTGGTGCTGGCTCTGGAGGGAAGCCTCTGGAAGGACTGACAAATGGAAACAGCACAGACAGTGCCACGCCCTTCTCCAGTGCAAAGACAGCAGTAGAGCCCAAGGCAGCCTTTGGTAAGTAGCCCTTCCTCTCCAGCCCTCTCTGAAGTCCATGCTGAAAGAGAACTTAGCTTACCCGATTGTTATGTTTTTCTCTCTTTGTCGGGGCCTTGCAATGTAGCCCAGGTTGACCTTGAACTCAGTCCTCCTCTTCCAGCCTTCTGAACACTGGGATTATAGGTTTGTGCTACCAGACCCAGCTGGTGAGATGTTTCCTTGGATGTGCTGGTGAAAGGATGGGACTTGGAGCAAGTGGGTCAGCAGAGCACACCTCTGCACCTGACACAGCAATTGTATTCTCATCTCTGCTGGTTGACAGTGGTGTGACTTCAGTGTCAAGTTCATAACCCCCAGACCCCAGAATTGACTCTCAGCAAGGAGGCAATTTGTTGACTCAGTGTTTGCCTTCCTGGGTCATGCACAACAAGGGCCTTCAGTGCACCTCCCACCACAGTGGCCATTGGAAACTGGGGTGATGCTGTCTTTGATCAGTTTCCCTGATCTAGATTTGAACAGGAAGTACTGAACACCTAATCCTGTTCTGGATGAATTAGTCAGGAACTTTTGGGATTCACATAGAGAACAGGATTATGGGCTGAATCCTAGAAGTGATCCTGATTGGACAGATTGTGTTTTTCAATTCTCAAAGTGTATGTTGTGTGGTGGTTGTTGGTTTGACATCGCTCTCAGGTAACATAGCTACAGGAGCTCAAGCTGGCCTCCAGCTGTGTAGAGGGAGGATAACTTTGACCCTGATCCTCCTCTTGATCCTAGTTTTACGTGCCAGATGACCTCATGCACCACCCACTGCCCTGTTTAGTCCTTACTAAGCAGAGTGTACTAAGTGCCTTGGTAACCATTTGCTAGATACCCAGTTCCTCAGCATTGGTTTATGAACACAAGCTTGGTAACAGGAAAAGCAGAGCATGATGGTAGTAGTCCAAAACCCTAGTTGTAGTGAGCCTGGTGGCACACACCTGTTGTCAGCTTAGGAAGCCAAAGTAGAATGGCAAGGTCCAGTTCAGCTGGGACTACACAGCAAGACCCTGTTGAGACACATTAAAAACAAGTCAACCAACCCTTAGATGATTTAATCAAACCAGCTTTTAAAGTGCTTGAACATTAATTTCTTACAGGTTCTTTTGTTGTGAATGGCCCTGCTACCTTGGATAAAAAGATTTTGAGTCCCAAATGCAATAGCAGCAGTCAGCCGCCCTCCTCTGGCGCTGCTTCCAATACTTCCTGCACTGGGAATGCCTATCACAAGCAGTTGGCTGGCCTGAACTGCTCTGTCCGGGACTGGATAGTGAAGCATGTAAACACAAACCCGCTTTGTGACCTGACGCCCATTTTTAAAGACTATGAGAGATACTTGGCGACGATCGAGAAGCAGCTTGAGAATGGAGGTGGCAGCAGCTCTGAGAGCCAGCCAGACAGGGAGACAGTTGGAATGGAGCCGCCTTCCCTTTTTGCTTCAACAAAACTACAACAGGATTCACCATTTTCATTTCATGGTAACAAAGCAGAGGATACATCTGAAAAGGTGGAGTTTACACCAGAAAAGAAAGCGGACGCAGCACAAGGAGCAACAAGTGCCTCATTTAATTTCGGCAAGAAAATCGAGAGCTCAGCTTTGGGCTCATTAAGCTCTGGCTCCCTAACTGGGTTTTCATTCTCTCCTGGAAACTCTAGTTTATTCAGTAAAGATGCTGCCCAGAGTAAAGTAGCCTCTTCACCATTTTCTGCTAAAGCATCAGAGAGTCAAGCAGGAGGCAGCAGCAGTGAATGCAGAGGTAAATACCATGCCACCACTGCTTCACATCTGCACAGTGTTAATGAGAATACTACAGGTGCTCCATTTCCTGTGTGTGTCACAGTGGCTTAGTTCTTATCTTTAAAATAGAGCAAGACCCATTTTATAGGTGTTAGAGATCACATGCGGTGGGGGTGTGGTTCTGTGGGAGAGAAATGGCATGGCGTGCACCAGCAACACAGCCTCTGTCTGCACAAGAGGATCTCTAGATGCACAGTGAAGGTGTGTTAAAGATAGCTGGAGTAGAGGTTTAGTACAGTAACTTAAAAGTGCTGGGCACGTGAGGTTGAATATAGAAGAAGCAAATTAAAATCTTTTTGAAAATGAACTTTACTGAAAAGGCTCAACATGAATGCCCGTTGAATTGGTTGTATTTAGGGGTTTGGCTGTAAACGAGCTGCTTTAGCATTAATGTTGGGGCCAGACCTGACACAAAGGAGGCTCGCTCATCCTCGGAGGAAGGCCCTGCTGTTGTGGCTCATGCTCAGCTTCCTTGGGCTTGTCATTGTGGCAGGTCTTGGCAGTAGCACACTTGCAGAGTTTCTTTTGAGGTTTTGGTACCCATAGTGCTCATATGTATTCTGTGTAACAGCACTCCAGGACCAGTTCTATCCAGTACAACTTTCTAAAATGATGGGTGTGCTTAGTACATATACTGTCCAATGCAGTGCTCCCTAGCCGTGCCTGGGCAGTTGCATACTTGCACCGTGGCTAGTGGTGCTGAGGGATTAGATGTCTGCTTTGAAGGACAGGTTGTTTTGTTTTTATTTTTCTCTGTAGCTCTGGCTCTTCTAGAACTTGCTATGTAGACCAGACTGACCTTGAATTCCAAGCTCCACTGCTCTTCTGTCTGAACTCTTCAGCATCCAGGGTCCAATAAGGGCCCTTTAATTTCTCCTCTGCCTCCAAATAAGAGGAAAGTGTATCCTGAACTATAGGGAGCTTATGTCATACCCTAGTCCTGCAGCCTGCACTGTCAGACCATGTTGCCATCTTGTGGTTACCACACCTTCACATTAGAAAGACTTGGAACTTGTTCAGACAGCAACTTCCTATCCTTCCTGGATCTCCTTCTCCAGTCCTGGGTGCCTCAGTTAAGTAATCCTGCCAGGAGATCCTAGTACCTCACGGTGGACCTTACTTCAGTCTTTTTGTTGCTGTTCTTTTGTGGTTTTTGTTGTTGTTGTTGTTTTTGTTTTGTTTTGTTTTGTTTTGTTTTTTGTTTTTTTGAGACAGGGTTCATCTGTGTAGCTCTGGTTGACCTGGTACTCTATCTGTATCTAGACCATGCTGTCCTAGAGATCCGCCTGCCTCTCCCTCCCAAATGCTCGGATTAAAGGCGGTGCCCGCCCACTCAGCTCTTAGTTTGGGTCTTTGATCCAAGTCTGGCAGGTTTACACAACTGCCTTTTTGAGTGGATCCTTCCTGTTTGTATGTCCCTTGTCTCTGCTCCTCACTGTGGTGATCTCTCCTGAATGGATGTGTCCTTCCTGCCCTCTCAGTGAACCAGGTCCGCAGTGCCAGATCCTTGAGCCCTGGACAATTCAGACAACTCTTTGGAGCCATTTTTCTGACCAGTTTGATTTTTTAAAAAATTATTTTTGCTCTTTTGGTCATTGTTGATGCTGGTCCTCCCTGGGCACACTGTGCTCTGGACACAACAAGAACATCGGCAGGGGTGGTCTTGGGTTCCCTTTTCCACTGGACAGCCTGAGTATGTATAATTTTATACTTAGTATGTTTTGGTAAAGACCTTGTCATAAACAAGGATGCCTTTCATTCTTGAGCTTTGGACAAATTAGAAGTTATTTTAGAATAGAGAAAAATGTTGCCATTATGAAGTGTGGTGAGATGGCTCAGCAAGTAAAGGTGCTTGCTTGCCTCCAGTTCTAACAGCCTAATGCTGGGAACCCATGTGGTAGAAGGAAAGAACCAAATCCTGCAAGCTGTCCTCTGACCTCCACACAGTACCCATTTGTGTGTGCACACATACATGCATACTAAATAAATACATTTAAAATTTCCCAGCTGACACCTGCTCCCCTAAACAGTAAGGTGCTCACAGTTGTATTTACTAGCTTACATGGAGTATTCCAGACTGATGTTCAGGATGATGGGGAACAAGTGTCTTCTGACTCCGAGTTCTTTCTGTGCAGATGGTGAGGAAGAAGAGAATGACGAGCCACCCAAGGTGGTGGTAACGGAAGTGAAGGAAGAGGATGCTTTCTACTCCAAAAAGTGAGTGGGGCTGTGGGGACCTGCAGGCTGTGCTCAGCCGAGCAGACTGAACAACTGCAACAGCAAGAATGATTGGCTTGGTTGTCTGGTTGGTTTTGGTTTTTCAAGACAAGGGTTTCTCTGTGTAGCCCTAGTTGTCCTGGAACTCACTCTGTAGCCCAGGCTGGCCTTGAACTCACAGATCCACCTGCCTCCACTTCCCCAGTGCTGGCAGGGCTTTCCTAATAACCTAAGGGTCTCCATATAATGTGTGCTGCTTTATCCATAGTTACACCCTAGTCCAGATTTATCTCTGGGTCTTAGGGGATCAAAATTGAAGGCCTGGAGGGAATTTGAAAAAATAAAAGGGGACAGCAGGATGGGAGAGATGTAGGACAGTCTTCTGGTTCCGTGCCCATCAAGAGAGCCAGTTCTGCTGTGCCACTCAGCACAGGGCACGTGAGAGCGGGCAGTGGAAGCGGTCAGCTGAGATGTTGACTCACTGAGGAAAGATGGTCACAGGTAGTACAGAGGGTTTGAGGGGACTGTGATTGTCGCTCACTAGCAAAGTGCTTGCCTAGCATTGGCCCACACTACAGAGAAAGGTGGGGGTGGGAAGGTAACTTCTAGAATATCTAACTAGATTACCTTGCTGTTTTGTGTGGGTTTGCCCAGATACCATCAGTCCAGTAAAGAAGCTTTATCCTCTCTCTCCACTGCAGTTGCGGTTGTTATCGAGCTGACTTGCTGAGTGCCTAATCGTGTCTGTTGTTTCCCACAGATGTAAACTATTTTACAAGAAAGACAATGAATTTAAAGAGAAGGGTGTGGGGACCCTGCATTTAAAACCCACAACAACTCAGAAGACCCAGCTCTTGGTGCGGGCAGACACCAACCTAGGTGGGTGCAGAACCAGCATGGTGCCCTGTGCAGAGAGCCTTATCCTGACACTGCAGTTCTTTGTATGTTGAAGCTCAATAATAAGAGTTTGTTTGTTTGTTTGTTTGTTTGTTTTATGAGAGATCATGAGGCCAAATTGATCTTCTGGTTACTAATATGGACTTGGTTTTGAATATTGGGAACATGATGTAGGTGTGTTGTTAAAAGCTTTGTTTCCTATGTTGGAGTGTGGTGGAGGGGTGGTTTGCATATGGATGGCTTACTGAGCACAGGGTAGAAGTATACAGGTTTCAGTTTAAAGAGATCTTTGTGGCGAGAAGGGCTGGTATGTGGAGCCCCAAGACTGTCATGTCTCACTCCTCAGCCACTCTCTACCTTTAGTTTTGGAGCAGGGTCTCAGTCACCTGAAGCTCACTCATCACCTTGGCAGGCTGGCCAGTGAGTTTGAGGGATCTACAGCCCCCATTCTTACCCTTTTCCACCTTTCTGGGCTGGGATCACAGGACTGGGCTGCTCTCCGCAGCTCTTACGTGGGTTCTGAGGATCTGAGGTCAGGTCCTTGTGCTCGCATGCGTAGCACTGAGGCTGTCTCCCCAGCCTTAGGGAATGCTTTTCATAGAGCAAGAGTACTGCATTGCTGTCTTTCACCCACTCCAGCTGTCGGTCCTTACAACAGTCCAGTACAAAAGAGGCTCTGACTGCACTGAGCCTACAGCATGTGCTCACTGGTGTGAGGCTCTGCCAGGCCACCCAACTACCACAGGATCACTGTAATGTCACTCTAGCCTGGGGAGCCCTGCTAGGGAGAAACTGTTTCTTTGCTGGTCCTTCACCCTTAAGTCGGATGAAATGGTGAAGGTGTAGGTCCAGGCAGTGCACAGCGAGTCCTCTGCATGCAGTGTACAAGGTTGTAAGCACATGAAGCTGGACAAGGAGTGTGCGCAGAAGGGGAGGCAGGAAGCACCTTCTCCATTGGGACCTGTCAACCCCCAGGTCCCCACAGCTTGTCACACTCCCCATACAAGAAATGAAGGACTTTTAAATGGCGGGAACTTTAGCACAGTAAGAAGCTGCTTCAGGATCGAATCTTAGCCTCTTAGAGAATCCTGCAGTTTTGATATACATTTTATATATTTATTTTTATGTTTTGATGGATATTTTCCTTTGTTTACTCAAAGGCAACATACTGCTGAATGTTCTGATTCCACCCAATATGCCGTGCACCCGAACAGGGAAAAACAATGTCCTTATCGTCTGTGTCCCCAACCCCCCAATTGATGAGAAGCAGCCCACTCTCCCTGTCACCATGCTGATCCGGGTGAAGACAAGCGAGGACGCCGACGAACTGCACAAGATTTTACTGCAGAAAAAGGATGCCTGAGCCACCTGAGCACGAGGCTGACCAGGCATGTTGCCACGATGCTGCTTCCCTCTGCCCCTAAACTTAGTCACATTCTTTCCTCTTCTACTGTGACATTCTCAGAACTTCTAGGTAACTTGAACTTTGTGAGGAAGATTAAGGCCAATAAATCCTTTCAGTGTGTCGAAGCTCTTCTCCCTTCCTAAGAACTAAGCAAAATACATTGGAGTGAAGTTTGGGAAGGTTTTTTAATGTTGATTCATTGAGTAAACTAAACCTAAGTGATTCTTAATGGACTGTAATCAGGGTACCAGTTAGCTCTCCAGAGGCTCCCTCAGGCGGCTGTGGGTGCCACTCTGCCTGCCCCGGGAGACCTGATGGCAGTGTTCACAGTGTTCAGAAGACACCGCCTGCTCCCCTCCTGTGGGCTTGTCTGATCCTGATCCATGACTAGCACTCCTGCATAGCACACCGCCACACTGTGACTGCGCTTGCCCTGTTTCCTTCTGAGCTGAACTTGTGGGTACTGGGAATCAGTTTGTCATCAGCCTGTTTTTTGTCAGGTGCTGGCCTTTGACCTGGAGCTGCTTGACTGAACCAGGAATTGCTTTTCCCGGGAGAGGACATGAGTAGTGGCTCGTGGGGGAGCTGGTGGTGTATAGACTGGGTTTTGTAGTTACTCATGAGGTGCTCTTATTTGCTTACCTCCCTAGTTAACATGGATGGGGGCTGTCAGGAATAATGGATTTTACTGAAAGCACAAATTTGGTAGCGTTTTTTATATCATTTCTATACCACAAACAAGCCTTTATTTTAAAAGAAAAAGAGTGAAATCGTGCTGTAAAGGGTTGTGTGCTCATGGCCATTTGTGCCCTGGTGAGCACAGTCTGAGTGGAGGTCCTCTCAGGAGCCGTGCGCTCATGAGAAGCTAGAGTATGGCAGTGGAAGACGGCTCATTTGGCCTGTAGCTCAGACAGCAGCATATTATTTGGCGTCTGAAAAACCCATTTTTATTCTTAGTTTTTAAGGATGAGGTATTACTGAGTATGTCCATTTGGAAGAGAGCCATGGTTCTACATGCTGTTCATGTCACTTCAGAGCGGTGAGGTTACTAATACTAGGGTGCTCTGAAGACCAGACATCAGTTAAATGCCAGACTTGATGCTGAGCTGGTCATGGTTCATGCCTCATCCCGGTGCTGGAGAAGCTGAGGCAGGAAGATGATGCGAGTTCATAGCAGCCTGAGCTACACAGTAAGACCACCCCCAAAAAAAATTAGAATAAAAAGTCTGTCTAAAGTTCCACTTTCATTTTTCATAAAACCATTTGACACCAGGACTAGATCTTGTCCGAAGGCTCAGGGTCAGTATCCAGGGGCACACACTTGTGTGCTCAGATAGTAGTAGCACGTGTGTCCTGACCTGGGCAAACAGTCACAAAAACTGGATGGCACAGTTGCTTTCTTAAAACTTCAATGCCCGGGTGGGATGAAACCTAGTTAGCTTTTATTTTCACATGGGTCTTAATCTCACTATGTAACCCTGGCTAGCCTTGAACTCAGATCCACCTGCCTCTGCCTCCTGAGCCCAGAGCTGCTTTCTGAGGTGGGTGACAGCACTGAGAGCTGAGCACCTGCCGTGTACCTGCAGATGTGTGTGTGCTTCTTGGGTGTTGACTTGCCTTTTAGCATGGAGACTTGGTTCCTAGCAAGCATGTTGCTGCTTCTGTGTTCACTGGCCCTGGCCTGTTCACATTGGGTTTGCCCAGCATTCCAAAGATGAAATGAGGGGTATGCATTTCAGAACAGTACTGTGTTGCCACATGCCTGTGGGGCTGACACGTCTCAGACTCACAAGGTACTTTCAGGAACTTGTTTCTTCATGGTGGCAGTGCTCTGTGAGCATCTGCCCATGCCTTGAATATTTACCAAAAGAATAAAAGCAAAAAAGGTCGAGACTGGAGTGCCTTCTCAAGCTCCCCAGCCGATTTTAATTGTAAATTAGTGTGGCTTTTTTTCTAACATTCCCAGCAAAGTTTGCTGCTAAAGACCATCCCTTTTGGAAAGGAGAATTATGGGGAGCTACGTGGTGTGACTGTGACTCAGCGTGTCTTGTCTTTATGCTTTAGGAGCTTGTTCAGTGCGTCTGACCTGAGTGTGGGCGTGAAGTCTGTGTGTCACAGAGGCCCCTGGAGGGCGCTCTGTTCTTGCACTGTATGTGTAGCTGGTTCCAACCATAGCTTAAACTTCATTTATGTTTTAACATGTTAGAAACTTGCCTGTTGTGTGTTTAATGTGAACTGAGGAGTTTATCTCCAGTTTCAGAATCTAAAGTTGTGTCTTGTATTTGCCTGAGGGAAGTGTGTGTTCTCTGTGGTTGGGGTGCATCGAGCAGATGTTAAGCCTGGGCCTTCCCACACTGTATCTCACACTTCACACATTCCCAGCCCTGCCCTGCCCTCCTCAGAGACCCACACCATACAGGCTGTGGCTGTGTCAGTGACAGGTCAGATTGTTGGTGGGCTGATTTTTCTGTTTTACCATTTCAGTTCTAAATCCTATTTTTTACATGCTGTGTGCCAAAAAAAAATAATAATAATAATAATACCTCCTATGGCATAGAGGGGAAATTTCACCTTGCTGTCAGGGAAAGCCCTTTCCTGTACCTTTTAGAGAAGTCTGTTCTTGCCAGTTTATTCCTTATGTTACCATTTCTGAAGAGGAGAAAGAGCCCCTCGAGGCTGCAGTGTCCACTTACACCACTGGAGTGGGATTTTAAGGAAATGACCTGTTCTGTCACTTGCAGGTGAGGTTGGGAGTTCTTCAGGGCATCTTTCTAGCCCCATGCTCTGTACTTGGCCACCGAGTGCTCTCCAGAAGCAATCACAAGACTGAGGACGTAAGACTTAGTGTCACATGGAATAATCTGCTTTCTCCTTTGAACAGGAATTTGTTGTCTAAAGCTAGAATACTTGAATCGTCAGGCAGTAGAATGGAGTGTTAGCTTTTGAATGAGCCTTTAAGGAAGTGTAACAATCCATGAAATGTGAATAAATGGAAAGTTTGGATACTGTTCTGTTCCTGTGCTGTTCTTGGCAGATCAGTGGGAAAAGAAGCACATGGTAGTGTGCAGAGATGTACCCCAAGTGGGGGCTAACCAGCCGACTGTGGGATGTGGGGTGAGACTCTTGAAGCTTGGCCCAGGGCTGCCTGCATCAGATTACAGCTGGGTGCAGAGCCTTGTTTGGGACAGTCAGTCCTCCAGCCTCAGACAAATTACAGCTGGGAGAGATTAGCTTTCTCCTATGGAAGGAAGGTCTTTAAACTAAATTCTAGTCCATTCAGTGATGTATTGGAGTTGTGTTCTGATTCTGAAGTTTCCTAAGAAACACTGCATTACCTGAGTTACAAGGTGTTTTCCTGGTTAGGGAAGGCTGTCCGAAGTGAACTGTGAGATTCCTAAGTTATAGGTGCTTTCTGAAGCTCAAGATTGTCTCTGAGCCATTAAGGAGACAGACTGATCTGGTGTGGACTCCCAGTGTACCCTGGGGCTCCCAGTGCCAGAGGTTTGTACAAACTAGAACTGACAGCTTTTAGGGCCCCCACCTTAAGCCTGGTGAACTAAAACCTCAGGTCAAGGCCCAGTCTTTATTTGATATAGTGGGTTTTGTATAGTCACACGACTACTAGCCATTGTATGTGAACAGATGACCCATTGCACAGCTGTGATCTCCCACCACTGGCTGGCAAGCACCCACTCTAACTCCCAGATACAGCCATGGAGTAAAGCCCTTTAGCCCGTCCTAGGAGAAAATGGCAGTGACCATCAGCTTTCAGGAATTGTGCCAACCTCTGTACATGGCCTGTGGCACCTCGCTGTCACTGAACATGAAGGGGTGTATTGGGTTTACCTTCCCTTTGAAGATCCCAGGCCCTGACAAACTGGGGTGACATGGCTTGCTGGGGGACCAGGGTCACATGGCCCTTTCTGTCACCACCACAGAATCACTCGACTTCACTGGTTTCTGGAATTGGCTTAAGTCTTGAGTAAAAGTGTTTATTCAAAATATAATCAAAGTTCACCAGAAACAACGGTTATTTCAAACTGAGCAACCTGATTGCTTTATTAAAGTCAGATTCCAAAATGAAAGAGCCATCCACATAGAGGAGAGAAAAAATTTGGTGGCCCATTGGCTTACATGAGGCTGTAGGAGGCAAGTGGGTGACACTGAAGAACAGGAACCTTTTATCGATCATCTCCCAAACAAGCTTTTCCTTCCTCAAGTTTCCTAGCCTTCTGTCCCATTAACAAGCACAAATTCCGATGTCTCCAGTTGACATGGGTGTATACAGTGAGCTACAGGGACTGCATTATTTTACATTGCTCTCTTCTATGTATGTTCTGGAAGGTTTTTCCTTTCCAGGGAAACATTTTCTTCCAGGCTGACAGCGGCTCCTTAAAGGTATGTATGAGTCAGGGTAAAAGACCTGAGAGCAGAACTGCCTTCCCAAAGCATCTGGGAAACGGAAGGCCAGCGCTGCAGCCAGCTTCCAGGGCAGAGGCTTCAGGCCACTTGAAAGGGCTACCCAGTGACATGGATAGCAAGGGGGCATGGTTTACCTGCTAAGCTACTGCCTCCTTCCTACCTCCTTGTAGTTGGAGTTCAGAGAAACCCTCCTGGTCTGGTGTTTCTAGGATGATTCTTTCCTGTGTCCTCTCAGACTCCTTTTTCTGTCTCTACTGCAGGTCCAACTCCAGTGTATACAGTATATTAGGCCCTATCCTTTGTGACATAAGTCATTTGGCATGTTTTAGAAACCCATATGCACGAAAGGTGGCTATATTTCCAACCTGTGACGACCACAGGCCCTAGAAAGCCAGCCAGATGCTCCCACCCCCCCATGCTCATCCCTACCCCCACCTGTTCAGCAGCCCCCGTTGCAGATGTTACGCAACAAGGAAGGTCAGATGCCTACCGGGATCTTTTCTAAACTCCTGTTTAGGTTCCCAACTTCTATTTCAACCATCTTCCTGCTACTGGGATGGTTTTTAGGAGGTTCTCTTAGAAAAACTTGGAGAGTTTTTCTGTCCAACACTGCCAGGGTATATTTTCATGGGAGCACAGAACAGAGCCCAAAATGTATCATATGATCAGCTTTGGAAACACTCGAACTTCCGGTTAGAGTGGTCACTGTTCCCCTCACAGGGTCTTCACAGGCTAGTGTGTGGGATGGCGTCTATCAGCCCCAGTGGATACCGTTTCATATGTTCCCAAAGTCAAGGTCAGTCCCTTGCTTAGCTGTTTGTATTAACATGAAACATGTATTATTAAAAGAGACAGGTAATGATTGGGGCACTTCAAAGAAATTTTAAATGTCTCTAAAATGTAAAGCAATGTCTCGAACATAAAGCCAACAGCCACCAAAAAGCCTGAAGCCTGCCTTGAGAGGCTTCCTGTCGGATGTAGGTGTTCATAGGAAAGCCACTCATAATTCCCATTCAATGTGTACTACCTCATGTCTTTGTTGAAATGTTTTTTTTTTTTTGTAGAAATCACAAGTTTTGAAGTAGCAAAAAAAAAAAATAACAGTTTTGTAGGTGTAAATTCTCATACAATAATTTTGTTTTTGTTTTTTGTTTTTTTCGAGACAGGGTTTCTCTGTGTAGTCCTGGCTGTCCTGGAACTCACTTTGTAGACCAGGCTGGCCTCGAACTCAAAAATCCTCCTGCCTCTGCCTCCCAAGTGCTGGGATTAAAGGCGTGCGCCACCACCGCCCGGCACAATGATTTTGGAAAAAGACTGCTGTCTGCATCAAAGTTTCCTGACCTACAAAGGAAGCGGCTGAGGTCAAAAGAAGATAAAGAGCTGACCAGTGCAGCCCAGCTGCTGAGAGCACTTGCCCAGTGCCACAAAGCCGTGGGTTTTACCCCTAGCACAGCATAAAACCAGCACAGTATGGAAACCTGTCAATACTAGCACATGGAGGTGGAAGGGGGTTCATTAGTTCAAGATCACCCTCTGCTGTACAGTAAGTTTGCAGCCAGCCTGGGCTACAGAAGACTCTGTCTCAAAAACAACAGACAACCCTATTGAAAGCTCATGGCCTGAAATCACCTTGGAAATTCATAAACACACAACTTCATGGCTTCCTCCACTTGTGGGGCTCTACCTGATGCAGAACTCAGATTTCCACCTCAGCCATAAACTGTCAAGTCAGCTTATATGATGTTCTAACAGTGGCCAGTGGCTGTTTGTCTCAGGGCCTCAGAGAAAGGTTTGGAGGTTCGTGTCTAACCAGTGAAGGCCTTTTAGGTACACCACTCCTCACCTAGAGGGACAGGGCAGCACTCCGGCTACCTGCCCAGAAGGGCCAATGCATATGCCCTAAAAGGCTCCTTTTGTTCAAGCTCCAGATAGTTACATGTGGGCTCCAGTTACATGTGGGCTCAGCCACGTGAGGTGGCACCTGCTATGCACTCGAACCCTGTGCCTGCACACACACACCCCTTTTGAGGATTATATTTACTTTTTAGGGTGGCTGTGTCCACAGGGACAGTCCTACTGAATGATACAGGGAAGCTGTGTGATGTTAGGATACTCAGATTTTAAAGTGGGAAAGGATGGCCAACGTGGAAAACCAGACAGGACCTAAAACTCAGTACATCCAGTTTTGGCCAGAAATTTAAAATCACTTATAACTACACACACACACAACACACACACACACACACACACACACACACACACACACACACACACACACACACACACACTAGACTGAACCAACTAAACACACGGGCTGGGATGTCTTAATGAAAAAACAATTTTTTTTGAGAGTCGATCTCACTATATAGCCCTGACTGTCCTGGAACTTGCTAATGTAGACCAGGCTGCCACCATGCCTAGCTTATTTGTTTAGTGTTTTCAATCATAATCCTTTAAGGGGAATGAGCCTGGGCTGCCTCGCTGTAGGCAGTCAGGATGCCAGCAAGATCCCAAGAGGCAAGATGGACGCTGCCTGAAGAAACGGGAATGCCTCCTCCAAGGGACGCAGAGTAAGCAGCACTTTGTGCTTATGTCCTGAAGACCGACACCTAGGTTCCCCAGAACACAACTGAACTTGGATTGCAGTTGCTCCTTGTCCTCCTGTGTTGTGTGAGGACAAACAAGTTCCCAAGAAAATTAAAGATGGCCCCAGAAGCCAAACCGTCATCCCCAGGATGATTCTGGGTGCTTCTGCTGTCATTTGTCACTTTGAGATAGGGTCTTGCTAAGTAGCCTAGGCTGTCCAGAAACTCTATCCTCCTGCATCAGCCCCAGTGCTCGGATTGCACACATGTGCCACCATGTCTGGCCTTCCGATGTCAGAATTCTAACCCAGTTCTCAAGGGCCTCTGAATATGTTTGAAACTCAAAAGTGTCCACTGGAGAAAAGGGAATTGTGACCAAATAAATGTCTGGCTGTGTCCTGGGGACAGTCATGTGGTTCAAACCACAGGCTGGGGCTTGTGCCCTCTGCCACTGTATAGTCTCTGTGATGCTTTCCTCTTCTATAGAGGGAGTGATGGTACCTAAGCAGGTATCAGGATGCTCCGTGTGCCACACAGAGACAAGTCACACGGCACATACTCCGCCTTCCTACAGACTGGGAAGTACTTGTACTCAGTCCAGCCCAGAGAGAATGGCTGAGCTGTGGTAGAGGGAACCCCCAGAAGAGAAGCCACAGAATTGCAGTGAGCCCTGGACTACCTCGGTCTTCCACAGAAGACACCCTTGGCTTCATTTCTCCTAAGATAGAAATCCAGTGTTCAGACCACAGAATGGCCAAGTGCCTGATGTGGCAGGTTCTGTTACCTCCCTAGAAACAACTGTGGGGACAGCATTCACATACTCTACAGGAGAAATGGCAATCCTACACCAGAGGACCACACCCAGAAGCCTGAGGTACACTGGCATTCTGGGACAGGATGTGAATCTGCTTTGATGGTTAGATTAGAATCGGGACCCAGACTCCAGCACAGTCCTAGTGTCTAAGCTTACGCACTACTCATCCGTCCCTTTGGAAGGAATTATTTCAGCACAGGCAGGGGAAGCAAGCTTCCTTGCCACCTAACAGCCACTCCTAAGACCCAACTGAGCTATGCAGAATGACAGGTAAGCAAACCCTGACCCAGCCATGCACTTGAATCCTGGAGACTTCAGTGAGGTAGGTGGTATCAGCCCCATTTTACAGGTGGGCAAACTGAGGCAGAATGAAATGCAATAGCTCGCTTTTTAATAACAACATACAAAATCTGGAGAAAGCCCCAAAGTAGTGCCTACTCCCAGAGACCAAGGAATGGAGCCAGACAGGAGCCATGCTCCCGTGCCTGCTGTCCAACCTAGACGGGCTGAGCTCTACATACACAGCTGAGTTCTCTGGATCTGGGGAGCTAAACCCAGCAGCAACAGGAGGCCCAGCTTCCAGTTGATTCCAGGTGGATAGAGGAGGCCTCAGAGCACACCGCCAGGGTGAGGCTTGGGCTGGTCACTCACATGGTCACTTGCACCCACCGAGGACAATGCAGACTCATGAGAAGCCTGCTCTCCTCTCTGCCTAGGGAGCCAGGCTGAAGACAAGACCAGCATGCTGACCAAAGCACGGGGCAAAGGGGACAGCACCAGCCTCGCTCTAAGCTCTGGCCCCAGGGTGGTTCTGCCTACAACCTTTCCGGGAGGATTCCACCCCAGTCCCCATCAGTCATCCCTCAGCAGAAGTACCCTCCCACTTTCCTTCAGAACCGAATTCTGCGTCCCTCCGGAGAGCCGAGATCGACGCAGGACGTCTCGGGGTCGGAGGTGTGTGTGTTGGCGGTGTTCTTTGGATGGAAGCAAAGGCCGTTCTGGGGGATCGGGGCCTGTCTGCCCAGCTGGAGGTTGAGACCCATTCTGGAGCTGGGCATAGGGCGAGGTATTCCCAGCCGACAAACAGCTCATGTCCCCTGACCCCCAGCTGGGACCCACTGTGACAAGAACTATGGGAGAACAAGCTGGGACCGACTCCTGAGCTGAAGTCCGACAGTACTGCATTACAAAATTTTCAACTGGCTTTGTGTAGGATGCGTGGACAGCGGCCTGGCACAGAGCCCCAGCAGGGGTACAGGAGCCGAGGTCGGGAGGTCTAAGAACATTCTGGAAGCTGGCAGCCCCTCATGCCCTCTATGATCTCTTGGCATCTCTGGCCCTCTTTGGGAGCAGAAGGCTCTCAGAGATAGGCAGAGGGGGCTGAGCGTGGGCACAGGGTGGGAGCAGAGCCAGCGAGGGAGGAAGACGAGGCACTTCAGTTTGGGCTGGTGTTCATGGAGTCGGCCCTGGCCCCGGGAGTCGAGTGGCCCTGCCTGGCTGTAGCTCCGGTGCTGGCTTGTCACAGAAGACCCCAGTTGGCGGTGACAGGTAGGCACTTGGCAGCATTCCCAGGGCCAGGCAGGGCCGGGGCTCCGTGCAGGCTCCACACACACTAGGTCATCAAGATGGGTTTCTGCCGTACTTCCAGGATGTCTAGAGTGACAGGAGGGAGGCAGGTGGGGTGAGGAGACTCTTGGGAAGAGCCATAGCTATTACACACACACACACACCTGATAGGACCTCACAGGATGCAGACACCATCACCACCCTACCCTCCCATGTCAGCAATGGAGAAGCACAGATGCAGAGGCCAAGAAAAACAAGACCCCCACAGAGACTCCAGAGGCAACACCCAACTGTGACCATTCACAGGCCAGTGAGGACCACAGGGACACATGTGAAGGGAAGCCACCAGCCATGGAAAGCACACCCTGCTGATGCCTGAGTGGGGAGGCTCTGCAGTGCTCTGCCCTTGTGTACCTGTTAAGATCCGATGCAGCGGCAAAGTGACATAGGTCAAGTGTGCATAGAGAAGGAAGTTTCCATCAGCTCTGTTGAGCTTCAGCCAGGACCCAACCAGGGACCGGCCTGTGCCGGATAGGGACCGAGACCGCAGATTGGTGGCATTGTGCAGGTCGGCTGAAAAGGAGAGAAGAGGGTCAGTATCCCAGTGTGGACCAGGGAGCACGGGGAAGTGACAAGACATCGTAACTCCTCCAGACTGATGCCATGCTCCGAGATGTTCCTCGCCAATGCCCACATCCCCAGCACCCTGCTTCCAGGCCCTCAAACCTCCTGTCTGCCAGGGCCCACCTCTACCTGGGCCTGGACGGAAAGTACCCAGGGTTCACCCCAGGGAAGCCTTCCCTCCTCTGTCCACTCAGCAGGCACATGGAACTGGCATGTACAGGCTCTTGCTGAGGATGGTGAGGGATTGCTGGACATTCCCCCAAGAAACTCCTGACTCAGTTCTGAGGGCCACCCCTGACCCCCAAACCCCACTTTCCACAGGACTGATAGAGTGGCCAGTTTGCCCACTAACCCCACTTCCCTGGTCCAAGACTGAGGAGTCCTGTCCCATAGCTGCCCAACTCACTGGCAGTGATGCCAACCACCGGGAAGGAAGGTGAGTGGGTGGAAGCAAGGTGGGGTGGGCCCAGTGAAGGATCTGTGAGCCTGGTGACTCATGGGAGACCAGGAGTCAGAGGCAACAGAGAAGCTGTGAGGTTTACCCAGGACAGAAGGTTCTAGAATGAGCAAAGCCGGCCCAAGAAGTAGAAGAGGAAGAGCAGAGCCCCGAACATGAGGTGGGTGGACAACCTGAGAGCAGGACTCTCAGAGGCAGGAGGCTGCCCCATCTACACACAGCTTTGCCGTAGCCCTGGGGCCGGCACTCAGCACCTGGTATGTGTGGCTCTCTATGTGCCATGGGGTGAGAGAGAGACTGCCAGGACCAGTGACCACGCAGACGAGTGACCACGTGGACCAGTGACCATGCAGACGGTGAATGTATGCCAGAGCACGGGCCATTCCTCTGCAGGAGCACAAAGGGGAAGGCCAGCACCTCCACTGTCGTCCTCCCGGAAGAACTCCTCGCTGTCGTTGGCTGAGTGTGATTTCTTCATCTCTGCAATGCGGTTCCGCGGCACCTTCCTCTTGAGGGATGGGGAGAAGAAGGCAGGCCGGTTGTTTCGCTCTGGGGTGGGCGGGGTGCTAAAGGAGGTCACCTGGGAACAAGAAGCCCAAGTCACAAGAGCAGCAGGAACAGACTCTGCCATGAGGCCCCAGTGCCACTTGGATCACGCCTACAGAGCCAGCCCAAGCAGGGGCTGGTTATAGTTGCTGACCCTGGCCTGAGGGTCAGCTGTCCTGGCTGAGGGGACGCCGAGCACTGGAGGCTAGCTAGCCACATGCCCAGCAACCAGTCCTGCCTAAGGAGGGAGGAGGCTGCCAACAAACCTGACATAGAGGCCCCTCTTCCACATCTCAGCACAAAAGAAGGGCTGTTGAAATGCCAGGTGACAGGCTGCTGGTGTGGCTTAAGGACAGTCCTGCCCCCACAGCAGCACATGATGCCTATCTGACATCCAAGCAGAGAGGGCACACAGACAGGAGCCTCGACTAAGCCTAAAAGCCCAAGGCCACCGGGCCGACACCCCAGGCCAACCCCGGGCCCTCCCTCTTGCACCCAGACCCTTTCACAAGGGCCCAGGCTAAGGGCCCGCTCTCTGCTCGTCTCTCTCCTCCCTTCCAAGTACATTTAGTCCCAGCCACCAACAATCTCCATACTACTGGAGGTGAGCCGGGCAGAGACAGGCACAAGACATAGGTCCCTTGCCCTCAAGGAGCTTACAGTCTGCTGGGGGTGACAGACTCAAGTGACAACCACAAAATGCATGCTGGTCACTGAGACAGAAAGGGAAGCACAGGACATGGAAGCACATTGGAAGAAGGGACAGACAGCCTGTGAAATCAGAGTAGGCTTCCTGGAGGAGGCTGCCGCTTGAGTTGGGTCTTGAAGGACGAGTAGGAGTTCGCCAGGTGAAGAAGGGGGGGAAGGGCGTTCCAGGCATAGGGAACTTGGCCCATCCCCTCCCTCCTCCCCACGCAAACAAGAATCGGAGCAGCAAGGTGAGCTGAGACCGAGACTTCGGAGCCCCATCGGCCTCCCCGTCATAGCTCCGACATCCACCGAAGTCCCGGCGGCTGCTGGGCTCCAGATGGTCCTCCCTCAAGTCAGGGAAGTTTTCAAAAGATAAAAAAACAAATACCAGAAACCACAATACACACAGTCTGCATTTCTTATACACTGGTTACAAGTGACCCCTGAGGACAAGACAAACAACAGTGCATACACGGGCCATGGGTGTAGGCCCTGTGTGACCTCACAACTCCAGGGCTCCACAACCTCTCTATCATGAAGGGTATGGTTAGGGCCATCCCGTCCCCCTCGGCCATTCCCACTTGGCAGATGAAGAAAACTGAGGTGTGGGTGAGTCTAGGGACTCATCTGTGGGCACTTAGCAGACAGCACCCAGGTAGTGTTAACCCCGGGCCGTGTTTCATATGCACTTTGTCATCCAAATGCCATACAGAACTGGGCACAATCTGGCTGTCACCTGGGAGCTCAGAATCCAAGTTACCTCCATTCCAAAAGCAAGAGAGCCCTTCCTGAAGTGCCCAACACTTTACAACTCCCCCCCCCCCCCGCACTTCTTGGTTTTGTTTGGCTGATAAAACACACTAACTGTAAATGATTCCAAAAAGAAAGAAAAGGAGGCGCCCAGGAGCTAACACAAGCAACAGCCAATCAGGCACCATCTGCTTTGAGTTGCTTCTCATCAGACACAGAAGAACCACCATAGCTGCCACTTGGGACACCTCACAGGGCCAAGCCCCATGCAAGGCATTAAGTCATGAATAGTGCGCCTGGAGCCCCCATATTGCAGGAAGCACATTCATACTTTTCAACGAGAAACAGAAGATTAGAGAGAAAGAAACTCGTCCAAGGTGGACACCTGAGCAGCAGAGCCCAGAATGTGGCTGGCCAGTCTCTGGGACAAGGGCTGACTGATTCACAGACCACTCTGAGTGGCATCTGAACACTGACCCCACGGGCAGAGCCCTTCTCATGCCTGAGCCTGGGGTCTCTCCATGGCCACTGACCTCGGCTCCCCACTAGGCAATGAGAGAGCTCAGAGGAAGCAAAGCTTTTGGTCCTATGCTGGGCCCTCAGAGCTGCAGCAGGAGCAGAATCTGTCCACACCCCTGGGAGGCTGCTGACAGACAGGATGCCCTAGACAAACAAGCAGGCCCAAAGCCAGTCATGTGCTTGCTGTTGTCCTTGTGCAACAACACGGGGGTCAGCTCTTCCTTGTCCCTATCTGGCTTACGTGGCCAAAGCTGCCCAGCAGGTCCATGCAGGCAGGCACCAGACCCAGATCCTAGTCAATTTCTTCTGTTCTCAGGCCCTAAGACTCGGCCCCAGGCAGCAGCAGCTCAGGGAATCAGCCATGGTTGGGTACGAACCTGCTGGGTGACCTCAAATAAGGCACCCCCTCTCCACGTCAGCAGTGGCGGTCAGCCAGCTAGATCTCCCTCACCTGGGGTCTGTGGGGTGAGGGAGCCACAGGAAGTGAACCCAAGGGACAGGAGGCCCCTCCCCCAGCTGTGCAGCCCTTACCCGCTCATGCATGGGCGAAGCTGGGCTTGAATCTTCGGTCCCACAGGGGGATGTGTCACCAGTAGACACTCGGCTGACTGCCATCTCTGCATGGCCCTTGCCCTGAGGCCCCTTCATGCGCACAAACTCCATGTTGTTGTATTTGTAGAAGCCAAATGACATCTTCTGGGCCATGCGAGCAGCCACACTCACCTATGGCAGGTAGGACACGGCCTCGGTCAGAACCGTGGGACTGACTTCACACAGGTCCTCTCTCTCAAGACAGAGTATTACCATCTCTGAGGCCATCTTGAGGAGTCTAAGCCACAGGGAACCCAGTGAGCCCAACACGCAGTCCAGTATGGCATGTGTTCCAGATCCCTGGCCAAGGCTGTCCCATGCCCTGAGCACCCATGCTACAGGCCAGGACCTTAACAACAGGCTGCTGCTCCACCTCAGACTGGACAGCACCAGCTGGAGGAGGCCAGAGTACCAAGATTCCTTCTGCAGCTGATTAATCAATGATTAGTTTGGGGGGTGTCTCCAGTACTCGGCCACAGACAGCAAGGGGCTGGGGGTAAGAGAGCCAATGTGCCACTGGCTGGCACCTCACAGAGACACAGGAGGAGGGAGGACTCCCCACCTGCACCTCAGATGGACACAGGTGTGCTGGGATGAAAGAGAGAATGTAAGAGAGGCTGTGGGGCCCCAGAAGTGGCTGCAGGAGCAGCAGGGTCCCTGATGTGGGGTGGTCTCATCAAGGGAGGCCCAGGGGAGGACGCACGACACTAGGTGGCCCTGCACTCACGCGGTTGTCATACACCTTCTTGAGCGCCTCGTAGCGGATGGAGCCCTGAAAGATGACACCCTGGAACGTGTTGGTCTTGTCGCTAGCCACCAGCTCAACGCAGACCATCTCTCCTTCCCCCACTGTCATGTCACTGAACACCTGAGGGCAAGGATGAAGAGATGGAGATGTCAAACATTAGTGCCACCACCAAAACCACACCCTGACCTGGCTGAGGGGGAGGGCGCTAATCACCGAATGTGGGGCAACCTGTAATCCTGGTGCTAGAGAGGCCAAGGCAGAAGGATGGAGATGCTGAGGTCAGCCTGAGGCAGCTAAGGGTTAAACGTCTCAGACAGAGGGCTGGGAAGAAAAGGAGCAGGAGGAGATGGGGTGGAAAAAGGACAAAGAGAAAGGGAACCACACACAGATGAGGACACAGAGGAGAGGTCAGGCACCGGCCCACAGTCACCCACTGTCCACCACCCCACCATCCACTCTTGCCACAGGTAGGAACAAACTCATGGTGGGGCAGGGCGTGCAGCAGCCAGGAGCTGGGACTGGAGGAAGAGACGCCGCCCCACACTGAGCCACTGGCTAGACCCTCATCTGACTTCCTAATGTTGTTCAAGCTACAAGGACTATGGGGACACTTGGGGAGCTCCATCACAGCCCAGTCAAGCCCACCTTACTCTGAGCTTGGCTGTCCAAAACCAATGTGACTGCCTTCCTGGGATAACACCAACTGGACACAGGCAGTGTGACTACATCCTGCCACCTTTCTGAGCTGTGTTCCAATATCTGACATCCAGGTGTGAGCTTCAAGGTGAGAGACTCAGAGCAAACAAATGTGCAGTGTGAGCCCCGGGGGGACAACCTCACTTCCTGAGCCCCAGGTATTTCCTGTGGGGGCCCTGAAAACCATGCCTGCTCACCTTCATGGGACTTCCAAGAACAATGGCTGTCTCCAGACAAGCACTAGGATTCCCAACATACATACACACCACACACCCACACACATATCACATACCTACACACACACACCACATACATATATCCCATGCATACACACACCACACACACCCATACACACACACCACACACATATATACTCATATCACACACACCACACATACATACACACACATACACACACATCACATACACAACACACACATACACACTATATCAGCCTTGGCTGAGAAGCAAAGCAGGAAGAGGATGGCACCGACCCCACCCTCTCCTGGCACTAGTGAATTAATCACTCCCACTCACTAGTCCTCAGGTCATCAACTCTGACACCTAAGTAGGTCACGAGGTCATGACACTCACTGTACAGATGAGTGACCTAGGCTTGGAGCAAGCACACGCTTGTCTATGTCAATCACTGAAGCAGGGAGCCCCGCTGGCTGTCATCCAGACTCGTCCCTGCTCCTGATGCCCATGTCTCCCGGGGGGAGGTTTTGCAGGTCCTCAGCCTGGCACCCCAGGAGGAGAGGAAGGGGAGAGCGGCCGGTGGTGAGCACTTACCTCCTCAAAGCTGTCAATCATGAAGAAAATGTTGGGGTAGCTCATCTTGGACTCTTCTCCTTTGCTGTCCATGGGGTGTTTGCTGGGGGAGGCAAACACTTGCTAAAAGAAAGCAGACAGAGGGGTTGAGGAGCTGCCTGGACGGAGGCCTAGAGCTACCACAGAAACGGGCCAGGGGCCCTCAGTGCTCCATCAGTCCAAAACCAGGGATGCGCTCTACAGGAGCCACGAGGGGAGCTGAGTGCATGCACAGGACCGAAACCCTTAGAGTCAACCCTCGTGTCTTCATAGAACAGGCAACAGGTCGCTGGAGCATCGGGACACCGGCAGGAGGTAGGGGCTCACCTGGGATTTCTTCCTATGGATGTGGATGTCACCCCCGTCAGCACGCGTACACACAGCGCAGGTCACCATGTAGTCCAGCTGGAAGAAAACGCTGTCAGCAGGGGGCAGAGGGGGATTGCCATCTCCCGGTCCCATGAGTGTCCCTCGTCACCCATGCCCCTCATCACCCATGCCATACCTTCTGCAGGATGAGGTTCAGGCAGACGCTCTCCTCCCAGTCAATGTCAGGATCTCCCAGGCCCGGAAGCTTCTTCGAGTCTCTCCGGTACACTTCTACCTCCACCTCAGGCTCAGCTTCAGCCTGTGGCACAGGACACAAGTGAGACTCTAGGGGTCTCCTGCTCCCTGATCACTGCACCAGGCTGCTGGTAACACACAAAGACAGCCCCCCGCCCCATCCCCAGAACCATCTCTCTTTTCCTTGGAACCCTAGTTGTCTAACCTGCACAATAGAAAAAGCATTTTCCTCTCAAAGTTGTGAAAATTCAGACGCTATTTCCCAAGTTCCCAGTGATAGTAACATCTGCTGGGCTCACAGTGAGCAGGAGAGGCTAGTCTACATGTTTTAGAAATGCTTAACCTTTTATCTGCAAGGAAGGCACCATTAATCCCTCAGTAACTGATGAGGATCAAACAAGCTACAAACCACATACTACTCACTTATCAAAGAGAGACCAGAGCCCCATCTACCCCTACTCCAGGCAGGATCAGCATTAAGAAATCAGAAGCAGCCTGTCCTGTAGGGGTCCTGAGCCCAGAGTCCTAACTAGGCCCAGGAGGGATCCTGCAGGTTCCACTCCAAGAGGCAACAGTCACATCCTGCTGGGCAGCTCTGGGGCCACAGGTGTGTGTGTGTGTGTGTGTGTGTACCTAAGGAGGAGCTGGGATCCACACAGAGGCACCTCAGTGTGCTAGGATACACCACAGGGGTGGGTGGGACTCCTACCCTCCACTGTCTGTTTCTGTGGGAGTCACCCAAACTCAGTTGGGAGCCACGCTGCCTGCCTTGGTCACACTCCACTTCTCTGATTGGTTGTTCCTCACTCAACACTCATCTTGTTTACTCCCTCAGGAGAGCCCACACAGGCAGGTGCTCAGCCTGCCTGACTCAGTGCAGGGTGGGGATTGCCTAGGGTACAACTGCAGCCTGTGGTAGGTAGGTCAGATGGGTAGCAGCATAGGTGGCTCCATGTACCACCAAAATATGCAGGGAACTTCTGACACTTACACACAGATGTGCAGATGGGTGGCGTGTACACTCAGAAACAGCACAAAGCAGCCAAACTGACAAAGCACAGCCGCCTATGTCAACAGGCACCGTCCCAAATAAATGACTGAAATGCAGTTGGAAGACACACTGCAGCTCTGCATGTTGGCTCAGATGGGATGACCCACCTGATGCTACAGGCCAAAGCTCCTTGACCACACTGTCAGGCTGGGTCTCTGGGTCTAAGGGCTGGTGACACCAATACTCAAACAGACAAAAGGCCACCAACCTGGGCACCTTTGCATGTATATCACAATCAAGAAAAGCTACCAGCTGAGTGTGGTGGCCCACACCTTTAATCCCAGGACTCAGGAGACAGAGGCAGTCAGATCTCTGAGTTTGAGACCAGCCTGGTCTACTTGGAGTTCCAGGACAGCCAGGGCTACGTAGTGCGATTCTGACTCATACACAAAAGAAAGCTACCACAGAAGAAAACACAAGACTAGATGGTGTGAGACCAGAAAAGGACCCTCACGGCTCCTGAGCTCGAGTTCTCCAAGTAGGTTTGCTGCAATCTGTACCCTAGGACTGCTGAGGGTGTCAATAGGAGGCCACCAGCATAGACGAGGACACCAACTGATGCCAGTGTCCACACCGCCAAAGACAAAATAGGCTTCTGAGAACAGGGAGTGATTTTGTCCAGGAGTGGCATGAGGAGACAGTGCAGAGAATCCAGGCCACACTGGTGAAACCAGGTCTGGATGCCCAAGGTGATCCTGAAGCAGGATGTGGGAACGCCAGTATTCCATGCCCACCCACACTGCAGTTCTGGCTCTGCCCACCCACCCTCCTCTGCTCGGCAGGGAGCCTAGTAGGTTGCCATGACAACCAGTACTAGCAGGATGGGAAAGGGTAGGAGGCGGTCTGTGCTGCAGAACACTCCTAGTGCACAGCCACTAGAGTCCACATCGCAGCAGCCCTGAGATCTTGACTCTTGGTGGGTTGGGGTTCTTGGCTGCACCTCCACTCTGCCCCCCTCAGGCCACATTAAAGATTGCAGGGCTGGAAAATATGTCCAGTATGGGTGGACGTGAGCTTTGCCTGATCTCAGGCCTGGCTCTCCAGGTCCTGTACCAGACACCATCCAGTCCCTGCAACCCCCGGAATCCATTCAGAAGTGCAGGAGGCCAACCAAGCATAAATAGGATGTGGGGGTGGGGTGGAGAGAGGAGGGGTCCCCACTTCCCAACACCTATGCAAAGCCATCTGAGCAGAAAGACTAGTTATTCTTGGTCTCAGTCCATTGATGCTTGATGACTTTTCTTTCTCCCTGCACATATCATTCTGAGGTCACGGTGCTCTGCTGGCACTGTCACAAACTGTCACTCACTCAAGTTATAGCACATCCTGGGTCAAATGAGCCAGGTGTCCCTTCCCCACCGTGCAAGTCCTATACCCGTTCCAAGATATATCTTCAGCACAGCTGTCCTACAACACTGTATACAGATGCCACCTCTTTCATGGTCCCCATTATATGATGCTCTCTGTGTGCCCAGTAAGGTCTTCCCAAAGACAGTGGCCAGCCTGAGTCATGTCTGTGTCAGTGCTGGGGAAAGAGCCATTTCCCTGTGGCTGTCACTCAATGCTCCTGTTAGGTTCAGGCTGGCTCCACTGACCTCAACACCCACTAAATGTTCACAAGTGCCTCAACACAGCCCCAGGGTCCTCCTGCTGCACTCCTCCATCTTGGGCCCAGGCTGCATCTCACAAGGAGTGCTCCTGCTGTACTTCTCTTCCACCCAATGCTACCTATCATCAATGTGTCTCACGTTCCTCCCCAGCCGGCCACACAATACACACAAGCCTGTCCCCCACATCCTGATCTCCCCCAGATCTGCCACATAGGACCCACCCTAAAGACAGTGACTCACATGAGCCTGTCCTGAGACTGACGGGATGGAGCCTCTGGAGCCAGAGGTGAGGTCCACAGACCTGCTGCTCCAGGGGCCTTCACCCTGAGTTAAACATCGGTGCTTCACCAGCACACAGAAGCTCCCTAGCACCTTTCCCTTCCTGCCAACATCACCTCTGGTCACATCAAGCCCAAACACCCCAGCTTCCATGTATCTAACAGGGGTCTCAGCCCTTACAGACCATCTGTTCCAAGTTTCAGAGATGTCTGGGGCTGGGCCACGGTCATAATACTGATCAAGGAGAGTAGCTGGGCTGGAACTGTATATCAGACAGGAGGGTGTAGGAGGCAGGACTGAGGAGCCCAAGGCTGGCCTCCCTCTTGAGAAGGTTCCTGCCTGTCATTGGTGCCACCAGCAAGAGCTGCCAGATGGACCCACCAATCAGGTCTCAGCTTTAGCTCTTCCACACAGCATCTTCTGCTCTGCCCACCTGCCTGTCACTCCTGCGCATCACCTGCCTCTCCAGGTCCCTCTCCAGGTCCCACACTCCTCTGGCTCTTCTCCCTGGCCAGTGGTCCATGGGCTCCTGCTGGCCCCTCCCACGTTAGCCTGGCAAACAAAGCGTTAAAGGCCTCCTTTGCAGCAAGCATCCAGGTGTGTCCATTCACAACACATGGACTCTGTAGATGTGCAGCTATGTGGCAGGAAACGGCTCCCAGGACTCATGTGTGTGAGCCATAGCTAAGGAGCCTTGGAGCCTGAGTCTCAGTGCTCTTGGGGAACACAGACAGGCTGTAAGTCCTAGACATGTCTCACAGCTGAGCACTCTGTCCCTGAAGGCAAACAAAGTATCCCCGAGTTTAACATGTGGGCCATGTAAACATTCTATAAACTACTAAAAATTCTGGAAGAGAAGAACATGTGCAAAAATCTGTCTCAAGAACTCCACACACGACCACATGAAGGGCCCTGGGTGACTCACTTCACCTCTCAGTCCCATTTCCTCATCTGTCTAGCTGCCCAGTTGCTGGGAGTTCAGGAGACCAAGCAGAGGCCTGAGTGGTTCCCTAGTTTATTAGTAAAAGCCAGAGAAGGGCAGTCATCACCAGCATCACCAGTCCTACCATCCAGCCACATCCCTGCCCACTCTGGGGAGTGCCCTGGACTTGGGGCTCAAAGCCCTGACCCTCCATTCACTCACTCGATGTAAGAGGCTGGCCACATGAGCGGAACCGGAGCCTCAGTTTCCTCAAAGCCACAACTGCTGCCTTTTGGGGTCATGGCAAAAACAAACGCGCTGGCTGCTCAGTTATGTTTGCCCCTGCAGCTTGAATGCTGCAGGAGGGAAGGAGGCCCTGCAGGAGGTTCAGGGCACAGGTGTGGTAGGGGATTGTGGGGGAGGGGAGGCGGGGGAGAGGGGCTACCCACCTTCCTCCCATCGACAGTGCTCTCACTGGCCGGGTAGGCTCGCTTCTTGCGCACGTAGAAAAGCATGTCATCCTGCCGGGGAGCCAGTTTCTCCATGAAGTAGGTAGAGAACATCCAGGTCCAGAAGACGATGCGGTCATCCTTGAAGCAACCTACAGGAAGGGGCCAGAGGAGTGAGAAGGGGCCCTGTTGGCCCTGGCTCTGACCTTGGCCAAGCCTGGTCCTCCCCACCTGCATTTCTGGTCAGAGATCTGATAGGGCCGGGATGTGCTGCCCCTTCTCCCTTGGTGCCTCCCACCCCCACCCAGGAGCATCACAGAGGCTGGGGATGCCTCCCTGGAGTAGGACTCCACCCAGCGGCAGCCAGGGCTACCAGGCCCCCCACTGCTGAGCTGACTTCATCCAGGGGATGAATCAGCGGCTCCTGGGGAAAAGGAAAATCTAGGAGCTGTGAGGACGTCATTGGCTGGCTGGCTAGGCTGCAAGGAGAAAGGCTTTGCTGGGGGAAATCTTCTCCGCAGACATCCCTAGCCCTCCCCCTCAGGCTGCAGCAATCCCAAGGAGAACCCGACTTAAAGGGCCAGCAAGCGATCTTAACTGCGGGCAGGAAAGCCCTGAGAGGATGCCAGATTGATTCCCATTTGATTACTTCAGACATTTTATTTAAAATGGTATTTCTGCATGATAAATGAACTGTGAGATCATTTTTTGTACCAGAAAGAAGGGGGAAAAAACCCACTAGTTTTGGTAAGAAAAATCTGGGTTTCCTCTTCAGAGGACAGGTGGCTAAGCTCCTGAGCCACAGGCTCCCTTCAGCTACAGGAAGACGAATGGCTCCCAGCTGGACTAGCCAGTGCCTGGCACAGAGCAGGTTAGCAAACATGGACTTCCTCCCCATCGCTCCCACCTGTCTAGATCAGTGGTTCTTAACCTGTGGGTCACAACCCCTTTGGGGGCTGAATAACCTTTTCCCAGGAGTCTCCTAAGACCATTGGAAAACACAGTTATTTACACTATGAGTTATAACAGTAGCAAACTACAGTTATGAAGTAGAAACAAGAATAATATGGTTGGTGTCAGTACAGCATGAGGAACCGTAGTAAAAGGTGGCAGCGTTGGGACGGCTGGGAACCCCTGCCCTAGATGGATCATCACCCTGTGCTGCTCAACGCCTTCAACTCCTGAGTTTCCTTCTTTCCCCATTTCCCAGGACCATAGAGACTTAGTCCCAGTGCCTTGCTTCTGAAGGGTAGATCTACCTTGTACGACACCCTCCACCGTCCTCAGAGGTAGTCAGAGGCCAGACCAGGGGCTGGTGGCAAGCAGAAGGCGCCAGCCACACCACAGAGCCTCTGCCCTCTGACAGCAGTGTGTGGTCCACCCACTCCTGCCTGGCGGGACACATGATCAGTAGGAGGGGTCAGAGTCAGGGTGAGGGTCAGTACACCTTGCCAGCCTCCAGTGAAGGTGGGGGCAGGCTCACAGCACAAAGCAGGCACATCCACCGGCACTGGACATTCCCGCCTCCCTTTGTCATCCCACAATGTCCAACTATGTACACACTGTGAGACAAAGCAAAAACTTCTCTGGCCTGACAAGCAGGGACCTGTAACTTTAATCCTGGCCATGTCGCAGCTGTGCAGTTTACAAGTGTCAGTCACAGAGGAAAGCACTGCCCTTCCTCTTGAATACATACTGCTGTGGACTTGAGTGCTGAGACTTAAGGCTAGGCACGTGCTGAGCATGGGCAAGGTCAGGGGCTCCATCCCCAGGACCACAAAGGGCCACCTGGCAGTGGCTTCTAGGACATCCAGCCAATTCAAATCATCAACAAAACAATGGCAAAGACTTTAACTACAAATGAGTTAGGCCAAGAACCGTGTGGACTGTCACAGTAAATCCTGTCACTCAAATGTCCCCACCTCATTTCACAGAACAGGCTCAAGGATGTGCCCAAGGTTCCAGAGCTGAAACCTCATCTGCAAGATGGCCACACTCAGGCCTTGGAAACCCTGTGCTTAACAACTTGTTGAAAAGGATCCAGCCACAGATGCCAAGTGGGCAGACTGCTGGCAGGTCCAGGGCACCAGGAGCAGAAGCTGGGAAGGCCTTTATTTAGGGAAGGGGCTGGCAGGGGCCAGGCAGGTCCCATCATCCCTATTCTACATACTCCAACAGTGGAGCTGAAGCAATGGCTCTTCAGAGGACTGGGGTTTGACCCACGAGAATCAGCTAACCATCACCTATAACTCCAACTCCAGGGGACACTGCACCCTCTTCTGGCCTCTGTGGGCACTTGCATTCCCATGCACAAACACACATAAACACACACACACAATTGAAAATCATGAAACAAATCTTTAAACCTAACCCTTATTTATGATGTCGGGTCCCTGGGTCCCTTTTTCTATCCTTCTGTATTACTCATCTTCTTCTTAGCATTTATTTATTTGTGTGCATATATATGAGCACGTGTCTATCATGCTGTGGTGTGTGTGTGAGAGTTGGTTCTCTTCTTTCACGGTGTGGGCTCTGGGGGTGGGGGAGGGAACAACTCAGCAAGTGTCCTGACACGCTCAGCCATCTCCCCGCCCTACTGCCCTACTTGTCTCTTTAATCGGAAATCCTCCTATCTCGCCTCTCAAGTGCTGGGGATTAGAAATATGAACCAGCATGCCTGGCCTAAATGGCATCTTTATTTTATTCTGTGTGTCTAGATATTTCACCAGCATGTATGCCTGGATACCACATGTGTGCCTGGTGCCCAGAGAAGCCAGGGAGGCTAGCAGATCGCTTGGACTGAAGTTATAGCCATCTCTGAGTCACCACATGGGTTCTGGGAATTGAACTTGGGTCCTCTGTAAGCACTGCCTGTGTTCTTACTGATTGAACCATTTCTCCAGTCTCCTGGATGGTATTTTTAAAGGAACAAATTTGCCTTTTTAGAAATGTGAGATGCTTATAAAGTTGTCTTGACTCAGTCCTATCTGCCTACATTCAACTAGCAAATGAGGTGACTGTCTGTCACAGGGAGGCTGGTACACACATGTTCACAGGGGGCTTTCCTAAAAGCCCCAGAGTGGAAGCCAGGAAAGTGCACACCACACAGCCTAGCCAGCCAATGACTTACAATCCCTCATAGCACCAGAGGCATCAGAAGGAATCAGAATTACCATGTACACAAGTCAGGCTCACAAGACTAAATTCTGTGTGACTAAATTCACATGGCATTTCAGGAAAAAAAAAAAAAAAACAAGTGAAGAAAAGCAGATGATGCTGGTGACATTGGGTGTGACCATGACACTATGACCCCAGAACTCTAGAGTTCAGGGCCATCTGGCTTATAAGAGACCTCACCTCATCTCAAAAAACAAACCAACAAACAAAATACAGAGGCGGTTGTCTTAAAAATAAAGCAGTGGGGCTGGGCATGCTGATGGCACCACAAACCACAGGGAAACAGGAGAAGCAGAGACAAAACGGCGGGGCAGCTGACCTTCACAGGCTGCTGGTCACCCCAGGTACAGCCGGCTGCTCTTGCAGAGGACCTGGATTCAGTTCCCAGCGGCCACACAGCAGCTCACAACCATCTGTAACTCCATTCCAAGGGATCCAGTGCCCACTATGGGGATCTAGCCTCTTTGGGCACTGCACACGCATGGTGCACTTATATACACGCAGGCAGAATACTCATACAGGAAAAAAAGATGAGCAAACCTAAAAATAACAAAGCAAAACAGAAAGAGTAACAAAAATAGATGACGCTCTGTGCTGCCAATGAGAGCAAAAAATCCAACAGCGTTCAGGAGGTTGGGAGGATTCTGCAATTATTGGCACTTGCCAATAATTAGGTGAATTACGGTATATCTACTACACCAAATGTCTGTTGACTACTTGATTATCAGTTTACTCAGAGTTCTAGGAACCAAACCCAGGGGCCTCGTTTGTGCTAAGCAAGCATTCTATTTCTAGCCCATATCCACAGTCACGCCTCCTTGTAAAGGGCGTGAAGGCTACACACAGACACAGGAATGTGGGCCATGCAGTCCTGGGTAAAAAGATCAAACTGTTGTAGTCATGCCGACGGCACCACAAACCACAGGGAAACGGGAGAAACAGAGACAAAGTGGCGGGGCAGCTGACCTTCACAGGCCACTGATCACCCCTGGCCAGCGCTGGTCAACCTCTCTGCCTTCCTTCTTTCTCCACAAACTACCTTTTGCCATAAATCTATAATCTATGGCTTGGTGTCACAAGCATAGTAGACATGCAGGGAGAGGGAGAGAGCCCTCTTCCCAGAGAAGGAAAGACAGACACAGAGATGTTTTCCATGCCCACTGCTGGGCATGACAGATCTGGCATAGAATTTCTAACTCCTGGAGACACAGAAATATGCAGGCATTGAAATCCCACAACATGGATCCTTGTCCCAACTGTTCCACACACAGACTGTTCCTGTAACCTCCCACATTCCCAGAACCATAGTGAGGTCTGGGGTAAAACTCCTTACTAAGCTGTGACGCTCCTCCCTCTACAGGGGACAAGTGAAGAACTTGGATGCAGATGTTCTGCATGCCTCTCTGGACAGCCAGAAGGAAGTCACTGGGTCACAGCTTCACAGTATCCTTTGGTCCTGTGGTACAGTAACTGAGCTAACACACGAAGCAACTGAATCTTACTGGCCTGCTGTTTCTTTGTCCCATAGGGAAAGCCCTTCTCTCTTCTTTTCCCCGAGCCTGTCCAGCAAGAAATCCCCTGGGAGCTGTCAGTGTAGCATAGACCTCCCTAGTCCCCACAACTGTATCTGTTTCTGTCCTGCAGTCATGGGTGCAGGTTCCAGTGAGTTCCATGACCCCAAGCCTCAGGGCGGCAAACATAGCCTGAAGCGGAGCCCACGCGCCGGGGCAGCACCACGGACAGCTCCCAGCTGCCAGGCTCCTCCCTTCCACACTGGGGTCCGGAAGGACAGCAATGAGTCAGTTTTCCTTGCTCCTGGGGACCTACAGAGGCAGGCAGTCTAGGACCAAGAGAGTGACTCTGGTCACTCTGTCACCAAGCAATCAAGTCACAACCTGTTTAATGATGAGTTCTGTCTAAGGCATTTTATTTAAGAGTGGCTCACTAGTATCAGATGCATTCATGCCCAAACACAGAACATAGCCCTGAGAACCAGACCTCTCCGACCTGTGAGGGAATTCTGATATCTGTCTGTGGTGTTGTGGAGACCAACATCCCCTTAGACAGATCTGTTGTTTACCATCTGAGGACACAGGAGCCGAGTGTCTGCCACCCTGTTCCCTCCCAGCTGGAAATCTGTCTGTCAGGCATTGATGTGGGGCAAGCAACAAACTCACTAAATAGGACCGATGAATAATTAGGTAAGAACAGACTCGAGCTAAAGGAGGAAATGGGGGCTGGAAACTTGCTTAGAAATTATTAGGTTACACCAAAGTAAAATTTACCTAAAGGAGCGTCTGCCCGGCAGTTTAGAGAAGACAGCCTGGCTGATAACACTAATTAAGCTCTGTGCCTTGTATCTGGAAGAGTATAATTCTGCCAGGCAGGCATGATGACCCTGGTAATAGTCCAGGAAAAGCAGCCCCGGTCTGTCTCAGGATAACTATGTCAGTATTTCTACATTGCACATCTCCCTCATTTGTCCAGACAACCAGACTTTGGAGCTTCTGTCTCTGTGGAGCATGGGTAACTGTTCGAAGTATAACTTGGGGCCATGCCCCTGCATAAGCAAGGATTTCCGTTTAGAACCGGTTCCCTTCTGTGCATTACCCAGAACAGGTCGCTTGCAGAGTTCTTTCTTTATTAACATCTGTGTGCTTGATCTCTCACTGGGAAGGCATAAAAATATTATAACGTAATAGTTGGCTCCAAATGGGGCTGTGGACCAGTTGTTTTTTTCTGCCCAGCAATTTCTGATTCTCCTAAACTGATGGGTCCTCTACAGGTGGAGAGAGGGCACACACTGGGGTAAGCACCAGGCCTGGGCCTCCCTGACCCTAGTATTCTCTCTCTGTCTCTGTAGCAGCAGGCTCTCTGCCTCACTGTGCATCTGAGAGATGGTCTGCCAACTCCATCTTGGGTTCAGGCTCCATCTTAGAACTCGAGTTAACCAACAAGCCTGCACGTAGCACTAGTCTCCAGGTCACTCCCTAACAACCACCAACTGTGAGGAAAGCAGAAGTCAAGGTTCTAACGTTTATGGTTTGGCTCCCAGCACCAGCCAATCATTTTAAAGGGCAACAAATTCCATAAAACCCCCCCAGTCGAATGTATGCCTAGCTAGAACCCCCCTTGCTTGTTTGCTTGAACCTGGGCTCAGGCTTCACCCTCCCGTTCTGCTGCATCAGTGACAGCGGTGAGCCCAAACTCACACTTGAATAAAGACCCGAGTGCGACTGCATCGGAATCGGCTCCTGGGTGGTCTTTTGGGGTTCGTGAACACTTCTTGAATGGGCCCAACACATGACAAGTGAGGTGACTGACAACAGCAGCAGCTTCACAGTACGTGGCTGAGAAGGGGAGAATGACAGGGTGTGTGTGCCCCGCCCCTACAATTCATGGACCACTGCCATCTTACTACCACTTCAGAACCCCTGTCAACTTTTGGAAAACCTCAGCATAGTGTGAAAGCAGCCGTGTGTGTGTGTGTGTGTGTGTGTGTGTGTGTGTGTGTGTGTGTGTGTGTATGTGTGTGTATGTGTGGTCAAACTTAGGGCTACACTATCACACACTATGTATAAATATGTATATAAATGAATGTATGTATGTGTGTATACACACACACACGGACATTTTACACACACACACACACTGGGGTCATGGGAAGTAAAGCAGAGTCTCTCTACAGAGCCCTGGTTGTCCTGGAATTTGCTATGTAGACCAGACTGGCCTTGAACTCACAGAGATCAGCCTGCTTCCTCCTCCCGAGTGGTAAGACACTCGGCCAGCTCTTTTCTTTTTACTGAGACAGCGTCTTATATGGGCCAGGCTGGCCTTCCCACTGCTATGACTCGAGAACAGAAATGGCCTTGAATTCCCTCTACCTGACAAGTGTGGACAAGATAGGCGTAGGGCACCACATCAGGTTTATGCAGTGCTGGGCATCAAACTTAGGGCATCATGCACACTACATAAACACTAATAAACGAGCCACACTCCCAGCCCTAAACCTGCCTCTTTTTTTCAACACAGGACCTCAGAAATTGGTGATTTGATGGTAGATTGAAGAGCTGAAACTCAAACCCAGCCCCTCAAAACAGAACTTGCTTTTTCCAATATCCCACAAAGAGACATGCACAGAGCCAGATTCTTCTAGCATGGCGCCGCTCAGCCTTCCTAACACTGCGACCCTTTATTACAGTTCCTCATGCTGTGGTGACCCCTCAACCATAACATTATTTGTGTTGCTACTTCTCAACTGTAATTTTGCTATTGTTATGAGAATGTTTTCTGATGATCTAAGGTGGCCTTGTTCAACCCCCAAAGGTGTTGCAACCCAGAGGCTGAGAACCACTGTTCTAGCTGATAAATCAGGAACCTAAGGAGTTCCTGGGGTCTCCTGGTCAACAGCTGACTCTCCCTACCCTCTGAGCCCTCAAGAACAGCTCTGCTCTCCCTGCACTGTAGGTGCCCACAGCAGGCACTGAACCCCAAAGTGCTCAGAGCTTCAGGTAATATACACAATCATGGGGGCAGTCTACTTCCTGTGCCAGGGTCTGTGGATTCACTTCCCTGTAGAGGGCCAATTCTACAGACGCCAACTATTTTCCACAGAGGAGATCCCTCAAACTATACTTACTGAAAAGGAAGGGAAGAGGCTACCTTCTGAGGCTTTTCATGTGCTGCCCGTCTCAGTTCAGAGTTAAGGCAGCCTCTGTGGAACCAGTTAAAATAGACTTGGTCCATGCTGCCTGCTGCCTGTTTGTGTAAGTGACTCAACCTTTCAGCTTCTCCATCAGCAAGATTAAGAGAAGGATGTCTACTCCCGCAATTGCCACGGAGAAGACTTCACAAGATGCTTGAGGTACTGAACAGGCACCCAGGAAACCATCTAGGTAAGGACTGCCATGTTGCTGTAATGGCTAGGGACGCAGCCATCAGCTCACATGTAATGCCAGCTTCTCACATGTTACTAGAGCCCATGAAACCTGCACACGCTTTGGAAGAGGGCCACTGTTCAAGGCAACACACCTGGGCACACACACTCAGTAAAACCACCAGCCAATCACAGTCACAGGGATCGACATGAAAATCTTAAATGCAGACCAGGCGTAGTGGCTAGTAGCCGTAATCCCAGCATACGGGTAAAAGGATCAGAAGCTCAAGGTCATCCAAGGCTATATGATAAATTCAGGACCAGCTGACACTATATAAAACCCTGACTCAAAATAACAACAAATTTATCACTAAGAACATGCAAATGGCTAGGTAGGATTTAATTAACAGCACAATAACAATCTAATCATTAGGTCTATCCATGTATTCACATCTATTTATAGTTCAAGAGAGAAATTAAACATGATCATAGAGATGCTGGGAAATCAATCAAGTTCAATTCCCATTCCTGAAGGGTGGCTGAGTGAGCACTCACGTCCCTCGGCGACGTCACACCCCAGCTCCCAGATCATGAATCCTGACTCTCCTTAAGCTCAAACCTTAGGTTGCTTTGAGTGCCACAGCAACAAGAAAAGTAGTGACCCGAGGACTTGGTGTGTCTTTTTTAAAATCTGAGGTGGGGTATGCCACAGCCCCTGTGTGAAGGTCAGAGGACAGCGTTTGAGAGCCACTTCTCTCTTTCTATGATGTGGGTTTCAGGGACCGAACTCAGGTTGTCAGCAAACACTTTTACCTACTGAGCCAATGATCTCGATGGCCCTTAAAATCTGTGGGTTTTGGCAGAGGATGGTCTTGGGTCAAACCCAGGGCCTTGTGAGTATTGAGCCAAGCACTCTACTACTAAGCTATGCCCCACACTTGTTTTTTCATTAAGAATTGTCCTACAAGGGCTGGAGAGATTAAGGCTCAGTGGTTAAGAGCACAGGCTGCTCTTCTAGAGGTCCTGAGTTCAATTCCTAGCACCCACATGGCAGCTCACAACTGCCTGTAACTCCAGTCCCAGGAGATCTGACACATGCACATAGACATACTGCAGTCAAAACACCAATCCACATTAAAAATAAATACATCTTTTTAAAAAATCATCTTATATATTTTGAATTTTATATCTTAAATTGATCTGAAAAAAATAAACCAAAATAGCTGGACATATTGTCTATATATGATCCCAACATTCAGGAGACTGAGGCAGGGGGATTGAGAATTAGAGGCCAGCCTTGACTACACGGTAAGACCCCTAACTTAAAAGTCAAACAAAAGGAACCAAGACAGGGATTCTGGAGATGGTTTAGTCGGTGAAGTACTTGCCACAAAAGCAAGACAACTCCCTCCAAACCCACATAAAAAAGACAGATGTGACAGTGTGGGTATTCCGTCCCAGCACTGGGATGTGAGACAGGCTAATCCCTGGGGCTTGCTGGCCAGCCAGTCTGGACAGGTCAGCTGGGATTCAGTAAGGGGCCCTGTCTCAAAAAATAGAGGGTAACTAAAGAAGACATCCAACACCAACACTGTTTCCTGTGTGGTGGCCTACACCACACACACACACACACCACACACACACACACACACACACACACACACACACACACCACACCCCCCCCACACACACACACACCACACACACCACACACCACACACACACACACACACACCACACACACCACACACACCACACACACACACACCACACACACACACCACACACACACACACACACCACACACACACACACACCACACACACACACACACACACACACCACACACACAGACACCACACACACACCACACACACACACACACCACACACACACACACCACACACACACACACACACACACACCACACACACACACACACACACACACACACCACACACACACACAAACACACACACACACACACACACACACACACACAGAATAACAAGAGACCAAGACATTTCTAGCAACTACAGTTAGCAAATGCCAGAACTTAATGCTACTTAATTACTAGAAAATTGCTTACATCAGGAGTGAGACCCAGAACACAGAAACTGAAATATATAAATACATATGAAAACATGGCATTTTGTTTTTGTTTGTAATGCATAGCAAGACTGAAAAAAAATCCAAATGTCCACAGAGGCTCTGGAGCAGTGGAGTCGTGTGGCTCTTTCCTGTTCCCGGTTTTCTGTCACATGTTCATAAACAACTTAAGGCTTCCTAAATGCCGGGCACCATGCTAAGCTTCCCTGCCGGCACAGTTCCATCAGCAGGTTTATTGTTGTTACAGGCAGGGATGCTGTACACGGAGAGCCTGCCCAGGAGCACAGTTGGCCCCTGCAGGACTATGAACCCAGTTCCACCAAGCACCTACCCCTGCATGGTGTGGAGTACCCCAAGTACATTCAGGCTGCTGGCAGATGGCGCTCGTAGCCCAGCAGGGGATGAGGGCTGGACCCTGGTCTAGCTGCCAGCAGCTCTTCAGTGAAGGGTGTTCAGCTCCAGGCTGAACTATAGGCTAAGTAGGCAAAGAGCGAGCAGAAGTTATTGGAGCTGCATTCAAGACCACTGCAGAGAAGCCTGGACCAAAGGAGGACAGGGAAAGCCTGCTAGCCCAATGTAGTAAGGAACTGGAACTTGAGGGCAGACCTCACGGGCACTCTGGCTGCTGGTTGGTGTTTACCCTCCAATGATAAATCTCTAAACAGTCTGGTGAAGGGTAGGGGCACTGAGCCAGTGTTTCTCTGCTGTGGCATGTGCATGCTAGTACCTGGCCTGGACCCAACTGTGGGCTGCAAGGACAAGGTCCTCTCGAGAGTGCACCTGGTCAGCAATGGACTCTGCTGGGTTCTGGATACCTCCCAACAGCAGAGGTTAGGGGGTTGACTGTCTTTGACAAGAGTCCAAGGCTGGCCCTTGGTCCCCTGGGCAGGATGAATAGGCTTCTGTGGCCTCAATAGGCCTTTTATCATCTTGTGCCTGGGTACTGAGGGCCCTCGTTCCCTGGGGCACAAAGCACAAAGAAGCTGTCCTAGCAAGCCAGGCTGCCCTGATGGGGCCCTGGATGAAGGACTGGTCAGTCGGGTTCCACATGAGCAGTCCCAAGGGAAGCGGAGTGTGGATGACTCGGATGGCCAAATCAGGCTGAGCTGGTTCAGCATCTTCTTCAGGAAGTTCAGGCTCTCTCACCACATGACCCGTGAGAGTAGCTGTGACCTGTTAGAGTAGCTGTGACCTGTGAGAGTAGCTGTGACCATGAGAGTAGCTGTGACCTGTGAGAGTAGTATGTCCTCAGCTCCTAGGGTCTGTCTGCCCACTCATCCCCAACTCCAGGCTGCCTCTGATAGGTAGCACCTTCCCAGACATGTAAGTGCTACCTGCACCCTGGGGCTAGATCCCTTCTGAGTTCCCACTCTGATGTTCACAGCATCTACTATGGACTTTTATTCACATGACGAGAAACTGAGGCTCAAGACCTGAGTCACTGCCAGCCAGGCCTGCCACTGCTGCTTTGTGGCAGGATCAGACCACTGCCACATACATCTGACACAAAGCCACACCTTCAGCCCCTTGCCCCAGTCTTGTCATGGTGATTTCTTACTTCCTATCTGTGAGGGTACTTGCATCTTGCTGGACAGAGGCCACTGAAGGCAGCCAGCAAATGTAACCCTAGACACATGACCATATGGTACATTCTCAGAGACACGAAGGCAAATTTACACACAGCCCAAACCACCTTCAGCAAGAATACAACAAAGATCCTCAAAACCCTGGGAACTCCTTTCAAACCCACCCACCTCGGTTAGGAAACCGGATGCTGATGTCCAGGCTGCCTAGCAAGTGGCTGATGCTCAGAGTCTGCAGCTTGCCCCATGCCTGTGAGTGTGTGGGCTTCCTCTGGGGCTGCCTGCAGGATTCCAGATCCCACAAAGCTGTCCTTTATGCTTTCTCTGCAGCGGCAATGCCACAAAATTACCCACATGACCAGTGTGGCACGGCACCCGCCACATCACCACCCAGAGCCTGCCTCCAGGCCACGGTGATGTTCCCTGGAACATCTCACAAACTGGGAGGTCTCTAGATACAAACCCCCAACTTGGAGATCACCATGATGGCAGCGTTTGTTTCCACATAGAAAGCTAGCTCCACAACCCTTCACAGCACACTATGGCCCAATGGGATCTGTGATCCAGCAACCCCAGCACCTCCACCCCGCTAGGCTGGAGGTTATTTTTTCATGAACTCCTCACTGTTCCCTCCTCCTCTGGCTTCCACTCAGGCACTACAGGGCAGAACCTCAGAAGCCCACCCTCCCCAGCCAGAGCAGCCACTCCCTGACAGGTGCAGCAGCCAGCAGCCAGGCTGGGGATGTGGGCTTCACTCTTCATTCATTTCTTCACCCTGCTCTGTGCAAGGCTCTGGCTCCATCCTTGCAGCTGTATCTTGTCTATACTGCACCCAGCACCTGCTGCAGGTTCTGTAAGCCCAAGGACACTAAGCTTTTTCCGTGTGGCCGGCTACAGAACTGCCACACAAAACAGGACTCTGTGCACCTCCAGATCCAGGCAGATCCCATGTGCTCTCCAAGCCCTAGGTCTTTCCCTGACTTCACAGTCACCTAGGCATCCCCTTTAGGAGGAAAACAAACCCAGACACACCTCCCCACTGCCCAGTGGTCCTAGCAGGCTCCTCGTTGCTCATTCAATCCACTGCAAGCAACTTCCTCTTCCTCTTCCACTCCATCACCAACTCTCTCAGATCCCTCCTCTTCTCTGACTTCTGGGACTACCCACCCTCTGAAACCAGGGGCTGGGTACTTCCTTGTGTGCCAATCCAGCAGAGGGCCACCCAGGAAAGAGTAGGGCATCAAAGGCTCCTCTGATACAGATGTATCCAAGTATGAGAATGGACAGGTCACAGCTCCAAGTCCAGGAAAGTTATGTCCCTGCTGCTATGAGAGTCTGAATAACTGTCCCAATCCCCCTAAGTCCCACTCCATGTGACAACGGGGGTCACACTCCCTACAGAAAAGATGCAGAGAAACCCTGTTTGAGGAAGAGAGAGAGAGAGAGAGAGAGAGAGAGAGAGAGAGAGAGAGAGAATATATAACAGGTTTCTAACAGATGTCCTAGTACTTCAGCAGAAAGCACAGGTCAAGGAGAGGTCTGTGCTGCTCAGAGCTCTCCAGCAAGCTCAGAGAACTCTCCTGGGTGCACACAGGCTCCCCTGACACAGCCCTTGGATGAGGATGACATCAGCTGATCGCAGCTGCAGCACCAGCTGAGGCTGATTCATCCCACCAGTTTCCCTGTGGGGAGAGGACTCCCAGGAGAACTGAGGGGAGGGGGTGGGAATACTCTGGAATCCCAGCTCCACCTCCCTGCCTGGCAGAGTCAGGATCCCCTGAGTCAGCAGCCCAAGCAGGCCAGCCATGGCTCTCCCTCTGCCTGAGGCTCCAGATGCGGAGTTCCAGCTCTCTCAGGCTGGTAAGACAGCAAGGACGCAGTTCCCAGATGCAGAGGGTAGAAGTGTGCCTATCATTTGTCTTCCTTCCTGTCTGCTGTCCCTGAAACCCCCCCCCCCCCACCAACACACACATGGTGGCACTCCTGATGGCCAAAGGCAGTGCCAGTGGTAGCAGCACACACCTTAATGCCAGCACTCAGGAGACAGAGGCAAGAAGTCTCTAAGGTTGAGGCCAGCCTGGTCTGCTCAGAGAAACCCTGTCTAAAGGAGGGAAGGAGGGAGGGAGGGAGAATAACAGGTTTCAAACAGATGCCTTAGTACTTCAGCAGTGTAGCCTGCTCCTCATCTGCAGAAGAGGAAACTCAGAGTTGAGAGGAAGGAACTAACCCCAGTCCCACAGTCCCCACAGTCCCCACAGTCCCCACAGGCTCTTGTCTGCCCCTCATTCCCCGAAGGTAGGCAGCTGTAGCCCATCTCACCCTGAATCAAAGAAATCTCTTTTCCTGTGGCTGTATTCAGAAGGATACCTCACTCAAAGGCCAGCTCCCCAAGACCTGACACCCTCTCCACTCAAGAGGCCCCTGTCACCAGCTCAACACCCAATACAGTCCCACACCCGCTCATTCTGAGTTCCTGGGGGAGTGAGCTGTGGCACTGTCTACCGAGGTGGCAGTGCAAGGAAGGGACACAGTAGAGCAGTGGCGATGACACTGGAAGGGGCGGGGCGGGGGAAGGGACGACAGAGAAGCCTGGTGGCAGGAATCTTGTCCTTGGGGACAGAAGGAAGGAGTGGAGGCCAGTTTCTGCAGAGTTGAGAAAAGGCTGGCTACAAAAGGGCCTTAGGCTGAGGCTGAGGCTATCCAACAGGCAGTTCCAGGTAGAAGGAGATCAGAGGGAAAGGGTTCCAGGAACCCCGAGTCATGAGAGGAGCGGGGATCACTACACGTAGTAGGCCTTCTGCTCTGTAGGCATCAAGAAGTCATGAAAGGGGAGACCAGCAGAGCCGACAGGTAGCTGCTGTGGGCCAGGCCGATGGAGACAGGTGACTGCCCAGCAACACCACAGAAGCCTGAATCACTGAGTGAACATGGGGCAAGGAAGGCCACTTCTGGGCTTGTGGACACACAGAGGTTATGTGAGAAGAAGAAACAAGTGTTTCCCCCTTCCTTATAAGGCCCCAAGACAAACCCAAGGACCATTCCACCCAAGTCCAGCTTGAGGACCCAATGAGTCTATTGGACTTACCTACAAAGCATAGGTTACCCCAAAGCAGTCTCACCCCAGCATGGCCGACTTCACCATAGCTGTAAAGATGGAATCTGTCTAAGTTAACTTCCCACACTCTAGCACTTTCCAAGACCAAGAGGCCATTTTACTGACATCAATTCGTATTTTTGTCCAACTACCTTTCCTAAGACTAGTTTTGTGCTTCATTTGTTTGAGACTGGCTCTTACTCTGTAGCCAAGGCTGGCCTCCCACTTGCAGAAATCCTTCTGTCTCACCTCTCAACTGTTGAGAGTACAGGTGTACACTGTACCAAGAACCAACATAGCATGAAACAGACAGCTTTAGCCCATCATCTTGAGGGGGACTCTGAGTCACATGAAACGTACCCCCAATAAGCCTGTATGTTTTTCTTGTGTTAACCTGCTTTCAATACTGGGATCTCAAGCAATATTCCTAAGATGGGAGAACATTGTTCATTGTCTACATCACTAGGGAGGTCTGGATGCCTGGGGATATCAGGGCAGGTCCCACAATGGCATGGACAGGACACAGGGCAATGGGAAAACATCACAGGTGTCAAAGACACCTCCTGCTCAGGCCCCTCCCTCTCCATGTTCTTGGAGGCAGGGCGACTCACAGTTTAGCTCAGCATCCTTGGCTCAGCTACTGTGAGCTGCACAAGGCAGACAGCAGTAACAGCCACACACGCAGATACACACTGGAGGGTGGGGTTATGGCTCAGGAGGTATAGCGAGTGTTTGCCTAGCATGTGCAAAGCCTCGGGATGCACCCTGGCAACACACAGAACCCAGTGTGATAGGTCATAGCTGGAATCCTAGCCCTCCAGAGGTAGAGAGTGATCACAAGTTCAAAGTCATCCTCAGCTACATAGTGAGTTTGAGATGAGCCTGGGCTGCATTGTGTAAAAAAAATAAATAAACAAAAATATGTGGGATGGATGGGCAGGAACTGTAGAAGGCGAGACTCTCTCGGGCACAAAGGTCTCTTGGGCTGCTGTCACAAAGAAACCTATGAAGCAATGTCTTACAAAGAAGACCCGAGCTCAGCCCAAAGCCACCTCAATCACAGCCTGTCTACTACTGAATGTCTGTGCCGTCAACTACAGGGACAGCAAGTCTGGGGTGAAGACATGCATAGAGCTGACAGCCCTTGGTAAAGGCTAGGCTTTGCCTACAGTCCACAGGTAATCCCAGCTGTTGAGAGAAGACCATTTTGGGTTCTTTCAGCCAAGTATGGAAAGCACTGTGCACATTCAAAGCCCACCCAGACACTAGGGTTTCCCATAGACAGTAACAGCACCACCATCCAGCAAAGATGAACCCCGCTCCCCCTTCCACCTCCTGCCATGTTTCAAGCAGACACTATTCATTTGGCAGCAACATTAAATAGCATCTTAAAGCCTCAGGGCCGAGTATGTAGTGGCTCACACCTATAATCAACCCAGTCCTGAGCAGGATGAGGTAGGAGGATCGCCATAAGATCAAGGGCAGCCTGCTCTACATAAATACCACAACCCTTTCTCAGACAGATAAATAAACCCTAAAGCCAACTAGGGGGTTGTGTCCTCCCTTGCCCACTAAGATCTGGAGCTGAGGAGCCAGCTCAGTCAGAAAAGTGCTTTCTACACAAGCATAAGAGCTTATCTCCAGCTGGCTACACGCCTTTAATCCCAACACTTGGAGATAGAAGCAGGCAGATCTCTGTGAGTTCGAGGCCAGCCAGGTCTTCAGAATGAGTTCCATGGCAGCCAGGGCTACACAGAGAAACCCTGTCACTAAATAAATAAGTAAATAAATAAATGAGAAAGAAAGAAAGTTAGTTTCATTCCCAAACACCCAAGAAAAAGCTTGACATGGAGACTGTGAACGCAGTACTAGAGAGGCAGGCACAGGAAGCTCCCCGAAGCTCACCGGCCAGCCAACCCAGCCAAATACGTGAGCTCTAGGTTTGGTTAGCAAACCTGTCTCAAAAACAAAGGTAGAGAGTAACTGGGAAAGATACCTCCAGCTGACTCTTGACCTTCACAGGCATTCATACACACGTGCTGTGTATACACAATCACATAAACACATATCCACACAAAAAGAAGACTAAGGAGGAAGAAGATACTACAGTGAGCTGATGGGTCTCTTCTGTAAGCCTGGACTACACAGAGGGTCCTCCACTGGCTAGACAACTCCAAACCTACAAGCCCAAACAGGCCTCTCAACCCCAGTGTCTGGATATCCCAGGGACACCATCCAGCTGATACATCCCTGTTTCACTCTGCCTTGTAAAATCCTGGAGCTCTCTCTGTGTGTACATACTGTGGTCCTTTTTGCCCGTGTGTAAAATAAGGAAATTTCACCTACCACCAACGGGTGTCGGGCTCCTCACATGCCCAATGGGGATCCAGGAGGGAGTAGTTAGGGCCAGGCATTTCTGCTCTTGCTAGCTCTCATGGCCATGTCCTGTGTGAGCCAGTCGGGATCCCCTTAAGGCCTCCTGTACCTGTCCCACCACCCGTGCTGGGGTCAAGGCTAGGCTGGCTGTATCTCAAGATCTTCCTGCTGCATACCAGATTTCCAGAACATCCTGCTACCTGGCTCACACTAGGAGCCTGGAAGCACGCCTGGAAGGTCATCTCATGAGCTCCACCTAGGTATTCCCTAACCCATCCAACCCTGATGGGACAAGAGGCCCAAGAGGGAGCCTCCAGATTGCCTGACCCTCAGAATGATGGCAGACAGGGAGAGGGGTGAGGAAAGACCACTTATGAAAGAAACAGGGGTGGCAACTGGGCCAGGGAAGCATCACAGACATCTGTCCACTTGTGAGCCTCAGTGGCATGTGGCCCCATTTGTGAAGTGGGGAAGAGGTTGGTAGACAGACAGATCAGTAGGCACCAACCCTGAGTATTGTCCTGATCACACAGAAAACATGCTAACAGCAGAGACTCCAGGGCCATGGAATAAACTCACACCTTGGGGGACATGAGTAGTGAGCACATTGGGTTTAAAGTTTCCAGGGAGGCAGGAATACAGCTTAGTGATGAGACATCTGCCTACACACACAGCAATGCCACACACACACACACACACACACACACACACACACCATGTTCCCAATAGTGGCCCTGTCCAAAGGTGAGCTGACACAGTGGGCAGGGAACCCAGCACAGTGTAGTAATAAGTAGGTAAACTAAGGCAGGGAGGCTGGTTGGGGAGCTGGGCTGAGTCAGTACCACCACTGGATTAAGAGCGGCAACTGCCCAGTGTCCCAGCCCAGGCCAATATGTCCCAGCCCATGAGCCCACACTATGTGCTCGGCACAGAAGCCGGCTGGTCTGCAGAGGAAGGGTGTTCCACATAAGAAGCTGCAGGTATAAGGCCAGGGGTAGGGACATCTGGAATGTTCAGGAAGATATATCCAGTCAGAACATGGCTGAGGAGACTTTCAAATCCATTGTGAAGCAGCCCTGCAGCCTACCCTGGAATCCAAGCTCAGTGCATCTACCTCACCAGGGGACCTGGCAGTTGCTCAGTCAGGTTGATAACTCTGTCCCTTGGAAAGCTGAGGTCATGCAAACCCAAGATGACAAAACACCACTCAATGCTGTGGGCCCCATCCTTTGTTGTCAGGTTTTCTATAAAATATGAAAGGCATCCCTATCTCTCAGGGAGTTTCAAGGATGGAATGAGGCACGCCTTCCAAGGTTGCCCACTTAGCTGCCGGATGAGCTGTAAGAGGTGGAAGCAGGAGTAGAAGGGGCGGGCAGCTGCTGCTGGGTACTGGTGGGCATGCAGTGTAGGAGGGGCCAAATGGATGTGCAGGTGTGTATGGGGAGCCAGCCTGGGCAGTGCTCAGAGGTCCAGCTCCCAGACCTCACTATCCTTAGCTGGGAACAAGAGGCTCTGAGCCTCCAGAAGCAGGAGCAAGTCTGAGATTCCTGGGTGAAGATAGCTCAGGTAACAAAGAGACTGAAGAATCCCAGACCAACAAGGTGCCTGGGTGGGAGCCTCATCTGGTGCCAGCTCCTCGCCCACTCAGTGCAGGCGCTTCTCAGGCTCCTCTCACACACCACAGCTCACCTTCCTTTCTGCTTTGTGCCACTGGTTTAAACCATTTCCCTGTGAGTTTGGCAAGCATCTGTCCTCTAGCTACTGGCCCTTTGAGGTTAGACTCCAAGAATGGCCTCCCGGGCTGCTAGGATCCATACAGAAACCGATTTGTGAAGCCAAGCTAAGCTACTAACAATATGAAACCAATCAGCCATTCAACTGTTGGGGTTTTTTGTTTGTCTGTTTGTTTTTTGTTTGTTTGTTTGTTTTGGGGGGGGGTTGGTTTTTTGAGACAGTGTTTCTCTGTGTAGCCCTGGCCATCCTGGAACTCACTCTGTAGACCAGGCTGGCCTTGAACTCAGAAATCCACCTGCCTCTGCCTCCCAAGTGATAGGATTAAAGGCCTGCGCCACCAGCGCCTGGCCTGTTGTTGTGTTTTTTAATTTAAAATATTTGTAGTTTGAACAATGGGGGTATATGTTTCAGGGATATTAAGTGAAAATATGAATAAAAAATTTTCCATACAGAATTTAAAGGTTTTGAAAAAATTGGAAGGCCAGGTGTCTCTGGGAGGCGAGGTGTCTCTGGGTACAGGAACTATGGGTAGTGATATGATTATATATATATGAATGACTGGTCTCCTAAGTAGCCCAGGCTAGTCTAAAACTTGCTGTATACATTGGACTAGCCTTACTCAAAGTAATCCTCCTGCCTTCAAGGTTCTGTCATTATGGTTGCAGTATAGTTTCATACCACTGCACCCAGAAAATTTGCTTTATTTTTTTTTAAAGAAAAAAAAACTATTTTACTTGTTTATTTGTTTGTTTATTTGACAGAATATCACCATGTAGCCCTGGTTGGTCTAGAATTCACAGAGATCTGCTTTCCTCCTTCTGAGTGCTAGGATTAAAGGGGTATGCCTCCATGCCCAGAAAAACTAGCTTTTTAAAATTAGCTAGGTTCTTTGGTGACTTGGAGGACCCTTTGTGAGGCTTCTCTTCAGTGGCCTTGTGGCTTAGCTGATACTCAGGAGCCTGACCAACTTGGTGAAGGGGACAGGGACCCTCCAGGTCAGAAGGAAGCCAGCCAGAGGGTGGGAAATGACTCAGCCAAGCCACAGAGCAGGGCAGGGCAGCATCTTACCCACTCCTGGTGACACCGAGAAGGCTGGCTATGGCCAGCCCTGCAGCTGGCCTCTTTAGAGCCCAAGGCCCAGAGCCCGCAGGTGCCCCTGAAGGGCACAGGGTTTCTACTTCACAAGAGCCTCAAAGTTGCTCCAGCCCTAGGAACTAGCAGAAGCCAGAATCACAGGCCTTAAAATAGGCCCAGGAACTGAAAAACGGCACTGCCACCACTGCACAGGAACACTTCCTCCCATCACGCTGGCCCACAACCAGCTAACTGCCACTGGGGTGATGGGTTACTGTCATTCCAAGATAGTTTTTCCAGTGACTGCATGCCAGCCTGAACTTCAGAACAAGAAGCCTGTCACTGTAGAGGCTTTTCCCTCAGCTCACTAGCCCCCTCCAACTCTTGGGATCACTTTTCCTTTCTTACCAAGTCTATCTCCAGATCCTAAAATAAACCCTATGGGCAGATGTCCCAACAGACACTCACAGGCTCAGCCGGCAGTGGCTCCACACAATCGTATGCGGAGCCTGTGCACACCACGACACATTTCCTACCTGCTGCTTTTCTATATAATCCCTATGTCTCTCTTTTTTTATTTTTAACAGTCAGGACATAAAGGAGGTATGTGATCAGGGTCCCCATGGTCCTCCCTCCAGCTATTATCTCCCACGGAATCCCCAGCCACGACTTACTCCCAGCTATAACTACCTAGAAAAACGCCACAGGGTCAGCTAGGGGTGCACAAGACTCATCCCAATTCAAAAAGCAGTTCCAGGAACCTGTGACACAGTTGGACACGGGCTCACTGCAGGCAGTGGTCCTTCCCTCCTTCATCTTTCTTGAACCTTCTCCAGGTTGCCTCTCAATGGCCTCAGCTCGAGTTGGCCAGGCCTCCTAGGTTTGTGACCTCAAGAGAGCCCATCTCTCTGAAGTACAGCTTCCACCTTGTGAACCAGGGTGATGGCAGAGCCTCCCTCACAGGAGCTGCTACAGTAAATGCTACAGTTGCAAGGGCATCTGACCTATGGCACACTGTGTGCAGAGTTCTGTGAGGTAGCACCTGCCTGGGCCCAAAGCCATGCCCACACAACTCCCAGAGGCTAGTCTTGGGAAGTACCAAATTCTCAGACACTCAACCCAAACCACTGTTCCAACCTCAACTCTCACAGCCCCCTCCAAACTTCCCAGCATCTGCTCCTCCCACCAGCCCCTCCCAGCCTCAGGTCTGCCCAGAGACCAATATAATTCACAGGCGCCTCCCCTGGGCAGCCCAGCAACTCTAGCTCTTGTCTGTGATCCTTTCCTGGGTCTATCTCAGCCAAGCAACGTTGTGTGCCAACCTGGCAGAGCTGCTGGCATTCTAAGGATAGGTCTGGGTGGCCCTCTGCTCTGTGCAGAACCTAAATTTGGATGCATCCTGCCAGTTTCTACCCTTGTGGTTGAGGGCACAATACTATCCCCCGCCCCCAGACCTGTTTCCAGGCAGGGGCGTGAGACCCACCTCTTAGGCACACTTAGGATAAACAGAGGATGAACACAACACATTCCTCCTGACCTATGAACGGGGAGCACCCCCACCACCATCTACCATGCAGCGAGTCTAACACCCAGGCAAGAGGCCTCCAAAGACACTCAGCCAAGACAGAGACAAAGGCAAGCAGCAAGACCTGGGCCCCTGCAAACTCACACTGGTTGATAAAGCATACTGCCTACTTAAGAAGGGACCTGCCTATGCTACCATCCAGGGCTTAGGAGAAGCCCCACTCCTAGGAGAAGCAATGGGCTTCCAGACGGCAGCATCATATGCATGGACACTGAACCCTCTGACTCACCCCAGGTCAGGGTGACCAGAACTCCATGGGAACTGCAGAGCCATAAGCAGTTTCCTGTGGGAACATCAAAATCTTGCATAGGCAGCCACAATCTTGGCTGCTTCCAGCAGGGTTTTACTTAACCTAGCAATTACCTGTATACCGCTCTCCCCTCAGAGACCGTGTCCTACAATGAAGTAAGGGCCAGCTTCAAGACCTGGCACTCAGCCAGCACTCAAAAAAAAAAACGTTTCTACTGTAGAGGCCATTGTGGAAGTGAGTAAGAAATCAGGTGCAGAGCTACAAAAAACGCCTTTCATCCCCGGGGCCAAGTGACCATCTTTATGTGGGTGGGGCCAGCAGCTTCATCCCATCATAATCAGACACTGATTCAGTCAGGCCAGCTTTCCCAGGCTCCCTGGACACCTTCAGAACTACCTCTGGAGGAAAAACAACAGCCTTCGAGGCCACAGCATAGCTCTGAGTAACAAGTTTTACTCAAACACCTAAACTCATAACGGATGGTGGATGTCATTCAGTGATAAGATAAAGCAAGTACTTAGCACACATGAGATGCTAGGTTCGAGTCTCAATACTAATAAATCTATTCAAATACCCAACAGGTTGTCACAGCTGGAAAGTGAGCATGACAAGATGGAAGCCAGAGGACAAAACAGAAACACAAAAGCAAAAACTTAACGTTGTCCCACAGGCTGAGAGGGTAACTGACGACATGGCTGGTATAAAGCACTCTGACCCAGTTCTGCTGAGTTCCTACATTCTGGGTGTGTGGGCCAGCCATTAGGCCTGTCACAGATATCTACCATCAGCTCGACAGGATGTAGAATCACTTAAGAAACAACAAGCCTCTGGGCAAGTCTTTGAGGGATTATCTAGACTGGGTTAACCCACGTGGGGAGACCTGCCCTGAATACAGGCAGCACCATCCCATAGGGTTCTGGACTGAATCGAAAGAACATGACATGAGCTGGGTGCCAGTGTGTGTGTGTGTGTGTGTGTGTGTGTGTGTGTGTGTCTCCTAGTGCAGATGCCATGTGACCAGTGGCCTCAAGCACCAGCTACCATGATGAACGCTATCCTTGATTTTTGAGTCAAAACAAACCCTTCCTTCCCTAAGTAGCTTTTGTTAGGTAGTTTATCACAGCAGCCCAAAAAGTAACTTATCAAGCCATGTCCCTGTCAGGCCTGCACCTCCAGGCTCTTCTAAGAGGCAAAGGCTCCATTCCCCTTGACCATCCACACCGTCCGTATGCCAGCAGGCAAATGCTTCACTTGTTTCCTATATGTTTACCAAGCACATGTTCTATATGTGTCCCCATGCTAGGCACCAACAGGAGAACTGCGCAATGCCCTCGTGGCTCTTGATGACTAGCTGAAGGGACAGCCACACAGTTCATTACAATGCCACAGTCGCACCAGTTGTCTAGAACAGAGGAGACAGGGCTATGTGACGGCTGTGGAGGATGGGTTCCAGGCAATAGCTAGGAGCTGAGACTCAAAGGAGAACTTGCAATGTCCGAGGAGCAAGTGAGCAGGAGCAGCTTCCCATGCAGAAGAAACGCCAGCATGCACTGCCATCCAGAACATCAGAACACTAGAGTCTAGAATCTAGGTAATGGAGGAAGCCTGGTGTATAAGGGGGGCTCTGAAGACTAGGAGAGAAGCGATGAGCTGGTCACTGTATGAACTAACAGGCAGAGAAGGCCTGGCTGGGGATGTGGCGAAGCTCTGGGGTCATACGAGCCAGTGGTTAGCCAGCTATGCCACTTCCTCATTGGGTGACGCTGAACAGGGCTCCTCATGGCTGACAGATTATATTCCTGCTTGGCAAAAGTGGTATTGTGTTAGAGTTGAACTGACAGAGCACGTGCAGAGCACCTGGCATGTACTGAAACCTAGGGAAGGTTAGGAACTTGGGATGATGGATCGCTCTAAGGGAAAGGCCCTGCAGGCTGTCTAGGAGTAGAGGCTATATTATAACAGGGGTGATGATGCTCTCAGGTCAAGGACAGCAGAGGTGTGTGCAGAGGGAAGTGTGAAGGGGCTACCTGGAGCTGCTGAGGTCACAGGGCTGAGGGGCTTGCAACAGATGGTTGCCCAGACCCTCCCCAATTCAGACATTGTGTGCCAGGTGACAGCTGGCCCTGACAGGTGGGCACCCAGTAGGAGCTCAAATACATGTTCACTGAGTTCATTAATAAGGATATTTTAAATCAGCTACAAACTATTCTCTAGACACCTTTTTGGAGAAGAAACCACTAAAATCTGTGTCCTTATCTATTCCTCCAGGTGGCTGGACCTGTCTGACAAGAGAACTTCACTGAGGTGACCTGGGCTAGCCCCTGCTGCCTAAGAAGATCAGGTGCTAAGCAAGTCTCCTTCAAAAAAAAAAAAGAATTGAAATTCACTTCTGCTCTTCAGCAAGCCTCCAGGGCGTGGCCTACCAAGGAACCCTGGGTTCCCAGCGTTACAGTCTTTGCTACTGTGGCTTTACCAGGGTGCACTTCCACTTTGGAGCACTGACTAAATCTAGAAGACTGTTACTTCCTCCAAAGAGAACCCAAGCCCTGACTGGGAGGTTGGGGTGAGGGGACACGACAGCATAGAATGAAGTCATTCCTTACATGAAGAAGGGAGGGGTCTTTTTTGTAGAGAAAATGGCAAGCCCAAGACTATAGAGGAGGGGGCTTCTGCCACATGGGTCTGGGCAAATGCATCAGTAATGAATGCATTACCTCACATCCAAGACGACCCCACCCACACCTTCCAAGCCCTTTAAACAATGAAACACCCCCACCCCGCCCAGCAGATGAATGACTCCTTAGACCAGAATCACACCCGGAGAGGCTGTAGCAATCCCTGATCCCAGTGCTAAGTAGGTGTGAGGTCAAGGGGCAGAAGCCCAACAGGTCCCTGGTAGAGTTAATGAACAAGTGGACCTTTGGGTGCAGAAAGACAAAGGCTACAGCAATCAGGAGACGTGGTCCTCCATGTGGGCTAGGGATGTGGTCAGGGCACACTGCCTTGAACTCTGAACTCAAAGGCCTCCTGAAATCTCATGCACACACTCCCTGCAGCAGCAGTGGGGCCCCCAGATCTTCCAGGAGAAGGAAGAAGAGTTACAGAACCACGAAGAGGAAGAAAGGGCTGGAACCTGATATCCTGACGGTCAGAGGGAGAGAGAGTCGTGGAGACACAAGCATCAAGGTTCTGTGGTATCGAAAAGAAACTGTGACTTGGAGTCCCGAGAGATAGAACCCAGGGCGATGGGGATGCACGGAGGGTAGGGAGCACAGGGGGACGAGCGGAGGTGGACACGCGCGGACACTCACGCGCGCGCCCGGCTCCGTCACTCACCCAGGCCGCAGACCTCACGGCGCAGGCTAAGGCGTCCGCGCTCCTCGGCTATGGCGCGCAGCATGTGCTGCAACGAACGCTCCTCCGATTCGCAGCCGTCCGCAGGCTCCCGGGAGGCGGCCGGCCCAGCCCGGAGCCCCGCGGGCGCGGACGCCGAGGCACAGGCCCTGCCCGGCGGCCGCGCGGAGGCCATGCCGGGCCCCGGCTCATCGCCCGCGCCGCGCCCGCGGGGGCCCCCAACACGCCTCGCCGCCCGTGCCCCGCTGCCGCCCGCCGCGAGCACCAGTGAAGCCACAATCCGCTTTTGTGCGCGTCGCCACCGCCGCCGACCTCCGAGCACCGCGGAGCACTGCGAACCACCGCTCCGCCACCGCCCGCCCGCGCCTGCTCGACACCGCCCAGGCCCCGCCCCCGACGCGAACCCGCCCCTAAACCCGCCCTTTCCCCGCCTCTGACACACGGGGCCCCGCCTCATACTACTAAAACCCCGCCCCTATCTCCGGCCAAGCCGGTGAGTCGTCCCTGGCCCTGCCCCTTCTCCTGGCCCCGCCCACTTCCTTGCGGCCAGCTGCTGCCAACTTCAAACGCCCACCGCGGCCTCTGTCCAACCTGTCGCGCGACGTTCTCCCCATCCCATTCCCACACCTTCCTTGGCCTGCTGACCTTTCCTGCTGCCCGTGTTCCTGGACCCTGAGTCCACTTTCTCCCGACCCTACCCCCCCCCCACCTCCCTCCGGTAGAGTCACGCCTCTGAGCCGCCCCCTCTATGCCTCACTGATTTTGCGCTTTGTCACCGCCTTGTGCATTCCCTGGAGCCTCTAGCACACCAGCTCTGCTTATTTCTGTCTGAACGTTCCAAGTAGGTTCTGCTAAAAACTTGCTTCACAGAACTCAGCAAGAAGTTACCACCTCCGAAAGGTGGTCTCCTGGGGGACACGGTGCAGAGTGGGAAGCCTCAGTTTCCTCCGCTGTACACTGGGGCACGGGATGGGAGAGTTGCCCCCTGTCGTAGCTCCTGGGCTGACTAGGTATGTAGAAGCCAGAGCTGGATAAGATCAGCTTGCATGTAGTCCTAATGAAGGCTAAGGTGCAGCTGGGCATCCATCCCTGGGCTAAAAGAGGAAAATCCAGGAAGCAGCCTCCAGAAGCTTACTCTGTGGTCCTTTCCCAGGACCGGTGTAGGTGGCCATGTAGTCTCAGCCAGCTGCATCTCCAGTGTCAAGTCCTACAGTCATTCTAAGCATAAAAAGTTCTGTTTGCCCTGACTCTTCACCTTGTCTGGGATACCCTTCTCCCCAGTCTCCTATCTCCTTTGGATCCCAGTGTCCTCAAATACATTTCCTCAAAAACAAACAACAAACAAACAAACTCCACCCCTTGCCTGCCCCTCCAGTTCTATTTCTCTGCACAACACCCTTACCACCTCCTGACATCACATTGCATAGCTGCAGAAGGTGTCGAAGGAAACCAAATCACCCTTGGGCTTCCCAGTCATCAGAATGGTGAGAAGCGACTGTTTAAGCCTCCAGTTTGTGTGTTAAGCCTCCCGTCTGTGACATTTCACCACGGTAGCTCCAACTGACTAAGACACCATGTATTCTTCAGGCCTGGCTTCTGACAGCTGTATTCCCAGCTCCCAATAAATGCAGGCTGTGTGCTGGAGAGTGGAGAGAGGCCTGCCGAGGAACAGCAGTAAGGTGGGTTGGGACCACAAGGTGTGTAAACCACTCCAGAGCAGGAAATAGGCAGCTTTAACTCCAGGTTCGAGCCTCACCTGGAGATTTGTACCACTCCCTTGTCACCTTCAGGGTAGGGCCTGAGTCTGACTAATTCCATAGTCCTAGGACAGTGGTACTCAACCTTCCCAATGCTGGGATCCTTCAATACATTTCCTCATGTTGTGGTGAGCCCCAACCATAAATTACTTTCATTGCCACTTTTTGCTAGTTATTAATCGTAATATATATGATTAATATATACAATATATACAAAATATATACAATAATTTTGCTAGTTATTAATCGTAATATAAAATACCTGTGTTTCCAATGGTCTAGGGTGACCCCCATAAAAGGATCATTGAACCCCACAATAGGGACTAAAATGACCCACAGGTTGAAAAACCACTGTCCTAGAGTCAGGCACAGGAGGGACTCTGTAAAAAAAAAGGTATGTATCAAGGGACTTACTGGCCTTTCTCTTCTCTCTCCTGGGCCTGTGGCCCCCATCTGTTAGTGAGGATGCAGTGGGAAGGCTGAGGTGACCAGCTGTGAGTCTGGAGAGCTGAAGTTTGGCTGTGAGGATGAGGGAAGGGACTGACCATCAGACAGCATGTGTGAGGTCTCAGAAACTCCTTTGCTTCCGGGGAAACAGCATCGCTGCCTACACG